>NC_048268.2:32267286-32877286 GCF_005286985.2 Setaria viridis | reverse complement strand
CGTGACATAATATTTCGCAAAAAGAATCTTTATTTTTGAAAAAAGAAGCTACATACAAAAACCACCGCAATTGACACGACGAAACTGAAAACCAAAAGCGAAGAACGGCTCTCTTTCTTTTTTTTTTTTTGACGCGAGCTAGGAACGGCGGGACGCACATAAAATGGGGCCGGCGAAAAGGGCAAGGAGACAAGCCAAGCCACTTGCCGGCGTCCACCGCCACCACGCGGTGAGCGGACCCGGCCAAAACCCGGCTGGCGCTCGATTTAAGCAGAGCAACCGCCCACTCCCTCCAGTCCTCTCCCTCCCTTCGCCCACCACGCTCTCCGCACGGGCACCACCACCACCCCCCGGCCGCGGGCGTCGCCTCCCGCGCCGACGGCCGCGCGCACGCAACTGCGCGGAAACCACCTCGCGAGCGGCGAGCGCTCCGCTCCTTGGGGCTATTTCCCTTGCGCGCTCTCGACGGAAACCTTCACCTCCCTCCCTCAGTCCCTCTCCGCCGCATTGGATCACGCGGCGGCACCACAGCCTGCTGCTGATTGCGTTCGCGGGGACCGGCGGCTGGAGCCGCTCCAGACGGTGAGGGATCCCCCCCCCCCCCCTCTTCGCCTTCCTACTGTTCTGCAACTTCGAGTCTCCGTGAAGCCTCCGCCGCCCGCCGGATCTCTGTGGGAGAGTGAGCGGCGGCGCGGCTCCTGATTCACGGTCTTCTTCGCGCTGTTTTTTTTTTGTTTTTATTTTGTCCTGCTTGGATTCCATTACTCTGCATGCTTCTCGGATCTTTGTTCGACGACGCCAGCATTGATTAGCTTGTCTCATAATTTCACCTGGCACCTCGTCATGACTCATGAGTTGGGGGCTTGGGCACCTGGGGTCTGGGGAGCAGATCATGCCGAATTATTTGTACCTCGCGATCCACATTTCCGAATTCCGGCGCCCTAGTGTTGTCACGGGCAATTGGTTCCTTGATGCTTCCCGATTGCCATTTCTTCCCCTCCTCCTCCTGATCTGCTCTCTGTACGACGGCAAAGGTGGTTGCAGATGTGGAATTTCGTGGCGGCTGTTTGGTTTGATTTATGATGGCCTGCCGTCCGCATTTATGATGGAATGTTCTTCAGCAAACTAATTTCCCCTTTTAAGCTGTTCTGGTACTCGTGAGTATTGATTGGAGAATTTCCCGTTCATTGCCACTATCGGAAGCCCTGTACAAGCCTAATTGGTGCTTTTTGGTTGCAAGTGGGCTGTTTTTGGGGGCAATTGTAATTATTTGCTAATTAGGCCAGTCCAAGATTAGAAACTAGGTAACTGGGGATGAAACTACTCTCACGTATGATGAAACTCCCCCTTCTCTCCTTGTAAGGACCTTGCCAAGTCACAAAAATGCTGATGTGGCATGGAATTTAAGCCCATGAAACTCTTCGTGAAACTCCCAGTGAGACTGGCCTTAGTGGGGAAATAAGTTCTGGTTCACCAGTGGCTTGTGATGGAGTTTGCCCATGAACATACTCAATACTGCTACACTTACCTTTTCTAGAGTGGTTGGTGGTATAATTTTGCTATTTTGGGGGGAACCTAATCACTTTACAGTATGTCTACTAAGGTAAGCAGTATCACCTTATGGCGATTTTGGTTGGCTGTCATGTTAAAGATGAGCTTTTGAATGTGCAGCATCAATGTTCTCATCATTCATTAGCTGTAACTTTTACAGAGCTGTGTTCAACTTGGTTCCTTAAAGTGCAGCTCATTTTGTCGGTGGTAAAGCCCATATTCCGTTGCAGGTTCAAGGCGATAACCTTGATCAAGCACCTAAAATAATGGGATTTTTTATAAAAAAACTCTTACCCGTGGTGACCTTTGCCACCTTTATTTCAGAGTCGCATCCTAAGAGTTCAAGGTTCCAAGAGTTCAATCATATGAAAATGAGAGTACAGTTCAAAATGTGCTTATTAATCCTGTTTTCTGGATCTCCTGTTTCTCCTGATCCAATTGTTACTAATGTTAGATCTATTTGAACATGCTGTCCTTAGAAAGTCTGTTCATCTTGCAAACGCTGCTAGAACAACGCTGACCAGTTGTGTTTATTGTTTCTCCAGGAATCAAAACTTCTAACAAATTAGAAGTACTCCGAAATGGGTGCTAGAGATAACATGGAAGGGAGAGAAGAGAAGAAGGGGGTTGGATCAGATTATGTACCTGCTAGGGACTCCTTTTCATCACAAGGAGAGTCTCGGGTTCCAAGGAAGCTCAGTAAAAAGGAGACTAAAGAATATAGCCCCCGCACGACCAAAAGCAGTGCTAGCCGTCAAGCTCAAAACAAGCTGCAACATAAAGGATTAAACAATGTTCAGAACAAATCTCAGAAGCAAAAGAAAACAGTTAGCGCTACTAAAGCTGTTGAAGTTAGAAAACCAGACATTGCCAGAGTTCCTTCTCGCCCTCCATCAGAATTTTCTGAGGAAACAGATGACGTAATCAGTGACGCTGGAACCATCGATGATAAAGGCAATGAGGAGGCCAAGGAGATCGATGTGTTAGATGAAGCTCCACACTGTGATCAGAGTACTGGCACTGATGATGATATTCCTGATATTGAAGAGAAGATAGTTCATCATGACAAATCAGTTGTAGGTCAAGGGAATGAGGAATCGGAGTCAAGAATTGACAAGTTGGAACAGGAACTTCGTGAAGTTGCAGCTCTCGAAGTTTCTCTTTACTCTGTAGTGCCTGAGCATGGAAGTTCAGCACATAAGTTGCATACCCCAGCTCGGCGTCTCTCTAGGCTATATATTCATGCATCCAAGTTTTGGTCAGCAGACAAGAGAGCTTCAGTAGCAAAAAACATTGCTTCTGGCCTTGTGCTTGTTGCAAAGTCCAGTAGTAATGATGCTTCAAGGTATAATATGACTATGCTTAATCAGAATTTTGGCTCCAGCATATGACCCAGAAAATTCCTCCAATTGATAAACTACTCTTGATATAGGTTGACATTCTGGCTGTCCAACACAGTCGTCCTCAGGGAGATAATTGCACAAACTTTTGGCATCTCATGTGTGACTCCAACAACGGCGACCATGAGCATGGATGGTGGTGCCAAAAAGCTTGACGGGAAACCTATGACAATGCTATGGAGAAACAGCTCCAATGGCAAGCAAGCCAAACTTGCTGCAATGCAGATGCCAGATGATTGGCAGGAAACAAGTACACTTTTGGCTTCACTAGAGAAGATTGAATCTTGGATATTTTCTCGGATTGTTGACACAGTGTGGTGGCAGGTAAATGTCATTCTTAGATGATATATTCTGATTGACACTTCCATAAGGCTGGGAACATTCTGTCCTAGTTCAGTGTTTCACAAATAAATACTTCACAATGATTCTCCTCTGGTCTATATGTTCTCTGAATATGTTGGATTCTTCATGGTGTCAGTTTTATGAAGAATGTTTCTCTTCCAGGCACTTACTCCTCACATGCAAACCCCTGCGGAAGGTTCATCTACTCCAAGGGCTGGTAGAGTGTTAGGTCCTGCTTTGGGTGATCAGCGGCAGGGCACCTTTTCTGTTAACCTGTGGAAGGCTGCATTTCATGATGCATTCAGCAGAATGTGCCCCCTTCGTTCTGGTGGACATGAGTGCGGCTGTTTACCAGTATTAGCAAAATTGGTATTCTTTAACATCCTTAATTTCAAAAGAATAAGAATATTTCATTACTGCAAATATATTTGCAGATCTCATGAGTTCTCCCATTATCAGGTGATGGAGCAATGTGTAGCCCGTTTGGATGTTGCAATGTTTAATGCCATCCTTCGTGAATCAGCAAGTGAGATACCAACGGATCCTATATCTGACCCAATCGTTGACCCAAAAGTCCTGCCAATTCCAGCTGGTGATCTAAGCTTTGGTTCAGGCGCGCAGCTGAAGAACTCTGTATGTGCTGATTCAGTTCTTTGTGCATTCCAAGTAGTTTTTCCGTTATAATTGTTATGTAGTTGTTTGTAAGGAATTCAGGATGATGCTTGCTAAGGAACAAAGCTAGATTGTCAATGTGCTAGGATCCTGCTATTACACCTCAAGCAACCAATTTATACAAAATTAATGACTGCAGATTGGAAACTGGTCAAGATGGCTGACAGATAAATTTGGCATTGACGATGATGATTCGGACATAGGAAACGATGATGATGAAAGAAGAGGTGCAGCTGAATCAAAATCTTTTCAACTGCTTAATGAATTGAGTGATCTCCTGATGCTCCCAAAGGACATGCTTCTTGAAAAATCTATCAGGAAAGAGGTCAGTGTTTAGCACCTGGCAAATTATTATACTGCTTCCTCTTTTACGTGACAATCAAATGACCAGTGGTTATGCTTTTGATGTCTTTCTCAGGTCTGCCCTTCAATTGGTCTTCAATTAGTGACAAGAATCCTGTGCAACTTTACGCCTGATGAGTTCTGTCCTGATCCTGTTCCAAGCACAGTCTTAGAGGAGCTGAATTCAGAGGTTTGTTTCATTCGCATGGAATGCTCTAGGCATCTAGCTTCCCACAGATCATCATTTTGACATCGACAATGTCACTGAAATGCATTTAGACACAGAAATGCAGTATTTAATGATATACTTGATGGTATGCAGAGCTTGCTGGAGCGCTGCACCGACAAAGATGTGATCAGCGCTTTTCCATGCATCGCCGCTCCTGTTGTGTACTGCGCGCCTTCAACATTGGATGCGGCAGAGAAAGTGGCAGACATAGGAGGTGGTGCAAAGCTCGACAGGAAAGCCTCATTGGTGCAGAGGAGAGGATACACGAGCGACGACGACCTGGATGACCTGGATTCTCCCCTTGCATCCCTAATTGACAGGAGCGCTCCACCTTCACCATCAAACGGTATTGCACATTTCAGTGCCCAGAGAGGAGCTTCCATGGAGAACGCAAGATACACGCTCCTAAGAGAAGTATGGTCCGAGCGGCGGTGATCTAATCTGTAAAGCCTACATTCTCTTCTACATGCCCTATAAGATCAAAAGAAGGCGTCTCTGTATGCCGCACAACAATCTTTTTACAGTAACAAAAAATGCAACACCTCTTGTACAGCACATTCCCACAATCCTATATATTGTAGCCCTTTTGTAGCATAGCTCAACTCAGATATGAATAGTGAGACTATTGCCCCCCCTTGAAGTTGAATAACACTATCTACGGTGAATGAAACTATGAAAGTTCGTTTACCAAGCCCCCGTTGTGTAGGGTGTTGGCATAGATGCTGAAACACTATCTCAACTGCAATTCTATATTGATGTGGTATTCTTTCCATGGAACAATTTGATGGGGACTTTGAGACGCTTACATTTGAGCTGTCTCCACCATTCTTAACATATCAGTGTATGGTGACGGCCCAACGGAAACCAGTCGTCGTCGGACGGCCGCCGACGATGGCGACCCTCCATCTGCAGATGCCGCTTTGGATTGTGCGGATCGCCAAGTTCATTGCAACTTGATGTGGGGATTTGGTGTTTGATCATAAATGCAAACAGCATAGGAACCTCATCATCACTGCAACCAAATGTCTTTGCAGCCGAACTCTAGTAGCAGTCTAGCCGCAGGCTCCCAACCATTTTTTTTAAAAAAAACCTTTGCAGCTGTCGCCACCGGGAGACTGATGGCTGATCAATTGGCCCCTCCAAATGGCCCACACAGGGTTAGCGATGGCTGATAGCATGATACCCAGGGACTGGGAATTGCATCTGTCAACTGTAAGCAAGGCGTTTGTTTCCTCGAGCTAAAGTTAGTCCATTCGGAGATTAATTAGGAGGACTAAATATGAGTTAATTATAAAACTGATTGCACAGATGGAGACTAAACGGCGAGACAAATTTATTAAGCCTAATTAATCCATAATTAGCAAATGGTTACCGTAGCAGCACATTGTCAAATCATGGACTAATTAGGCTTAATAGATTCGTCTCGCCGTTTAGCCTCCATCTATGTAATGGGTTTTGTAAATAGTCTATATTTAATACTTCTAATTAATATCTAAACATTCGATGTGACAGGGGCTAAAATTTAGAAGAAGGAACTAGACACCCCCTAAGCATGGCCTTAAGACGTAGACAAAGTTGAACAAGCAAGCATAGCTCAAAACTTTATTTGAGCATTCACCCTGTAATTCAAATGCAAGATTCCAGGCCATCACACGACACAAGTTCAGGCAAAATCATGCTCACAGTTACAATCACCCAAGGAACATAACTGAGAATGTAAATACCAGAAACGACATTTCCAAACTAGCCTAGTAGCAGCTTCGACTGTAAATCATAGGGCAATAAAGAAGAAACGAACACAGAACTAACCATTGAATTCGATTAAGGAAATAGACAATTGTGATATTGTATCACAGTACCAGAGTTCAAAACTTCTTTGGGACACAAAAGGTTTGCTGTTGCCAGACACAAAACTACAAACTTGTTCTAAAGATGTAGAGGATGTGAGAGCTTAATCCGCTTCGTCGATGACCTTGGTTCCCAGCCCTTTCAAACCCTCAGCAGGGATCTCAGTGACGGTGACGAGGGAGTAGAGTTCCTCCTTGGCATCCTCCTCGTCGTTCCTCCTGCGGGCAATCCTCACACGAACCCTCCGTGGAACGCTTCTGATACCGCTGCTCCAGATGTGCTTGTTGAGCTTCACGTCAACCCGGACATCAGTGGTGCCCATAGCCTTCTGCGCGAACTTCCTGATCTCCTTGATGGCATTGGGCGCCTTCTTCTTGAATGTGCTGCCAAACATCAGAAATGTTGAGTAAAAAGAAAGAGGGAATGGTCACATTCAGTAACCTTTAGTTCCAATAACAGTGCAAGGTTAAACAGAAACAAGAGAGGGCATGCAAAGACAACATTTGGATAAGCATTCAGTAACTGAAATGGAGAAAGCTATGAGCCCATTGGATCTTGATGAAACTTTGATCCAAGCAAATGAGCTGAAGCGAGCAATCAAAGAAGCCAGCTTTTCTTTTCATGCTTTTTTATTGCGTTCATACTCATCATTCCACAGACAATGTCAAAAACAATGAATGTACAATGCCTTATGAGGCTTCTGAGCCTTGCATGGTTTATATGCTTGGTAAAAGCACCCAAAAGCCTTCTGAACAATGTGTATTGAGCATATACAGCTATATCTTCCCTGGCTAGGTCAAACGGACCCTTCATTGCTATCATCAATTCCCTGGTAGCATATTTTGCAATTCTAAATGGAAATAAAGTGCGATACTGGAGGCCTATTGCTTTTACCTTACATATAAAATGAAATTAAGAAGATATAAAACGAGTGCCACTGCAAAATTTACAAAGCAGTCGCTGGCAAGGTCATTGAATCGTTTCTTCTCCTCGTGCTCATATGCAAACTACGAAGAGGATAACTAATCGCGCAGAACATACTAAATATTCAGCACTCCAGGGTCTACAGATCGCATCGAGAACGGAACGGGGAGATCCTTGTCTGGTATAATACACAACATCACCTGCTAGTAAACATCGATGATGACTAAACACTAGCAGTAGCGAAACGAAAACCGCGCGATCGAGCCGGATGTCGTAGAGAGAATAGAGCACAGCGAAGCAGCAAACAGCAGCAAGGTGGCGAGAGGGAGGAAGGGTACCAGCCGTGGAGGCGCTTGTGGAGGTTGATGGTGTACTCCCTGGTGACCACGTCCTCCTTCCTCGCCGCTGCTCCCTTCTTCCCCGCCATCTCCTCTCCTCTACTCTGCTCCGGGGGACGATTCGGCTCGGTGGTGTTCCGTTCCGGCGGCGCGAGAAGAAAACCCTACCAGCTGCAGGGGTTCCTTTTATACGAGCGGCACGCAGAGTGATGGGCCGCGCGGCGTAGCTTAGTGTTTGTACATGGGCTGCACGGGGCGGCTGCGTGGGTGGCGTTTTTCAAGGCGGTTAGTGGGCCATGATTATACTTGGGCTGAACGCTGACGAGCCGCGGGCGAATGAGGCCGCGGCGAGCGCTATGCAAAATACCTCTGTCCAAACCGGCAATCCCTTCCGGAATTTTTTTCCTTCCACAACTACTAATGTTTAATGTTTGAGATTCGTGCTATGGAAGGCAGCCGTCCGATCGTCATATTATTCCTCCGTTGCAGCTGACCATGTGCGAGCGCGTCGGGCGGAAGTGTGCGTCTGGGACGGAGCAGGCTGTGCTGCCATACGAGTGCATGTAGCAGGTTGTGATAGGACAATGCGAGAATGGATTTCCAAACTTCAATTTCTTTTTTTTCCATGATGGTGCATCCAATTTCAATTCCGTTTAGACAATGATGTTCTTTGGATCCAATATGATTATATTTTTGAACTTTTAAAATCTATCAACATTTTGAATGCACTAGCTCAACATTCTAGATGTACTATTTCAACAATATCATATAAATGTTGAACTAGGTTACTCAAAATGTTGAGCTATATTTTAAGAAATGTTGAATCTAGTATAATAAAATGTTGAATATAATAAATATTTATTTGAAAAAAGTGAGTATCAGCGCTTAAAGGAAATAACAAAAATTGAAGAAAAAACAAAGAAAGGAAAATACTACCATGCCCACATGATGATGCGTTCATAGTCATTATTGGTCACGAATGTTCATCATACGCCGCCCGCTACTGGTATGCAGCTTGCTGTCCTCTTTGTTGTGGCATAAAGCACTTCTCGAGGAGGCAGCGCGCTCTTCTTTGTTGGTTGCACCTGCTTCTCCCACGTTTGCTGCTTGGAAAGCTATGATTTGTGTTGGGCCGCTAATTGGGCCGTGCGCTGTATAAGCTTCCAACTTCCGGAAGTCAGATAGGGACCCCCTGTCCAAACGGCAGGCAAACTTTTCAACATGAACAAATACTGCTGGTACAGTAAGCATGAGCATATAATTTTTGAAGTACAGGTGGGACTCGTACACATGAACATACAACAAGATTGAGTATAGAAGGATAAAAAAAACTGGGGAATTGGGGGTGATATTATCTGATCACAAATCAAATCAGGGCTCCGCCCGAACAATGTAGTTGCATACATTTTCGCACAATAACAGCACTTGAGTAAACCAAATAAATGAACCTCAGGTTTTTTTTCAGCAGGGGCGTTGAACATGATAGTATTGATATGCTAGTTACTGGTGCAGACTGCTTTCTTTATTATGACTGAATCGATTGGATTTGGAATATTTTAGAACCAGGCAGGTGTTCATGGTTCTGCCGAATGCTGATCAATAGCCGGCCAGACGTGGGTCTGTGCGATGAGGAAGGCTGCTCCGAGCCCCCAAACCTCTGCAACCGCAACCAGCCTGCAAATTTTGGACAAACACTTTGATACGTAAGGTAAGGTAAGCGACCGTGGATGTGCAACTACTTGTCGCAACTTCCCTCTTCGACTATTTTGATTTACAAATACTACGTTTTGTTAAAAGCTCCTTACCACTTGTGCTGCAAACGGCAGCATCCTCTCCGGTGGCATGCCGGTGCATAAAGCTAATCCAAGAGAGCAAAGCAATCAGCCCGTATGATAATGATTTCAAAATTGATGCAGTAATCAGTATTTATAACCAAACAAAGTGCTTCTAGTTGAAAGCATAAAGAAACAGCAAGATGAGCAAGCTGCCACAGATTGAGTGACACTGCAAGTAGGCCATGTACTGCATTTGTTTCAGTGCTCTACAGTTCCTCAGTTGTTAGTAGGTTAATGGAAAGAGCCTTATGCAATCAGAACTCAACAACTTTGATACAAACCATTATCGATATGACACTGGAAGCTTATTTCATCCCTTGCCACAACTGATTTTGGAAAGGAAATTTACTTGCTTCACCAACAAAAAGTGCCGTAGATACAAGCACCAAGAAGAAGAATTGATTTTTGCAGTTATATCTGGGGTGAAAAGGAGACAGTGCCCACTGACCGTATAGAACTGCTCCAATGAATGCATCTCCTGCGCCAGTTGTATCTATAAGCTCTCCAGGTGGTATAACTTCGGCTGTACCTAGAAGTAACCTACCACTTATCGAGCCTACTCCATCCGCGCTTATTCTCAAGTTTGACTGAAAACAAGGACAGACGCAAAAACAAATGTATCAGGAAAATACTATACGAAATTGCCTATTCTAGCATGATGAATAATGAATTTCATGTAGATTGCCACTAATATACTTCAGACAATGTATTAGTCTAGCTTTGACCTGAATATTACCACTTATCTCAATTTTAATTTTCAAACCAAATGACTTAAAGTGTACTGCAGCTCTTACCCTGTGATTATAATTTACAGATCTAGCTCAGGATGGTAGAGGAATATACATATGTATGGAAAAATACAGCCATTCGCATACTGCGTTAAATGTAAGGTCTCATACCTTGGAAGCAATGCATTTTGGCATAGTAGAATCCTGGTCGACTTGATTCTGTAGTGATTCGAATAAAGCCTCCACATCTATTTCCCCTGCCTCAGAAGCATCTGCATCGTGTTTGTTTTTATTATTTTTTTCGAAAAAATAGAGAAAAAGAAAAGGTGGATCCTTTGTGGTAGAATGCATAATCCCTTATACCCATGTCTTATCTAAATACTTAGTTAACATTAACATGCAGACCTACAGTAAACTGACCTGTCATGCTTCTCTCAAGCATTAAGCAACCTTTCTCCCCAAGAGTTACAATAACAAATTTGATGTTAGGTAACCTTGAAAGCATGGACACTAAAGCAATCGGTATTGATGAAGCTCCTGTCCAGGCCTACAAATTTAGATTAGATGGAAAGTATATAACCCACAAGATACCAGCATAGTGAAAATGCTGAACATATGCCTAAAAACTTACTGTACCAGCATATGCAGCATGAGGGAATTTATTGTCAATCGCTTAATTTGATTGAGATATCCAGCTACAATAATCCACTCTAAACTAGATTACAGTAAAGCAAAGCCAGCATACTTTTGGATTCCAATTGAAATGACACTGGCCATGCCATTAGAAGATGTAAAGCCACAGAAAATGTAAGCACTTTTCATTTCTACAAGGAGAAGTTAGTCAAGAACAATGTAGTTATAGTAAAACCTGAGAACAGTAAATTGGAAGGGTCTTGAGTAGGATTTAGCAGTTATACTCTTAACATTACACTCTTCTGCAATCAAACAACTTACCTGAGGAAGCTTTGCAGAGCATACAACATAAGATGCAAAATTAAGGAGCTCGTCCAGCCCCTCCCTCTTTCTTTCGGCATCAATCAAAATAGGGATTTTTCTTTGACTTGCCTGCACTGGATTGATCCATAAACAAAGGATAGTCTTAGTACCAGTGCAGAAAGAAGCAGAAAACTAGCTAGGAACTTAGGAAGTCATAATTCAAATCACAACTACAGAAAGAGTGGGTACTTTTTTTCTCGTTCTTGTGGGCTGAGATAATATGACCAGAAGATATTACCTCTTCTGCAACCAGCAAAGCAGTGTCAGGCAACCGTACATCAAAGTAGACGATGTCTGCTCCATCTAGAGCGGAAGATAAGTTTGCCTTTGTGAGCTCTTCTGGCACCATGGGGGGAGAACCAGGAGTGTGTATACAAGTACGAGTTTTCCTGAAAGGCGAAAGCTTGATGGCTGAATACAATTCAGAAACAGAAATAGCTTAATACTTTTTATATAATAGGACATGTCCCTTGTTGTGAGTTGCCATTGATTAGCACAAAAAGTTGGCAAGTATCAGGAGGCAGCATGATTGGTTTTCATATTGTCTGAGACTTGACCCTGCAGGTTTCTAACTTGCAGCAGAGCCATTTGATTACAAAATAAGCATCTTGTTCACAAGAGAGCTAGTGTGTCATGTGAACTCACGTCTGTTCATCAACAATGATGTAGGTGAATGGTGAATTCCCGTTCTCTGCGACCTGAAAAAGGATGCACCGCATTATAGAGGATGAGCTTCGCAGCACCAGGTGACTGTGATTGCGTTGTTAAGGCAGAGTAATTTATACTAGGATGTAGGATGTGTCGATGCCATCAGCTCGCAGCTCGCTGAGGATGTTTCTTCCTTGAGCATCGTTGGCTACCTGGTCCCGATGGATTGTTTTATTTTATGGATTAGAAGGAAGGTCATGCGTTGACTAGCTGTATCCGGAAAGGGGCAAATCAAGAATGGACCTTGGAAATGATCCTGGGGCGGAGGCCGAGGCGCGCAGCTGCAGTGAGCGCGTTGCCCGTGTTGCCGCCCCCCTGCACCTTGAGTTCGAGGCTGCGGATCTTGTCGTCGGGGTTGGGGAAGGACGCCACCGTGGCCAGGTAGTCCACGGCGATGCCGCCGCACCCGAGCTGCGGCACGTTGCAAACGGGAGGGGCGGGGGGCTGAGACCGAGACGGAGGAGACGAATCGAGCCTTATCGGAAGGAAAAGAAGGAGCAGGCAACGTACCACGACGGGGTTGGCGCTGCCGGAGGCCATGGCGGCAGCGATGGCACGGCGGGGGCGGCGACGCGGGCGAGGAAGCGGAAAATCCCACCTGCCCGCTTGGCGACAAGGAGTGTGGAGAGGAGCGGTGGGCAGCTGCAGCTGCTGTGCGCAGGGCACCATCTCCTCTTTTGCTACCGGCCTTCGTGCTAACGCCAACGAGGCGGTTGAGGTGGGTTGCTTGGATTTTCTTGTTCTTCTCCGATGGGCAATGGCCGTGTGCTTCCGTGCTCGCCTGCCAGTGCAATGCTACCCGCCAAAACAAACTTGCTCCAACCAAATCAAACCAAACCAAATCCAATGCGATGCGATGCAAGGTTTGAGTGGAACGAGCGATGAGAGGATGACGCTGACCGAGCAACCCATCCATTCATCACTCCAGAGAGTGGGTGGGCCGCATTGGAGAAGGAAGCAAACAGACGGCTCGGCCCACGTGTTGGTTCCTACCCGACCAAAATAATAGGCCGAGGCTGTAGCAGTAGGGCCTTCTTAGGCTTGGCTTCCCGTAGATGTACTTGGAGGCTAATATGTCACTGTATTTTTTTGCTAAAAAAGAATATATGTCGCTGTGTTTTAATTTCCAACTGAATGCTCCTCATTCATGATTGCGCCAGTGGAAATCAGAAAATAAGACAATTGAAAAATAGTGCGTTCGCAATGTGTTACAGCAAAAATCAGTGGCTAAAGATGTGTTTTGGAATTCATGCCTAGAGGGAGTACAGGCCATGAGACTACTTCCGCTAATTTGTTAAGAAAAAATATCGAATTGTAAACATCAGCTAATCCAGTCCAAATGTTCAGGTTGATCCTGTAAATATATAATATAGTTAATTTTTCTCTCAAACTTTGACCCCCAATATTTATTGATAAGTTAGTTAAATAAAGATGAGTACCACTACATCTATCTAAATTTTTTTATATTTAAACTTTACATTTATCTATTTGCACAAATATTTGTAAAAAAATATGAATAGTTAAATGAATTAATTGGTATCATATATTTAAAATGGAGGTGCTACTAGGAAAAAAGAAATGATATCGCAACTAGTCGTGGAAGAAAAGGCAAAGAGGAAAAGAACTCAATTGGAGCAAGGTGAAGGGACTGCAGCAAAGGAAATACCATACCAACTTAGCAAGTCTAAGGGCATGTTTGAATGTAGGTGCTAATAAGTGAAAGTGCTAAAGTTTAGCCTATCTTAAAAAGATGTAAAAGCATTACTAAAAGAGGAGGAGAGAAAGATGGAGGTATGAAGATGAGGGACAAAAGTGGTATGTTATATACTTTAGCTCTATCCATTAGCCATGTATTCAAATAGGAGTGCTAATGCATGGGTGGAAGGGCTAACTTTAGTTAAGCTAATTTTAGCATTTGTTAAAATTTAGCAATAGCTCGTCCAAACACGCTCTAATTTTAACGACTTGGTGGTACGGTATCTGATAAGAGATAAGTTTCAAGTTCTCAAGATGATGTAGGCTGCCATGGTCTACTGCTATCTAACAAGTGTGAGAGATTCAGTGTATACAGAACTAGCTGGCTAGTGGTGGCTCTCGTGTTAGAGCCATCAGTACCGGATATCTAACATCGTGTAGCAATGATAAACCACTTTTCTATCTATTGTCTTGGTACAATAACTAATTAGCCAAGAGTTTTTTGGATGGTTACTACTCCCCAAAATTGGAGCATACAGAAAGCTCATCTACTGTCCTAAATACTATCCTCTTGATTCGTTATACAAATTCCTCTTGATTCAAATTGATTCGCTGTGTTGCAACAAGTCGGCTAGAAGTGGGTGAATATTATAGTGATTTCTAATGTGGTCAATAATTCTATTTTGGTGGGTGAATATTATAGTGATTTATAATATGATCAATAATTCTATTTTTTCCACCTAAGGTGCCTCTCTTCTGAAAAAGCCAAGTTCACGTACTCATAATTGTAGCTAAAGTACTAGTTAGCTACTGAACCTAGGATTTTAGATTTGGCCTAAGCCAAACTATTCTAAATTTGACTAAATTCATATAATAAAAGAATGATAATATTTACAATATTAAATTAGCATCGTTATATCCACTATGCAATATATACTTTAATAGTTTCCGTCTTTGATATGGTAGATATTAATGTTGTTATTATCTAATTTGGTCAAACTTGTAATAATTCAATTTAGTATAAACAAAAATCCCTTGTGGACGGAAATGTTTTGGGACAAAGGGGAGCCGAGAGAGTGAAAGAATCGTCGAAAAGCCAATCCTAATTCTCAATTTCCTTGTTTTCGCACTGCTGCCACTTAGTTGTTGCCGTATTTCCTGCTACCAATAGCGCTGCATGTTCATGCGCAACGCTCGATAGGTTTTTTTTTTAACGAACAACAGTGCGTTTCTATAGATAGTAGAAAAAAAATACAAGGTTACATCTATATAGGAGGCCATAACCAGGCAATAAAAAAGAAAAAACACGAGAACAACACCGGCAGGTTGAATTGGGCATCAACACGTGCCGAACTCTACTCAACTCAAACAACTCAGGCCGGTTGGATTGGGATATTGACGTAAGCCACGCAACTCGTCTCGACGAGACAACTCTACCCGGTCGGATTGGGACACCGACACGGACCTCAATAAGGACTCCACCCGGTCGGACTGGAACATCGACACGAAACCGAAGCCTTGCCGCGGCGCCTATCAACCTTCTCCCGCTCATATAGTCGTCGTAACCTCAAGGCATGGCCTCACATCGATACGGAATCGAGAGAAACATACTGCACCGCACCGAGAAGGTCACCGCCATGCGGGACCCATCGCCGTAGTGCCGCTACAACACTGCACTCCATCCGACATAGTGAAACTACTAGATCTGGACCTCTCGTAGGCTGCCTCGCAGTTACCACCGCGATAGCACAAACGCGCGGGGGCCTCGCCACACCCGTCGTTGGACTCCACCTCTCGTCACCTCCAAGAAGACACCGCACGCGGGGGCCCCGCCACATCCGCCACAGTACTCCATGTCGTGGATCTGTTTCTTATGTTGCCATCAAAATGATGAGCAATGTTGCCCCGTTTCCCAAGATCACCATCGAACAGCCAAACCACAGCCGCAGGTCAACATCATCTCGTTGCTTCATCCACGCACGTAGTCTCCGCCGCTATGCCAGCATGCCAAAGAAGTTGCTTGCGCCATCTTCCGACGATGTACCGCACCGGAGTCGCCGAGCAAGGCAGAGCAATCTGCTGCAATCCGCTACAAGCCTAGTCGTCCCACGATGTCAATTGCTGCAAACGCCGTCCTCCAACGTAGTCCGCTGCACTGACAGCTGCCAAGCAGCGCCAGCCACCGTGGTCCGCTGCAAGCAGTCAAAACCGACACCCATGCGACAATCCCTAGTCACCACCATAACTGCGATCGCCTCCACGTGAGTTCGGCAACCCCCTTCAAGCTCACCATCCTACACCAAGCCGCCTCCGCCACCGGCTGTAGCCTCTCATGACCACTGCGTCATCAGCAATGCCATGGCCAAGATGGGTCTCTAGAGATGATGCCTCCACGGAGGTGATGACGCCAATGGCACCGCCATCGCTCGTCCAGAGTCTGGATAGGGTTTTCACCTAGAGAACCCCATGCAATAGGGATGGGGCTCCAAGATGACACCCCCAACGGGAAGAATGACGCTCTCAGGCACCATCGCCATCGGCAGGATCGCCGACAAAGGCTTTCACCCAAAGAATCCCATCCCTAGCTACACGCTCACAGCCCGGCATTCCTAGGACCGCAGCCATAGAAGCCCTCCCGGGGGTGGCGCCGCCTCCGTGCCTCCTCGTGCCGCCGTGCGGCCATCTCTCTCCGCGCTGACTCCTCCCAGCCGCATCTACGCCGCGCACCCTCGCGCCCAGTAGCCCGCACATGTCACCATGCTGCTACCCGCGCGCCTCCGTGGCCCGCGCTGTCCTCCACAAGCCATCATCAGCGTGCCACCGCTCGCCTCCGCCGCACCTCTGCCGGGCCACCGCTGGTGCCCTCCACGCTCTGCCCGCAACATGCCACTTCTGTTGCCATGCAGTCATTCTCCTCACACCACGCCCTACGTCGCCCCGCGCATAGGCTGTGTGCAACGCCTCCTCCGAGCCGGCACCACCTTCTCATTACTGTCCTCCACGAGCACCGCGGCTACCGCCGGGCCACCGCGCCTCCTCCACCGCCGGGCCCGCTCGCCTCCTCAGGCGCGTCCTGGCGTCTCGCAGCGAGGCCGCGCCTGCCGCGGGCGACCCCGTGGACCCACGCCGTGCTCGCCGCCACCGCCGCGTGTGGGGGCTGCGAGCTGTTGCCACCGCAGCAGCTGCAGCCGCCCAGCACGAGGATGCCAGATCTAGGCACGGGGGGCCTAGATGAGGCCATGGAGGCCCCAAAACCACCGTCGCCTCGGCGGTAGCCGGCGGCTTCCCAACGCCGCACGACCCACCTCCCTTATGCGAGACGACGCGAGAAAACTCCCCCCCCCCCGCTGCCGTCCTTGCCCTCGCACGGGCTTCCACCCAAGAGCTCTGGCGGCAGCGAGGCAGGAGAGGGCGAGGAGCGAGGTTGGCGGCGCTAGGGTTTGCGAGCCGCCCATGTCGTCCCGGGCTGGAGCAACATGCTCGATAGGTTATTTTCGACCAGAGCTTACTGTAAGTAGAATATAGCTATCTGTCCTGATGGGATCGATCGATGGATGGATGGACAAGAAGAATACACATTCATTCGCAAAATGAGGCTGCAACAGTAACACATCCATACACACGGCTTGTTATTTTATACTCCTTCCGTCTCAAATTACAATTCGTTTTAACTTTTCTAGATCCATAATTTTTACTATGTATCTAAAAATAATACATATTTAGGTGCATAAAAAAATTATATACCTAGAAAAACCAAAACGAATTGTAATATGAGATGGGGCGAGCGGTAGTCATTCAGCAAGAATACGCCAGCGATGAAGGAATGTTGTGAGATTCTCGGCTACACGCTACACATATGTTGGTTTACGTGTGCGCGTTGCTGCACTGAGACGTGCGCGTCAATAGAGTTTGATCGAGCTAGGGACACGGTATGCTTGGATCCGATCGTATTACAGTGCTACTCAGCTGCTCCATTCGTAAATTCATCTTGAAACGTATAAGGATTTTTGTAAATTTTTCCCAAGTCAAACTATTTTAAGTTTTCAAACTTAAAAAAAGAATAATAATATTTATACGATATCAAAGGAACTTATAAACATAACTATATCTATTATTCAAAAAATATATTTTGATAGTTTATTTATTTGGTGGTGGTAGATATTAATACTTTGATATCAAATACAAGCATAACTGGAACTATTATGAAATATGTTTTGATAGTTTATTTTTTAAAAATAGTAGGCACCAATACTCTTCTTTATAAACTTTGTCAGATTTAAAATAATTTGACTTATAATGAACTCACAAGATCTCTCATATTTAAGGATCCAGGGACTACTAGCAGTAGCTGGATGAGGGAATACTAGCAAGGTACTAGCTCAAGTTACATGACCAATCAACAGCTGCTGGATTGGCTACAAGTTATAGGGACAAAGCAACTCATGATGCGATCCATCCATGCACGAAACTTGTACTACCATCTCTTGCCTGTAAGTACTTGATGCATGCTACGCTAGCTAGGGTACTGAAACTCTCACATGCAGGGGTTACGCTAAGCTGGCAGAATGGATGAATCCATGCTCGACGCTACCATTTGGAGGCTACTAGGTAATGGCCCGTGCTTTGCTACGGGCACGGCACACCAAATTTGAACGAAACAATAGCTACAAAGAAACTTTATTATCAAGTAAAGGTTGATACGAACGCAAAACCAAGATGTTGACCAATAAACCTAAAATTGGGTCAAGCAAAACACACACGGTCCAACTCCAAGATAATTGTCACCATGCCTTGAATTAATCCCTGGTTGTGTATTAATCTTTTAAGCTAAAGCCTCATTAATCTTCAATGCATAGGCATTCTCCACGTACATAGCGGTAAGTTTCTGTAAATCAGCAAGTAGAATCAGAAACTGACAAATATATAAATTACAGGAGCCACAAATTTCTAAAATAGTAATCCATAGTATGAAATACAATGAGGTCGTAGTAGGAGCCAGAATCATGCAATTGTAAGCAGGCCAAAAAGAGCAAGAGCCATGTCTATTGGTAAAACGACCTTGAATCCAAACCTACCCTGTTTCTTGCACAAGTGTACCCAGGAAACTCTCTGACAACAGTCAGCGCTCAGCTTGTGCTCCTTTCTCGTTGAGGAATTCCAACTAAGGGATTAGAAGCTTTGCTTGCAATCATGATGTCATCAAGCATATATCCTCCAGAATTGTATGGTAGACATGCATAACCAGCAGCTCAGTACAAAGCGAGTAGTTCTACGATTCTGAATATAAATTAATATCTGTAAGACTGTAACAAAGGCAACAATTCTGAATCAAGATATTTTTTTTCATGGTGCCTCCAAGTTCAGTTAAAAATTAAATGAAGCAATTCAGTGGAGGAGAAAAATAAGGTACAGTTGTACCGTAGGCCAACAGAAGGGGCACTGAGGGATCCAGGAATTGTTAGGCAAGGAGCACCAAACCAATTTAGATTCACCCACTAATATCTATCCAATGTTTGTGCGAGATTCAGCCATCTTGTGAAATAGCAAGTAGAGAAACCGAACTTAAAAAAAATAGAGAAATTGAGATACCACTCTTTACATATAGAGTGGAGGAAACACCATAAATAAAGAAACCCATCAAAGAAGCTCTCAATCTCTGGGGCACCATTAATATACCACTTGCAAGCTGAACATCTCTTTACATGTTTTCATCTGTGTTTTAACAGTGAATGGACAGTTAACAAAAACCAGGAAATACACTCTTTTTTTTGAGAGAACAGGAGGGGCAAGCCCCTATTGAATATATATTAAAGGAAACCCAACAAAAGTCTAGAGTACAACAACGAAGAATACAACGACGAAGGAAAAGAAAGCAAGCAAGACTAAAGCTAAGAAAGCAGTAAGAAGGAAAGGAGGGGAGTTACAAAGACTGCAACCAAACATTCATAGCAGGAACCAGGGCCGGGCGAGCTCTAAGAAGCACTAAGGAGAACTCAGACATGAATTTCCTTTTACACGATTGAACCGCAATCAATACCATTAAACATCCAATCATTTCTGGTTATCCAAATGCTCCAAGTCATTAGGATTATGATTTCCATGAAGAACGGTACTGCAAGCTTTTCCTTGATTAGCTTGAAGATTTGTAGAATCGGCCTGGTAGTGATTACTGACACTCCAATCGAATTCCAACACGCTTTGGCAAAATTACAGCGTAGGAAGAGATGTGCCACCGTCTCTAATTTCTATAGAATGTATAAATCACAAGTATAGGAATCGAGGTCCATGTGCTTCCTTTTGAGAAGATCTCTTGTACTTAGACGATCCTTGAGTAATAAAAAAAAATCTTGTGTTTCATCTGCCATTTTGATTTCCAAATCCAATGATACGCTGGGTGAATATTCCTTTGTCCAAGGCTTTCTACATTTTGGATGTTGAGAACATGGCATTGCCCATCCACAACAGGAAACGTACTCTTATAACTGTTACCAAATGTAGGATTAGAAACTAATAATCGTTATAGCTGTTAATCAAATGTAGGATTAGAAACTAATAATCGTTGAACGCGTGCACCATGCTGAGTTCCTGGATATAGGACTCGCAAAGAAAACTGTAATGCCTAAAAAAATCAATTGGTTTGTGCAGATCTAAGAAATATCTTAGTTAATTCTTGGACTCATGACTCATGCGATCCATCCATGCACGAAACTTGTACTACCATCTCCTGCCTGTAAGTACTTGGTGCATGCTATGCTAGCTAGGGTACTGAAACTCTGACATGCAGGGGTTACGCTAAGCTAGCAGAATGGATGAATGAATGAATCCATGCTCAACGCTACCATTTGGAGTCTATACGGCACTGTTGCAAGATCTAGAAAGATCTCAAGATCGAGAGGTCGATTTAGGTGCATCCGGTCCATCAGGATTCGTGCCAGGTTCTTAATTTCAGTGAAATTTTGTTGAAATTTCACGAATTTCGATGGTGACTGAAAAATACCGAAATTTACTATTACACTTATGCATATGGTTTATTGTAAAAATAGTACTTTAAACTCAATTTTCTATTGTTTGTGTTGCATATTCCTCAACGCAATAGTTTCACAGTCATAAATCTTACAAATCATTTATTTAGATCCAAAAAAGTTCAAAAATCTTATAATTTGATCAAGACTCTAAAAAAATCAACGAAATTTCACAGAAATTTTGCAAATTTCGGTAAGTTCGTCTGTGACCGAAAAAAAAAACCGAAACCGAAATTGTAAACCCTATGTATATATGGACGTCCACTACATACCCATTGATGCAAGTCGCTGATTCCACTATATATGAAAAAGGGCCTAAAGCTGAATTAGTTAAAACAAAACAATACATCTCTGATGATAACCTCAAGTGAAAAGTTATCTGATCATTTTCGTCACCACTACTACAAACGTCATCAACCAAAGAAGCAGAAAGATTCGGTGTACGTAGAGAACTAGTGGCGTGCCTTGAACCATCACTACCACCCGGTTTCCTCTGTCCTCGTGACAAGCCATTTCTCTGATCTTGGTAGGATTACCGAATTAACAAGCCAAGAGCTTTTTGGAAGGTTACCAGTCCCCAAATTCGCGCACAAAGCAAGGGTCCAATGTCTCCTAATCCTTGAACATACTCCACGAACTTCTCTTAAATCAAACGCACTAAATACTAACTACTCCATTACATAGAGAACGGTAGTCAGAAGCAACATGTATAAAGTAGTTTTAAATTTGTGTGGTAATGTTGCAAAACTAAGCGATCGCTGAATGAGATCAAAAAGGGATTAGAAGATCAGGAATGCATGAGAGAGCCCACCCAACAAACTTTTGGTCAAATTCAACACTGCCTTTAGGGCAACTAACAAGATGTGTAATGGCACACAGCCTCACACGTAGACCACCACCAATTGATTATGGATAATACAATAGCATTATGGTGTCCCAATGCTGCAAAATAATTGCTAATTAGTACTACAATGTTGTACTAATCGATTTGAGATTAGGTGTAATCATAATGTTTTCTGAAGTCAGATACTTGTATATACTCCCTTCATTCCAAATTGTAGGTCGTTTTGACTTTTCTAGATTCATAGATATTATTATGTATCTAGACATATATTATATCTAAGTGCATAGGAAAAACTATGCATTCTAGCTAAACGACCTGCAATTTGGAATGGAAGGAATATATAATAAAGAGCTTAAATAGAACCGTGTCAGTCCATAAACATGGATCGTTCACCCGTGCACAGAGTGTCAGAGATTCTGAATTTGTAACAGGTTCCAGGAATATTTTAGACGAGGAATTTCAGATTAAATTCGGATGCCATGCGTACGTGTCCATTGAAAATTCTCCGGCGCCGTGGGAGGGACAGAGGGCGTTTGACATGGCTTGTCTCAACAACCAACAGCTCGGAACAACGCAGCATCTGTACGAATCCGATGGGCGTGTTTAATAGGCAACGGCCACGGCGAGTCAACAATCATTGAGAGCCAGATTAAGCTAGCTACTGTAGTAACTAAGCCATAGTAACTCTGTCATGCATGCAGCATGCTGGCCTGTGCTAATTTCTGGTTTCTGCATCCGTTCATTTCTGCCATACTCTGTTTCAGATAAATCGTTTCTTGAACAGAAACGTTGGTGTTCTTGCAAAAGGCCAGGAAAGAATCCCCTTGTGAATTCATCATGGGGACGTAATGAACGTTCAAGCAATCAGTAAAATGCTCCCAAGTCACGTTACCTTTTCTTCGGTAATCAGTTCATCGCTTGCAAGGCAAGCGAAAAGTTACACGAAGAAACGACTCGACCTCGACCACAAAATGTTTGCGCAACTCCACCAACTCTACGTCGAATTTACATCCAAGGCCATCCTCCGTGTATGTACAGCAGGCACCCTCGATCCGTCAGTTACAATATGGTACTCTACCGAGGTCCAAAGCGTAAAAACAACTAAAGTCTGCGGTGGCACACGAGCGACGTTCGTCGTCGGGAGATCAGAACTCCGACGAGAAGTCCGACGAGGCCTCCGACGTGGCCTTGGGAGGCGGTGGCTGATGGAGGTTCCTGAAGTGATCCCTCACGTCGAACCCCTCGCCGGCCACGAGATCCTCGTCGGCCGGTGGCGGGATGTAGGGCGGCCGGGACACCTCCGTGAGCATGTCCCACGCCACGCCGGCGAAGAACGGGTGCTCGCGGACCTCGTCGGCGCCGCCGGCGTACCCGAGCCTCCTCCTCGGGTCCCGATCGAGCAGGCGCGAGATGAGGTCGGTGAGCTCCGGCATCCGCCGCCGGCTGTCCCCCGGGAACTCGAGCTCCTTGTGCAGCACGTTCCGGAACGTCTCCTTCCGGTTCTGGCCCTTGAACGGCGTCCGGCCGAACGCCATCTCGTGCACGAGCACGCCAACGGCCCACCAGTCGACGGCGAACCCGTGGCCCTCGCCGCGCACCATCTCCGGTGCCACGTACTCCTCCGTGCCGACGAAGGAGTAGGACTTGCCCCACGCGCCGGCCTCGCCGGAGCAGCCGAAGCTCCCGGGCTTCCGGCTAACCGGAGACACCCGCGCCGACTTGGTCTTCTTGGTCATCCCGGCCCCGTCGCTCCCCATCAGGAACCGGATCAAGCTCTGGAACTGCTGGCGCGGCGACGGCGCCGCGGACCAGGGCTGAGGGGGCCTGGACTTGGCCTGGCCACCGACGCCGACGACGGAGTCGCTTCGCGCGGCGACGCGCGTCCGGCGGTTGTGGTGGGCGCGGTACGCCGGCGGCGGGGGCGGCGGCGGCGAAGAGGACGCGGACGTGGGCCGGTGGTGGAGGAGGCGGGAGAGGTCGAAGTCGGTGAGGACGACGTGGCCGTCGGCGCGGAGGAGCACGTTCTCGGGCTTGAGGTCGCGGTACACGACGCCAGCGGCGTGGAGCTCGGCGATTGCGGAGACGATCTCGGCGACGTAGAAGCGTATGGCGGCGGGGGAGAAGACGCGGTCGGGGAGCGAGTAGCGGAGCTCGTTGAGGTCGCCACCAGGGCAGTAGGGGACGGCCCAGGCGAGGAGGTCGTCCGTCTCGGTGAAGCCGAGGAGGGACGGGAGGTGCGGGTGCGCGAGGCGGGAGAGCACGCTCATCTCCCACCGTGCGCGGCGGTCGGCGTCGGGCTTGGCGGAGCGCTTGTCGAAGGCCTTGAGGGCGTAGCGGTCGGGGCGCGAGGCCGAGGGTCCGTCGGCGACGAGGAACACGGTGCCCATGGCGCCGCGGCCGAGGACGCGCAGCGCGCGCGCCCGGTCGAGGTCGATGTCCATGGCTGCTTGCCGGCACGGGCGCGCGGGGTAGCCGTGGGTTCTCACGGCGTGCGCGCCCGGTGCGTGTTGGGGGCGGGCTCGGCTGGGCTAAGAATAGCGAGCGGGAGCAACCGCGCAAGCGCACTGGAGGCCAGCGCCAACTAATGGAGAGGCGAGGAGGGTTTGGAGGGGGAGATATAGGAGGTGGAGGAACACTGACAGCGCCCGTCTCCTTTTAATTTGTCTTCTTTTGCGTCCCTGAAAAATGATCTCTTTTTTTGGGTTGTCTATTACACAGTCAGCCATTTTGAGACCATCTCTAGCTAAGAAACTGTATTCATTGAATTGATATTAACATAATTACCATAACCGTCTCATGCGAGACGCTGGGTACATCACCTACCAAGAAAGAACAAACCTACTGTTACCAATTAGAGACTCCTTTTGAAGCCTTCAGTTGAAGCCACCTAGATCCTATATGAACGCTCTAAGAAAAAGAGAAATCCTAGAAATTCTTAAAAAAAAGCAAAACATTTAGCCACGGTAGACTCAAATCATCATAGCCATTGGATCTATTATATTTTCTAAAAAACTTATCCACCTATGCCATTATGAAAATTACCTAAAATAACCCCCTAAATCTATATCTAAATTAACCACCTCTGCCATTATATAAAATAAATAAAAGTAGCCCCTAATCTTCATCAAAATTACCCACTTATGCCATTATGAACAATATTTAAAATAACACTAAATTTGCAACTAAATTGCCCTCCACTAATACTTAAAAAATAACTTAAAAACAACCTCTTAAATTTTATCTATATTACCCACATATGCTATTATTAAAATAACATGACGTAACCCTACATTTGAATCCAAATCACCTTAATTAAAAATATACACCAATATATGATTATAAATCATCTATTTCTTATACTATTGGTATATGACATAATAATTAAGGTATATAGGCATGATGTGTGCCACCATTTATAAAGATATAGAGGAAGTGATGGGAATATAAATTTCTATGTTAAAATTATAGCTCAAACTTAGAGTTTATTAAACAAATTTAAGCGCATATCTGCGATGCAAAGTGAAAGATTATAAATGTGGATGAAAACATTATAGAGTAATTATTAACTAAAATATATCACAATCGGATGAAGATAATAAGTATATATCTGTATAAGTACTGTGTTCAAATATTTAACAAATGAGAAGTTGCTCAAACTAATAGTTTTGTAGCATTGTGACCTCATTTTTTTTTTCCATTAGAGACTCCTCGTTATTTCTCACGAGACATGCTAGAAAAATAAAGAAAAATCTTAGAAATTTTCAAAAAAATCAGAAACATCAAACATCAATCCTGTAAACTCTAATAATCAAAGTTATTGGTCTATTATATTTTCTAAAAGTTACCCAACACTATCATTATGAAAATATTCTAAACTAAACTCTAAACCTATATCTAAATTATCGAGCTCTACCAATATAAAAAATAATATAAAGTAGCCCCATAATCTTCATCCAATATAACTTAAAATGTCATTCTAAATTTGTACCTAAGTTACCCACGTATGTCATCATTAAAATAAGATAACGTAAATAACTAAATTGTGATCTAATTATCTTCATGTGCACTATACAGAAATATCCAAAAGTAAACTAATGTAAGATTCTAAATTACCTATTTATGTCATTGTTAATATAGAAATACTAAGTATATAGGCATGATGAGTGTCACCATGTTGACCATCTATACATGTATGTAAGGAAGGGATGAAAAACTTTGACTTTTATGCTAAACACAATGTATGGATGTGCCATACAAAATGAAAAAAGTGTGGATGTTGATGAGAAAGTGTATAGAATAACTACTAATTAAAAATTAATCACAACTGGATAAAGATAAGTACACATCTATATAACAATTATGTTGAAGTATTGAAAAAATGAGAGAATAGTAGGTAAACAATTTTGATTATTAGTTAAGAGTTTAATTTCTAGATAATTTTCAAATATAATAGTTTTTAAAAATATTGGCTTGTGCGGGAACGGGTTGATGGACTAGTGAGCCTAAAATACAGGCATTTGTGACTCAAATTCACATAGACAAGTTTCACCGTAAGAACCAGGTTACAATAACACGCAAATATTTCTTATAGATGAACCTTTTTTCGCCTAAGGGGATTTCACCACACTTGTGAAAGAAATTAAATTATACTTTTGCTATAAAAGTTCTGTATTCCAATTGAGATCTTGTCAAATTTCACATAAAAACTCGTTATTTTGGCATTACACTTCGTGCTCCATTGTATTTGGGAAGTTGTAACTGCTATTCCTCTACTGTCAAACTCTGAAACCATACATCTGTGTAGGTTAACAAAGCTCTGAAGTGTTAATTTACAACGGAGCACTTCACACCAATGGGAGTGTATCACCCTTTTTGGGTTTGGCGTGAAGTGCTCTCCTCTGGTGCTGGTGATTAGAATAAAACACGCGCGGTTAGTTGTCGATCCACTAATCCTGCGATGAGTTGGATTACGCAAAAACAAAGCAAAAACCCTGCTCCTATGTGCAGTAGCTGCTTGATAAAATTATGCTGAAAATTAAAAAAGAGGGATCGCTGGGCGTGGAGCTCGAGGAGGCAAAAGCGGGGGTTTCCACGTGTGGAAGGGAGCAGGGATCGAATAAATCCATTATAGAAGAACCCATCGATCACACGGCGCGGTGGATCTGAAGAAACAGTGGCATTTGGATGCGATTTCAGGCAGCACAGTGGCTAATCTAGGAGCTAATATGTTTTGCCCTCGCAAATGACAAGCGTTTTTCCTTCGGGGAAGGAGCCAAAATGGCAAAAGATTTTGGAGATTTGATGGGATGCGTCGTACGCAAATTTCGCGGGGGCGTGCGGTTCGCCGTTTGTCTCGATCTCGATGCGTCCCGTCCTCAAGAATCTGAAGCGGATTGTCGCTGTCCGACGCCACGAAAATGTTTTCAGGCCCATCGATATGATAAGCTGCAGACCTGCACCATACGAGTTCAGAAGAATTTGTAAACATTCTAGTGTTAGGGGGTGTTTGGTTCAGGTTCTAAAGTTAAATCCCCATCGCATCGAATGTTTAGATACTAATTAAGAGTATTAAATATAGGTTAATTACAAAATCAATTGCATCTAATTTGCGAGACGAATCTATTAAGTCTAATTAATCTTTGTAATATCACATGGTCAAATTATGGATTAATTAGACTTACTAAATTCATCTCGCAAATTAACCTTCGTTTATGCAATTGGTTTTGTAATTAACATATATTTAATACTCCTAATTAGTATTTAAACATTCGATGTGACATGATCCCTGTAACCAAACATCCGAAGCTTAAGGGGCTGTTTGGATACGAGGTGGTAAACTTTAATAGTGTCACATCGGATATTCGGATGCTAATTAGGAGGACTAAACATGAGCTAATTATAAAACTAATTGTAGAACCTTGTGGTAATTCGCGAGATGAATCTATTAAGCCTAATTAATCCATCATTAGCAAATGGTTACTGTAGCACCATATCGTCAAATCATGGACTAATTAGGCTTAATAGATGCGTCTCGCGAATTATACTCCATTTGTACAATTAGTTTTATAATTAGCTTATGTTTAGTATTTCTAATTAGCATCCAAACATCCGATGTGACAGGTGTTAAACTTTAATAGGGTGTTCCCAAACACCCCCTAAAGCATGCAGACGTGGATTTCATTTGGTCGTCACTTGTCTACATGCCAAGCAGCTGGATGCTAATGTCAAGACAGCCATCTATTGATCTATCGCAAACAAGCCTCTCCTTTTTCTTTTTTGCAATAATTTGCAAAGAAATGAGTCGACGATGGTGACTAGCAAGAACTGATGAACTCGTTGTCACCAGCGATAACACCAACCTGATCCTTTCTGCACTGGTTTTAAACAACCACCCACCAAATTAACCTAATAGCTAATCCATGCATCGTAGCGATTACATAATTGCTCGAGATGTCGGACTGCAATTTGTCAACCAGTGCAGAGAGCCCCGTTTCGAGTCGAGCGATCAGCAGCCGCAGCTTCCTGGAAGCAACGCACATACAGCTCCCTGCATCCACAAGTGCAGAGCCTGCAAAGGATTTGTTAAAAGCTACGCACGCCTGCGCTGGAGATAACAAATAATGGTCAGTTGTCAGTAGCTCATCAGTTCAGTGTCCTGAATAACCAAATACTGCTAGCAGTAGCAGCTGCTGTGCTGCCCGTGCAACCTTTCATTCCTCCGGCGAACCACCACCGTGCCGCCATTGTTTAGTCCGGGCATCATTGGCTGCTCGGAGATGATCCGCTCCCCCCCGATGAGCCGCATGTGAGGAGAATCATGGGGATGGAGCTGGAATTATTCTTTGGTGACTGACACCTAATCGCAGTAGGGGACTAGATAGGCAGGGCCTGTATTATACTTCCACTTGTGCGGTTTTCAGTTAGTTGCTGTCTGCTGCATTGCATGTATTTAGTATCAGGGATTGGTTTCGATGAAAGTGATGGGAGTTTGTTCTGTGCGCTGTCTGCTTTGCAAAATGATAGTAGTAGCATTTTTGTGCAGAAATTCAGCTGGATTCCGGCCTGGATTTGGATGAACTTATATGAAGTATACTTTTAGCATTTGATCGTAACTGTTGAGAAGGTTCTTTGTACTACAGTGAAAGGGGAAACATTTAGACATGAAAGTTTATGAGCTTGCAACACAAGAAGCTGATGGAAGGTAATTTCTTTGCCTAGAAGGATGGAAGAATGCAGTTCATTGAGACAGCACTTACTTCTAATGTCGAATCGGGATTCACTGAATTGGGCGCAACCGCCTTAATTATATGCCATCTAATCTAATAAATTTCTGACCGATACTTCTGGCGCCATCAGCTGATCTGATCTGTGCATGCATTAAGCTTCAGAAGCACACGTGCAAGGCCGAATAATTGTATGCAGACTGATAAGAAATAATGAGTAGTGAAAAGAAAAATTATACCAATGAGTGTCTCTCTTATACAAGTTTAGTTTTAAAATGATATAGGAGGAAATGAAGAGACCTGCATGTATTGCTGACCAACCTAATAATTGACGCGGAGGTATTGAAAATAAGGTTTGACTTTTTATAAAAAAGAATTAAGCTAGACCTGGAAATGTATAATTGGACTGCCTCATGAACTAAAAAACAGTTATAAAAATTATTACTAACATCCTTATTAAGAAAATTAACAAGATCGACTGTGCGTGTATTACCAAAAAAAATTCAGGAACTAACGTACCAAACCTGGGCAAATAGACATAGTTAAAGAAATAGCACTGTTTCAAACTGATCAACAGCAGTAGGTTACATTCAACAACTGAAAAAAGGGCATTCAGTGTAAACCAAACATCTTCTTTCGTTTTTGTCAGACCATGCTGTTCTTTTTACCTCTCAGTGTCTTCCTGAAACCAGCTATATTTTTTGCCGTCAAGCAGCCATTATAAAACAAATTCACCAACGGTACGTGCTGGAACATGGCAGATACGTACGTGCCGTGCACTCGCATAAAATCCAGAACAATACTAAGGTGGGAGCATGTTGGTTGATGCAAAATCTTCTACACCGGGAATATCTGATACTCATGGTTATGGAAGACATGTTTCAGAGCTGATCGACTGCCGTCCAACTCATATGACCTATCCCTGAACTGAATATATTATCTTAATTATCAGCCTAACAGTTAATTTTTTCACAACCATACGTGCAGCTTAGTGCTTGGCAGGCTTAGAACTTTTTAAAAAACTAATAGTAAATCAAGAAAGAAAACATGATGCAAATTACATTGTTTTA
The DNA here is from genome assembly GCF_005286985.2 of Setaria viridis. NCBI lineage: Eukaryota > Viridiplantae > Streptophyta > Magnoliopsida > Poales > Poaceae > Setaria > Setaria viridis. Next base: position 32,847,519 of record NC_048268.2, on the reverse strand, counting down.
CTGCCGATATTGTTCTGTTGAATATGCGTAACATTCACTATTTTTCTCTCGTAACTCGTCTGAGTACTTGCTACCTTTTGCGCATCCTGAACCAAACATCTCCAAGTTTTTCTTGAGAAATGCTGAACATGTGATCCTTAGTATGCCATTCTGAATCGCCACCGAGGAACTCAGGACCATAGCCACAACGTTTCTTGTGCAACAACCACAGGTTAGAGTAATAGTGTGAGTACTTTTCTGGCAACAGAGTGCCGAAAGGGTACAACTTCTTGCGTCAGAAAGGTTCTTCCGGTGGCATTACCCGTGTTAAAAACAAAACAGAACCTTGTTTGTTGCTAAGCTAGGTAGCGATAGGGACATCGGACATGTGCCTGGGACTCAGCTAGGAAAGTAAACTACCGAACCTCTCTCTTCACGAGGGAATGCAGAGGAGAGAGGACAACAAGCTGACGTATTTTATAATTCTCCACAACTAAAAAACCAAATAAATTCATCAGTCACTTCAGTAATAGTGCTACTGATCTCATCGACAATCCGGAAACAATTAGCAAAGAAAAATGTTGAGATCACTCTTATGAGCTAGGCTACCAACAATTCTTCTTGGGCCTTTTGGTAGAACATTTTTCTCACCATCTCCATGATGTAACAAAAGCAATGCATGGAAGAAGCGAACAATACACAAGGCAGTAGGACCCCTGCTTAGGTTGCAGTGTTGGACATCACAGATCATTTGCTCATACAGCCCCACTGCTCCATGCAATTCCCAACTCCCAAGCGGCATGCAAAAGGCGTAAAGCTACACCATAGTTGCAAGCATGTTAGCCCACCAAGGCAAAGGGCCTAAATTTCTGGTTTTTGTATGGGTGGCTCGGTCGGCCATTGCACTGCAGCCCATATGCGATCGTCCATGGCTTAGTATTTGAATAAGGGCTCCTGGTCATGTAATGGGGGACATGAGTGGCAAAGGTGGTGTTGATTAGAGCACACTGCACAGTTGTGTTTGGGTGTAGTGTGCTTTCATTGCCATCCTTTTGGTGATGTGAGGATTGGATTTTGAGGGGCTAGCCTGTCTGTGCCTGTGGTCTAGTAGGGCCTTTTGGCACCGGGGAATGGTGGTGGTGATTGCTCATCAGTGCCACTAATCAGCATTGTACTTTATTTGCAGAGGAGCCGCCGTGACCATTTGGAATTCGGTAGTGTAATGTGAAGGAGGAAAAGTCTCTTGTCATCTACTAGTAGCCCTTAGCAAAGCAGTTGAGAGCTGAGCAGCTGAATCTTGTAGCTCCGGAAAAGTCGCGAACTGAAGCGGCCACATCCTGCAAGATCCAGTTACTCCTGAAGTGTGTGGGGGCATTTTTCCCATTTGTTGTGCCGATTTGTTGTTGCCCGTGTACCTCTCAACTGGGATTCTTTTGAAATCCATGCATCTCAAAACTGATCAAATAGACGACGCCACACACAAATGCCATCAGTCACAAATGCACGCTCTCCAAGGAACAATTTAGATAAACGATCAACAGGAACCGCATATATAAACAGCCTTCTGCTGCCTCAGAAAAGAGAAAACAAAGGCTTTTGGTTTTCACCGAAACGTGCACCAATCATAGCACCACCGTGGCGTCCCCCTTTTTGCCGCAATCGATGAGTTACCATCCTCTGATCATGTTCGTGATGCCTTTTACTACCACACAATTGTTACTGCGGTAACCCTCTCTTATTCCATCGCATCGTGCTGGCATGGCAGATGATACTGAATTACTGATGGTCCTCCCGAACCTCATTGCAACGGCGCCACGAATGCTTCGTCTCCCGGCCCGGCCCGGCCCCCATGCGGCATCGTACTCCATCGGCGCATCGATTTCACGGAGGAAGGGCTGACGAGACTTTGATCGAGTCGCGTCGTGCAGTTTTCCAGTAGAGGTGGACCGGGCGGCGTGGTCCAGGTCAGGTGCCGAAAGGCGGGCAGCCTTTCCGCGCGCGCCTTTACAGGCTACCGCGGCAGCAGGCACCACGTCTCGAGGCCCGCGCGCGCGCGCGGCAGGCTCGCTGCGCTGCACTGGGCAGTGGGCACTGCTGCAGGCTGCAGCGCCGTGGCACCACCGCCGGGCGGAGGGCTCGATCGGCCCGTGCGCGCGGCACGCCCCGCCCGCCTCGGACGGAGAGAGGAGCGAGCCCGGCCGTGCGCGCGCGGCGCGCGGCTGCCTGCGCTGTTCACAGCGTGCTGGGCGGTCGGACCGAGCAGGGGCGCTTGCCGTGGCCGGTGCGGTGCCCGTGCGGCCACGGCGACCAACCATGTTCTCGTCGGCTCGTCGCGTGGGAGACCGGCGCTCGGCAGCCGCGCGGATCCACCGGAGCTGGTTGGGCTGAGGTTTTGAGTGGACGGCCGACCATGCATAGTGTTGGCCAGGCCGGAGCTCGGGCACCCCGTAGCGGCGCCGTAGCCCACCCGATCGGCCGATCCACACTCCCGGACAACAGACGTGCAAACAGGCTGGGCATAGGTTGACAGGTTTGGGCCAGGCTTCAAAGGAATGTGCTGGGCTCACTCCAGAGCCTGAGACCGTGTTGGGCTCTCTCTCCTATGGGCTCTACGCCAAAGTCAGCTGCAAATGGAGGAATATGCTGAAGCCTTGGAGCATAACGCGTAATGCCTTTTGATCTTGCTCCTGAGCTATCAATGCTTGTGGAGATCGAGTGCCTGCTTGCACAGCACTTCCCGCAAGTTTCCATTTTTAATTTTCCTACAGAATGTGATAAGGTTGTTTCTGATCTTGCATGTTTTCTACAGGATGTAATCGCAACTGTCCGACTGTGAAGTAGCTAGATTGACCTTTACTGGTGAACTACTTGTGGCTTCTTCTGAATAGTGAGCCCCCCACCCCCAATGCTCAAAACACTTCTACCGCAGTTCATTTATTTTGCAATTAAACTTGCTCAGATTTGTATTGACATATATATCAAAAATACTTGCAATGATATAACCTTGATCGCCCTCCTACTGTTCTTGCCTTGGCTCCGTCCTGTTTGCTTCCTTGTCAAGTCTTTTTAGACATGAAGCCAACAAGTGACAATGGAATATCATAAAACTATACGAACACGTGTACTCGTTTTTAGACCCTCTTTGGAGGGTTTAGACAGGACTAAAAGTTAGTTGAACAAAATGAGTCATGGTATGTTTGGATCCACTGACTAAAAGCAAGCTAAGATAAAAAAAAAGACTATTATGTCCATTTTAGCATGTTTGGGATGCATAATGGATAGGGTTTGTAGGTGGGGGGTATTTTAGTCTTTTTCTCATGTTTCGCCTCCTTTTACTCCGAATTATATGGATTTGGAGGATTGATGGACTACACTTTAGTTAGGGTGTGACTTATTTTTGATCTACTTATTTGGATCACCTAGGACTAAAGTTTTGCTAGCTAAAAATTAATCTCGATCCAAACAGTGCGACAGTTAGTCAAGACCTCAAATGCAGAAGAGTAAATATAATTAGCTAAAACTTTATCATTAGGTTAAAAATATGGTATTAATTGCATTTGTTTTATCCTCATTAGACCTTACAAGAGATGAGATCTAAATAGGTATAATTACTATTTTTTCTTCTTTGTTGCGACAAGAGCCTTCAATCGGAACTATCGGTGTCTAGTATCACCGGCTAGTGACATTTGCGTCGCACAGAACTGACAATCGATGGCTATCACTCAAACATGAGGAATTATACTAGTTCGGGCAGAAACCCTACGTCCTGTCTGAGGTTGGAAGTCGTCTTCCTCGAGCTCGAGGGCTCGGTGCTTACAACGGAGTGCTTGCAAGCAGGAATAGAAAATGTGTGTGTGGTGTGTGAGTACAGGTGCGTTTTAGAGAGCAGAGAGACAAACAGATCCCCTTATATATCTTATCTTTCAAGGTCCAGTTACAAAGTTACAAAGAAGGAGAGGAAAGAAAGGGGCCTCGTGATCCCTGGTGGTCGGAGTGGGTCCCCCGAGAATCTTTTCGCATGATATTCTCCCACCCGAGTGCTACGCGGTGTCATGCTCGGCCGCCTGTCACTGTTGCTGTTGCTGACGTCCGGATGGCTTGATTGTGAAGGGAGCGGTTGGCACAATAGAGCGCACACCCACCTAATATAGGGGCGCCCGTGGTTGGTGTCAGACTTACGACGCACAGGATCAAGTGTGGCCAGGGCGTGAACGTCCCAACGTCAGGTACAGGCGCTGTATGGAGGTCATGGGCTGCGCTCACCAATTGTCTGACCATCTAGCACTGGGCCCTCTGTCCCAACCCCCCTTGGCGGGGTCGAGACTCATCGACGGGGTCATCACGCAGAGAGCCCACGGCTGGTCAGAAACTTCCTCCGACTCGGGGAGGTCGGGATCGGATCTTGCCTCAGGTCGGGGGGTCCCCTTAGAGGTCGGGGACATACAACTGGCCTCCTATTTAGTTAGGGCGTGATTGGTTGCAAAGGAGTGAGGCATACAGAATGGAGGGGGTGGTACCGGCCAGCGATAGGCGGGATGGCCTGGTGCACTTGGGTTTGTTTGGTTGAACATTGCTATCGTGCTGAATGATCCAAGCTGCTGTTTGGTTGAATTCAATGCATCATTTTTTTGTATGAGATTGTACAAGAGTTCTTGTTTGGTAGGATGAATGGGAGAAGTTCAGAACACCCCCAGGACCATTTTGGTGAGGTTACAACCAATGTTCATTAGCATGAGCAACTGACCAATTATTTTTATGTTACAAAGGTAGTTGTTCATAAACTACTTCCAAAGCCAACTAATTACTACAAGTAATGCTATAACAATAAAAAGCTCCACCACAATGATGATATGGAGCTAACTACATGTGTTGACCACCATTTGTGGATCCAAAGAAGGAACTTGGAAGTGAACTCAAGAAAAGATGCAGTTGTCTCTTCTTTGGAAGTGAAATTTTTGTAACAACAATTTGGATAACCAGTGACCTGTTGATGGCATGTCACCCAATTTGCATACACCCCAGGCTTCCTACCTCGATAGACAACATACCAAGCCATTGTGCCTTATAATAAAAATAAAACATGATTCAATTGCAAGGTGTAGTATGATCAAAAGAATTGTGGTAGAGTAAAGGTTGACCTCAGATTTTTTTTTGTTTTTGCATCATCCATTGATCTTGAACTTGGAGCATCAGTGACAACAATAAAGAATGTCCCAGAACAACAGCACCAGAAGAGCGACACCAGAACAGCAACACGAGAACAAGAAAGAACCAACAAGCAATATCACTGGACAAGAACAACAACACCAGAACAAAGATTGTCCCAGTACCTCACAAGCTCAAGGTCATCAGATGTTACCCAGCAACATCATTGGGCAAATAATTGAATCATCACAGGCATATGGTCTTACCTTCAATAATAGGTCATTGACAACTATCAAGTCAGAACAACCAGCCAAATAGAAAGACAAGAAACACAAATAAGAACAGCAACACCAGATGGAAGAATGTCCCAGTATCTCACAAGAACAAGGTCACCAGATGTTACCCAACAACATCATTGGGCAAAAAATGGAATCATCACTAGACAACCACCAAGAAAGAACAAACAACTAGAACAAAGACAGGATAGGTCCATCACAACCACCAGTTCAGGTGTTCATGTGTACACCTCACAGCTCCCTCCCAATCACCTCCTAAAAGTGACACCATGTGTCCTATGCTATACAAAATTATATGTAGCCTTAGACAGGTGATGAGGACACCACAAGTACATCTACACCAGCAGCACCTCAGGCGCCTCCAGTTGCTCCTCCACCTCAGGCGCCTATAGTTGATCATCCAGTTGGGCCAATCACTCGGGCCCGTGCGAGAGAATTAAACTTCATCATGGTGTTAAGGAACGAAGGCCCATCGGAATAAGAAGATGGCCCAACAAGGCAGCCCAGGTGGGGCGCCTAGGGTTGGGCGCGCGTGACCCCTTCGGACTCCAGGGGCTGCGCCCCCTTTATTTAGTCCGAGTCCTTTTCGTTTACGACTTGAGTTTTGTTTTACATCTAGCTTTAGCTACTCTTGAACACGCGCAAATACGCGCTGTCCTTGTGTGATTCAGAACTCCACCTTCGAGTGATATTTAGATTGCTCGCCTCTCTTTCTTGTTCGTTCTTCGATTGCAGACAGGAATTGATCTTCGTGATCAGGCTGATCTTGCGCCAGCAAGGTTGGTAACCATCGGGAGTTGGTTCAGCGATTGCATTGGCGCTTCGGGTTCGCTCGTCGTAGTCGGATCGTGAGGGTCTACTTCCACCAAGTCGAATTTATCTCCACTCACCGAAAGATCGGGCACTCCGACTCTATCAACATGCTTCAAATGGTGTCTCTATCATCACCATTAGTGGTTAGTGCTAACCTCAAAAGTCATACTATAGCATAAACAAGCAAAAACTCAGATGCCAATCAATAAGCATCTAGGTGAAGTAGGTTTGGTTCAGGTAGGTCCTGAGCCACAGGATCCTATAGGTTTCTTTCATCTGAACAAAGCACAGACCTTCTGCTTTGTTCTTGAGCAAATACACTAGGGCACACATCAGTGCCTCCTATGAGTACCCAGGGCAGGACATGACACAACCATATAGATCCTTATGGACCTCATTGTGCTGAGGAACCTTGAGGGCATCTGCAACAGAGGCAACAGCTACAGTCATACCATGCATCAGTTGGTATTTTTCCTCACACATTTTCCTCATTTTACCACCTCTTCCTTCCTTGTCTTTGTCACCGCTACTATTTGAGTTGTCCATCCCATTGGATGCTTCATTTTGTTTACCAAAATCAGCTTCAGTCCCACCTAAGTCAATGGTCTCTGATCTAACATCTCCCTCAAGTTGGCCAAGTTCAGTTAGTACACCTAAGGATTTATTGGAACCTATGGCAAACCTACTAGTAGCCTAGCTAGACCCAAAAATGACCTCCATCTTAACATAGTTCTCAATTGGAGTGTTCAAGAACCTGGCAACGTCAAGGTGATTCTAGTTGGGCAAACATATGGTATAACAGTTAGACAAAGGGCAAGAATTAACCATAACAATTAGACATATGGTTGTGGTTTAACCTTGGTATGGCCTATCAGATGCTCCTCCTCAAGAACTATCATGTGATGCTCCTCATTCCAGAGAGCACAACTAAGATCCTTGAGCCTAACAATCTTAACCCACCTTTGGCGCCATTTGCGCAGGTGGTTGTAAATCTGGTTGGTGGTGACATAGATTTTAGCAAATTCAGAAACCATCCTAGCAACTTGCCTAACATGAACCTCCTTGAAGCCTTTGTCAGTTTTCACCCCTTGCCTAACCAGATCATGAAACCTCCTAAGCATGAAGGCAGATTGAACACTGTCCACTGCATTAGCCCCCCGGGCTGGGCTCCATTGGGTGGAGGGGTTGTTGTGTTGGCTTCCTCCCTAACAAGATCCTCACCCATCTCAGCCATTTCCTAACCACAATTAGAGTACCAATCATATCCAGAACAACATAAGAAAATGTACTTAGGAAGGAAACGGCAAAGCAATGAAGGATCATGATTGCAGATAAACATCAAAGCAAATGAAGTTTCATGATTGCAGGTAAACATCACAGCAAAGTGCCATAGGTCTCAGGAAATATTACAAGCTCCATCAATGCTACTAAACAGTACATAAATCCCAAGTACTTCATTAGAATTACACTCTAGAAGAACCCCTATTCTGCCATATTTGTGCAGCCCATGCTTCCCTCTGTTGTGCCCAAGTTCCATTGTCAGGAGTATGCTCTGGCTCAGAGGGAGTATCAGTGGAGTTTGGAGTCCAAGTAGCTTTAGGGGGGGACATGTTCATCCTATACATACCTAAGTATCCAGCTGTGCAGAATACAACAAGCAAAACCCATTTTTACTTGGGTTTTGTAAGGGTGGAAAGGCTTGTTGTCAAAGATCCTGAACCTATTCTTGAGAGCACCAAAGGCCCTCTCTACTGTCACTCTAAGAGAAGAATACCTTAGGTTAAACAACTCTCTTTGATTTTGTGGTCGGTTGGAACCAAACTCCCTCAAGTGGTACCTTGTACCACGAAATGGTGGCAGGAACCCAGGCCTGGCTGGATATCTAGCATCCACAAGATAGAATTTTCCTAGATAATGTAACAAATGGACATGGTTTATGAGTTTAGTGGGTGCAATTTGTCTGGCATGTTGTGTATATGTGATGTATGGTACCTTGTGATGGGAACTAGGGTGCTCGATCTTTCGTCAGGTGAGGGTAACTCTCAATATGGTGGTGTTGACGCCAGATTTCGTCACTAGTAAAATCGGCGCCAAGAAGAGAGGGAATCGGAGAAGCACAGTTGGGAATCGGTCGAATGGTGCTACAGTGCGAGATCGGCCGATGATTTTTGTCTCGCTTCGGGTCGAACGTACCGGGATCCCAATCGGTTGCCTTTTGCCGATAAGGAATCGGCCGATTAGGAGGATGGGTTAATTGGGCCTGTATGGGCTTGGAAAGGAATAAAAGGATGAGGTGGAGATCAGCCCATGAAGCGTAGAGTAACCAACCTAGCACGAATTGTGCTTGTAAATATTCGTTTTCTGTTTGAATTAGGGATAGAGTTCTAGTCGGTTAAGAAGTCATCTGTACGGGGCTATAAATAGCTACCTTTGTAAATCTGTAATCATCAACAAATCAATACAACCAACTACTTTTTCCTCGTACTTATTTTCAAGCAGGCGACATCGCCAAGTACTTTCTGTTTTTCACGAGTTCGTGCGGGTTGGCAGGACTGCATCAACTTGATCTCCGGCCGATTCTGTAAGTTCCGCTTATCGAGTAATATCTAAGCTTTAACTTCAGGCGTATCGCTGTTGTTTCGTTTAGATTTATTCACTAGTTATCGATATTTGCTAGATTCATAGGTTTTACCTGTCTTTCTAGTTTTATCACCAGTTATCCAGCTAGGAATCGGTAGTTTCGGCTCTCTTTACGTTCTGCCTTTAAATTCATCTATTGCCGATTAGATCTGTTCCTAGTATTGTCATCTTACCCTTGTGTCGATTATTCCGATAGTTTTATGTCCACAAGGCTACAGTGATCGGCTGCCTTATAGCCGATTTCTTCATTACGGCAAATCGGCCGATTCGCTGATAAGCTCTCTCGAGATCGGAAATATAGCCGATCGCGACTTCTGGATCTTACACGTATTCTTCCTTGCCAATCAACAGGTCAGATTGGCTGGCACGCCGCGCGAACCGCACCAGGGCAATCACCCGAACAGGAGCTAAGCAGATTCTCCCGGGTCGTGTGTCGGACGCTGGTAATTCGGTTGACCGATTTCTAGCGCCAACACACTTTTGGCACGCCCAGTGGGACAAATACAACCGCTATCATGTCGAAAGCTGCTGAAGTCTCCGAAGAAAACGTCATCGAGGTGACGGAAGCAGATCTGAAGGACGATCAGAAGGAAGAATTGGATAAGTATACGGCACAGTTCTGGAAAGCTTGCCTACAGTCTTTCAGTCGCTCCAGAAGCGGGGAGACTATCAAGAAGACTCCGTTCCCTGCTCCCCGCCAGATCACGATTTCTGAGGACTCGGACAAAATGGCCGATATGATTCAACAGTCCATTTATCACGCCTTCGTTGACCAGTCCCCAGTACTTTCAAATATGGTGCACAACGCCGTTGTCAACTCCTTCGCTGGTGGGATACCTCAAGGATACAGGGGATCGGCATATTTTCAGCCGATTCCTCCAAACCAGAATTATTCGAATTCGGTTTCACAGCCGATCCAGTTTTCTGTCGGGGGTTTAGGTGCTTCCTCATCATCAGCTTCTATGGGGTATAACTCCATCCAACTGTCTTCTGCACCATTCCCTCCAGTTAGCCCATCACCCTGGGGGGCACCTTCAGCCACGGCCGGTCAGAATCAATCGGCCAGTCAAGGAAACCCTCCATTCCAGGCATCTTTCCAGGCGGCCACTCGGCCGACCGTGCCGCCATACCAGCCTATCGCTCCGGAGGTCAACAAGACAGCAGAGCTCATGCTATATGATGAAACGAGTGGCTCATTCAAACAGCCGATCTTTACTACACAGCCGGCTTTCACTCAGATACCACCTGCTTTCACTCAGCCTCCGTTTATTCCGCCTCCGGTTTACCAGCACGTGCCAGTACCTCAACCAACGGTTCACCAGCAACAGCCAGATTGGTCAGCACGTATTGCGGAGGTGATGCAAGAACAATTCGGCTTGAAGCCGAAAGTACAAACTTACACCTACAGAACACCATACCCATCTACATATGACCTATTGCTGTTCCCCCATCGGTATAAAGTTCCTGACTTCACTAAATTTTCGGGGATGGATGACACTTCGACCGTAGAGCACGTGAACAGGTTCATCATCCAATGCGGAGAAGCAGCTACGCAGGACGCCCTACGGGTACGGTTGTTCTCATCATCTTTGTCTGGTTCGGCCTTTCAATGGTTCACGACATTGCCGCCAAACTCGATTATCACATGGGCCGATTTAGAAAGACAGTTCCACAAATACTTCTACGCCGGGGTGCATGAGATGAAGCTGTCCGATTTGACCAGCCTCAGGCAAAGAAGTGACGAGCCGATATCCTCGTATATACAAAGGTTTCGGGAAATCAGGAACAAGTGCTACTCCCTGGCTCTAAACGACGTGCAGTTGGCCGATATAGCTTTTCAAGGCCTTCTGCCCCACATCAAACAAAGATACGCCTCACAGGAATTCGAGAGTTTGAGCCAGATTATCCACCGATTGTCTGGACAGGAGGTGCGTTCCTTCGATCCACGGAGGAATTTCCAGAAGAAAGTGGCGTTCCTGGAAGAGTTAGAGGACGAGGAAGATGTTGAAGTCGGACTTGCGGAGTGGATCAAGGGGAAGAAGCCGATATCATGCCCATTCGGCAAAAAGGAGCCGGAGGTGTTCGGCTTTGACACGACTAAGGCCGATAAAATCTTCGACCTTCTCCTCCAGGAAGGACAGATTAAACTCTCGCCATATCATACAATACCTTATGCCGAACAACTAAAAAAGATGAAGTACTGCAAGTGGCACAACGCCACATCCCATGATACTAATGAGTGCAAAATCTTCAGGCAGCAGATACAGTCGGCCATTGAGCAGGGCAGACTTAAATTTGAAGTGCCGACAAAATCGGCCAAGCCAATGAAGATCGACCAGCACCCCTTCCCCACCAATATGGTTGATACGGGAAAGAATTCACTCCAAACAAAAGTGCTGACGTCCGAATCGGCTAAAAAGAGTGGCGCCGTCGACCCCAGAAATCAGGCTACACCTGAAGACGTCAAAGGGAAGCGGCGTATGGAGGATGACGATGGCGAATCAGAAGAGCCACGCATTACTTCCCAGTTCCTGCTCCAGAAGTACCAACGTCAGCATGAACGCTCAAGGTCCCGGGAAGAAGCAATGCAACGGCACGAAGATCACTGGAGGTGCCCGTTCTTCATCCACTGTTGGGAAAACAACCTCAGGCTACCTTCGGCCGATAATTGCCCAGAATGCAACGGTCCATATCGTGGCAATCGGCCGTTCAACAGGTCTCGCTCCAGAGACGGAAGGCCAGAACCGATCAGCAGGAATTGGCGCAACCAAGATGACCAGCGCCCTCCCGTGCGTGATTGGCTGGGGGGCAGAAGTGACCGATATGATCGGTCGGAAGATAGACGCCATGATAGGCAGGGGGGCAGGACTGATCGGCATGACCGGTCAGAAAACAAGGCCAACGTTCACAGCCGGCTTGAAGAGATGGCCGACGATCGGGTGACAGACGAAAACCCGTTAGGACGCGAACCGGAGTGGGAACGCGCCAAGTCAGGGGGCAGACCAATAAACCCCAGGTGGTGTCCCGATGGATTGACCAAGTCTCAAAAACGAAGAATCCAACGTCTCCGCCAATGGGAACAGCAAGAAGAGGAACAACAGAGCACGACAGACAAGAAGGGAGGAAGGCCTCGGGTGTGGCGCCCCAAAAGAAATGATAAAGGGGACGACGAATTGGCGGGTGACGAATCGGCAGCCGAGATCGGCATGGTTTTCATACTGCCGATGGAATTCATGACTCCCGCCGATCAACAGGATGTATCGGCAATAGAAGAAAAGACAGCACAGTTGGCTTTGGAGCCAATGATGGCCACGTTCGAGAAGCCCGAATATGAAGAACGACAACACATGAAGGCGCTGTTCCTTAAAGGGCATGTTGACGGCCGCCCCCTCACTAGACTGATGGTAGACGGAGGAGCTGCAGTCAACATCATGCCGTACGCCGTACTCCGGAAGCTTGGGAAAAGCGACGACGACTTGACCAAGACAGACATGATGCTCAAGGACTTCGAGGGCAACGTGTCAAACGCTCGCGGCGCTCTCTGCGTCGACCTCACCATCGGCAGTAAGACCCTTCCTACCACCTTCTTTATTATTAATGGCAAGGGGTCCTACAACATGCTACTCGGCCGAGACTGGATACACGCAAACTGCTGCATCCCGTCAACAATGCATCAATGCCTCGTGCAATGGGTCGGCGATAATGTCGAGGTGGTCAACGCCGATTCCGCGTACAGCATCGCGGCAGCCGACACGCAGCAGTGGAGCTGCGAAACCGTCAGGTGCATATCCGGCAGAGTATGGGAGACCGATTTCCTGAAGGTCACCGATTTTGGCCTACAGCCGATCCGAGCAGTCGGCTCCGAACACTCAGAGTAGATGGATCAGTTCGCCCGAGAAGATGGGAAGTTAGGGCACGGGTTCACGTCGGCCGATTCATTAGAGATGATAGACTTAGGCGATGGTACCAAACCAAGGCCGACTTATATTAGTGCAAATTTAGACCCAGAATACAAGTGTAAATTGACAAATTTGTTAAAGGAATTTAAGGATTGTTTTGCTTGGGAGTATCACGAGATGCCCGGTTTGGACAGATCTATTGTTGAACATCGGCTACCCATAAAACCAGGGTATCGGCCGTACCAACAGCCCGCACGGCGCTGCAATCCCAAGATTCTACCAGACATAAAAGCTGAAATAACTCGGCTAATCGAAGCAAAATTTATTCGGCAATGCCGTTATGCCGAGTGGATCTCCAACATTGTACCAGTTTACAAGAAGAATGGCAAGCTACACGTTTGCGTTGATTTCAGGAACCTTAATCAGGCCACACCGATGGATGGTTACCCCATGCCGACGGCCGATGTACTGATCGACGCTGCCGCGGGGCACAAAATCATTAGCTTCATGGATGGAAATGCTGGATACAATCAAATACTTATGGCCAAAGAGGACATACCCAAAACGGCCTTCAGATGCCCAGGCCACCTTGGTTTGTTCGAGTGGGTGGTGATGACTTTTGGCTTGAAGAACGCTGGCGCTACATATCAGAGAGCCATGAATTACATATTTCACAAACTCATTGGTATTCTGGTAGAGATCTACATCGATGACGTCGTAGTCAAGTCCAAAATTCACGAAGAGCATCTGGCCGATTTACGAAGAGTGCTAGAGTGCACCAAGAAACACGGTCTTAAGATGAATCCCAATAAATGTGCTTTCGGCGTGTCCGCCAGACAGTTCTTAGGATTCATGGTGCACGAACGAGGAATAGAGATCAATCGGAAAACCATAGCGGCCATCAACAAAGTCATAGCCCCGCAAAACAAAACCGAATTACAGTCTTTAATCGGCAAGGTGAATTTCATCACAAGATTCATATCTAATCTATCCGGGCGGATTCAGGCGTTCACGCCACTGTTGAAGTTAAAGCCTGACCAGGAATTCATATGGGGGGAGGAGCAGCGCAAAGCATTGGAAGATATCAAGCAATACTTGGTCTCGCCACCAGTATTGGTTCCCCCTCAAACTGGTAAACCGTTTAAACTATACTTATCAGCCGACGAAAAAGCTATTGGGTCGGCTCTAGTCCAGGAGTTCGAAGGCAAGGAACGGGTAATTTATTATGTCAGTAGAAGACTTCTGGACGCTGAAACAAGATATCCTCCGGTGGAGCGTTTGTGCCTATGTCTTTACTTTTCATGCACCAAACTCAGGCACTATCTACTGTCGGCAGAATGCGTGGTCGTATGCAAAGACGACGTAGTAAAGTACATGCTATCACTGCCGATCTTGAAAGGCCGAATCGGCAAATGGATCTTAGCTTTGTCAGAGTTTGACCTGCGGTATGAATCGGCAAAAGCCGTCAAAGGTCAGGTCATGGCCGATTTCGTCGCCCAGCACTGCGGACCGGAGATTGCCCTCGTAGAGCCGGCACCTTGGACATTATATTTCGATGGGTCATCATGTGGGGTCGAATCAGGAATCGGCATCATTCTCATATCGCCTCGGGGGGCAAGCTATGATTTTTCTCTGCCGATAGAAACCGCCGCTACTAACAATCAAGCGGAGTACCGAGCTGTATTGAAGGGCCTACAACTATTAAGGGAAGTCAAGGCCGATTCTGTTGAAATCTTCGGAGACTCTATGCTTATTGTGGATCAACTGACCGGAAGGTCCGAATGCAAAGACGACGTATTAAGAATTTATTACGAAGATTGCTTACAGCTCTTAAAAGAATTCAGATCGGCAGTAATCGAGCACATCCCAAGGGACCGCAACGAAGATGCCAACAAACTCGCCCAGCACCCGTCTGGATATCGGCCAATTCTAGGCGCTATGGCTCTAGAACTCACGGCCGATGACTGCCGTAAAGAAATTGCCGACTACCTGAAGGATCCGTCTAAAAAGGTGGAACGACGAGTACGTTTTCATGCTACTAAATACGTACTGCTCGAAGACGACCTGTTCTACCGAACGGTCGACGGAGTTCTTCTCAAATGCCTTGGGACAGAGGAGGCCAAGAGTCTAATGGGAGAAATCCATGAAGGGGTATGTGGAGCACACCAATCGGCCCATAAGATGAAATGGATGATCAGGAATAATGGGTACTACTGGCCAACGATCCTCGAAGACTGTTTCAAATATTATAAGGGTTGTCAGGATTGTCAAAAGTTCGGAAATGTCCAACGTGCACCCGCATCGGCCATGAATCCTATCATTAAGCCATGGCCGTTCAGGGGATGGGGAATAGACCTTATCGGCCAAATTTACCCACCATCAAGCAAAGGGCACAAATTTATTCTGGTGGCTACTGATTACTTTACTAAATGGGTAGAGGCAATTCCGTTAAGAACCGTGACATCGGCTATCATGGCCGACTTCGTAAGGGATCATATCGTCTACCGATTCGGCATCCCTCAGACTATAACGACCGATCAGGGAACAATGTTCACATCGGGGGAATTTGAGGAATTTACGACCGATATGGGGATCAAATTGTTGAATTCTTCGCCGTATTACGCCCAAGCCAATGGTCAGGCCGAATCCTCCAACAAAGGGATAATCAAGTTAATCAAAAGGAAAATCGAAGAACAGCCAAAGAAGTGGCATCTATGTTTGACTGAAGCCTTATGGGCGTACAGGATGGCTTGTCATGGGGCTACCAAGTTATCTCCCTATCAGTTGGTGTACGGTCACGATGCAGTGTTACCATGGGAATCAAGGGCGGGATCGAGGCGCATTTCTCTCCAGGACTAGTTAACGGCCGAGGACTACTCGTCACTTATGAAAAGGGAACTTGATGATTTGGCTGGCCAACGATTGAGAGCTCTGATAAGCATCGAAGAAAACAAAAAGAAAGTAGCCAGGTGGTACGATAAGAAGGTCAAAGTCAAACAATTCTCCCCTGGGGACTTAGTATGGAAGTTAGTATTGCCGATTGGGTCGAAAGATCCTAAATTCGGAAAATGGTTCCCTACATGGGAAGGGCCGTATAGAATCGGTAGATGTGCTCCAGGGAATGCTTACATCTTGGAAACAATAGAGGGAGAAGAATTTACTAGAGCTTTGAACGGAAGGTATTTAAAAAGATACTTCCCCAGTATATGGGTCGGAGCATAAGGGATTAACTGTAATACAATCACACATAGCCGATACAAAACGGTTCGAATACATAGTCGTCCAAATCGGCTGATGTATTCATTCGGTACGGGCGATGGGTTACACGGCCGACAAAACACGAGTCGCCCTTAGAACAAAAAATACAAATAACTAATTGTTCTTCTTCTTGTGCGCTTTCCCAATCTGATCCAACTCGTTCATGATGCGGAGGTATATTTCTTCTATTTCTTTCATTGAAGCCTCCGCTTCAACTTGATGAGGGAGAGGATGGCTCCGATCCATGGGCGGGCGCGAAGTTCCCGCCGCCGCGTCTTCAAGGCCGACTCGCGGAGGAAGCGGATGGCTCCTGCCGGTTGGAGAGCGCCAGCCACCATTACTCTCCACGAACTCCAGAACCACACGAGCCTCCGCGGTGACGTGGTCTCGAAGTTCATCCCGATGAGCCCTGATCAGCTCCATATCCTCTGATGACAATGGGTCCTCAGAGTGTATGAGCTCAATGGCGCGTATGAGCTCAGGGCTAAGACGTTGGGGCTGAAACAAAGAAAGGTTAAAAAAAAGGGCATCCTCTTCCTAAGATCTAAAAGGAGAAAGAGGGGTCAAACCCAAGGTTTCACCTGGTTGACAGAAGAGGAAGAAGCCGATGAAGACATGACAGAAAAATGCGCCGACGAGAGGAGCAAGAGAATAAGACCGGAAGCCAAACTGGTGCTTTCAGAAGGAAGTGCCTAGGCCGGTACTTATAAGAAAAAGAGGCGTGGAAATTCGGTAAGGATACGTCCCATCGGAAATAAGAAAGGCAATAAATAGGAAGGGCGTCGCGAAGGACGGTCAAAGCAGATAGTAAATGTTCGTACAAAATAGTCAGTGTTTTACAGATTACCCAGAAGGGTATCGATAGCCGTGATTGCCCGACGCTGGATCTGATCGACAGAGTCAAGGACCCGTTGGTCTTCATCCGTCGATTGGGGACTTCTGATGCACTGCGGTGGAGTTTTAGGGCCTCGTGGGCAAAGCGCTGCCTCTCCCGTGTCAAATCGGCAATGACAGAAGGGAGTTCTTGGAGCCTTTTCTCTTCGGCACTGATTGCCTTGGTCACTTGCTCCATCTCCTTGGCGAGCTCCGCCCTTCGGCGTTTGAGGCGGTCTATCTCACCGATGATCCCCGGGCGGGAGTCCTCCAGAAAATGGATACGCCGGTGTGCCTCTTGAGCTTGATGCTTGAATGCGTCCTCCTCTTCACAAGTCTTGGCCAGCTTGGCGCGATCGGCCATATGACGAAGGGCTCTGAAAACCGGGATCCTCATAGACTCAATGAATGCCGCCAGCGCCAAGGCTTCCTCCGCCTCTTCTGGTACTCGCCCGCTGACGTCGCCGAAGAGCTGCCGAATCGGTGAAGTGTCTTCGACTAATCGGCCGATGTCCCCTTGAAGGAGGGATCGGATACTAGCAAGTTTGGCTCGGACGTCGTCAAGAATGGAGCTCAAGGCGACTTGGCGGGAAGCGACTTCTTCGTCGTCGGAGAGGGCAACCGCAAAAGAGAAGAGGCTGTTGTCGGGGGTGTCTTGTTCCTGAAGATAATAAAAAGGAAAAATGAATCGGCTGGGAGTAAGAGCAAATCGGCTGAGCAAAGCCGGAATGTAACTTACCACTTTGAAACGAATTTCTTCATGTTGCATTTGGGAAGCCGTCACACCTTGCTCAGGGGCTTGCGCCATGGGTTCGTCAGAAGAGGAAGACTCCACAACGATCGGTGCGGTGCTTGGACCAGCTCCCTGAGAAAAGACCGGTGGTTGAGGAGCGCTTGGTGTGCCGGTGACCTGTGTCAGAGAATTGAATAAGCGTATTATGCAAATATCAGGGAAAATCGGCGAAATAGTGCTATACCTCAACGGACGGAAGCGGGGGCGCGTCAATGGCCGACTGGGCTGCTGCCGATTGTTGAGTGACCATGGGAATACTCTGTACAGTCTAAGATAAGGAGGGTTAATATCAGAACAACAATCGGGAGAAATGAAGCTTGGGTTTACCTGAATGGCCTCTAACAACAATGATGCGGCGGCTGCCCCAGCTTGTGCGACGGCTTGGGTATCGGCATCTTGGATGATCTGAGAGTGTGGAGCGGCCGGAGTCTCTGCTGATACGAGCACAGGAGGATCCGCCGATTCTATACGAGCTCGGACTCGGCGACTGGTCTTCTTGGTGATCCTCTTCTGGACTTGTTTCGATCGGCCGGCAATCACGTCTACGGACGGAGCATCATAGCCGATGAGAGGATAAGTGGTGTATGGATGATGATGCTCTATTATCTGACCACTTCGGCTGTGTGTTGGGGGCGTGCGATTCTCGGCCTGAAAAAATAAGTAGAACCATTAGTATTCAATCACGTTAGGAGGAGTAAAAATCGGCTAAGGAAAATACCTCGGCGTTCGGGTCGATGTTGGCTGGATCCAGGAGGTTGCAGTATACCGATGCCGAATTGCAGAAGAGAAATTGCTTCCAATCGGCCCACCAAAGTTTGAACGGCTGGACAGCAAAGGGAGCTACTAGCCAGTTGTTCAGTTCAATGGTACTGGAGTCCGGAATCCGGTCTCGTAACCGACTGTAATCCAGACCAGATGTGAGCTCATCTCTAAACTTGATTCGGCGAGCAAAATACACTTGAATCGGCAGCTGACCCATGCCGAACTGACGTGCTGCAACGGAAGGGTTGTAGAACTCATACGTAGGGGCATCCTTCCCCGAGAAAAAGTTGGCTGGCAAGATTCCTTGCTTGATTAACTCATCATTGAGCTCTTCATCAAATCGGCCAGTGATCGAATCAAAGCAGGTTGGGAGTTCAAAGACCGGGTCATCCCGCTGATAAGGAAACCAAATGGTTGCATCTTCATTAAAGCCGTTATAGAAGCATCGAAAGTACTCGGCTACCTTTGTAGCAGAATACGTGCAACCTGAGAAAGCTGATGCCGCTTCACCAAAGGACATGCATCGGTGACGTTCGGTAGGGTCTTCTGCCGATTCGATGTTGGGGAACATCATACGGTCCACCCTCTGCTGAGTGATCTCGCTCATGTAAAGGTTCAGCCACAAGTTGATGAACCACCAGGGTCCGCCTGGATTTCCAATCGGCTCTCCCTTGGATAGTCTGATGCCGATTTGATGGAGCATGTGGTACGCCGCCCCTAGCAAATGTTTCCCAAGAGGGACATGGTTTCCCCTGGACAGTGCTTCAGCTAAAGCCTGGGTATTGGTTGACGGGCCGGCGGCTCTTCCACAAAAGAAATGTTTTTCTAACCACATCATCAAGAAGGCCGTATGCTCCCTATTCTCAACAGACCCGGTTCTTTTATTGCTTCTGATGAATCCCTTCCACCCGTCGATTCCCCTTGTGTCCAGCCGATGTGACGTTGCAGCTAAAAGGTGGAAAGGTGTGTCCGGGGAAGAAATGTCAAGGCCGGTCAACAGGACCACATGTCCAGTGTTGGGGTCATAGGTCCGTGCCCAAATAAGAAGGCATTAAGTGCATCAGACCAAAAATAAGAAGCCGCTATTACTAACGGCTCATTTTTCTCCATCTAGGACAAGGACAGGTTGATGCACTAGCCGATTTTGAGCTCTTCCCATGAGATGGTCTTCGACGCGGCTACCCGTTGGTACCACTCCCTCCAACCTGGGGTTTCATTCGGCCAGGACCTAAAAGTACCCAACCATTGATCTAAGTCCATGTCGGACAGTTTGAAGGGTATCCTGTGGGTTTCCAAATTGATAAGCTCTATTGGATCTGGGTTCCCCATAGGTCCGAGACAAACAAGGCCGGGATTTCCCGTAAGATGGATGGTAATGCGATGCCTAACTGCCTAAAAAGGAAAGGGGAGTGTAAAAAGTAAGAAATAGATCTAAAGTAAATGCATTGCCGATGGAAGAAGGATTCGGTATTTACCTCTGGGATGAAGTTCTGAGTGATCGGCGTGGTCGCCGGTGCAGATGCGGACGATGGGGCCGCGATGGGGATCGCCATTGGGATCTCCGATGAAGCTCCTTCTTCTGTGGATGGAGCAACGGCCGTTGCCACTACCGACGGAGGCGCTACTTCTGGAATGTCGTGCGTTGGAGAGCTGCCGGAAGGAGCCGCCATTGGAGGAGAAGGGGAAAAGTAACAGGAGGATGGCGCTAGAAGGCTTCGGCGGCAAGGGAAAGATGCTGAAGAAAGAAGAGGGCGCGCGCGCTGGGAAAGAGAGACGTGAGCTTGAAGATGAAGTGCGGGGTGAAGCGCTATTTAAAGGATGCCTGAAGGAGGGTAAAAACGGAATTTTCACCGCGCCGGTGTTTCAAGTTTTTCGGAAGTAGTGGCTGTCGTGGGCGCCCGTTTCGAAAAGATTGCAATCACCAGCTGGAAGACCACGAAACGGAAGGATATTTTCACTGCGGCCGTTTCGGAGGATAGGTTATAAAGAATTTCGAAGTAAAAGACTATGTTTTACTCCGAAACTGGGGGGGCATGTGTTGACGCCAGATTTCATCACTAGTAAAATCGGCGCCAAGAAGAGAGGGAATCGGAGAAGCACAGTTGAGAATCGGTCGAATGGTGCTACAGTGCGAGATCGGCCGATGATTTTTGTCTCGCTTCGGGTCGAACGTACCGGGATCCCAATCGGTTGCCTTTTGCCGATAAGAAATCGGCCGATTAGGAGGATGGGTTAATTGGGCCTGTATGGGCTTGGAAAGGAATAAAAGGATGAGGTGGAGATCAGCCCATGAAGCGTAGAGTAACCAACCTAGCACGAATTGTGCTTGTAAATATTCGTTTTCTGTTTGAATTAGGGATAGAGTTCTAGTCGGTTAAGAAGTCATCTGTACGGGGCTATAAATAGCTACCTTTGTAAATCTGTAATCATCAACAAATCAATACAACCAACTACTTTTTCCTCGTACTTATTTTCAAGCAGGCGACTTCGCCAAGTACTTTCTCTTTTTCACGAGTTCGTGCGGGTTGGCAGGGCTGCATCAACTTGATCTCCGGCCGATTCTGTAAGTTCCGCTTATCGAGTAATATCTAAGCTTTAACTTCGGGCGTATCGCTGTTGTTTCGTTTAGATTTATTCACTAGTTATCGATATTTGCTAGATTCATAGGTTTTACCTGTCTTTCTAGTTTTATCACCAGTTATCCAGCTAGGAATCGGTAGTTTCGGCTCTCTTTACGTTCTGCCTTTAAATTCATCTATTGCCGATTAGATCTGTTCCTAGTATTGTCATCTTAGCCTTGTGTCGATTATTCCGATAGTTTTCTGTCCACAAGGCTACAGTGATCGGCTGCCTTATAGCCGATTTCTTCATTACGGCAAATCGGCCGATTCGCTGATAAGCTCTCTCGAGATCGGAAATATAGCCGATCGCGACTTCTGGATCTGACACGTATTCTTCCTTGCCAATCAACAGGTCAGATTGGCTGGCACGCCGCGCGAACCACACCAGGGCAATCACCCGAACAGGAGCTAAGCAGATTCTCCCGGGTCGTGTGTCGGACGCTGGTAATTCGTTTGACCGATTTCTAGCGCCAACAGGTGGAGAAACAACACACTCAATCTGGCTTCTGATCAGCAAGATCCGAACCCCGCAATCAAAGCACCACTTCTCCTCTGGTTATCAACCGTGCACAGCCCAGTTGACCTCGCCACGAAAGCTATCCCCTACATGCAAATCGAGAACACAAGCAAGGGTAAGGAAGAACGCAACTCAATTGCAGAAAACCTTGAATTTAAGCGCACGAAGTTGGGGTCTCACAAACCGATGAACGGCGACTGTCAATGATAGAAATAATCTAAGCAAAACCCAAACTCCGTATGCGGCTTGGGCGCCCAATCTAAGGCAGACTACTCCTGGACTCCGAGGTAAACTCGAAGTTGATGTGCATTGGGCCTCCGTGTGACTTGGAAGCCTCTTGCTGGACCTCTCCACCTTCATGCTTCTCCTCAAGTACTCCCTGAACATCTCCATTATTCCTAAGCATAATAACATCATTGGGTAGCAACCTATTCTCAAAATTATTAAAAGAAGTATACAAGAACAAGCTCACCTATTGATTCAATTGTCTAGCTCGAGCTCTAGTGATTGGTCCTTGCAGAAAAATTGGAGGAGTGTCATGTGTAACTAAAGGAGCGATGTTGTCATCACCTTGTGGGCCTCTAAGGCCATCAGCCCTTTCAAGAGCATCAGCCAAAATTAGAGCATCATGTGCAGATCCCTCCCAACCTGCAAGCACATATGTGAATCTGAGGTCAAAGTCCACTG
Source organism: Setaria viridis (assembly GCF_005286985.2). Classification (NCBI taxonomy): domain Eukaryota; kingdom Viridiplantae; phylum Streptophyta; class Magnoliopsida; order Poales; family Poaceae; genus Setaria; species Setaria viridis. The sequence continues at coordinate 32,825,236 of NC_048268.2, read as the reverse complement.
CTGCCAGAACATTCTGAGTGATGGTGTGCTTCCTGCCTCTAAAGGCAGCTTGCATCTTCAAAAGAACTCTAGTTAAGATATGTGTCCCATTGATTGCTCTTATGCAGTCCTAAATCAAGTAAACAAATAACCATATGGAAAGGTTACTACCATATGGGTAAGGTCAGTTGATTTCATTCATGAAAAGGCCACCAACCTTGAAATATGGGTACCATCTCCTGCTGCCATGGATCCTAGGATGGACACTAGTGGATGATGGAACAATCAACTCATTCCTCAACTCACCGACTGCATACAAGACTTGGTGAAAAAACCTACTAATAGTCTCTGGTGACCTCCTAAATGTCATGTTAATGACCCTGAACCTCTGGTTGTGACCAACAACATGCAAGAATATTGCAACTTGTCTTCAACAATTGCACGTATGCTATCCATAACCAACTCTCTTGAACGAAACAAGTCACACAGTTGGAAAAAAGGTGCCCTTCTCATCCTTAGCAGGTTAACACAATGGACGTCATCAGATTCATAAATGAATCTTAGGTTACTAATCCTCTCTTGGTCTGTCTCTGCCATGGGTCCATAGGTAATGGACCGAGCATCTTGAGCTCTCCTCCTAAACCAAATGAAAAACCATGCAGCCATTGCAGCAACAACAGCCGCCGCCGCCCGGCGCCTAGCTATGAAATCCATGTCTACCAATACAATGCAATGTTCATTAGAATTGAGTACAAGCACATGAGGTCATGTTGTTAAGCAACTAAACATTCAGAACTACATGTTATCTAAGACGCGACTGCCACACCCGAGGGTGCTCCTTCGGCAGCAAGGATTCATCATCGACCTAGGCACTTTGCTCAGTACTACGGGCGTGATTGGTTGCAAAGGAGTGAGGCATACATGAATCGATAAATCACATCCACAAGTATGAATAAAGATAGATCCACATCACAAAAATATAGATCCAGATGCACAAGAACTAAAGCACCGCACAGATCTGAGAAAATAAGAACCTAGAGTTCATCGACACTAAAGAAAATCAGATGAATCAACAGATCAGCGTGGGAGAGGGGAGGAACCAGCATTAGAGGAGGGGGAGATGTACCGTCACAGCACCGGAGGACGAACAGTAGGCCACCGGAGGACCTCGACCCACCGGCGAACCGAGGTTGAACAAGGGGAGGGAGAGGAGAAGGCACACCAGGGAGGAGGGGAGCAAAGGCAGTGGTGCGAGAATGGGGAGGTAACCCTAGCCTCCCACGCCTTTATCCCCAGGACGGCGTCATCTCCCGTGCTCACCCAAAATCTTCCTGCCAGCATCGCCCTATCCCGGCTCGCAAGCGAAGGTCGCCTCTGGGCGGACGGAGGGATGCGGGAAGGAATGGGAAAAGTGAACGAGGGGGTGCAGATGGAGAGTGCACGGGACGCTTTTGAATGGTCCAGCGGATGGCACCCTCCCAGCTACCAATCACGCCCTCGAGGAAGCGTTCCAACCCGCCCACTGCTAGTGTTAGCCTTGCAGCTCGTTCATAAGTTTGGTATTTGGCTACCCGATCGGTGCTGACGTGAGCTCTTGCTGGCGCCCTTGGTATTGGCATCCGCCAAGAAGCAAATGTGGAAGTAAGTACTTAAAAGCAACTCCAAGAGTTTCCCAAAAAATTCTTCCCCAAAACTATGTATTAGGGGCTCTTCCAAAAAAAATTTTCCCCAAAAACATATCAACCCACGTCAGATCGCTAATAACTATTTTAAAATAGGCCACATCATCATAATTGGACCTATTAGTTGGGCCACTCCTTCCTTTCCGGGTCGTCCCCTCCTCCCCCAATCCCCATCCCACGCCCTTCGCCCCCAGCCACCACCTCAGATCTCGCGCTCGCCCACCTCGCCGCGGTCTTCCCGCTCCCGACCTCCTTGATGAGCCTGGGCCCAGGCCCTGCCGGGCTTGAGCCGTGCCAGCTCGTCGTGGCGGCGCCCCCGCGGGCGTTCTTCTCCTCGTCGCCCTACCAGCTGCCCCAACCGGAGGGGTTCTCACCGCACCGCGAGTACAGCCTCGTCCCTATGGTCATCGAGACCACCTCCCGTGGGGAGCGCGCCTACGACATCTTCTCGCGCCTCCTCAAGGAGCGCATCGTCTACATCCACGGCCCAATCGCCGACAACACCGCCTCGCTCGTCGTCGCGCAGCTCCTCTTCCTCGAGTCCGAGAGCTTCCTGCCTCGCGCGTGCGGCAAATCTCGTAGGAAGAGACTCTCGCACGTGGGAAGGGGGCGATTGGGGGAGGAGGAAAATCGTGAAAATATGTGCGGTGACGAGCTCTATTTTGGCGTTCTGAATAGCTTGGGGAAGTTTTGGGGAGCTGTTGGAGTTTTTTTCTTTCTTCTCCCTAAACAAGGTATTAGAGGTAGGATACGTATTCTTTTGGAGTTGCTTTAAATTTTTTTTTTTCATGTTGAGATCTAGAGTAACGCTCCTGCCTATATGGATTGCAACCTGCCCACAAGATCAGCATTCACAATGAAAGTGCCACCCGATTTCAAGGACGGACCTACGAGGCGGCTCCCCCCTCCTCCACCCAAAGCTTCGGTTGTGATCTATTTAGTTTGTAACTAAGTTTCTACTTTTTTATTATTTGGCATTGATATGTAAGCTGCATGATATAATTTCTGTTGTTTGGCTTCGTCCATATCCACTTTGGTAATGCAAATACAACACGCACACTATTTTTCTCATGCTAAAATGAGATGTGCTTAGTTGGCTTTCTTGTCACGTCTTTTAGTCATGAAGATGATATAAAAAAACAATGGAACATCATTAACTATATGAATACATGTACTTACAATCCCTTTTCAGGGAAGGTGCGGTCAAAGCCTCGAATGTAGAAGAGTAAACATAATGAGCTAAGATTGGTCTTTTTTTCCTTTGTCATTGTAACATCTCATTGTTTGGCCTAAAATTGTGTGTTAGGACTTGATGATAAGTTTTTCATAACTACTTGGATGATGGCTTAATTAAAGGTTGAGAGCACATGAGCGTGGTATTTGAGTGTTTTCCTTATAAAATCCGGCAAAAAAAAAAGATACAGCCCTGGCACCTAATAAAAAATGACAAAGAAGACTAATCTCCAAAAACCTTAAACTGATAAAAAAGAACACTGGTAAAGAGAGTGGGGAACATCCGAACATTGCAATTTGGCAGCAATGAAACTTATAAAACCAAGCACGGCGGGGTCAAGTGGGCTCAAAGGCTTGCGAAGTATTTGGGTGCTCACCCAGATGAATGGCCGCACTGAAACCAAAATACTGCATGAAAGTGAGGGGAGCTCTCCCTGTCCATACACCGCCGGCTTTCCGCTCGCTTCTTGAGTTCTTCCAGTTCCTTCATGACTCACTGTGTATTTCTTTCTAGCAGGATCTCGGTCTTTGCACTGGCCTATGGGCTACTTTGTCAAAAGTTCCATTGCACCAAGCCACCAAGCCCCTCCTCCTAACACCAGACCAGAGAGAAAAGTGGAAAACATATAGCCTCAAATTGAACGGGGCAGAAAGATGCTCGGCTGGGCAGAGATGTCAAGCAACAGCGAAAGGTTCAGCGAACCTGCCCTTTAGGGCTGTCCGAAAGGCCGGGCATCATATCGGTGTGCATCCCCAATCGGCCAATCCAGCTCCCCGGTCCCAATCATTGTACTCAAGGCCTCAGGTATTTGTTTTCCGCACCCGATCGTCGTCCTTGATCCGAGCAAAGATAAGAACGAGAAAAGCCTGCCTGAGCAGCTGTGCCCACCAACAGTTAATTTTCTCTCCTCTCTGGATCACCACCACCTCGCAGCCAATCGCAGAGACCCCGTATAGCCACACCATGTTCCTCTGAAACTACAACCACTGGGCACCAGAACTGGACGTACGTGAAAACAGGTCAGCGCCAGTGTCACGTGAATCTGCAATCTCTGTAAAAAAATACCTGTTGCGAGCCTGTGACGGATTGTTCAAGATACGACGTATCTAGCGCCAAAGGTAACAGTGACGGACAGCGATCAAGAACGCAATTTCCGTAGGCCCTCCGGTCACCATCGAGAGCGGAGCACACGGTGAACCCGGACGCGCGCGGCTCGCAGCCTGCCGGAGGTGGCGGCCAGCCAAACGCGACCAGGCCAGGGCGTCACGGGGAAGAAAGGCGGGGGAAAAGAAAGATCCCTTGGCCCGCCGCCCGGGCGCCGTCCCGTTCCGATCCAGCCTGGGCCGCGTGGCGTCCACGATGGCATCCATCCATCCATCCATCGATCGGCCGCCCGCTCGCGCCACTAGAAGCTAAGATAAAATAGAACAAAAACGCCGCCGACCTGCGCTGCGCATCGCGGCAAGTGGTAGTGGACGGACGCGGCGGTGGAGGTGGGGGATCGGGCAAAAGATCCTCCCCTCCACCTCCACCTCCACCTCCGGCCGGCCGGCCCGGCGCGAATTTTCTGCGGCCGGCCGGCCTCGGGACGACGTCACGGCGACCTAACTCGGCACTCAGCTGCCCGCCTACTGCGACAAACGGGGGGCGTCCTGTTCTTGCAACAAAAATCTTTGATGGATGGATGCTCGGACCTTTCTTTCACCAGGGTTTGGTCATGCCTTTCTGAGTTTTTTTTCTCTCTCTCCCAACTACTGTACAATTTTGTACTCAACGCCTAGGGGAACAAGATAAGCTCAAGGCAGCAATGTCTACAAAAAAAACAATTGAAAAAGATGGGTTAGACGGCGAGCAATACACAAGTGCACGTACCAATCAACAGGCTGGTGAGAGGTGAACAGATCCATCCATCCATCCATCCAACCACCACGGAGCACCACAAACATCAATGGTTTAGCTGTCATGACAAATCGCCACCACTGGAATTGAATAAACAAGGAGGTAGTAGCTCAAGCTGGGCAATAGGGAGATTCCAATTTATAATTTAATTTTATACAGAGAGAGAGAGAGAGAGAGAGAATTAAATAGAAGATTGTGATTTGTAGTAGGACAACACACCAAACCAACCCTATCTCTTCCCCTCCACCCCCAACCACCGCTACAACAACATTATCATCGCACTGTTCTTGCTTTTGATCCCTCTCGTAGCTGCTTCCCCGCCTGCCATGCCTCCCATGATCTGCTCCATCTTTTTTCCTTCATCTTCTTCTTCTTCTTTATGGGATCCTCAAGAACAGCACGATGATAACACCCTCGCTCGACCGGTCACCTTTAAATTTCTTGTAAAGAAGGAAAAGAAAGAAAAGAGAAATAAAAAGGGAACTTGAGAGGGAGATCCAACGATCGATCGATCTCTGCGGATCGGTGTAGGCGTCCTCCGTCCGATGCTCCCTCCCTCTCAGAACCTAACGATCTTGGCCGCGCGCACGACGGGGTTCTCCCGGGCGATGGCGTCCCGGCCGACGCCCTTGTAGTCGAAATTGCAGTCGTGGCGGTCCGAGTACCGGTGCGCGCCGCAGAAGAGCTCGCCGCACCGGCACCGGAACCCCGTCAGCCCCACGCGCTTCCGGCAGCTATGGCACCGGTTGACCGACGACGTCCGGGGCGCCTTGTTGGAAGAGGACGACTCCACGGGCCCCCCCGCCGGCCGGTCAACGGCCGGAGAGAACGGCGCCACCACCGCCAGCGGCGTTGGCGCAGAGAAGGCGGAGGCCGCAGCTGGCCACGGCTTGTCGAACGCCGCGGTGGTAGTAGAAGGGGACGGCGACGGCGGCGAGACGGAGGCCGAGGCCGAGGCGGAGGCGGCCAGGAAGCAGTTCTGGCACAGGTTCTTGGTGGCCGGGTTCCCCGGGAAGCCGCAGCTGTTGGCGCAGAGCGTGAGCTCCGGCGCGTGCAGCTCCGTTGGCTCCTCCACCTTCTTGTCGCGCTGCGCCATGAGAAAATAGGTGTGTGTGTAGAGCCTCGCGACGGCTCGGTGTGAATCCGGCAGCGAGGCGGCGGCTCTGGGCGATCCGGCGGGGCCGCGGGGAGGGGAGGAGAGCAGAGCACAGGAGGAGGCGGAGGCACACCGGCGGCCTGGCCTGAGCTGAGGGAGAGGAAATGGGTTGGGGGGAGGCGGGGCGGGGAGGGCTTTTTATCGCGCGGGGAGGGAGGAGGAGGAGGAGACGGGCGGCGTACGCGTTCCCCGGGCCGACGCGCGACAGCGACGTCCGACCCCGGCGTCCGCCTCCACCCCGCTGGCGCGGCTTTCGCGAAATGGCGGTGCTGCCCCTGCCCGCTCGCCCGTGGCCCCCTGTCGGCTGTCGCGGTCGGTTGGAGGAGTCGCCGACTCGCCGGGCGCACCGCACACGGGTGGACTCGGTTAACGCAGAGAGAGAGAGAGTGGAATGGAATTGACTTTTTGCTGCGTGCCGGGTAAAACCGGCGAAGGTTGAGGCGGTCTCTTCTTTTTTCTTAGGAAGCAAGCAAGGAAACGGAGATCGCAGCGATCGGTAGGTCGTGGTCGTGGACTCGCGTGTACGGTGTTTGGGATGGTGAGTTTTTGGCCCGCGCTATACGCCTAGCTTAGCTATACCTATACTCACTACCAGCAATTGACAGGATTTAATCAAGTTTGGTGGTATAGATTGTGCTGTATTTGGCAGGAATACGCAGCAAGTCGCGATTGATCCTTTCGTACATGGTTACGTTGCACAGTGGAACGTTTGTGACATACGTCTTGGAACCTACTTTGAGCGCAGCATCTCTTTTTCACTAAAAGATTCCCACCTCAACAAAAAGGGTCGTGCGATGCCAAATGGTCTTCTACAAATGGCGAGGCATGCTTCTTAGGGGTGTGTGGATACCCTGCTAAACTTTAGCACATCTCACATCGGATGTTTAATACTAATTAAGAGTATTAAACATAGTCTAATTATACAACTAATTGCACAAATGGAATCTAATTCGTGAGACGAATCTATTAAACCTAATTAGTCCATGATTTGATAATATCGCGAGACGAATCTATTAAGCCTAATTAGTCCATGATTTGATAATGTGGTGGTACAGCCACCATTTGCTAATGATAGATTAATTAGCTTTAATAGATTCGTCTCGCGAATTAGACTCCATCTATACAATTAATTTTATAATTAGTTTATATTTAATCCTCCTAATTATTATCGAATATTCGAATATTCGATGTGATCCAGTTTCTACCGGCTGCAGTGAACAGTGAAACTAGTCTCTGCTCAAGATTCCACGACCGTACCCGCCGCCGGGAGCCAGCCGCCAACCTGCTGCTCACGCTGTGCATACCCCGAGGGGCAAAACGGTCAGACCGCGAGTCGGTAGAGTTGCCACGTCACGCCCGCCAGTGATTGGGATTCCCCCCGGGCGTGGGCAAGCAAGAGCAAGCGGCCGCCCAAAGCTGACCGGACGGCCGCGGCGCACCCGAGAGACCACCGGGAAAACCAGCAGAGGAAAAGGCAGGGAAGCGAGCCGGGAAAACCACCGAAGCTGCCGCCCGACCCCGGCGATTCCTATTTGACGCTAGTAGAACTAGCAAAATTTTTCTTTCATTGTTTGACGCTAACTTGAACCGGTTCTTCATTTTACACTCCCGTTTGTTGTGTCACGTAACTCAGGTGAACTGTGAATACTTCCATCCTATTTTACTAAACAAAATGATATCCAAATCATCTTTAAAATTCATGAAACCTTTTTTATGATATAAAAGATAGAGATGAACTCATTTTACACAAAAACATATATATCATTTAAAATCTTAAAACTAAAATTCATCAAAATACACTACTTTTAAAGATTATGTGAATTTTTAGAGCATAAAAATACTTTCCAAAAGTTTTGAGAGTCAAGAAAGAAACTATTCATTATATGAGTGTCAAATAAAGAATTCCCTCCTTATTATATGGCGGCGCGTGCCCACCCGTGTGGCCTCGCTTCGGCAGTGGGGTGCCCCCGGCGCCGCGACTATATGTCGCATATGCGTGGGTCTACCTGTCAGCAATAGTTCCGCGGGTCCCACCTGTCAGATCCTTCTTCTTCCTCCGTCTAGCTCATTCCTCTTCATCCGTCCGTGCGCCGCCCCCCTCCCCATCCCCCTCGGGTTAAAGCGGCGGAGCGTGGTGGCAACGGGAGCCGACAGAGCCGGAGGAGGAAGGCGGCGCGGGGGCAAGCAGAGGAAAGGGGGTTAGGGTTCAGGATTAGGGGCTCACTGCCGGTAGGGGTAGGATTCAGAGTGAGTTTGGAGTTCGGGTTGCCAGGGTTGGGATCTCCTGTGACCTCCAGCTGTAGAGGGAGGGCCTTGGGCGGCGGCGGCGACGGGTTGTGGGTGGGGTGGTGAGGCGGCGGGAGCCGCCGACCGCAGGTGGCGGAAGATAGTCGGTGGGTGGCAGAGGAGGCGGGGGGTGACGGCGAGCATCCCGACGGAGTCGGGTTAGGGTGGCGGCCACCTCAAACGGTGGAGGAGAGCGGCGCGGGGACGAGAAGGAGGGGAGCGGCGGCGCGGGGTTGTCTTCCTCGTTAGCCGTTTTGGTTGGCTGAGGCAGTGGTGGGCTGCGTGCTCGCTGTCGCCTTCAGCCGCGCATCGGCGACCTGCCCCCGGTCCCGGCCGCCTGGGTGGGTGGTGGAGCCGGCCGCCAGCCAGCCAGAGCCGCGGCCAGGCCGGGACGGGAAGCCGTCTGCGTCCGCGTCTCGGCACGGCACCCCCGCGTCCCGCGTCCCCCCGGCTTTCACCGCACGTTCCGCGCCCGAGCCCGAGGCCGAGCCGCGGGCCGCGTCCGCGCGGTCGCGCACCGCGCTGTCGCTGTCCATCCCCAGGCGCGCCCCGCGGATGAGCTGGGGCTCTGCGGATTAGCACGAGCGCGGCAGCCCAGCTGCTTCCTCCTCTGCCGTCTCCCCACCCCACCCCACCTGCTCCTCATGTCCCCCGTGCATGCTTAGATTGCTAGCACAACTCCACTAGTCCACTAAGCACGTGATCGCTGCCGAAACCGTGGTTATTAAACCTTTTTTACCCCTCGGCACACGCAGGTTTTACCGTGATTATAAAAATGGAAGAAGAAGAAAAATATGCGCGGAGGGCTTGGCTACCTAACGGCGGGTCGATGACGACGACGACGACAATGATGATGCCCCCCGGGGGGGGGGGGGGGGGGGGGGGGTACGTGCAGCCATGATTGCGTGATTAGCGTTTGGCAGCGTGCACGACAGCCGAGTCGCCGAGACCTGCGGCGCCGAACCGCGCCGGGCGGCCGAGATGAGGCCACGCCGATGAGAGCCCCCGCCTAGTATTTCTAGTCGGCGCCGTTAACTCCACCGGTAATGCAATGGATGAGCGGCGCGGTGAAGCCGTGAGGTGTGTGTATTTGCGCACGTGCAGATGAAGCTGTGCTTTTTTTCTCCTCAGCTGAAGTGTACTTTCTGTTGCTGTGCAGCTATGAAGCCTGCCACATCACAGCTCAGGCAGACAATCTATGCTCTGATTTTTGCACAGGGTGATACAGGTTGGGACTTGGGGAGCCCTACATGAAATGGCACGAACCTCAGATATCTGATTTCTATAACTCTTTTTCTTTTTTGGTACAAAAATAATCTTCTGTTTTTTTTTTTTTTTTTTTGGGGGGGGGGGGAGATTGCCACGTTCTAAACAAGACTTGATGCGCGTTTTCTGCAAAGGTCCTGTGCAGTGGCAACATCATTACATGCTAGAAAGGGTCACGCCACGCCGTGGCTTCTCCGTCCACGCGAGCTTTGCCGACTAATTCCATGCTTATTCGAGTCACCACCACAGGATTTGTTTGTTTATTGCAGGGTGTGGCGATGGCACACATAGTGGGCTGCCCCCACACAGCAGAGAAGCACAGGATCCATTCATCACCTGCCCAAAAAAATAGAAAAACAATCCGGTTCTATCGCCTCCAACTCCAAGGAGGAGGACGACGTGACCGCTCAAGTGGCTGCTTTTTTATAAGAAAAGAAGTAGCATGATTTTTTAGGCATCTTTATCACCGGAGAATCCTGAGAGCTGTTTGAATTCTCGACTAAAGTTTAGACCTTGCCATATCGAATATTCGTACTAATTAGAAGGATTAAACGTGAGCTAATTATAAAACTAATTGCAGAAATTGTGGACTAATTTGCGAGACGAATCTATTAAGCCTAATTAATTCATCATTAGCAAATAGTTACTGTGGCACCACATTGTGAAATCACAGATTGATTAGGCTTAATAGATTCGTCTCGTGAATTAGCCTCCATCTATGCAATTAGTTTTATAATCAACTTATATTTAATACTTTTAATTAATTAGTATCAAACATCTAATGTGATAGGAACTAAAGGTTAGCTTCTAGTATCAAACAAGACTTAAATCACACCTAAAGCTATTCGCAAGAGGGGGAGGAGGGTCAGGGCCAGGGAGACCAAATCCAACATGATATTGTTTTTAAACATCCATCCACGCCAGAGCCGCGACACATGCATCAACATGTTGGCACAAGGGGAAGAATCAAAAAAAAATTCCCGAAAAAATAATTGAACTGAAAGGGCGCAGAAAGATCAACTAATCATGGTCCTTTTTATTATTGTTAGGGGCTATATAATACTTGGTTAAATCTTAAATGCTGCAAGAAGCTAGGTTTCGTTGAGCTGTTGCTGTGCACGACAACTACTCCTACTTGCTGTTGTGCGTTCTTGAAAACGAACCAAATTCAATACACTAATTTGATGTTCTAGATGTTGGTGTATTTTCTTATAGATTTAGTTAAACTTAAATAAATTTAAATCAGGAGAAAACTAAAGCGTATTACTTTGATACGGATACGGATGGAGTAATACTTGCCTCAAGCTATTTCTAAAACGAACCAAACTGGAACTCCAAAGATGGCGCTATCACTCACACAACAACAGAATGACGTGGCGAATGCACACTTGCTTTCCCACTGAAAGCAAAGCACCCTCCGTGTCAAAGGTTCATCGCCCTATCAGTTCGTGGAATGAGGTGTTGACCCTCGACATTTTCTGGTAAGTGTACCCGTCAAACCCCAAGGCAAAGTAGTCCGGGAGCCAAATATATGCTGCCATGTCCATGGGTTATCACCAATGATGCCACTGGGTTATCTTTAACTTTAAGACGTCCGCAAGGTATTACCCCCAGCATAATATATACTCCCGTGATGACAGAACCGTGACGCTCGGCTGCGTTGGAGAACCACTAGCTGCGCGGTCTTCTTACTCCCAATGCGACACGCTTCCCGTGCTCGCAGTGCAGGAACTTTCCACGGTTTAGCACTAAGCCTGACGCCTTGTGGACGGCGTCTCCTGCTCGAATACGATTACAGGCTTGAGATTACTGCAGCCGCATGGGCGATTTAGACATATAGCTACATTGCAAGCTGGGGAAGAGCCCATGCATTGTGCACATGTCAAGTAATATACCCGTGCCCATACTTAAACATAAAGTGGCTCGAATACTTGGGAGTACAGAAATGCATAATGGTTGCTCTTACGCAACCATTCCAGCACCATAAAGCTGTTCACCACACACACACAAAGCATTATGACTCGAACGAAGGGGAAAAGAAAAGAAAAGAAAAGTTTTTTTTTCTTTTAAAGTGAAGCGTCCAATTTCCTTTCCCCCAAGCATGGCTCAACAGTCAGAGAACAACTAGCGGCTAGTTTGCATATACTCCCTCTGGTGCCAGATTACTATTCGTTTAATACATACCTTTTAATATACTCCCTCGGTGCCAGATTACTATTCGTTTAATACATACCTTTTATATGCAAAATATACTCCCTCGGTGCCAGATTACTATTCGTTTAATACATACCTTTTTAATATGCATATAGGTACATGATGTATCTAAAAAAGTCAAAACAAATAAACGAATAGTAATTTGGAACGGAGGAAGTAAGATATAAGCCTCCTAAAATCACGAGGAGATATCTAGCGATTCCATTTCCAATCACAGATATCTTGCCAAACAGTCCACAGCATCATGGCACCATCAAAAGAGCAGCAGCATCAATGAATGACAGACTATGCTGCAGGACAGATGCAAAGGACAAGTATGCCCAGCCCTAAATCCAGAAGAAACAAGGCAAGAGATGACGAGAATTAACTGAAAGTGATCCATCAAGTGTTAAACTGGATTTTGTAACTAACAAAATTTGATTGAAATGTTAAGGTGAAAATGCAATAGTCAAGTAACATGCTCAATCTCATTATAGACCACACAGAATATATTGTAAAATTGTTTGACACAATGAATGTCCAACTAAAAAATCATACCGGTACAACAAATAAAACTCATGAGGGAAAAAGAACCTTTTTTTATTTTCCTTCTTTTCCTTTTTTTTTTGCTGGGAAAGAGATTGATTCAGAGAAAAGAGTATAAATAGATAGGTTACTGCTATACAATTGAGGCTTACATCAATGATACCGTTGGTAAATATCTTGTCCAAAATCTGCTCATCTTGTTCTACTTGATAAGCATCTTCCATCCCACAATGCGAAGCATTATGTTCATCAATCCTTGTCCAGAGACCACCAACACAACCAAAGTGTGGTGATCACTGCATATGTGAATGATCCTCTTTCAGATGGCTGAAGTCCAAGGAAAACTGCTTGCGGAGTATGTCAGCCTACTCTCACATATTGCGAAGAGGACCAACTCCAGCATGATAGCTTATCATCATATCTGATGCCAAACTCCTCCCCAATTTTCTTATTTTTGACTTTTTTGTATTTTTCATGCTTTTTTTTAGACTTTTTACAGTGCAGCATGAAGGAACAATCTTCTCAGCATGCTGTCCAGATTCAACCATTAGGGGCAACAAGCAAGATACCGATTGGTTCTGATTATCAGCTCAACTATAATATGCTCCCTCTATGTGGCAGGCGGGAGCACCTGTTCAGAGGATAGCGGCACACTCATGTCAGTTTTCGTACCTGAATCAGTGCCTGAAGGCTCACGTTTCCACTGTAAACTTCTAGCACCAGGTTTCATCGGAGCACGCCCTCTAAAGGAACCGCCCGGGAGAACAGCCCTTGGGTATGCCATCCTACTGTGCCTACCATACAATGATGATCGTCCACTACCAGGCCAACCATAAAAGTGAGCAGCTTCATGAGAACTTCGCCGGACGACCTACATTACAAGGAAAAACAACGCAAACATCACCTTTATTGCACACTCAAAACTCAGAAGCTTTGTCATTAGTTTGATGGGAATCCAAAATGACGACCAGCACAAAAAAAACGAATTCAACATTCATGGAGCAGTACATGTGTTAGAGAGAAAAAGCCAATGAACACAAAACTGAAATACTTAAGAGAATTATCATCTATTAATCCTCTGCCCAAGCACCAGACAATGCCAGTCCATATGGGCCAAGAAAATCAATAATAACAAAAGATAAGTAGTAGATAAAGAACCATCCTACCTTGAGAATACGCGTCATAAATGATGTGCCATTCAATGACAGAGCTCGTTCAGCTGATTCTTTGTGTAAGAACTCTACATAGGCAGATCTGTAATAGAAGACAGACAATCATTAAGTTATCTTCAAGAACTGTATAAAGATCTCTAAGATCAGAATTAAGAATGTTATTGTTGAGTTGCAGTTATTCAACCAAATTTAGCTCATGAAGTCATGAACATCAATTCAACAGTTCAAAATTTCAACTGCCCAAATCATATCATATCTTTGACTACAGGTGCTTCTTGAAGTCATTTAACAGCGTACACAATTGGTGTGAAAAGGGGGAAAGATGAAATTTGTTGAGTAGTTACTCTCTCCGATTCCAAATGTAGGTTGTTTAAGTCTAGTAGGTCAAACAGTTACATAGACAGATTTGTTGACAAGACATGGTTGATTAACTAGATTCATCAAGGAAAATACTTTCATAACACATAACTCTACTTAAAATAGTATACTTTTACAAAAAATGTAGGAGTGCTAATGTTCTAAGCAACTTGAATTTCAAATCAGAGGGAGTATTCTGTTTACTCTTTTCCATTTATCATTGTTTGTCAAAAAAAATACTTATTTATTGTTTAAATTATGACAGCATCAACATTATTTTCTGAGAACTTTTTGAGCTAATCTGGTCTCAAAACAGAGGGTGTTAGCATCATAGGAATTAGTGAAGGTGGTCATATGCATTAGATATGGATCTTTCTCTGGTATAAGTAAAAAATAGCATGACAAAATTCTTATCCCAGCTACAACAAGCATTAATAATAAACTGACCCTGTTGGCTGACCCGTTGCAGCATTAGTGACAATGACTACTTTCAGTACTGCACCAAACTTGTTGAAATGGCGAGATAATGAGTCCTTGGTCGCAGCAAAGTGAACCTTCAAATAATTTGACAGAGGTAAGTAAAAGAATCTAATGGCATGAAATAATAAGGGTGATTAGAATACAAAGATACTCACATTGCTAACATAGAGGGTTCTTGAATCTGCATCCTCGGTTGGATGTGCTGTGCTATATGAAACTGCAACTGAACAAGACAAGATAAATTATAGAGTGATAAATTACAATGTCATCAAGATTAACCAGTACTGATGATTGATTGTACTAATGACTTGGACAGCAAATTAAAATAACCAGTGTATTTTCCCATCAACACATGACAAAAAACAACAAATTCTTGCAGATTGTGTTACTAGTAACTGCACATTTCTGGTTAGGAAAGATGATGGACAAGGGGCAACAAAGTGATATTACAACAGCAACAGCAACTAAGCCTTTTAATCCCATGCAAGTTGGGTAGGTTACAATAAAAGTGATATTAATGCTAATAATGGTTAGGGAAGGTGAGCAAACTAGTCGTGTTACCACATGTATCAGTGTTATTTTTAATAATTGGAGAAAGGAATGGCACAACCGATAGGAGCAATTAGATACAGATAACCAGATGGAAGATTGACACGAATACACTAGAGTGCATGAAGGAAAGAAGGCCACTAGTGCATCCTATATATGTGGCATACCAGATGGTGCAGCCCGTTGGGAATCCTTTTGGACTTCTGCATGACCTGATTCCTGCATGAAATTTAGTATCAGTCATGGGAAAATGTACCCAAGGAGTACTGGGCGTACCCACAAGATAATACAGGACAAATGATCAAAGAATGGAAAGCAAAACTAATGATCATCATAATCAAGAAGATGGTATGGAAAATGAAATGATGTGCCATTCTGTATACGACACTAAACCAGTGTAGCAGGAGATATCGGCTACTGTTTTTCATCTAATGTTCATCTGCTGGAAGAAAATGCAAACATGTGCCCACAGGTGGTCATGAAGAGATAAGCAGATTAGATAGATTCTGTGCAAATACGTAACCTAGCCCAATTTAGTTCAGTAAAAATACAGGCAAGTCATACAACCAATACTAAACTTACATGATTACCCATGAGCTCCTACTGCTCTGCCATTTCATTCAAGTAGCAATAAGTGTAACTAGGCTTTTTTTTACTGTAAAGTGTAAATACTAGCATGGAAAAATTCAAAGGAAAAGCTACACTCTCGTTTCACAACTTGATTAAGAATTGTGAATTGGATTGTCATTCAAGCCAAAAAGGATATCTGCTAGGAATCATAAGCACACAATACAAACCTGACCAAAATGCATAGTAAATGAGTGACTTAAAAGTACTGCAAGTGAGGTGCAGGAAGAAATTTATACATAAAAATTGATTGCTCAAGATATGAGAATGCTTACTTTGGCATTGGTAGCCACACTGGTGGCATTTGAATTCATGGGTGTGTAAGGCTTCTCCACAACATGAACATCTTTAGGAGTTTCATAACTGAGAGGTACCACCGTATTTACATCAACAGAAATAGGCACAGCTTTACTTGCTGTTTCTGTTGATGAAGGAACAGATCGCTCCTTGTCAATAACACCTGAAGGCCTTATTGCATCAGTCTCAAGTTCACCACTGCATTTTGCCGATAAAGCTTTCTTGTCTTGAAATGATGAAAAAGCACCGTCAGGTGACACACAGGTTTGGTATCTTGAAATCCCCTCATCTCGCTCCATATCATCTTCAGAGCTCAAATCAACATTCATTGCAGCTACCCTATCTGCAATGGTCAGCTCTCCAGATTCCTCTTCGGATTCCTCATTATTAACATATCGATCAGAATCCCGTTCATCTACGGCCATAACTGGTTCAAAATCTTCATAATCTCTCTTCTCTTCACGAGAACGAGATGGCTGTTTCACAACATTCCCATGACCCAATCGCTTGAAAACACTTCCAGTAGATCTAACCTTCGTGGAATCTGCAGCAGCTTCCGCTGCAGCTCTAAGAGCTAAAGCAGCTCCCTGTAACTGTAACACTGGCCGAGTTCTTTCGGATCTTCTCTCACTTGGGTTATCTTGAGATCTTGCTGATCTTCTATCACTCGGGTTGTCTTGAGATCTTGCTGATGTCCTATCGCTCAGGTTGTCTTGAGATCTTTCTGATCTCCTATCATGCATGTTCTCTGCAGAAGTTGTGGAAACCACAGAGCGCAGACGCTTGGATGCTGGTTCAGAAGAGCTGCTGGTTGGCTGTACAGCTTTTACTGCATCTCGAACAGCAAACTGTAGAAGACGGCGGGAAGCACCACCACCAATCATGGGACGTGATGAGACGTCTCTCTGGTAACAAAGAAAAGGAGTGATTGTAAGACAATAGAATATAATGGAGGAGAAAAGAATATCTGAGCGGACCTATAAATGGCATAAAGAGAAAATTAGAAGCAGTGTCATGCTCATCACTCAGTAGTCGAACGAGCAATTTCATTATCCAAACTCAGTACAAACTATCAACGGAAGTTGATAAACTAACTGGACAATCTACATCGAGACTTTTCCAGCATTCCAAAACTCATGGAACTGCAAGTTTTGCCGGTTGTTTAATCAAAGAAAAACCCACTGAAGACAACCTTTCAAAATTCATGTGTATTTTCATGATGAACAAATATTTGGGTTGTAAGTTGACAATAAATATTTGGCTGGGACTTGATTGTTGAAATTGAAAAATGGTTATGCTACAGTTTTCCACCACATTCTTGCAACTAATTCAGAGCTAACAGCATCTTGGTAGATCCAATCTAGAGGTATAGTTTAACATTTAGCTACAACGGATAGAAAATCTGTGAGCAAAAGGCACACCATAAAAGAACAGAACACAGATATTGCTGAAGTAAAAATAGAATATATGAAAGCACAATGTTGCTGACTAGCCATCAGCTTGGTCAACAGAATAAGACATTCTATTAGATTAGTTTGCAATTGAGACCTAGATCATAGGTATGCATCACACCTTTGTTTGCTGCGGCTCATCATCCCTTTCACGCTTCCTGCCATTCTGTTGTTTTGATAGAGGGTGTCGTATTTCATTGGATTTTTGTGTTCTTTTCTCCTCTCCGTGAAGAATATCAGTTAGTACACTTCGAAGTGGAAAATTTTCATTACCGTCCCGACCAATTCCTTTCCATTCCCTCTTATTTCGTCCCCTAGTGGCTGTACTTGATTCAGTTGTGTGCACAGAATGAATTTGACCTTTGCTTTCTGGGAGCGCATCTGATGATTTTGGTCTTCCAGCTACTTCTTTGGGGGCCTCAGATACTTCTTTGGGGGCCTCATCATCCTTAAGCTGCTGATTTTGTTCTTGTGCTTGCACATAAAGGTGCAAATGTAAAGAAAGATGCTCCCACAACCTACAAACGCAACAATACAGTAGAATATTCATTTTGCATGATAATATGATATGAAAGCCACCATTTTTTTTCTCTTTATGATGTGTATGAAAGCCTTTATGATGTCGAATCAACTCGGGAGGGTATGCATTACTGTTGACTGCTTTGCTCGGGAAAAGGATGACAAGGGTACACATTTCCCAGTGTATACAATTGTATCCGATCTCGAAAGTAAAAACTGCTCCACCATTCTTGTTTCCATTCGATGTTAAAAACTTACATAGGGTCTCAAGAATGCAACTTCAATGAATATATTTTATAGCTTCATTAAGAATATTGACTGCATGGATTCAAATGAAAATGGTTTTTGTTTGTTTTTGTTTTTTTTTTGGGGTGGGGGGGTGATCTTCAGTGTTTTGAATAACGGTTATGCTTATAAGCGTTGATCTAAACGAAGGGTGTCTACGAGGCAAAGGTACCAAGGTGCAGGTAAACTTTAAGGCTATGTAAGGAGCCCTGTGTGGCCTAACTTTTGGACACTAGACGATTTGCAACACATAATTCGGACTCCAAAGGATATTCAATGCTCACTAGGCCCTTTTGTATTACAAATATATCGATATCATAGAATATCTAATGTGCTTTCTGCTGCTACCAGAGTTAGTTCTAGTTCCACTCCATATACAGGAAAATGCATCAGAACCTTATTTCATTATTGTTTAATATGAACATATTTGTCTGAATATCAAACAGTGAACCGTGTGAGTATGTGACACATACAATGCCACTTGTCTATCTACCCTAAAAGTGGGGTGACCCATGACCACCTTTCCCAATTATTTATAGCATCCTTATAAGTGAATTACCAATTACAATAAGAAATATTTGCATGTTAAATATATTAGGGATGGTTCAGACAGTTGATAAACAAATAATACAAAAATTGAAACATATGCTATGAGTACTAACCAGGAAACGAATGCTTCACTGTCATCCCCTAGAAACACATGGAGCTCCTTTATGGCCTTTTCCTTACATCTTCGATTCTTGAGCAAGACCATAACATAATCCTGCACTTAATACAGCAACAGAGGTCCACTTATTGCTTTTTCTCGAAATACTCCAACGTAATACAATGAAAATGAAAAATAGGATAAGAGAATGATGGTTGCAAAAAGTGAATACACGGCAATCAATAGTACTACACCCTCCTATTCGAAATACATGTCGTTTAGTTGTGCACAAAGATTAATAAAGATGGTAAAATGATCTTGTTGCTACATTGGAAGTGGTGTCATTTATTTTCGAGAGTGATAAAATTTGTTAAGAGCAAGGAAGGAATAAAACAGGAAAAAATGCCTAGAAGTTATAGGATGACATGTATTTTGAGAAAAAAGTTGGGAAAGGGAAAAATTATATCTATTTCCAATCGGAGGAAGTGAATACATAAGCAAAGCAATGACCGTGCAGATTATTTCATATGTTCTTTTCCCTTTTCTCTGCCAGAGTGCATACTGATCTGTTTTTTGGGCACGCTTGACTACTACTGGTACAAGTTTAGGGCTCAATGTAGATAAATAGTACAAATCGTGATGAATGGAAAAAGGTAGTAAAGACTCATAACATATGCCGACATGGAAGGATAGGAAACTCATTCATCCTTATGGTCTATTCTACTATTGCATTCTCAATTGCATCAAAAACACCATAGGCAACATGCAACAGCACTGCACTGGATTAACACCAAATTCAGTTATTCTGATTTGTAATGATATATACATTCACCTGAGGCAGAACTAATTCACAAACAAATTAGCCTGTCCAAGTATAGCTATAGGTACCCGGCACTGAACAAACAATTCCTAGCATCTCATCCTGATTTTCAATCATTCCCCTAAGAACAGAGGGTCTTCTCAGTTAAGAAGAGGCCTCATACGTGTATTTTGCACATGAACATGATAGCTCAACAGTTTTAGTGCATGTAGTCCACCAATCCATTGCACTAGCTGAGTTCGTCGAAGCAACTAAACATATAGAGTGGGGCACACCAAATTGAAGGGGGGAAAAAGACAGCACTCAGCCTAAACAAACAAAAACTCCAGCCATCACATACAAGCAACTGAGATCTAACCACATTACGCTAGTGATTGCAGCAATAGGTGTTGTACACGGGCACAGTCGCTTAATTTGCACAAGTTATCTAGAATTGTAGCCAGTCCGCAATACGCTTTTAGCTAAGTTCCACCACAATCTAGAGCTCACAAACAACCGAAATCAACCACTAAAACGCGAAGGTAGCGAGTCGGGGTGACACAGTAGAAATAGAGTCGGCAAGCGGCGGCATCGTACCAGGAGGGAAGTGTCGGGCTCGCTCATCATCAACTCGCGCAGCTTCTCCCGTACGCGGCCCCGGAGGAGCTCCTCGCCGGCGGCGGTGAAGCTGGCGCCACCGTCCGCCGCGTCCATCGCGGCGGGGGCTTCCAGAACTCCTCCCCACGCAACCCTAGATCCAGCCCGAAGCGGTTCCGGGGCCGGGGAGGGGTGGGGGAACGGGAGGAGGGCGTGTTGGCGGCGACCGCCTGCCTTATCCGAACCGCTGCGGGGTCGGGAAGCTTCGGCGGCGTGGCGGAGGGGGATAGACTCGCCGGCAGGCGGCGGCGACGCGTGGAGATTGGGGTGGTGGGCGACGGGGGCTGGCTGGACTGCGCGGAGGCGAGGTGAGATTTTATTGGGTTTTTGTTTGGGCTTTTGCGTGGGTTCGCCAGGTCGGACGGACGGGTGGTGTGGTGGTTCGGGCACGAAATTGAGCGCAGTTTGATGTGCGTCGCTGATCTGGCCGTGTGTAGCCACCGGTTCCGTTTCTACCACTGACGGAAAAAGTTCAGATTTACGCGCCGTTAATTGATGTCGCCTTTTGATTATGTAATATATAAATTCATCAGAAATCAGAAAACTCAGATGCATTCAAAAAGAAAACTGAAATGTGGTTCATCTGCCGTTAATATGATTCTTATGGGCTGTTTTATATAAGGCCCAGTTAAAAATTGGATCCAGTACAAACATAATGGGCCTTATCCGATACAAACATGATGGGTTTGCAAAAAAAAGATGGGCCTTATCCGATCCGATAAAGGACCTGGAAGCAACCAAGGCCAAAATGCAAAAGGGTTAGTACTGGGCCGCAATGTAGGATTCCGCCCAAGTCACCGAGGCCTCTACATCTTTCTGCTCTCGCGATTCATCAGTGTCCGTGCCATGTCGTCCCACCGGATAAGCCGCGGGCCCACGTGATCCCTTCTATCCTCTCGTCCCCAACAGAAAACCACACACCCAACGCGCGCCAACCACCTCGCCGCACCGCCACCGCAGCGCGTCACTGTCCACGGCCGCCACCGTGACCATGTTTCCGCCGTCCCTCCTCTCGCGCGCGCCGTCCCCTCCCCTGACCACCGCGCCCACCTCCACCGCCTCGTCGCAGCAGCAGCAGGCGCTGCGGCTGCCGCCCAGCAAGCAGCCGCCCCTCGCCACCACGCTGGTCGCGGCGGCCGCGGCGGGTCTCCTGCTGCTGTCTCCGGCGCCGGCGCCATCCCGCGCCGACCCCGAGTTCAAGGTGTACTACGGGACGGCGGCGAGCGCGGCGAACTACGGCGGGTACGGCGGGAACGCGAGCAAGAAGGACACGGCGGAGTACGTGTACGACGTGCCCGAGGGGTGGAAGGAGCGGCTGGTGTCCAAGGTGGAGAAGGGCACCAACGGCACGGACAGCGAGTTCTTCAACCCGCGGAAGCGGTCGGAGAAGGAGTACCTGACGTTCCTGTCCGGGATCCGCGCGCTGGCGCCGCTCAACGCCGTGCTCAACAACCTGGCGCTCTCCGACGTCGGGCTGCAGGACCAGATCGCGACCGCCGACGACGTGCGCTCGGCGGAGCGCGCCGACGGCGACGGGCAGGTGTACTACGAGTACGAGGTGGCGGGGGCCGGCGCGCACAGCCTCATCTCCGTGACGTGCGCGCGGAACAAGCTGTACGCGCACTTCGTCACCGCGCCCAACGCCGAGTGGGGCCGCGACGAGGCCGTGCTCCGGCGGCTGCACGAGTCCTTCAGGACCATCCAGCCCGGCGCCCCGCCGCCGGCAGCCGAGAGCTAACTGCGTCTCCAGCGGTAAGTGCGTGCGTCTACGGGAGATCGAGGTAGCAAGTAATTGAGCAGAACAATGTAATTTTGCGGTGTAATATATAATTAATAATCAGTTTTGTATAGGATGGAATTATTTTGGACATGTATATTACTCTGCATTCTTCGCTCTTCCTCTGCTACGGTGCTTGCGAGTTTCAGAGTCTGAAGTCTGAACGATGCAGTGAAAATAATCTCCCCTCACTCTCTTCGTGGGCTGTGGAAGCAGCTGCTGCGCTTCCTTGCAACAGAAATGGGCCCATCTATAGCCGGTGGTCCAATTGCTGGCCTAGTACCACCGGTCGGGCTACTGGGCTACAAATTTTCCCATTCAATAACATCATGGGCCGATCCAGTCCAGTACAGCGATAAATTCTCCGCTACAGGCCGAAAGGGCCTAAAAGGCAGCAGCCGGCTTCTTCTCAAAGTTCAAACAATCCAACGACAAAATAACCTGAAGATCGAAAGAAAAAAAATCTGAAGATTACTGCTGGCTGCTGCAAATACACTAACGCCGGACGAACAATTCTCGCGACACTCCAAACTGTTTGCCTACAGTTTGCCTGTCCTGTGAATCTGCGATGAGCGTTAATAAGAAGCGCATGCATTTATTCAGCAGACGAGAGGGCAGCAGCCCGGCCGGCCGCCGGAGGACCATGATGGCGTGGTCCTCCTGAGACGAGACGACGCTTCTCCAAGAAGTGCATGCAATTAGTTATCCCATATGCTGCGCCAGCCCCAAATCCGCGATGCGATCTGGAGAGGGGAAGCAGCAGCCGGCCGGAGCAGTAGCAGTGCCCTGCACAGCTCCCTTCCTCTCACGCCACTCCGGGCTGGTTCCTGTCAGCTTTTCTCCCTCGGCCTGGTCACACTCGAGAACCCCCTCTCGACCTGCGCCCTGCTGCCGCTCGCCATTAATTCGCAGCTTGCTTGCTTGTCGCTACAGCTGCGACGACCTGCGCGCGCGATGATCTGCCACCAGGCCGCACCAGCCATGGATCGATGGATCATCAGCTCATCACCATCACGCGACCTCACCTCCAGCCTGAGGGAGACAGGCGGGGGTGGTAAGTGGCGACATTTACTCCGGCTTCCTCCGCTCCCTGCCGTCGGTCTCGCTCGCAGATGCAGACGCAGACGCAGATGCAGTGCCCCCTCGATCGAGGACGACTTGAGCTGCTGGCTGCTGCGGCTACTGGGCTGTCACTGTTCCAGTACAGCCAGTACGCTGTACTACCACCCTCTTTGCCGAGACGGGCATTTACTCGAGCTCATCTGCCTCCCCTCCCATGCCGGCCGGTGGCGGGGGCCATCGCGGCAGCCTACTACGCCGGTGGAACCTTACCGTACGTGCGTGCGTGCGCCATCGCCGTGTACTCCTACGTGCTCCATGCGTTTCGATCCATCTCCTGTCCGTCGGAGCACAGTGCGCACCTGCAGCATGCGTGCGATCAGATTCAGTACTACTGCCACTAACACATGACGCAATTAATCAGGGCTCGTTTGAACTTAACACAGGATTTAGTTTTTTTTTAAGAAATGAAGCTTGTTGTTGGGGACCTGGGTTAGGGCTAACAATAGCAGCTGGTTAGGTGCCTGATACGACGAGGTAGAGAGAGAGAGAGAGAGAGAGAGAGAGAGAGAGAGAGAGAGAGAGAGAGACAATGCAAATGGCGGAGCTGAAAAGTGCCTCGTGAACCTGATCGGGGGAGACAGGGCTGTTCCTGCGCTGTTAGGGCGTGGGGGGGGCAGCGCGTCGCTCTTTTATTCCTCCCCTGCTTCTCCTGGTCTCCCAGATGTTCTTAATAGAGTATTAGTATTAGTATTATTATATTATTATTAACCCAAGTCGCCACTAATCTAACCACGCGCGCGCGCGCACGTACGCAAGGCCCGGCGCAGAGAGAATTTAAGAAAGGGATATGTGTTGGTAGGTTGGTACTGCGTGCTACTACGACAATCCTGCAGCCAGGTAAACCACGCGTGCACCCGTGCGCATTTCGACATGCCTGCATGCATGCATCGTCGCAGTTTCGAGGCATCTGCCGAGAAGGATCCTCGATCTCTCCCAGAGAACGATCATGAAGCGCACGCATCGCGAGACGGTACTGTGATCCAGATCGATCGATCATGGAACACGCATTGTGCAGAAAGGTTTGACGACGACGCTGCCTGCAGGCATGTGGGGGCGATTAGGGAAAGTTCAGGCCCCTTTTCAGTTCAGACTAGCATAGCGTAGTAGGTTCATTATTCAGTGATTAATCCATGACTGTGCTGTATGTGCACTCATCGATCCTCCGTCCGGATCGGATGTGAGAGATAATCTAATCCTAGGCAGTTTCGAGGTGATCGTCGTCGATGTTGGCATGCATGTTGGGGATGTGAACGTTTCTGCCCAACTTTTCCGCGACAAAGCCTGGATTAATAAGCTGGATGGTGATTAGACAAGGTTGTAACACGGTACTAGTACTGCGACGAGGTATTGTCATCAGTTAGGTCTATTATATGGCTGACCTGCATGAAATGAAGTATACGTACGCAGGTGGCTGGTAGAGGCTAGCTGAGAGAGAGAGAGAGAGAGAGAGAGAGAGAGAGAGAGAGAGAGAGAGAGAGAGAGAGAGAGAGAGAGAGAGAGAGATGGCGACATGGACAGAAGGGGGGATGGGACGACATCGGAGGCGGAGAAAAGGACAGTGCAGGATCGGGAAGGGTGGAGTCTAAGTCACGTTGCTGGGCTGTCTCCTATCCTGGGCAAGGCCATATGCCCGGCCGGCCTATCCACAGTCCATTCACACTCGGCCACCTGCTCGCCTGCTCATCTCAGGAGCTGAGCTATAGCCAGCTATCTCCACAGGTGATACTAGATTGATTGACGGATAGATAGATGGATGGATTGTTCCTGTGAGGTGACCCTTCAAACAGCCAGTTTGCATGCCCCAACCCCAAGTTTCCCTCTCCCACCCTGCCCCAGTGCTAGTGCCCTACACACGCCACGTATATCAAATTGAACATGAGATGTGTGGAGAGATTTATTATTACTCCGTCCAGTTCAAATTATAAGAGTTTTGATACATAAATTTTACTAGACTAACATATATCTATATGCATAGAAAAAGATATTTGAAAAAGCTAAAACCCTTACACTTTGAAACAGAGAGAGTACGAATTACTACCCGTCACAAAATGTATAAACAGTAGCACATACGTGAAGGAATCAGGTCATGTTAAATGACTTGATTAACTTTATATTTATGAATAGTTATGGTTTAGTTTTGTGATGTTGTTATGTGAATATGGGGTGACACAAAGTACTTGTCTTCCTACAACATTTGGACGAAAATAAACGTAAGAGGTGGACCATTACCAGCCACAATGCACTGTATATCTTTTTTAAAGGGATATCTAGCCTTCATCGGCAAAAGGAAAACAAAAGTACAACCATCTTTACAAAAGCGACCAATGTATATATAAAAATAAATAAAAGATGCATAAAAGTCCTGCAGGCACTTCATCTTCATGGTCGACGATGGCACCACCACCACCACCTAAAGAACCTGCTATCACCGTTTGTGGACCAACCATAACAAAATTAAAGATGAGTATCATCGAGTTGCCCCTATCCTTACATCAACACCCAGGGGCGGATCTGCAGGGGGTGCTGCAGCACCCCCTGCAGGCCATGCACATTCATGTAGTATTAGTCTTTAATCTTCAATTTTTGCACATAAAACATGAGCCTAGCTTAAGTTTAAGAGTGTCAGCACCCCCTTTGAGGGGATCCTGGCTCCGCCCCTGTCAACACCACATGTCCCATAGGGCTATAAGAACCGCATTTGAAGCCTCTTCCGTTCAACGTCTATGGGCCAAGGTAACACCTTTCATTGGGTGGCTGTGAATCTACACGTACTTTGTTCCAAAAAGATGAAGAAATCTCTAAAAAAACATCGGAACACAAGAAGACAAAACACATATTTCCTCTGTCCCACAAATAATTCAATTTTAGGATTTTTAAGCATTTCAGCATCGAAGCCTAATGCTCTAGTTGCCCATGCATGATTATCTGCGGTTAATTGCCATGGGAGCACGAGTAACCGTGTAAGCTGTTTGGCTCCTGCTCCAAATTAATAGCGCATGCACTCTGTTACGGAACCACTGATTTGCAAACAATTATAAGATAGAGGAAAAAGGGCCACAACATGCAATGTAAATTTGAAAAGAAAGGAAGAAGTAGACATGAATTCCAAAGATGGGGCCGGGAAACATTGTCAGTATCCACAATCAAATGAAATTCGCAATCATGAATATATATGTATTTATTTAACTAATATTTCACAATATAAACCTTTCCACTAAATTTATTCAAGTATGAATGCACTAGCATTGTTTTTGCCACTATATCCAAACTTATTTTAGGGAGAGGGTTCATTCAATTTAAACCGTTAATAGAAAAGGACCCCAAAACTATAAAAAGAAAGTCGAGGCTTAAAGGCCTTGTTGTGCGGCTTCGAGCAGCTCCGGCTCCGCGCAAGCCAGCATTGTTCGTACCATTGTAGTTGGAAGCTCTTTTTCCTCTCTTCCCCAAAATTAACCATGGTAACATGGTGGCTGAGAAGCCAATATTTTTTGTCTGTCTTTTCACAATACTGTAGCAGGGAGATGAAGCCGCCGGGAGCCTTCCTAGAGAGGACCTTAATTAGGGACAATGGATATTCAGGCTGGCACAGCATCTCTCACAAAGCTAGATTGAGCAATTAATGGAGTGAGGGGAGATCAGAGTCATATATTCAAAAGTGGACAACATATGTACGGGGAAATCACACGAGGGTACAACGCCGAAAATCCACTACAAAACAGTGCACCAGCAAAGGTTTGCTACAATGATCGTGATGTCATACCACAGGCCTCTGCTCTAGTGCTGTGTATAAGTTGTACACTATGAAATAACTTCAGGTCAGAAAATGGTTCTCGCACAAAACACCCTCTGTCGGAGACATCAGAATTAATTGTGTTCGATGGCCATGTCTCTGCAATTTCCTCATCACCCACTGTGACCAACCGTCAGTAGTAAAAACCTAGAGTTTGCTTGGTAGGCATGCAGCCTTGATTTCAGACAACAACTAGATATGGTTCTTGCTGTTTCTTTCCAATACTCCGATCGACCAGGCAGAGAAAAGCTATTGTTCCTCCATGCCTGCAGCCGTTAAGGCTGCAGTGTGCGCACTTCAACTAGTATTAAAAGAAAAGGTTCAGTTCAGATACAATTCTAAGAAATAGGCTCTGGTCAGCTCGCTGTCCATCCCTACCCTTCTTTCTATCCAGCTAGACGACGTGGGAAAAGCTCATCATTTGACACGAACTCCTCATGGGATGTATGAGATGTTCCATCCATCAAGCTTTGGCTATACATACTTTGGTCGGCCATCTCCCGCAATATATCGAGTGCGCCCAAAAAGTTGATCCTCTCGCCAAAAGGAGTGCGGAAAGTATATGTATTCTTGTTTCGCTTGCTTTGTTTTACCCGGAGGCCCAAATACTACATCGGAACACTTGAACTTTTTTCCTATTTCTGTGGGTTTTGTAATTTTGAACCGTGTGATGTGATGTTGTAGAGTTAGTTTTTTTTTCTCTCGAACACGTAGGGGAGCTCTGTGCCTACGTATTATTGCATTAATTGAAGAAGGTATAATAATCATGATAGATGTAAGTGGGTACTAATAATGAGCAATTTTGAATCACTACCAAGACTTGTTTGGATCAGCACACTGAGATTGTGGAACCCAGCTTTTAAAAGCTACCTCTCCCTATCTTTTACCAGCTTATATGCATTGGGACTTTTTAGAAGCTACAACTCATCCATACGGCAGCTTTTGGTCTAGTTCTTACAATCCCACAAGTTATAAGCCAACCTTCACAATTTGAGGTGGATCCAAATACGGCCATAGCTTATTTGCATCCCATTTTTATTTCTTTGATATTCAGATTAGTTCAATTAGATGAGTCTTGTGTCGAACGTATAGAAAACAAGACTTGCATGCCGCTAAGTTTCTAACGGATACATTTTCTCAACGATTTTATTAGTTACAAAAAAGACAGGAAGTGCATGCAGTACTACTCCATGTCCTATCTCTATAGCTACCTATCAGCGCCTTTTCTGCTTCCTCCTTGCAGGGCACACAAACCTGGAATGAGGTGCATATGTCCTACTAGCAGCTACTGCAGGGGCCTGAGGCTATGTGAACTTGGTTAGGTTGGTCTATGTGTTTGCACAGAAAGGGGCTTGTCCATCCATAGTAGAAACTTGACTGGGACAGTAGAGAGGTGATGGGCTCAGAGTTTTTCCACATGCAGAGATGAGTGACATCGATGACGACGATCGAACTGGGATCCATGCGTTGCCAATGCCGAGGAGAAGAGATCCCAGTGGTAGCTCCCCATTAATACTGTCCTACACCGTTATACGTGCAGCTGAGGATAGGTTAGCTGAATGGGGAAATTTCCCCCATTTCGGTTTGTCAGACATCATGGACGTAGTCATTCGTTCTACCATACCGATCGCACCCTTGTTTACTTCGCGAATTTGGGAGGTGCCAAATTACTGTAGCAACACTGTAGCGTTTCGTTTGTATTTGTGAATTATTGTCCAAATATTGACTAATTAGGCTCAAAAGATTCGTCTCGCAAAGTACAACAAAACTGTGCAAATAGTTTTTGATTTCGTCTACATTTAGTACTCCATGCATGTACCACAAGTTTGATGTGATGGGGAATCTTCTTTTTGCATAGTGTTAAAGTTGGGAGTTTGGAGGTAAGAGAACAAGGGCAAGCACTACACACAATAAGCTTATCATCCAATTGTGACCAAGTAGATTGCAACAATAATATATTTTTTGAAAACGGGATGTTCTTGATTAATTGAGATTTAAGAGACAGAACACGAAACTGATGAAGATGCATGAGTACGTGCTGAATTGCTGATTCCATGAGTTAATGTGGCAAATGGTCGATCAAGATCGCCCAACAGCAGTCCAGCAGCATTCCAACATTTGAGTCCTTGTGGACTTATCGCGAACTAATTAACCAGCTAGTAGAGATCGATCAGGAGGTCACGCGATCGACCGACCTCCAGAACCCTAACGTACTAGTACTACTCGATGGAGCAAAAGCAACAACGACGACGGCCGGGCGTCGACAACGACACGTACAACAGGCAACAGCAACTAACAAGAACAACATATATAGCTAGCTATGTGTGGCGGCGCGCGGCGCGTAAGCATATAGAGATGCCAACGCAATAAGACGGTGATCGGCGACGATCACCGCGCCGAGCGGCCGCAGGCAGCGGCGGCGGCGCAGTCCTGTTCGATCTCGGAGACGGCGCCCTCGTCGTCGTCATCGAGCCCGTCGGCGCCGCCGTCGATGTTGCAGCCGAAGGCGCCGTGGCCGTGGCCGAAGGCCCTGGCGTGGTCCTTGAGCGAGCGCTTGTGCTTGAACTCGGAGCCGCAGAGGCAGTACCAGAGCTTGCCGCAGTTCTTCTCGTGCGTGCGCCAGTCGCCCTTGACGGCGAAGGCCTTGCCGCACTTGCGGCACAGGAAGGGCTTCAGCCCGTGCTTGCGCTTGTAGTGCGTCTGCAGCGTGCGGAAGTCCTTGAGCGGCCGCGCCCGCGGGTGGTCGATGTTGTTGCGGCAGCCCGGCGCGCAGCAGTAGCACGGCAGCCGGAGCATCGCCGTCGGCTGCACGCCGCGCAGCGACTCCGGGCCCTTGCGGTACTGCGACCCGTGCCCCCACATGTGCATCTGCATTGCAGCATCGAGTATTGATCAGATCGAGAGCAGGAGATGAGCAACAATATTCATGTCGAAATGGAAATGGAGCTATCTACTATAGGCAAGTTTAAAATCATATCACATGTTGAATTTTCTTCATTTAAGCAGTGTTTGGTGGCGTAATCATGTGGGTCTACGGTCTACATAGCTATTAATGCACTGAACCCACTGATGCCTTGCACTGTATGGTGTATATTCATGTTTCAAATTGTACTCCTAGCTAGGTTGTTTGCAGTTGTATGAACCCCAGTCCCTTGTTCTCCAGCACAGACTTTTTTCTTGCAGCAGTGGTAATCAGTTGCAACCATAGAAGGTGCAGTGATGTTTGAGGGGCTCTACACTCTACTACTCTGGCAACTGATGAAAGCCTTTGCTTGTGTGTGTTTTGTGTTGGTGTTGCTTCTTTAAAGAAGCGCAACCAGAGTGGCACTATGGCTGGCTACAGGAAGAACACTGCAGATCTCTTTGTGTTCTTGGGAGGGGTGCGGGAGTAGACTGCCATGCGGCAGGCCATCATGCCACACAATCTTATGCTTTCCAAACCATGAAAGCCTGACCCTGAACCAACCCGTATATCTGGCCAAATCTCATGAGCCCCCAATGACCCATGAGTGATCAGCACCGTGTGCTAGTGGCCTGGTACTGGGAAAACTAGAAAGTAACCAGATGGATCAGAGCTAAGATAGAGAGAGAAGCAAAGGTAAAATCTTCCCTGGGATCTCCACTGCTCCCACACCACTCATATGAATCTTCAAAAGGCAAGCACCCAAGAAAAGCATAAAGATGCATGCCTGCATGCATGGCTTCCCCTGGCATGCCAGTCTAGTTCAATCACGCAAAAGCCAGCCACTGTGCATCAGCCTCTGGGCTTGAGTCTGTTTCATGGCATGCAACTAGCTCCAAAGCTACCTTGCCGGACAGGAACATGATGGCCAATCGATCCAAGAACCAAACTAGGTGACGACGACGAACACACAGGACCAGCACAGCAAGGCAGGAACAAGAAGAACAATTGGATTTATTAGGTATGGGTGAGCATGGGCATGCCGGCATGGCACTGACCTGCATGTTGTTGTATCGGTTGAAGGTCTTGTAGCAGACGGGGCACGAGAACTGGGTGGGCCCGATGAGGATCTGCGCCGGCGTCGGGATCCAGTACTGCCCCTTGTTGAGCCTCCCGATGGGCGTCGACGCGAACCCTAGCGGCACCACCTCGTCGCCGTCGCCGGCGCCGGTGTCCACCTTGCACTCCTCCTCATCCTCCTCGGGCTCCATGCCACCGCAGGCCCTGCCGGAGAGCCCGGACAGGAGGTCGGCCTCCGCGCCGCCGCAGCCGTTTACGGGCGCCGCCGGCAGGCCGATGCGCAGAGCGACCGCGGCGTCGTCCGTGGACTCCGCCCCGGCCGCCTCCACGTCCATAGGGTCGCCGTCGTCGCAGCAGGAGGGCATGCAGTTGAGGTCGGCGAAGAGCGGCGCGCGCGCAGAATGGGTCGCGGAGCTGACGACGACCTCACGCAGGAAGTCATCGGCGGCGGCGTCGTCGTCGGAGTCCGCCGCTACGTGCGGCCGGGAGGCGCCGTGCCCGCGCGTGGGCGACTGGGAGAGGAGGGGCAGCGCCTCTCGGAGAGGAGGCGAGGGAGGGCTGTCATGGAGAGGCGGCAGCGTCGTCGGCTGCGACTGGAAGAAGCAGGCCGGGTACTGAGGCGCGGCGGCGGAAACGCCGGGGTAGAGGGCGTTGTACGGTGGGAGGGGAGGAGGGAGATGGGGAGCCGGGGCAGCGGGGAAGGAGGTGGTGTAGTAGTAGTAGGGGTTCTTGAAGAAGCTCGTGTAGGGGTCTTCCATGGAAGGATCGATGGATGGATGGGGTGGTTTCTTGCTCTAGTACACTCACTCTCCCTGCAGCTTTACTTCTGTTCTTGGCTACTGCTGGTTTGGGGTGAGGTGCCGTGGTTGGCAAGGGGTAGTTATAGTGGGAGGTCGAGAGAGAGAGAGAGAAAGCGGGAGTGATGTGGTGACTGGTGAGGGAGACAGCAGGCAGCAGCAGGGTTAATAAATTATGTGGAGTAGCTTTGTTCTTACGGTTGTATTTTGATAGGGAAGCCGGAGCATAGACTTCGAGTTGTAATGGATGGTATACCAGCAAGGTGCTGCCAGGGATCGGGTTATTTAGGGGGTATTTGATACTAGGGCTAAACTAAGTTTAGCAGTGTCACATCGAATGTTCGGATGCTAATTAGAAGGACTAAATATATAATTATAAAAGTAATTATAGAACCTCTGTGCTAATTCGCGAGACGAATCTATTAAGGTTAATTAATCCATCATTAGCAAATGGTTACTGTAGCAACACATTGTCAAATCATGAACTAATTAGGCTTAATAGATTCGTCTTGCAAATTAGACTCCATCTGTGCAATTAGTTTTGTAATTAGCCTATGTTTAATACTCCTAATTAGTATCAAACATTCGATGTGACAGGTGCTAAACTTTAGCAAGTAGGAGTCAAACAGGCCATTAGGGAGTGTTTGGATACCACCCCCTAAATATATGGTTATGTCTAGATACATAGTAAATTTTATATACCTAGAAAAGCTAAAATGACCTGCATTTTATAACGGAAGTAGTAGGTCATAAAGGACGAAATAAGTGATACAACAACCTATAAAAACATTAATAAGAGTTACGACCATTAAGTGCATTCAAGTATTTTTCTAAAAATATTCAGATATAAACATTCACTTACGCGTCTGAGAGATTATGAGATCAATTATCCTACCATTATGAGATGAGAGATTATGAGATCAATTATCCTACCATATGAGATCACCACGTCTGATAGAGAGACTCAAAGAGATTGGGCTGACATATTTTGAGATTGACGAAATAACCACAAACATCTCGCTATCGATAACACTACCAATGACAATGACAACACCTACCAATGAAAAAATAACACATGACTAGGTTGTAATCAAAAGTTTAAAATGCTGAAACAAAACCGCAAAATTAACATCACTTATTTCTAGGCGAAATGCGTAACATTTTTATTTGCTCATAAGTAATAATGCTCATGGTGTTTTTTTTAATAAAGTAATGATCATGGTTTCATTTCTAGGCTAGTGGAGGAAGATCGGTGGCTAGTATCGGCGGCAGAAAAGCACAAAAAATGGATTGGTTAGCGTGCGTGGAAAGGATGGCGAGATGCCTCCGCTAAGAAGCCAATAGGGCGGGTGAACGTAATGTTATATATGGTGAATAGAGAAGTTGTCGC
This sequence comes from Setaria viridis, assembly GCF_005286985.2. NCBI lineage: Eukaryota > Viridiplantae > Streptophyta > Magnoliopsida > Poales > Poaceae > Setaria > Setaria viridis. Next base: position 32,792,298 of record NC_048268.2, on the reverse strand, counting down.
AAAACTAGAAGAAAATGGAATTGTCACCGAATCAGAAAAGAAGGAAAGATAAGAGTCGTTAGATCATGAATGGCCGGCTGATTTAGCCAACTACTAGTAATTAAGAGAGTGGGGATTAGTTTTAAGAAAATACAATGTATGTACAGTGAAATGAAATTTACGCCGTTAAAGAAAATTTTGGTTTCATGCAGGACACAGCATGCCAAACTCCACTTGAAGGACTGATACATCCCACGGGCCGTTGACTTGTAGTTCTAGGTGGTGGGGCCAAGCAACACGCTATATGGAGTATTGTACTACCCCGACGTACTCCGGCCGACTTTACACACCCCCACCCCGGACAGAAAAAGGTGAACCAAAATCCAGCATGCATGTCCACATGTGGTCTCGCGGTCGCCGAGGCTGGCCACCACCCACCAGGGAGGGACACACTCCGAACGAACCAGCCAAGAAACGGCTCGAAGGAAAGAGACACCGGACGCATGCAGAACGGAATTGCCAAAGGCCAAGCCAAGCCACAACACACGGGCACTAAACAAATCCCACGCCTTTTCCATCCAGACATTACATGGTCGTTGATCGGCAAGCCAGGCTCCTCCGATCCGCTCCGAAATCCGCATCTACCCCCGCGTGTGCCGCGCGCGTTCGTGCCCCCCGTGTGCCGCGTCGTCCGCGGGGCGACAGGGGGAGCCGGCCGGCCGCCCGGCCGGGGCGCGTGATCTGCTCGGGCCGGGAGGCGCAGGCCGGGGCTCCCGCCGGCACCCACCTCGGGACGCGCGGCCCCCGGTCGGGTCGCCATCCCGAAGGCCGCAGGGAGCCAGGGAAGGAAGGCTCGATTCCTGTTGCGGGCGCGCACGCGTGCGCGGAGACCTCTGCGCCTTGCCCCGCCGCGCGCGGCAGGGGGTTCCGCTCCTCCCTCTGGTTTGATCTAGGAATTTGCCTGCCTGCCTGCCCCCGCGCCTCGCCTCGTAGCTCGCCGTGTGCTTGCTGGCTAATCCCGCGCGCGCGGCCGGCTCGCCACGGCGTCCGCTTTTCACACCGGGTCTCATCGTCCGCGGCCGCGGCGGCGCCGCGCGTGCAGGCGTGTAGCAGCCTGTTCGGGAGCATGGGAAGAACGAACGGGGTGGAATGCTGCGTTGGAAGCGGGATTCCGGGGGTCCCAACTCCCAACCGCCCGCGCGTGCGGTTTGCTAGGAACTAGCAGCAGCGTTGTACTTTGACTTTCGATCATGATCCTTCAGGATTGCATTTTTTTTTACATAATGTCCATCAGGATTGTATGGCCTGTTTCAGTGGCATTTCCAGTATAAGTCGCGCGGCGGGGTCCGATTTAATTTATCTGGCTCATGCTCTATCCTAATCAACGTAAAATTAACGTCACGATTGCAGGTACTACTAGGATGAATGGACTAATCAACAACACGTGGCGCAACCGTGAATACAACGTAAAATTAACATCACGATTTCAGGTGCTAATAAGATGAATAGCGCCAGTTAAATTCAGGATATGTGGATAGGGCGGCTCATTTTCTTCTTCTTCCTTCTTCCTCTTATTTTTCTTCTTCCTTCTTCATCTTATTTTCTTCTTCCTCCTCATCCATAACTGAAACTGTTTTTTTGGAGGGGGGGGGGGCATTAGGGGTAGGTAGGGAGCGAAGAATCGTTTTGGGACTTAGGCTAGTCTCAGTATATAGTTTCATTGCATAGTTACCTGGACTGAGAACTAGATAACTGTGCCAGATAAGTGTTATGGGAATGAAACTCCTCTCTCGTCTGAGGAAACTCTCTCTATTAATTAGCTTGCCAAGTCAACAATTTTGCTGACGTGACATTGAATTTAATGTCATGAAACTCTGGTGAAACTCCCATTGAAATTGACCTTACTCACGGAGTAGTTTTTTTTCCTGCCATTCATGGGTATATCACTGTTCACGGTTCACGAAACCGTGGCAAACGAGACTTACATACGAACCGTACTGGCGAATGCTTTGGGGCAATGAAGTCCGGTCGGCCTTTTGTAATCTGGGGTACATGCGTGTCGATCGATTCCTTTTCAGATCTGAATACATGGAGGTGCCGGTTGTGCAGGCAGTACGCAAGGCAAACAGCACATTGATGTTACACTAGCGAGCAGCAGACATCCTGTAGTCCTGTGTGTGTGTGTGACTGTGATTTACCTAAGCCTCTCCACTGGTACCTGCAGGCGTAGAAAAACTACTGCATGTATGCTACGCATGCAATATGCCGGCCGGCCAGGTGCGTTGTATATGCAGGTCATCAGGCACAGGAAACCTATCCGTCTTTTTTCGCACGGTCACATTTGCTTACATAGCCATCTTATTATGACTTGTTGCAACCGTGGATTATAGTGGATCAAGTAACCCCCTCGAGCATTGCATATGTAACTGTGTACGGCACTTAGGCGCCAGACATATACTCCTCCGTATACAAATATAGGAAAAAACATTTTTTTTTCCTTCAAGTATGACAAAAGTGTACCATTCATCCCTTATATCTTAACCGGTGCAAACCAATCTCTTAACGAAATGAGTGCGCTAATCATCCACATATTAACTTAACAACAATTTAATAATATTTGATAGCGGTTTAGGCCATGCAAGCACTCACTAATCACTAGCTACTTAGTCATGTCAAAAAAGATCATTAGGCCCAGCGCGGTCTGCCATGACAAAATTTAAGCGTCATGACAAAATCTTGTAGACTTAAAGCTGAGCATGGTTCTACCATCTAAGGAAGTTGCACTTTCTTACATAGCACTTGGGACAGATGCATGGCGTCGGCAACAACATGATCCGGGTGGTTCCATCCTCTTCCTATGCCTCCGGTGCAATTATACCCAACCCAACGCGGATAAGTTGAGAGCTAGGGAGGCAACAAAGGAGAAAGGGAAACTTCTCACAGAAAAATTAACGAAACAGGTTCACACTAGCCCGTTGCAGTGATTTGTTCAACTCAGCGTCCAAATTAACTATTAGTTAATCCGTTGTTAAGCTGATGTAGGGATAATTGTTATACCAATTTAATTAATTAAAGGTTTGATCTGCAATAATTAAAACATAAGGAATGAAGGTGCGCATCTGAGGATGAAAAATATACTTTTCTGACAAATATAAAGACTTCTTAGTTGTTAATATATCAAACTAAACTATGTTTAACTAACTTTATAGATGGGTATTGAAATCCATCGCATCAAATATTCAAAAAATGGATATTCTTTACAAATATTAATTAAATTTAAAATAATTTTACTTAGAACACAATTAAAAATGTGGACGGCTTACGCAGTCTTGGCCTAGCCTCCGATCGGTGTAGAAATACTACAGAGGCTGTCACTGTAACTTTTCACCGCGCTTGCTCGATCGATCGACTTCGCTTTAATTTCAGTGTCGATCGAGCAACTATGTGACGCACACACCACCCATTCATCGACCTACGCCTGACGAGAAAATGACGCAGAGAGGAGAGCTATGAGAGAGTACGCAGTGCCCTAGCAAGTGTAGTAATGTGTGGTTAGACAGCATTGAAGACGTGCACTGTGCGGGCATGCCTTGCCTGTTGGCTGCCCATTTCGGCACAGGTGAAGGCCCTCCGAGAGCGTTCAAATCAAGTATGCGGACTGTTCACTCGTACAGTGTACCGTAGTGGCCGGCCTGATCGGCCGGACGGACCAACCGGCCACTGTTCCAATTCATTAGGGTTGCTAGCCGCTGCCCTGTGCATAATCCGGCGGTCCAGCAAGCAGAGATCCTAACACGGCGCCGCGCATGGGACGAGCGTACTCCTCCCTCCGATAATAAGTAAACAATGTTTTGGCATTGACATGGTCTCGAAAACACAATTTTATTATTTTTGTACAAAATATTCTTTAAACATACCAAATTATTAAAGATATGTTTTTTTATTATAAAGCTACATTTTGGTACAGATGCATCATTTTCAAATATTCAAACCAACGTGTTCTAAACAAAAAGAAAAAACAAAACTCAACACGTCATGAGTAGTACGAAACAATGTTTTGAAATGGTTAACTTGAGATAACCCAAAGTGCCATTTATTTCTTTATATGATTTGAGGGATCTCTGATCGTAAGTGTAAGGGTAGTAATTTCGCAAGAATATGCGTTATCGATGAGCACGTCGTCTGTACGCCTAACACGGATTCAATTCTGAATTAAATCCATCTGTACCATACCGTTCCTCTTATTTATTTTTTTCCTGCTAGAAGCACCACGTGTCAATGAGATCGTGCACGGATCCTTTCATAATAACTCAGTGATATGATAGTGGTAGGAGAAGGTGTGTGGACATTGGGCGTTGTACGTGGTGCCCCGATATAATCAAGCAGGTAGAGAGTATATATGATCATATGGTAGAGGGATGTCCGGGCAGACAGAGTGGGTTCAAGGTATAATCATAAACCCGGAACAGTGAGGCCATTGAATTGGAAATAGTGGCCGGAGAACAAGGCACTGGTGGCGTGATGCGCACATAGTGCTGTGGTGGTTGCACGGAAGGACAAGAGGCAGACTGGACACGGGCCGGGATGGCATTTATAAGCCCATGGCAGAGAATGCACGGCAGCTGCACCCTGCCTCTCCGTCTCTCAATCTCCCTACAGACATCACATTTTAATTCATTCCTGTCCTGTTATTTGCCTCAGACCAGTTTCTTCTCTTGTGTTGATCCGAGCAAGAATTGAATTTGTGTGGGGAATGATGAAGAATAATGCATCATCGCAACAGCTTGTAATGGTCGCCGTGTTTCGAGCTCGGTGGGGGCTATGGCTGTCCAGTCTCATGGTCAGGTGTCCCGAATAAGCCTGTTGTGAGGTGAGCTCCTGCCGTTTGTAGCCTGCAATTCTGCAGAAGGCTCATACTGCCTGAAGCCAGAAGCCAGAAGCCTGATAGCCATGTCCACCGGTGACTACCTAGTGCATGTAGTGACATACATGTATGATCCATGTTCGTCAGGACTCATTCATGTGTCCTTCTGCAGACAATTTAGCAGTGCTACCATGCAATCTATTGGCGAAAAGTTTCTAGCGTACGATGGGGATCCTGAGAGACGATTTGTGAATGCATTTATTGAAGGATCAGTGTGTGATCTGAACTGTTTTCTGTAAAAATCTTGCAAGCTCCTGTTCGGCAAATGGTATACAATGCCTCTGAAGTTCCCCAGTGGCAGGCAAGCCCAATGACATCCGAACCACTGCACAGTGATTTCGGCCCATGCCAGTCTCACGTTCGCACGCCCATCAACAGAAGGGCCCGCCAACTATGCGGCATGGGCCAAAAAAGATCTGCTGATGAAAAGCGCTAGACAGTCACCGCAGCAAACAAAAAGATCTGCTGATTCTACATGCAGATTGAACAGAGGAAGCACATCAACGGGAAAAAGCATACTGGTCAGGTCTCAAACATTGCAGATTAATGAATATAATTACATCGCTTAGCTGCAACTGCTAAATCAGTATTGAATACCAAGGCTGTCTGGGACCTACTGCTGCATACATTACGCGTATATGGAGCACATAAGAATCAGGCATGAGATAACAGAAAACGTGAACATCTCCATCCACATTTTACAACGGTCGAGCATCCCCCTGCACCTCTCCATCCATCCAGTCCAGCTAGCGAATAGCCTCCTGCAAATCTCTCAGGTGAGTTGAACTTTGCAAGGTTGCACCGGTCACCTGCCACAGAACAAAACAAGTTGATCAAATACTGCTGATTACTCGTATGCATCTCTTCAGGAGCCTAGCTCAGTTGGCAAATGTATCTCCAAATTGAATTTAGGTGTCTATTCTCTTCTTGATGCTATATGCCAGGCTGGTCAAGTTTTTTTAAATGCATCGTTTATACGTTTCGGAATTATGATGATTGCCAAAAGTGAGCATGTCTGAGGACGAAAGTGGAAACTACTGTTAAAAAAACCATTGAAGTTGTTACAGGCACAGGAAGGAACATGCTCCATAGTTTTAAGCAGTGACACACGTGCTTAAAAACTGTGGAAGAAAAAAAAGCCTGACTTACAGATCAATATGAGGGCCAAAAGCAATTTTGTAGCGCCAGGTGAATCACCATGGATCTGAAGAACTTTTCAGCCTCATGAAATGCAGCATCATTCTCTGTAATTTTTGTCTCGCAATATTCTTCGTCTCTGAAATTATGCCGCTGCTACCATGCCGTAGGGTTTCGCAGTGTCGGTAGCTGCAATTTGCATCTCGATCGACTGTCCGCCCGCCGTTGCTACCACTGATCCGAGAACCTTTCGGCTTCATTGAAACGTAGCATCATATTGTATATGGATTTCCGTCTCCGCTCTTACGCTGCTGCTGCTTGCGCGTTGGATTTACTTGACCGGACTTACACGCTGCCCCCGCGCTCTCCCTGTGAACGCTAGGTACCAATCAATGTGAAACGCGGCATCTGGTCTTCTCTATGTTTTCACCCCTACTTTGCGCTTATATTTCCCTCCCCAAATTATAAGGCGTTTATGCGACGGAACCGTCCAACTTAAATGGCATACGTCTAATCGCTGTCGGAATAACAATTATACAAAACACACTTAAAATAGTATAAGCCCGGTAGTCCGTCGAGTATCCACGACGTGTTTCATAGCCATACATTAGGATCGCTTCCACAAAGGGAAAGCATCAACAAATATTACATTTTTACGTACACACAAGAGGTACGAATTATTACAAACCGTGCAAGTTAGACCATTACTAGGAGTTTTGAACATAAAACCAGTCCAAGGCAAATAATTATACAATTAAGTTTTATTCTAGGGTATTATAGACTCGTAGAACACCCTAGTTCTTCAGGACTTCTTCTTCAGTGGTCCCTTGCTGTGCCTCTGAAAACAATAAGAAGGGATCCCCTGAGTACGAGGGTACTCAGCAAGACTGACCCGACTAGTAGGTTTAAAATACTGTATGATATATGGTGTACTGGCTGACTCACATTTTGCGAAAAGCTTACTATTAGTGGGATCTTAGTTTTATCATTTTATTTCACATTAGTTCTTATCTAACCGTTCTAGGTGAATAAAATATTTTTGAGCAAAAGGTGGAACTAAGTTATATAGCATATTGATTTCAGGAAAAATATTATATTCAACTTGATTACTCTACGATGCTTAAGCGATGATCAAGTGCATTCATAACTGAGAATTGCGGCGTTCCGGACCGATTTACATCCTACAGGAGATACCTTATCACCAGCTATGCACAATGGATCAGGTTGTGCATAACAACCTTTCGATTAGCCGTACCCAAAGATCGAAAATATAACTGCACGAACCCAGGGATGCACCCCCACATGGGACCCCACGTCTGGTCTGATCTCCATGTGAGTTTCAGGCTACGCCCCTGCCTTTCCACTGCACGCCAAACACGGGTAAGAAATATTTTCAATCAGAGAGCCAACTAACCTACCGGGCTTTGCTGGTCCCCAGAGACAGTAAGCAATCAGGTAATATCACTTGATCAAAGGTTAAGACAACGAACGGGCCTTAACCAAATTAACTGAGTAGACAGAACTACCATCCCTATTCTATCCACCTTTCCAACATTTCAAGTTATTTTCCTTGATTAACATGTATGACCAAAATTTACCTTAAAGGTTGAGTAACAAAGTTACTTTAATGGCATCTACGCATTGCTAAGCATAGGATGTTTATTAAAATAAATGAACAGCTGGCAAAGATGTCCTGTAACAAAGTGGGATCATGCACAAAAGTAGATTGCAATCAACTCCTAGACTTAATGCACTCATAAGGAAATAACCAATAATTGGACTCATGAATAATAATTTCTAAAAGTAGATAGGCTTAGATACACCGGAGCTTGCCTTGATCCAAAAAAAGTTAGTATCCACAGAAGATCCTTCCACACAAGGGATCAATTCCACAACCTCTTTAAATTCCTGAGGCTCTTCGGATACTTCCAAGAAATCCACTTCTGGGACTTTTGTGTCTACGATAGGATGCATGCATTAGTTAGAGATGCAAAACTTTTTAAAACAAGATACTATACAACTTATCTTTATGATAAAGTTGCAGGCCAACACTAATCTACCCATAAAGATTAACCCAAAATTTTAATTTCTTTAACTAGCCTAACTTAAACATTTTTTTATTTACAAAAGGTTTATAATAATTTCTAATCTGAAAAGCTTAATTCATATGGATTAATGAATATTTGTGAATAATAAAACATTATTCAAAATTTTATTCATTTCATAAATATTAAGTATTTATTTAAATATCTTAATAAAAAGACATTAATAAATACTAAAATTTTTATTATTTTTATCCTAGGGTTTAAGAATTTTTAATGCATAAAGGAAATAAAATACACTTAATAACATTGGTTTCACTAAATTTGGACAATTCTATAAATTATAAAGAATTAAATAAGAAAACAGGAATTTAAATCTATTTTCTAAAATTAAAAACTAACATTATCCTGAAAACCCCCTTTCCGAACTTTTCTCACACGCCTCTAGCCTACCCCCACTCACTAACGCGCGACCCACGGGTCCACATACCCATCCCCTAGCCTTGACCGAGAGCGGGCCGGCGGTTAACCGCGACAGCTCGCCAGCGGCGGGGACACCTCCACATGACTCGCGACAACCTTCCGCACCTCCTGATGGTGTTCTTGGGGTGGTTGGGTGGATGGCGACGGCAAACATCGAAAGACAGGCGGCAGCAGCCCTAAGGCAACAAGCGACACTAGCAGCTCTACTACGACCTAAGCAGCACAGTGCACCCCTCCACCCGAGCTAACTGTGGCCGGAGCAAGCCCTTCCATGGTGGCGGCCATGGTCGAAGCACGGGGCACAACGACGCAAGTGTTCCGGCCAACCCGACGGAGCTCCAAGCCAACAAGCGAGGCCTACACCATCCTTAGCTCATGCGTGACCTACCCAGACCCTTGGACAATGCTCGGAACTCCGGCACAAGTCATCTCCACAGCGGCACCCTTACCAAAATGAGCGGTGGCCAGAACCGAAGAAGAAAACGGTGGTGACTCGAGGTTGTGAGGACGGTGACTGGACAACGGCTGGCGGGCCTGGGTCAGGAGCTCATGGTGGTGTTTCTGGTAGGGTGGTTTTGCTGGCGGTGGTGGGATGATGGCGGAGTGGACCGGCGATTGGGGAAGGTGCGGTGAAAACATAGCGCACGGTAAACGGATAACTCTCGCCGGCGGGAAGGTAATTTATACGAAAACTTACCGCCCTCTCGACCGCCACGTCCATCCTGCTTGGTTGCTCTCGTGTGACTTGCCTTGGTCGGCGCGTGGCACGGCAGCGCCGCTCTTGACATCAATGGCGAACAACTGTGTGGCACCCGGCCGGCCACGTTCTTCCCTTCTTCTTTCCCCAAAACACCCGAAAGTCAACTCACTTTTGCGACCAATTTGGAATTCAAGCTCCCGGGTATCCTTTAAGCAAAGTTGCAGAGAATCATGTGCTCTACATTTTATTGATTTGCCTCAATTGCCAAAAACTCCATCCCTGTGAATTTTAACTCCAATGTCGGGCTAGGGTTCTATCTGTTAGCACTGAATCGCCCTTCTCCATTCAGTTTTGTCAGACACCACCCGACAGCACGAGGGTCAACTTTGATCCCCATTCAACCATTCAAACTCAATTTTTGTTGCCCAACAACTACTGGATCTTGTTAACCATAGGACAGGGGTTCCATTTTGCATATGAAAGCCCAATTATTACATACAATTTCTTCCAAAATCTCAAGCTAAAAATCACCATTTTGCACTGTCCTTAGGATTGAATGGAGATAGACTTTCAGTTTCTATCAATTAAATTGATAGTGAAGGATTCCAACTTTGAGTTGAAGGATTCCAACTTTGAGCTCCTTGAAAAAATTTGAATCCTTCTCTTTCCTTGTCCAGCTCAGGGTGTTTACTGGTCATCATAATTCACTTGGGATCCAAAGTTTTTCAGAGTGTAAATGAAACATTCTCCAGAATTGAATTTCAAAGTGGCATACTCCACACTGTTTTAGACTTAACTCAGTTCAGTAGCTGAGCTGAAAACTGTACCAATTTCAAACTTTGAACCCTATTTAAAATATGGATTCTTTGTTTTCTCTGGCCAACAGCATGTCCAATAGATTCACTATAGATCAGAGTCCACTTGGGTTCCAAAACATCTCCCAGCTTCAATGAAAATTCTTGCAGAATTTAAATCCAAAGTGGACTAGTTGATACTAATCTCATACTTGTATTTTCAGACCAGGAACAGTACTTCCAAGTCAACCCATCTTTAACTATGAATTTGAGATGCTTATGACTTGAATTTGACTTCCAATTTGATTCTTTTGAATTCTAAATATTTTCAAGGCTTGACTTCATATTTTTGTCAAATTTCTTCGATTTTGGAATCTCAAATTTGCATTTTTGGTCAAATTTGACCTAAAGTTGACTTTGGCCCATAATACCTTCTTATCATCCAAATTTTATCATTAACACTTTAATAGCCATTCCTAAGCTTTAATGACCTGGTTGTTATAGTTTACTTTTGTAATTTCGTATCAGGACTTCAGGATGACAGTACTCATTATCTTCAGTAATGAATTGATGAGCTCATGAAAAATTTCTCAGATGATAGGATGATTGGAATGCCTGGAGCCTTTGGGCAGGTGTATGAGGGAAAGCTAAAAGAGAAGAAATATCCAGACTGCCCTAAAAAAGTTGCAGTGAGATCTCCAAACTCAAAGATGAGTACCGCCTTAAAATGTGTAAGGTAATAATAAATCTAGTTAATGTTTACATTATTATTCTAATTAATCTGAAGATGGATGACTAGATTGGGGTTATGAAATAGAAATTTTGGACATGATGCTCAAAAATATTATGTAAACATCTAAAGGCCTGTTTATTTAAGCTTCCTAGCAACTTCTCAGTGTGAAAAGTCAAAAGCTCAAAGAAATAGTGAACTTCTCGAGCTTCTGAGTTCTAACTTAATGGTATGGTGGAAATTTGAGCTTAGACCTTAGATAGTATTTTTGGCAACTGAGTTCTAGCTTAATGGTATGGTGGAAATTTGCCATTCTGCAAATACAAATGCAAATAGTCATATCACCTGGTTATGGAACTCTCCATTATTTTTGTCAATCTGGATTCTATCATTATGTAAGACGTGCCTAATATGTTTGGCTTTGGCATATCTATAACATAAATTACCATTACATGATCTATAAAATGCTTAAATTTCTTGCCTATACTTTTTTTTATGGCATAAAGCTATCAACAATAAACTGTGGCATCTCTACCATTGCAGCAAGAAGTTGCAGCATTTGGTACAATATCACAAACAAATGTGATAAAATTGGTGGGTTGTACAGATATTGAAAACTATTATACCTGTGTTTATGAAAGAGAAAAGAGGGACTTGAAAGGATACAAGCATAAATAAAATTTATAGCTTGTATATATTTGAGGTTTCAAAATTCTCTAATTCCTTTTATTTTGACTAGTTATCTTGCTGGGAGCAACCTCCAATAAAGTAGAATTGGATGCGCTTTTGATTGGTGCTACTAGAGCATTAAGAGCTGTTCATTTAGCTGAGTTCATCTACTGGGATATACAATCTAGGAATTTGATCCTTATGTGGGTCGGTAGTTTATGTTTTATTGATGAATGCTTTACTTTGGAACGATGCAGACTTTTAACTAACAAATTATGTTGATTTTGGATGGAATGGTTAAAGTTGCTGATTTTGGTCTTACATCAAAAAGAGATCAGAAGATGGTGTACTTTGAGGATAGGAGAGTGAGCATTTTCAGTGTGAACGATACTGGTAAGAAGCTAAGTGCATGTTGTTTCTAAGGTTAATAGAATTTATTGGTCTTCAATTAGTCACAGACATAGATAGTATATAATTAAGTTCATTGGGAGATCATACATAACTTTAGAAGAATGGTGATTGATGAAAAGATTTTTGACATAGCATAAGAGCCAGGGAAAGAGAAGGCCCTAGAATCTTTAGCTACTTTATTAATCAGGTTGTTGGACTTTCTTACATCAGGATTCCTTTTTCATATAATATCTCATGCATATTTCTCAGAATAGTCCTATTCTTTTTGTTTGTATGTGAAGATGTATTTATTGATGTCCATACATTAGTCAGAGGAGGAGCCAAGTTAAAAACTACTCCCTCCATTTATCTTTATATAAGGCATGATATAACTTGATACGGTCTCCCAAATTACACTTTGACCGTTCATTTATCTTATATTATATTTTTTTATGGTTATAAACTTATGATCATTGGAGAGTACATTTGATTATGAATCTAACCATTCCAAGTTTATGTTATAAAAATTAAAAAATATTGGCTAAATTATTGGTCAAAGATTTTAAAGTTTGAATCTTGATATGCATGTGCGGCTTACAAACAAAAATGGAGGGAGTACACTTCATGTAGAGTAGATTCATTGTTATCTTGTAGTGCTAATTATATTTGCCATGTAAGTGTTAGGTTTAGGAAAGCGACATCGGCATATTGGCCATGAAAATGTCATGTGTGTTCTGGTGCCTACTGACACTTCTGAAAACTACAAGCTCATCTTTGTATTGCAATTGAACAGTGGAAGCTAAAGAGAAATATGACGTATTATGCTTTGGAAATGTCATGGAGAACTTGTACTCAATGAAAGGATCGAGTCGAGCCCAACAAGGTGCTCTAGACTTCCATTAGTAGACGAGTGCACAATCAATGAGCCTAATGAGCGCCCGTTAATGGATGAAGTGGTGTCTAAGTTGAAGGTAGGCCTACTGTTTTGATTTTTGAGAACGATGTCCTTATATAAATTTTTTTTGACCTTTGAGAATGTCTTATTAAAAACTTGAGTGAATTCCTTATATGATATCGGAAGATAACTCAATTTTCCTTATTGACATTGAAAATTTTTCCATCCCTAATATGACACCAGGTTCTAACTTTCATTCCTTATTTGACATTTTCAACAGTTCTGACAGTTAACTAGGGCGAAACGATGTCCAAATCACCCCCCCCCCAAAACCATAAACTTTTTGCCGTGATAAAAAATGAAGATAAGCCCATTGTTTCTAAAAATATGCATGTACCTATACAGTTTTAAAATTAAAATCGACCAGATTAAGCTACTTTTGAAACTAATTGGAGTTGTTACAATATCAAAATAATTTTTTATTAAATTAATTCCTAGCATAAGTTGCATTGAGAATTATGAAGAATGTGAAATTTAGGAAATTTTAGAAGAACCCCATATTTCTCTATGCAACTTATGAACGGAAATAATTTTATAAATTACTACATCCCATGTCTTTGAATTACTTTCCCATAATTTTTGGAAAGTATTTGGGTGCCATAAAATTCAAATATGTTTGAAACATAGCCAAATTTGATGAATTTTAGTTTGAAAACTGCAAAGGTATATATGCGTTTTTAACCAAAATGGGTTCATCTCTATTTGTTCTATAACCAAAAAAGGTTTAATGAATTTTGGAGGTGATTTGATATTCATTTCACCCGACTTAACTAATAGAAGAAATGAAAATGTCAAATAAGGTATGAAAGTTAAAACTCGGTGTCATATAAGGGACAGAAAATTTTTCAGTATCAAGAAAGGAATTGAGTCATTCAAATAAGGAATTCTCTCTTTAACTTATGTGTGCAAAATATTATGAAAGAAGATATGAAGATGAAATCAGAATCGAAGCCAAAGATAAGGTACCAGAGTTCTTTCGTGGATTCAATTTTTGGTAGAAAGAAATCAAAGTGAGCGAGTCATACTACTGTAAATAGAGGCAGAGCTGCAGAGGTAGTGAGTTCATTCATTTGTAGTAGTTGTAATAGCCTTGTTAATCGAGGCGGAGGTAGCGAGTCCATTCATTTGTAGTTGCAGTAATAGCCTAGTTAATTGTACATGGTGTTAAAGTACGTGGCGAGATGCATATGTGCATAGCATAGACTATAGTGGGCAAGGAAGGACAAATGCACGCATATCTAATGATACAAAAGTTCTAATGCCTCCTGGCTCTTATGTTTATACTCTTAACATTCCTTTCTTCCTCTCGTACCATGAACCTTGTTGTGATGTGTGCCGTCTCATATCGTAAACCATAACCTAGTGATGTGTTTGCTACTGCGATAGCCAGGAGGAACTACATACCATAAACGGCATGTGACCAGAGTGCCCACAGCCAGGGCAACCATCCACGCTTCTTCCTCCCTCAGCTTTCAGCTCAATTGCTTAGCACAGTAGGGAGCCATATATACCAAGTTTCGATGTAGCATGTCGAAGCGCGCACACCAGAATCCACACATCAGTTTGCTAGAATAATATGGCTACAATAATAATCCACACATCCATAATACAGCTACAATAATAATCCCAGCAACAATAATAATCCACACATCAATAATACGGCTACAATAATAATCCTAGCAGATAAAAGTAACAAAGTTCGCTAGAGCAAGAGCATTGTGATCCACTGGCGACATTTCATTTCACTTCATCTTACATTTTCATTGGGAGTTGCCGATCTCGCTTCGGTGGCTTGACAGAAGTACAAAACTGGGCGAATCATACAGCATGCACAAAGGAGAACATATGCCGTGTTCCATACTCAACACTCAAAGTTTTGATGAATCTATAAGCTGGAAAAGAATACAACAATGGAGTGGACAATCTGGGTCGGATTTCGTGTCATCAGATCCTGGTTCCGCATTTGGCAGCCTAAAACTCTGCTGGAACTGGAAATGCTTTGGTTCTCGGAGCAATGATAGCAATAATCTGTGCAAGTGCAATACCCTCTCCAATTAAAATAGTATGAATCAATGCAGTTAGCACGACCAGTATGTAACCTCTGTGTCAGCATCCAAGACCTGTCAGTATTTTACTCAACTCACTTATGACATCTGTGATCCTAGCATATGACCCTGGGAGGTTTATGGCATGGTATTCTAAAGCCTTCCACTGTGAGATCAAAGCAAAATGTGGGCGCCGGTACATGCTGCTTATGATCTCGAGAACCTTTGTATCAGGAGTAGCCGAGACTAAGTGTGTTAGACCAGCCCCATGAGCCCCTATTACTACTGAAGCCTCCAGGATAGCACGGAGTTGCTCCTTCATGGTCATGTGGGCGAAAAGACCGTTGACAACATTTACTTTGCATTTCAGACCTTTTGCCCACTTTTCAATTGCATCATACACCTCCCGCTCATTGCTTAGTCTGGATTCAACCTTACCACTGTGGCGTGGGTGGGCCAAGTAGTCTTCTCGCCGAACAAAGAGAACATTGAGCCCATTTGATTTTTTGGATGACATGATGTCATCCTGTAGAAGATCAAAAGAAGCTACAATCATCTCTCCAAATTCTGATAATCTTGCTGTTTTCTCATAGTCCGGTTTTCCTCGCAGGGTCTGAGCAGAGGCACCTTCACAACTGAAGCTCTCGCTAAGCCCCTTGAACATGGCAGTCTCATAGCCCAAAGGTGAAAGAATGGCATGTCGGAAACAAACAGGACCAGAGAAGTTCTTAGCATAGGTCACACTTGAAAAAAGTGCTTCCCATGTTTGCTCCAATTGTGCCTGTGGACATAAGGTCACATTGTCACTTTGACAAGAATATACAGAGAGAGAAAACAGAGACAAATCTTAGTATAGACAAAAAAGTTGGCTGCTACCTAGCAGTTGAGTATCACATTAAGTTATGCATGCTAAATCTGAAATAAAATCACATGATGGAGGAGCAATACAATCTGGAAGTTAAGTATGACTGACAAAAGCTTTGGCTGAGGCATCAGGGCAGACTGGGCTAGCTGCCAAAAATATAGATGTGCTATTTTCCACATATTTAGAACATAGGAACTGATTCGTTCAAAAAAAAAAAGAACATAGGAACTGACAGCTCGGGCGAGCGGATCCAGGACTGCTTCTGGTTGCAATTGTTTTCCAAACATGAGAAGCAGACACGGCAAAATAACGAGGAAAAAACAGGAAGATGGCCATGCGCATTATCAATGCATGAACCAAGCTAAAGATCAAGAATACAAAATGTAACCAATGTTGTTTACCCCAATAATAGCTGAAGAAACTGATTGGTTGGCCATAACTCATGCAACAAACAGAATGCATTGAACCAATAACAAAATGCATAGTGCATCTCATACCTTGCAATGGCCATCCACGAAAACTACATTAGGACGGTTTGGTAAATCTGTAACTCTGGAACTAACATATGCACTGTACCAGTCTGTAATTGTGTGGAAAAGGTTTGCATATTCAAAACGAGTGACCAGAAGTGTTGGTTCTTCAACCCACTGCAATAACAAGTGTCATAACACAGTTAAGAAGGAATTACTAAGTTCCAAAGATAAAGGAATGATAAGAAATATAAACACAGGCTCAAAATTATATCATGGTATAATGATCAATGTCATGAGATGAAGCTAAATGCCTGCTTCTACAGGAGTCACATGGTCCTCTGTCAAAAATCTCTAATCCAATAAGAGGCTACAATTTTGAATCTCAAAAGGTATCACCAAGGGCCCTCATTTTGTTGAGTAATACATTTAGATGTTAGAATATGATTCTTTCCATTTAGGTTTCGATTTTGGACATAGATTGGATGCAGAGTTCATATTTAGATCTTATTTCTATTCCTAATCTTGTTAAGATGTAAGCAATAATTCATATCACTGCAGATCTTAATTCTGAATATGTTTCATATTCCTACCTTGCTGGTCTGTTCTTTTTTTTTTGAAGGGCTTGCTGGTCTGTTCTACATCCCAGTCCTCAGGGCTCCTCAGAGTCGACTCACAGTTATTTTAGAAAAAAAGAATCAAATGTGGGCATAAGTGGGCAATTATGTGCTCTGGAGTTAGCCTGAAAAGCCTTAATGACAAGACTTCCATTTGCTCTAAATTTTCATAAAAATATCAAATTAGCTCAATAGTTACATGAGCCCTGGATCGAATAGACTTCCATTAAATCAAACACTGAGCTGACTCTACTCTTCCCAATGCATTGGTTTTCCATGCATGATAAACAAATTTTTTAACAATCCATTTCTCATCAACCAGCAAACCAGCTAGATATCAAGGCAAAGAGTACCTGGGAGCAGTGTAGCTCACCGGGCGGCACAACGCGCGCCGACTCGAGCAGCGCCCTCATCGTGTGCATCTCGATCCCGCCGGTGGGCACGTAGGTGTTGAGGAACGCTGCGTCCACCAGGGGCGCCGCCCTCCCGGCCGCCGGCCCCTCCACCTGAAGCGCGCCGGGCTCGTACTTGGGCAGCTCCTCCTCCTCGGCGCGGCCCATCACCTGCTCGAGGGGCTCCCCGCCGCGCGACATGGCGATGCGCGACGGGTCGAGCCGCACCCGCGCGCCCTCGCAGATCGAGCTCCCCAGCGTCTCGCTGTGGTGGCACCGGAACCACCCGCCGCCCCCGCCGCGCGCGGGGAGGACCTCCACGCGGCGGGAGAAGCCGTTGCCGAAGTAGGCCTCGCAGGTGTGCGGCGGCGGTGGGGGTCCGCCGACCCAGGGGAGGAAGGACGGGAGGCGCGGCCACGGCTTCTGGGAGGACGGCGGCGCCCGGACGCCTTCGTCGTCGCGGACGTCGGTTCGTGGGGTGGGGTCGGGCGGCGACGGGTGGTGGGGATGGAGGAGGAGGTAGATCGCGAAGCAGGCCGCGTAGGCGGCGAAGAGGAGGAGGAGGACCCGCGGGATGAGGCGGCGGAGGCGGTTCCGGTGGCCGTGAGCGCGGCCGGCCATCATCGCCGGCGATCCGCGGGCGTGGCGGCCGCCGGGGAGGGCTCGTCGCCGCCGGGGTCGCCGTAGATCGAGGGGGTGTCGCCGCGTGGGGCTCTCACTCGGTAGCGGTTGCTACGGGGAAAGTGGAAACCGGTTGGGGTCGTTGGGCTGATCGGACGGCTCTGAAGTTGGGTTGTTGTACTTTGGACGGCCGTGATGCGCAGTTCACTCTGTCCCTGTCCTTCCAGTTTGCAAAGCGAGGAAGGCGTCGCCGATCTCACCGAGGCGGCCGCCGGCGAGATCATCACGGAGGTGGGGCGGTGCTCGTAACTGAAGAGCACTGGTAGGATACTCATCTTTCCAACAATTGATCGAAATTTCTAAATTTTGAAATCCGTTCCCTTCGTGTGCTGAAGTTTTGGAATAGGATGCCATTTGTAATGTGAAATCCAATTATATTGCTCTCCCATTGACTTGATTCACCGGGTCAGCGTTTCTGTGCATTTCTATTCCTTTTCATGTCGACTTGTATTGTCTTTTTCGTAGTTTAGGCTTCTGATCAAATCATTGCACTGAATTTCCTTATATTTCCTCTCCGAATTTCAGATTATTGAAATATTCTTAATATAGCCACCAGACATCATTGCACTCTTCAGGCCCAAAGTCTGATCAAATCGGCGCATTTCAACTATATTCACACAGTGGCTGCATACAAATCTTAATCCTTACTCCCTCCGTTCCAAAATGCAGGTCGTTTTGACATTCTTAGGTTCATAAATTTTGCTACGAATCTAAACCTAGTATATATCTAAGTGCATAGCGACATCTACGAACCTACAAAAGCCAAAACGATCTACAATTTGAAATGGAGGGAGTATAACTTACTCTTATACAAATCAGAGAATATTACCCCATAGCCTCAACTAGGAGACAAATGTGACATAAGGAAACTACTGTACAAATAGACTACTGGACCAGGAGAGATGAACAACCCAAAATTTGCATTCGTGCTCCTAGGACCTGCTGTTTGTGCCAAAAATCTGTGATCCTGCATAATCACATAAGCAAGAAGAGCATCAGAACTAAGAAACATATCCCGAATTTCCTGAATAGTTCTTAATGGTGATCTGTGCAGCTGTTACCTAAACTTGGCAGCAAGATTGTCAGAGATGCGATTCCGACAATCTTCAGGGGTAGCCCGGTAGTTACAAGATCCTTGATGGTAATGTGGCCAGTACTGAACCCAACGACGTTTGACGGTGATCCAGTAGGCAACAAGTATGATAGCTGAGCCCCAACTGCTCCAGAAATCATAAGCAACACCGGGTGCACATTGATAGACTTCGCCAACTCCGCGAACAGAGGCAACACCAGCGTCGTGGTTGCATCATCAGACGTGAACTCTGTGATGACAGCAGCAACAACGCAGGCCACAGGAACGATGACCACCGTCTGCGCGTCCTTCAGGAACCTGAGCCCGTCAGAGAGGATATCAGTCAGGCCACTTGAGCTGAAGCCGTCAGCAATGGCGAAGCCTGCGCCGAGGAGGAGGATTATGTCCCACTGGAGCTTCCTGCACTTGTTCCAGTCCATCAGCTTCTCGCCCTTGTTCTTTCCACTTGGGATTACGAAGAGCAGTGTAGCCATCATGATCTGAATTGCAAGCGAGGTGTGAGAGAGGTGATGCATACATAGCTGGATAACTTTGATATCTTTGCGTACTTACGGTGACTGTTCCGTCTCCAACGTTGTTGTGGAAGAGAGCTCCCCACCCAGGTATGTCATCTGTCAGGCTCTTGGTCATCCATAGCACAATTAGACCCTGCAAAATTTATCCATTTCAGTGTGTTCCCAACAAGCAAGTAGTCATTTGAATACAATACAGTGTCAGTCCATCTTTGAACAGAAACTTGATCAGACAAATTCATAGAACATGTGCTGGCAAAGAAATGGAATTTACCCCAAACACAGCCAAGACCATCTTCTCTGCAAAAGCCATTGGACCTGTCATAGATCAGAACAGTAATCTCATGAGACAATTATTCCCTTGATCGCACTGGATTAATGATTGTTTGTTCTATAACTCATGGATTTCAATGTGGTCTACTCAGAGCCAAATGCTGAGACCTTACAGCAATTTGTCTTGATCTGTCACATTGTTAGCATGATGGAAAAAAAAAAATTGGATGATGACGACATCGTTCAACTAGCAATACTATTTTTTACAGTGACAGTCAATGTTCTAGTAAATATGCTGCCTCTCTATCGAGTAAAATAAAGGAAAACTTTATACAAACACCAAAAAAAGTTAGGAACAGAAGTAGTTACCTAACAAGCTGAGCTCTCTTCTCAGATGGCTTCTGTCCAGGTAAGCAGAGAGTGCCTTGCCGGTGTTCTTGGAGCAGTACATGAAGCAGAGGGTGACCCAGAGCGCCACGAAGATGATGAGCGCCATGGGCAGCCCGAAGGACATCCATGAACTGAAGGTGATGGGCTCCTGGTCCGGGAAGTATGTGGACCACATCCCGACCAGGATGATGTTGACGCCGGTGCCCGTCAGCGTCGCCATCCCCCCGATCGCCGACGCGTACACCACGCCGAGCACCACCGCCTTGGAGAACCGCCGCACCTCCTCCTCCTCCTCCTCCTGGCACCCGGGCGCCCCGGCGCCGCCCCGCGGCAGCCTCTGCAGGATCCCCGTCGCCACCGGCATCATCATGACCGTGCACGCCGTGTTGTGGATCCACATGCTGACGAAGAAGGTGGTGCCGGTGATCCCCAGCAGCAGCAGCGGCGGCCGCACCGGGTCCCCGCAGAACAGCGCCGTGATCTGCAGTTTCACGTTTCATCTGTCACGTAAGGAGGTAACTAGCCATGTGGGTAACCATGTATGGATAGCAGCTAGAAATGGCAGGACGGCGGACGCACGTTGAGGGCGAGGCGGCGGTGGATTTGATAGTGCTCGATGGCGAGGGCGAGGATGAAGCTGCCGATGATGAGCGAGATGACGTCGTCCATGTAGGCCTTGGCGACGGCGTCGGCGCCGGCGACGCCGAAGAGCGGGAAGAGGAAGAGCGGCGCCATGGAGGCGACGGCCAGCGGCACGGCGCCGGTGACCCACCAGAGGAACACCCACGCGAGCACGGCGAGCATGTTGCGCGCCCCGCGGTGGGCCGGGCCGAGGTCGACGAGCGCGCACACGGCCGCGCACGCCGCGGGGCCCGACGCCACGGCCGGGTACCTGTGCGCGAGCACCGCGCGCACCCACGCCGCCGGCCGGTCCTTCCTGTTGGCCCCGTCGTCGCGCCCGGGCGGCGGCGGCGGCAGGAGCAGCGGCGCCTCCACGTCCTCGGACGACGAGCTCCCTCCGAAGCTGCCGTGCTTGTCCATCGCCCGCGGTGACCGGCCGGCGGGCCGGGCTCGGCTGATCGGTCGGTCGGCCGATGGGTGGTCGCTGCCCGGCTGTTCTGAGGCGTGGAGGCTGCGTCGAGCTCCCTCGCCGTGGCTGGCTTTATATCCGCGCGCGCGCCGCGCGGAGCTTAAATAGCCGGAGAAGCGTGCTGATCTGGCTGTGCAAATCGCCACATGAATCGCACGGAAAATTTGCCCGGCGAATCACACACATGAATCGCGCAGAAAACTTGCTCACCTCGGCTGGCCAGGCAGCAGGACAAGCCGGCGCGGCGCAGCCAAATGTGGGGCTGTGTGGGCCAGGAATTCGGGAGGCGACCGGCTAAGTGTCCACGTGGCGGGATGGTCCCACCAGCACACGCGCCACGTCGGACGTTTCGGATCGACCCGAATCCGCGAGGACAAGGCAACACGTAGTTTTTATACCTGGCATGTCGCATAAACACTAGATATAAAACTATATTAGCGTTTTTTCAAAATAAAGTATCAACCAATCCTCTCTCCTTTCCTCTCCAATCCTCCTTCCTTATTTTTTGATTTGTGTGTAGACATGATTTCTTGCATGAGAAACCATTTCCTTCTCTCCCTTCATTAACTCTCATGCCACATCATTTTTTTACATGGCATGCTATTTAATGCTATAGAAACTATCTTAGTCACTGGTTTGGGACTGCCTGGCAATGGGCAGCAGCAACTGCGTGATTCTGAATCCGTGGTCTCACCGCGATGGTTTGCCATGTGTTAGGCCTCGTTTATTCCACGAACTAAAGTTTAGTCCCTGTCACATCGAATGTTTAAATACTAATTAGGAATATTAAAAATAGACTGATTACAAAACTAATTGCACATGGAAGCTAATTCGCGAGACGAAGCTTCCATCTGTATAATTAATTTTATAATTAATTTATATTTAATCCTTCGTCACAACGTCAAACACCCCCTCAGTTATGGCAGGGCCGCCGCGGCGCGTTGAGCGGACCTGCTCGATTGGGCGACGCATGCGGCGGACACGTGCCCATCGGAGAGATCCTTTTACGGTTTTTGCGTTTATTTGCAGTAACCTAGGACGCGTCAAACACAGTGTCCGTCCGGCCCCTCGACGCGATCCGTCTCGATCTCCAGAAAATTCGGCGTCGACGACGACTGAAGCACTAGGTTCCAGTACGTAAGAGCTTATCGCCACCACGAGTATGAGCAACGTATCCAAATATCTTGCGATTCCTTTCGCTCCCGTGCATGCACCAACCTAGATCATAGTCCATAATGCAATGAAACTATCTGAGCTAATGTGGACACGGACAGGCCGGCGTCGACCGGTCACCAAACGCGCGCCACAAGCTCATCCTACGTGGCCCCGGGGTGTGGGCAAGCAATCAAGGGTCGCCGGCCGCCGTGCAATCATCGGAGCCATGGTCGGGGGCCACGCGCGCACCGTATCGTCTCCATCTTGATCTGCCTGCCAATTGGCCGGCCGCGCACCGCTCCCATCAGCTCAGCGACGCTACGCCGGCAGCACGCGCGGCCCCCACCTCCGGAAAATATCAGTCCGGACCCGCCTCGCCGCGCCGTGGAGGCGCAGACGACGGCGACGCAGCCGGTGCGGTGGTGCCTGACGCACCCGCGCGTTCTCGGCGGCGTCGCTGCCTTGCCCACGGCGTGTGACGCCTCGCTGTTCCTGACGCCAGCTGGCCGGAGGCGAAGAGGGCTCGGTCGCGTTGGGGCTTTTGTTCCCATCTCGCTGAGATGGAGATGAGAATGCTGAGATGCTCGCAATTCGGCAGCGTAACCGCTCCCGGATCGAGCAAGGCCACGTCACTGTTGGCCTTGCGCAATGGCGTTCGCCGTCGAGCATCTTTGCGTGACAGGCGACATCGGCCCAGATCTCGCTCTCCTTCCCCGGTTTTGGGTCGAGAATCCCTGCCTAACCTCGCATCTCTTGTTCCAGTATGCCGCTGCAACGCAATCATGGAGCACCTGCTCGCTAGGGGAATCTGCGGCCGGGCTCCACCTCAACGCCACACCGCTCCGATATTCTGGGACGAACGAGCGAGCTTGCTCGATCAATGGTCCATCGTGCCGTGGTCCCCGCGGTGTCTGCTGGCCTGGCATTCCCGCCCGCGAGAGCTAGCTTGGTTCTCGGTTACGTGTCTCCCCCGGGGCCGTTCCAGAACGTTCCGAGCCTGACGGGGCACCATGGACACAACGGCTGGATGATTCGATCCGCGCCATCTGATCTGACGCCCGGTGCGGCTGCGCCCGACACGGTGGTCAATCATGCAGCGGCGTGCAGCCGTGCCGGCTCCGTCTCGTCGCCACCAACCAGCGCCAGCGCGAGAGACCTCGGCCTCTGAGACACGGACATGTTCCAACACCAGATCTGATTCCCGGTCGAGGGAAGCTCAGCCGGTCAGCCAGCCAAGACGGCAACACTTTGCGAGCGGCAATGGAAAGTTGAAAGCCACACGCAGGATGCTCTGTCCATCAACGTAAAAGTTTGAACCGTAACATCCCCATACCATACGTAAGAAGTAGTACTGTGATTAATTTGGACTCGCAACAAATCGCATGCTTGTTGAAAACGTAGAAACGCAAGACGCAGCGCACACCGCACAAGGCTACAACAAAAGCATCCGATCTGGCTTTGAAAAATCGGGAAAGCTTTCGGCATGAGTTGTGGCCTTGTTGCCCTGTCCTCGTCAAGCTGATTGATTTTCTCCGCTCCGCGGAGCGATAAGGTGGTGTCGACGGCGAGCGAAATGAAAGTTTACCTGTTTGTGCATTGGTTGAGGCCGTTGCTGTGGCCAACTCCTTGCGGAAATTCAAAAGTAGCATACTTTCTTTTGAAAATTGCAGTCTCAGTTACGCATGTTGTTTCGAGCTTAGAAGCATGCAGCAGTGACAGCAATTGACACAATTGTACCTTGACTACAGTATCTTCTTGCTAGGCTTTTATAGTAGCTGGAATATTTTGAGCGGTTTATAAGGGGTAAACGCGCCTGCCTTGCTTACACAGGAACTTCCTTTTGAATCGAGGCCACCCCCCATTTCCATTACTTGAAGTTTTGAACGGAAATTTCAGAGTCTGGGTACCTAGGCAAACGACCTCGCACAGAAGGAAAACCAACGCCCCCAGTTACAAGTCATGCACGGAAGGCACCTACAAAGTTTTAACATGCAAGATACTGCAGACCCCCTCTCATTCTCTCCAGGCAAAAGATTTTACATCCTGACAACCCATATTCAGGCGTCACGCCATGCGTCCTCCTCCTCTGGGTTTGCATCTTCAATCTGCAGCAGTCTTGGTGCTTCCACAGGATTGAAGTCAGTCAAAAACTAGAGCGGCAGAGCCTATACTAACACTTACGAACATCTTTAAACACATGTTCCATGTTGTAGTCTAGAAACCTTAAGGTCTCATCAGCATCCTCCACAAGATTCAGTCGCTGTGCTGAGAGGACAAGCTCCTCTTCAGAGCATTGGGTAGGTCCAGCACAATGTCCGCGTACGCTGAAACACAGAACAGGAAGGGAGGAAACAGATAAGAACAAGTTCCGCACAAAGCTATGTACACTATATGGCAAGGTGGAAGACAAGGGGCAGGATTGGGACCTTCTGGTAGGCACAAGGTCTTGAGTGCTTCCTCGGCGTATGGAAGGCGAAATGGTACCAGCTGCGCAGCTGACGTGCTGCTGCTTCGTGTGGATATTCTCTTTGACGAGCGAAGCGGCCAAGCCAAGACCCTTGCCTGACTTGGCAGGGTCAGAATTAGATCCGAATATCGGATACTGACTGTAACCTTGCTGCTCAAGTGGCAAACAGGTGCACGTTTCAGTATCTAGAAGAGGTAAAACATGCAGCTTACATATGCTAAAGCCAGGGGCCAATGAAAATTGAGGGTAACAGTCAGCACGTTTAAAATAAGTAGGCAGCATTCAAGATGGTGCTAGCAAAAGAAAAATGAAAGACTGCTAGTTGTAGATATTCTACAAGGCTGTACTCGAAACATAACAGAACTTGACTGATGCAAATCCTAGCTTTAGCAGTTATTATCCTTACCACTCAAAATCCTCCAATACGAACTCTATCAAATTGTAAGGAAGACTGTGAAACAGTTCGCCAATTTGGTTCCCATAGAGCTCCTTGATAAGACGGACCTTGAACATCAAATAGAAAATTATAATTAACAATCTGCTGTCAAACAAAACACATTGCAGTAGCTGTATGGCCTATCCGTCTTCAGCTTTCACATGAGCCTACTAACAATCTTTACAGCCAAAAATTCTAAAACAGTTGGTAGGCCAAATTATAGAATGCATCCTGGGCAAAAGGAAAAAGGGATGCCATGACTCATCACTCATCTCTATTCTTTTCTAATACAGGTTTACGATTTTAGATATTGGAACAGAACCAAAAATCAACCAGTACAACGGATTGGTCAATTTATACACAGTTAGACATGAGCAAAAATTGAAGATTCATATGCCATACACAGTGGCTAAATGCACATATATATGTAGAACAAGAACACTAAAAAACCGAAGTCCAAATATACATAAAATGCTCCCAACTATGGAGAACAGAGATCTGGTATAGTTATTCATTTCTGAAACTAATAACTGCAACAAGTGTCATAAGCTGCTGCCTGGCCAAGAGTTTGCACTAGACACTAGCCTAGACAATAAACATCTTAAATCTTTCTACTCAGGTGAACATGGACAGAGACAACTCAGTTGAACAGACCATATCCATATGCCTCACCTAAACTAGATCGTTTGAACAAGATAGAGCGCAAGTCAAATTACTGTAGCAGAGGTGAATAATAATTTTCTTATGTAATTTCTAGCATTACACAATATAATATAAGGAATTTTGAATATAAAAATTACAGATAAGTTACATGTGGGAGTGACTCCTAATAACTGATAGCCTGATACTGACCTGCTCTCTCCTGTCAATATAAGCCTGTAAAATTTCTTCAAGATGATCAATAAATTTCTGTAAGGGAAAGCATGTTAGCACATAGAACTTTACACACAATTCCTATAGTAAAATAAACCGCTGTCAGAAAACATACAATGGCATTAGATGACAGAAGATCACTTTCCAATTCACGTATGGGCAGAAAGAATGGTAAGGTGTGCTCAATCACAGTCATCTTTTCCAGGAATGATTTGCTTACCAAAACACAATGAAATATTTCGCAAGGCTCACCTGCAAAATGCACAATTGCACATGTTGATCTACTATGTGAAATCATGTGTTTGGAGATAGAGATGTATCATGTCTCTTTCAACCTTTTTGAGCTAAACTAGTTGCTCCTATCAGTCAGAATATCACAGGTCTGCATGTGCATAGTGCAAAAAATTATGCTATAGTTTAAAGTGAAATTTGCCATAGTTTGCTACACACTGGAGTCTCCACAACTGCTTGCTATGTCCAACAGAAACATTATGCATCTTAAAAAGTTTCAAATAAGAGAAGCCATCTACTAGCGTGAAAAAATGGAACTAAAAAATTAAGGGTACTCACCAGCAAAGAATGTCTCATACTGTATGCCAATTCTTGCTCCATCCAAGCAATAGATAACCTATTAAAATGAAGAGATTTAGTTTTGATACGCTAGAATAACTGACAGATTAAGGAAAACTAAATCTAGCAATCCTAGTCTTTACCCATGATGAGACTCTCATATGGAAAACAACAATAGCATGATGGTGCAGCATAACATGTGTTTTACGCTAATTCATAAGGGCATCACAGCCATGTACGAGCTGGCATAATTTATAAGGCAGCTGAAAGTCCACAAATGACAAATAGATTGGTTGTGGTGGTAACTGATAACCAGTATAGAAGGTTATGCTAATTCTAGTCACAGAAAAAAAAATTCAACTCATAAACACCACTACCCACTACCCAGTGGCGGATCCAGCTCATGAGGTTAGGAGGGGCTCTTTCTTCTTCTCCTTCCTTCCATCCCTTACCTTCTTCTTCATTCTTCCTAAAAAATCAAGGAGGGGCTAAGGGGGGGATCCATTGTCCGAGCAGCGGTGGTGGTGGGGGGGGGGGGGGGGGGGGGGGCGGGGGCGGGGCGGCCTGAGCCCCGCCCGCCCCACCGCTAGATCCGCCCCTGCCACTACCCAGCCAACACAATCACTGGCTAGTATATTGCGATGACAAGGGCCATGTAATATGCCACTAAATCCCAATCCCAACTTAGCCATCTCTTATTGCTGTAGAGCTAAAATTGAACAATTATAGTGCATGAGGAAATAACAAAGGCTAACCCGAGCAAATCAACCAGGAGAAAAAAAATCCTACCAAAGCAGCATAAAGCTAGATAGAAGCAAGTCAATCCTGCATGCTAAGCAGATAAAAAGCTAGATTAAAAAAGTCAATGGTCTGGAGAGCATGTCACCTTATCTCTAATCCTATATGTAGTCTTTGATTGAAATGGAAGATCTGCTGGAACATTTACTTGGTTAGCCATGGCCTTCCTGTCAGCCTCCATATGGACCTGGTCTACGTGAACACGAGATTGAGCAAACTCAACAAAAATTCATAATTCACAGAAGGTGCATGAAAATGAGAAAATTAGGCAGTTGAATCACATTAAATACCTTTTCACGGATGGTAGCCAGCAAACCATCATTCCACTCATCATCATCTATTGAAATCTCTACAGAAGGCCAAAAAAAGGTGTTGGCAATTCTCCAAGAGAACAATAAGATTCAAAGCACAACAATGTTGTGATGCTGGTATTAGAATGTTAAATGCTACATATAGTAAAAACCAAGCACGATGATTATGCCAGCAGTACAGAGAATTACAAGACAAACCAGCAAACAAGCAAGGCATATTATTAGCCTATCCTACTGAACTACACTATGCATTTAGTTTCTTTTGATAAATGGCCATTCGCAATTCTGCCCCAATTTTATTTCTAACTGCATGTTTGCCCTCCTTTTTCAAGTTTGCACCATTGCCCTACTTTGACCAAGACAATGCACCAATGGCCCTTGTGTTGCTATCAAAAAAGGCAAAAAAAAAAAACAGGGGCAATAGTGGGTTGACTTGGAAAAGAAGGGGTAATGGTGCAAAGCTTAGAAAAGGGGGACAAACATGCAGTTAGAGTTCAGGGTACTTATGCAATCATCCCGATCAAAATGAATTTGTGTAGAGGTCTGATACCTGCAGGAAATGTGACAAAACTATCCTAGCCTGCCCAACACTAATGTGTTGCTAAGGCTTCCTTCCACCTACATGCACAACTATGCCTTGCCAACAATATTATTTTCAGAGCCAACTTTTTTTCTTTCTCGAACATGCAGGAGAGCTGCGTCAGAGCCAACTTTAAGTGTTGTAGAAACCTGCCTGCAATATTATATCCAGACCCAACTTGAAGAAAGCATATACCTTTAGGCCTAATCAATGGACAACACTGATTTGTATTCCAACATGGAGAGTTTATGATATAGAGTATAGACCTATAGTTGTTGATCTCTATCTCTGTGATCTACAGATCAAACCCAGCTAACTCAAAGGTCCAAACCATCTAAAGAAAGTTACAATTACAGCACATTAACACAGTTTGTTCAATGCATCATGCCTTCCATTTATAGCAGCATGATGCTTCTGTTCATCGAACAGCTTGCACCACTTCAGTTGCAGTAAAGAACTTCTCAAATAAGGTATTCAGTACAGTGGTATTGTGCATCCCAAACCCAGAGATATTCAAAATGAAATCATAGGTAGTGTGCTATTAAATTTTTTTACCAGTCTGTTGAACTGATCAGCACCAAAGAAACGCACTGTCAAAATTTATCAGCAACATGAGATTCAACTGCACTGTCAGAACATGAAAGTTCAAACTTGAAACCTATGATGGAAGTTCTAATTGAACAAATATTCGCCAAATGATCAACAAATGCCTTTTCCTAAACTGTGCAGGATCTATCTAGGTTAGCAGGTAAAATAATCTATTCAACACTTCTTCTCAGAAGTAAACAGTTTGTTTTAAAAATGATATGAAGCATAGTTAATAGTTTCATCTTGCCATAAGTTCAAGGGAGACTGATACATGTGAAAGGGTATTATTAGCTCACACATGCCCTATATCCACATACATACTGACAAGCTTACTTCCAAAAGAACTAGATAACAAAGATCCAATGTAGTATTGCAAAGTGTACCTTCAGTTTGAGCAGCTCGAGCAGCCTCAAATTCTTTCTGAAGATGCTCAAAAATCAGCTTATCGGAATCCCTAGAATAAGAAATTAAGATGTCAAACAGTTTCACAAAGTATCAAATTTCTCAGAACATGAGCTGAATGCATTACACAACAAGCAGTGAAGGAAAAGAAATGAGGGAAATAAGAAATCCAGTACAAAATGCCCACAGCTAAGTAGCTAACTTCCAAAAGACTATCAAGAATATGGCTAGAGGTACATTGATACAAAAAAAAAATCCTACGAATGACAGATTAGAGGGGATGTGTTTTGAGTAGCAGTACTCATCTGACAATACAAAGTATTTACTCTACTATAGATGTTAAAATATCAAATAGAAAGTAGTGGGATCTTTCTGCAGAAGATAACATTCCTTGGGCTAATGCCAACAATGCTACAATCATTAGCCTCAGGAAAGAAGCCCACTAGAAAACGATAGCATTAGCATTGCAGCATTAGAAAGCAAACTAGGCTTATTTATATAACTGAAATGCAGTAATGTTCTTTTTTAATTTTTCTGGAAGATTGAGTATCAGGAATTTCATGAATGAGCTAGCGGCACACTTCAGTAAATCAGTAAAGATACAAATACATTTACATAAATTTAGTACCGATAAACTTCAGCTTCTCCCTTTCTTTTGCATTCATGGTTCTAGCAAACACTAAAATTCATTTTGACTAGTTTTCCTACTACAATTTGAGCACCATCACAAGAGGTGCAACAGTTTGTAACAGATTTAGAAAAATACAGTTGAATTGAGGCTGAACAGTGGAGGAAGAAGGAAAGGAGAAAAAGGAAACAAAAGTTATTAGCTTGCAGTTTGCAGTAAGCTCTCAATTTGAATAAAGAAACAAGAATTTGCTATTGTAATACATGGCAAAGGACCTAAACAATAAATCGATAATTATCTTAAATAGTAAGCTGGTCTGCATCTATGAGAAGTTCTCGCAAGGTTAAAGGAGTACCGCGAAAGGCGATCTTTCAAATCTTCATGCCTTTTGAGGATGTTTGATACTGCAAAACCAAAAGGTCAAAATACTAAGAGTTAAGACAGCACATTTTACCTGCTTTATTGCATTCCTATAGAATAACTAAGCATGTGAGGGGTAGAATGCACCCTTCATGATACGAATAATGTTCCAAGGGAGAGAAAGAAAAAGGTTCTTACGCCTTGCCCGTGTGGTCTCGAGTTTTGCATCTTCATCCCTTGCATAAGTCTGTGGCAAGTGAAAGGATAGGTGGAAGAACTCTTAACACCCCAAGAGAATATCCATAGAGTACTAAGAAGAAATCAGACAGATAAATGATAACATACCAATTCCGATAATGAGTGATGGCGCCTCCTTA
Organism: Setaria viridis; assembly: GCF_005286985.2. Lineage (NCBI taxonomy): Eukaryota > Viridiplantae > Streptophyta > Magnoliopsida > Poales > Poaceae > Setaria > Setaria viridis. The sequence continues at coordinate 32,761,522 of NC_048268.2, read as the reverse complement.
GTTGCTCAACGTTCTGCAAATATGAAAACATTAAGGTGTTGTTATGTTCAAGAACATTAACGTGACTGCCAACTCTGGTGGTGGAATAACTCCCATATTTTCTTGTTTTACTTTCTGTTGTTAGGAATCCTTTGCCTTACAGTACTCGTCAGAGTTCCTGTCCTAATTATTTCCTTTTTCGTTTTATTTCACTTTGCTTAATTGGGGGAAATTGTACTGTTCAATGTTCATGTTGAAATCGTTTTTTCCTCACGAAGCAATTCCATGGTTGGTTAAGATCAAAACATTCATTCAATTCTTTGGATATAATAAAGTGATGTTTACACATATGCCTTATTTTGTTAAGTCATCTATTCCTTATTCCCAGCCTGGTATTATAATGTCATTTTTTTCAAAATAAATAAGGAAAAACATTCTAACAACAGAAAGTAAACCAATATTGCTCACTGATTTGTTCGTACCAAAACGGCAGCACCGCTTGAACTCATGAATCCGCAGTAGAGATATCAAATTGCAAGTTTCTACATGAACACACACCCAACGCACCGGTTAGCTATCTAATTTCAGAAGATGGAGTGGTACTAAAAATAAAGAAAAACGGTGTTGGCAAAGAATGCGTCACCTGAGGACGAGTGTTCTGCTCTGCTGCTGCGATGTGCGTCAGTTGCAGTGTGGAGTCCGCGTGGTAGAGGCGGGGCCGACTCTGTGGGCGCCGGCGGAGCCAGATAGCGGAGCTACCGTTAGGAGTGGACAAGCGCGCGGCGATGACGGTGCCGCAAGCCGCGGGCTGGAAGGGAGAAAGGGGCCGAGCGTGCCGCGTGCGGCTTGCGTGGATCCGCACCGCCGCCGCTGGTGCGGCTGCTGAATCAGGGGAGGCGGGAAAATGCGATAGGGTTAGGGCGTGGCGGAGGGCCGGACCGGAGGCAGGCGATGGCTGGGCCGTTGCGGAGGCCAGCGCGCGGCGAGGGCGTGGGGGACGCCGTCACGCGGAGCGTGCTGCAGCGGCGGTGTTGCCGGGATAGAAATAGGCACTAAAATCTTAATTACATTTTTAGTAAAATTTTAAATTGTACTTTTAGAAACAAGGTTTTCATATCTTCGTATAAGGTAAAGTATAAAAAGTATAATGTTAGAAAATTTAAGAAAAGTCAGTTTCAGAAACACTCTACAATACAAATGGTACTCCCTCTCTCCCTCCATTCCAAATTTCTACGGTGTACAAGTCTAGCATGATCTTTGACTAGAAGCACGCGTAGACTAAGGGTCAGTTTGGCACGACTTCAGCTTCTCTGAAAACGGCTCTGACTCTGGCTCCTCTAGTGGAGTGGCTTTTCTGGTAGAACTGAAGCCCTTTTGTAAAATTGTTTGGCAAAACGGCTCTTCCTCGTAGTTTAAAATGGTTAGATAAGAGGAAGTACCCATAATACATTTTCCTTTTCTTTTTTTTTCTTTTCTTTCTATTTATTTTCCTTCTTTTCCCTTCCTATTTCTTTTCTCTCCTCCCACTGCTGGCCTCCCATTCTTCTCTCTCTTCCGGTCTTCCCTATCCATTCTCCCCCACCGCCCAGCTCCCGGTCTCCCGCGGCCGGCCTCCACCTCCCGCAGTCGCCGTCGACCACCCCTTAGCCGCCTCCGCCCCCACCTCCCGGCCGTTGCCGTTGTCTGCCTCCCGTCATCGCCGACTTCTACCTCCCGCCCATCTCCGCCCCCGCCATCGCCGTCGGCCGCCGCCCGCCCGGAGGCGCCTCCGCCAGCCTACGGGTCCTCCCCCGAGAGGGTGGGAAACGAGGAGAAGGAGCCGCGGGAGCCTGTTTTTTGGCTCCGCCTCCTCGAAACGGCTCCTGAGAGCGGGATTCGCGGGTCTCCGCCGGCGCAGCCGGAGCCATTTCGGGCGTCCCGCACCCTTTGGCAGGGCTTCGGGAGAAGCCGCTCGAGGAGCTGCTCCCGGAGCCCCGCCAAACGGGGCCTAATCTGGTCGGTTAATAACAATGTACAAAATAGCGGGTTACAGGATTTAGCGTAGAGTTATGCTCAACCGCTATAGCCCACTATAGCGCCGCTACAGCCCGCTAATTAGTACAATATTGTTGTAGCGGCAGCTAGCAGCAACCGCTATAGCGCTCGCTATTTCGTACATTGGTTAATAAAATGGATGCACAACTAGTCTTTTGGAAGTGCTCATAATTGTAGGATTGCGTGTGTATTCATAGGGTTGAGTGTGTGTGCGTGTATATGATAATGTGTTTCGAAAAAAAATATAGGTGCACAACTATAACCATTTAGCTAAATGTTTTACTACATGAGGAATTCTTCCAAACAAGATAATGAAAATAAACAGTTTCAATAGAAACTAAACATGCGTAATATGTAGGAGACATACTTTGTATTCCTCGTCCTACCTTGAATATTTTTTTTTATTTTTAACCATTCTTATTAATATTTTAAAAATACTTATATGAAATAAAAATTTTAATAGAAAGCACGGGGCATAGTAGCGTGACTAGAAAGCTCTATTGCGCCAGATGAATCGCTGCGATAAAATCGCTATGTTAGTGCGGCTCCTTGATCCATGCTAGTTTGGCATGTGCGTGTGTGGTATCCTAAGCGCTAACGGTCGGTCAGATACTGTTTAAAACACCTAATTAAAAGGGTTAAAGTGCTAGACATACAATTAAACAAAAACAAGCAGATATTCTGCAGCATCTAAACATTTTTTAACTTGGGCTAAGCGACTAGTTAGACGAACAACAACGTAGCTTTGTAATCGCACTAAGTATGCCAGGCGCAACCAAAATTGTTTGCTTTAAAATCTTGTTTTCTGATGGGCTTATATTAAACAAAAACAAGCAGATATTCTGCAGCATCTAAACATTTTTTAACTTGGGCTAAGCGACTAGTTAGACGAACAACAACGTAGCTTTGTAGTCGCACTAAGTATGCCAGGCGCAACCAAAATTGTTTGCTTTAAAATCTTTTTTTTCTGATGGGCTTATTTTTTAATATAACTTTAAAAGATGAAAAGAACTTTAGTGCATGCAAATTTGAAGAAAATCCATTGCCAAAAAAATGATGTGCCCCCTCTCCACGGGAGGGATTAGCTATAGGTGAAGGCAACACAATCTTTTGTCGTAGGAGAGTGAGGGGCAACGAGTACATGCAAGAAACATTAAAATTGATGATATCATCCCACATGCATATAAAGTTGAAACTAAAAAAAATCATAAATCTTAAAGCAAGTATCCAAGTTAAGATTACACCATTATATTTCATACGATAAGATTTTCAAAACATAGTCACGCTTGACTATACCTAGAAATATATTTAAGAAATAAATTTTAACATAGATAATTATGACTACTTCAAACAAGTACTTAAACAATAAAAAAATGTTTCGTTTCCACGAACAAAAATGTTAAACATGGCACACAAACAATAGTACACTACTAATAGAAATTGAACATTGAGAATATTTTATTGTATGTGACAAACAATAGAAACTAAATATTATAAATAAATGAATCCACGTCACCAAACACTTTAGTCTTTAAAGCAAAAATAATTTAACATCATGAACAAATTAGTCTATAAAATGAAATAAATAATTTTATACGTGAGCAAATTATTCTACATGGAAACTAACGTGTCCACATTGTGAACAAGGTATTCTTATTGGCTAACAATTTAGTCACAAAGAGAACAAAAGATTTAACATCACTAACAAATTAGTATACAAAATGAGTAAAATGGCTCCACACATGTCAAATTTTTCTAAATAAATGACAAAGGCTTCGAAAACTCAATCTTATAGGCGAATAAAATATATATACAAATGGCGAACAAGTGAATATACAAAATAAAAAGAAAAGAAAGCGAGAGAGAAAACAAAAAAGAAAGACAAATAAATAAAATAAAATAAAGTTAGTATTATCGGAAAAAGAATAAATAAAAAAGAAGAAAAAACTAGGACATGGCTGCAAGCATAGTTATATAAATATATGGTGTAAATCAAACTATGTTTTAAAATAATCACATGTTCTCTAGTGGCATAGTGGTGGGAACTTCCCTTACTCCTTGTAGGGCTATGTTTGAACCCCTCTCCTTGTGCTATTTTTAGTTTTATACTGTAGGAAAATAAAAGAATCAGGCGCGGGCCGAGCCATATCCTGCGGCCAAAGACTAAATGGGTCGAATTTCTCTTCCTCCCTAAATGGGTCGAATTTCTCTTCCTCCCCGCATTGGCTGTGCCTCTCCCATCCTTCTCCCTCACCCTCACCCATGCCACTATCAGTTTCTGAATGCCCAAAAAAAAACACGTTTTACGTCGCTCTCCTTATTTTTCCTCTTCTTTTACCCTTCCTTTCTCTTTCCTCTGTACCCTTCTCCTATGGAATCCTCTGTACCCTTCTCCTATGAAATCCTTTGTGTGCATCGATCGAGGACCTGCCCCCACACCATAAAATATATCACCAGCGACTACTAGTTGAAAAAGGAAGGAGACTCCATTACAATCACTTGCAATTAGAGAGGATAGGTTTCTTTCCCAAGGTCGAGGGGTGCATGCAAATCTAGCAAGCAGTAGGGGATGAGGGAGGTGGCGCAACAAATCGACCACGAGACTTGCAAGTTGTGGTGGCAGATTTGAGCGGAGATGGCAATGATAGATCCACGCGTTGTGATTTATGCCTTGTGGCGGCAACAGATCTACACGTGGAGGATCGTAGGAAGGCAGCATTGACCACGCATATGGCATACAAGAGGTGTGGCGGATCTGCGCGTCGTGAGAGGTTGTGGATCCATGCATGGTAAGTGATGCGTCGTGACGGCAACAGATTGTTGTGAAGCAAACGATGGCAAGGAGGCAGCAATGGATCCACACGTCATGAGTGATGCGGCGTGGTGGCGGTGTGGGAGCAATGATAGGAGCGGTGTGCACGGTGGTGGTATGTTTTCCCCTTTTTTCTATATATTTTTTTATACACAAATCTTTTACACACACAAGTCTTTGCTACACAAAATTGGTATTCTTTTGTCTGCAAAATCTATGCTCCAAAGTTTTTGGCTTTAGTTTTTTCATTTTTTTTGGTGTTCTCCAAACTTTTTTTGATATTTTATTTTCTATAAGTTTCCACCCATGATTTTTTACAAATCTCTTTACTATAAATATGATTTGTAAATATTTTAAATGAACTTTTTGTACATAAATTTATCATATAAAAATGTTTAATATAATTTTGTTATGTATTTTGTATATACCTACCATATTCTAATTTCTATATGTAAATTTATGTTATGTAATTTTTTAATATAAATCCCTATTATATAAGTATGATTTTATGTACAAGGCAAAAATGAGAAGGGAAAAAGGAAAGGAGGTGGTTCGATAAGGGTGAGGTCCATATATTAATAAAAATAGAAAAAAAGGGGATGTGTGGTTATGAGTAGGGGGTTGGGATGGGAGATAGAGGGGGCTTGGTTACACATTGCTTTGGTGAGCATGGTGCAGACAATGCCATCACGGAGTGCACGGAGCAGCCCTCTTTGCAAGAGTTGTGTTACCTTATCTTTACCTACCTGGTGAGTTCAGCCCATCAGAACAAAATAAGATATTGAGGTTACCGTGGTTTTTTTTTGGAAAAAAGTCTATTTGAACCCTTGACTATCGTGTGACTGTGAATTTCCTCTCCAGACGATTTAAATCTGGTTTTGTCCAATGTGGTGCCATATCACGCATCCTTACTGGCAACCTACTTGGTCAGCCCCACATGGCAGTCTCTATCCTAATCTTATATCTTTCGTTCTCTCCTCACCTTTTGTTTATATAGTTATCCCCAATGGCAGATGCCGACAAGGGTGAAGCAGAGCAAGTGTCAGTGATCCTGGATGATATAACTCGAGGTTGAGTTCCCATTTGTCACCTTATGCGTGGTGAAGGCAACACACGAGATGACATGGGAGCAGCTCCACCTAGCCTCCTGGATCAAGGTGGGCGCCTTCTGGAGGGACACCTACGTGCTTGCCTACCTCCATGTTGCTCGGCTCCCAGCAAGAGACAGTCACTCAAGGCGCTCGACATGGGCCACTGGGATCATGGTGCACCACTTCCTTATCAGCCTCACATCTATCCCGTCCGCCTTTGCCTTTGCATACCTGACGCCCATGTCGTTGTTGAAAAGGATCAAGATGTCACCTAGAGGAATGAATAGGTTTTTCCTGATAATTGAACTTACACGTGAATTAAACGAAGTGCTCTGATAACCTATCGGTTGGTCCAACACTAGAGGGGTTGAAATATCGTGTAGGTTATTAGAATCTTCAATGACATAAAAGAGCAAACACAAATTTAAGAGGTTCAAAGTTATAGTTTTATGAGGTCAAACTTGTATGATTTGGCTCAAAGTTATGAAATTAATTGTGTTTGAAGCTGCAAAGAAAGAGTAGAGAATAGAGAGGCGGGGTAGAAGGGGATGCTTTCACAAGAAAGGGAAGGAAAATGGTGCATGAATTTGTGTTTCATGTACATGTGCGAAGCAAACATCAGAATTGATAGGCTCGGACTTCAATATCTAATTGCCAACCGTGTAAACACACTTTTAGGAGTTCAAAGCTCATGATTTGAGTTTGAAGTTCTGAAATCATTGTGTTTTGAAATAGCGGAACTTAAAAGAGGGATGAAATGGAAAGGGATGCTTTGACATGAGAGGGAAGGGGAATAGTGCATGAGTTTGTATTTCACGCACATGTGTGAAGCACATGTTTGGATAGGTCCCTTCTTGGACTTGACTCTCTGACCAGAAACTGCACAAAAGAGGTTCAAAGCTCTACCTTTTACGAATTCAAAACTGTATGGTTCTACTTCGAAGCTAAGAAATCATTATGTTTGAAGTCTAAGGAACACAGAGGCAAGACAAAATGTAAAGGGATGCTTTCACAAGTTAGGGAAGGAGAACACTGAATTTGTGTTTCACGCACACACGTGAATGAAGCGCATATCTAAATCGGTCATCTCAAAGTTTGCTCTCCAACCGATAAGTGCACATGGCTTTGTCTACTACCACCTGCCTCAAATGGTACTCCGCAACTGACCTCCTCATTCAAGTCGATCGGCGAAATCCAACTCCTGGTACACAACATAACTTCTGAACCATAGTGATCCATCTTATGGTGCTCAACCGCATTTGTTAACCCCTGGCCCGCAGTGGTGACCTATATGTCGTGTGTACGCTGGCTGGGTGCTCCAGCTCAGGGCAACAATTGTCGAGCTCAGGCTTTCCCAGGATACTAGGATTCATCTGAGTATCTGCTCTCCCTGATCCGCTCCAGATGAGTTTTGCTTCTCATGATGATCTTAAGCATTGCATGTTATTTTAATTTCTTCAATTCTTCTTGCGTTCGCAAGGCATATTGGCATGACATTTTGTCCGTTATAGCAGGAAGGGGATGACTATGTAGTGAAACTTTAGCATGTGTAAGACACACACATAGACTCTTGTTACAAATTATTCATATTTTTCCACATACACCCTTCACACATTCCCTCTTTATATAACCTATCACGTTAGGGATATACGGAGAGCCCTAGCCCACGCACATAAATGCTTGCTGCTTGCTCCCAATCACTTCATCTTCCTAGTGCAACTCCTCTTCTCATCATCTTCTCGCGACCCTGAACACAGCCCTGCCCAAGCATCCCAACGCCCAACCGACCTTCCGATGCCGCCCTTGGCACCATTAGCCCCACCGCATTCCCCCCTCACCACCACTAGTAGTCGCATCTGGTGAAGCCTCACTGCACTACCCACACCCACCATCGGCACCCGCTAGCTTAGCCTTGCCCTCCCATAACCACTTCAGCGAGCTTCCCCTGCCACCTACCTTCACAACTACCCCGACCTCCCCTTTAAATCTGATAGTCATAGATGCCCTTCCCAACCCCAAACCCCTAAACCCTAACCTAAATCCCTAGCCTCAACCTAAATTAGAGCTTGCTGGAGTTGGACTTGTCACCGACGAAGATGAGGTGCTCATCAGAGAAGAAGAGGTCGCTGGAGTTGGATCTCCCTAGGATTTGTTGTCCGATTTTGCTTCCTCCTCCTCCTTATTTCCACTTTTTCCCCCTATTTTGGATGTTCTTATTCTAGTGATCTGGTTTCTAAATTTGGGGCCTCTTGATTTAAGTCTAAATGGAAAGGTCTTTACACTTAGATTTCCCGTAATTTAAGTCCCCTTGTGTGTAACGCCTCATCCTCCAAAGCCGCACCACCCAGCCCTTCCGAGAGGTGGGCACACGTACACATAGCACCCTGCTTACACTTTCATCCTCGCTTTGTGTAAAAGGGTTAACCCGAAGGTGTTATGGCTAGCTCCACCCTTGCTCAACTAGCAAGGTGGTACTAAACATGCGCAACTGCGCTCATGGGCCACACTTGGCCAACCATATTGGGCCGGGTGTCACATTGTGCGTGTAAAATTCTAGCATGTGTAAGAAGCACATGGCACATGCGTGTGTGTGAATGTGGGTACGAGTGTGGTGTACACTTCGTGCGCGCGCGTGGGTGTGAGTGTACTGTACGCATCTTCGTTGTACTTCCATATACTAATTCCTCTACATTTCCTTCCATGTACTAATTCTTCTTTTGCTTTTACACTTCCTTCTCCATCACAGCATTTGATCTCGATCCACTACGCATGAGTCCCTTGCTTTTCTCAAGGAGGATGATTGGATTAGCCTTGATGCATAAAGTACATCCTAGAAATGGATGCATGTCTCGTTGATTCAGATGCTCTAGGATTGAAGTTTTCTTGAGAAGTTGAGGTGGTAGGGTCGAGAAAGGCTATTGAGTTCTTCCAAGGAGGCAAGGATTCTCTGTTACCAGCGAGAACATATGCGAGTACATCCACCTGCTGATCAAGGATAACTTCGTGGAGTGCACAAGATGTCATCGAAGCAGTTTTTCTGCTGGATTTAGTAGCATGTTCATCGACTGGGTATCCCCAAAAGTGCTCTTCGAGAGCTTAGACATCACAAGTTTTGATCACATGCTGTGGTACAATATCCCATAGCTAGGAAAGAGTGGATGGCACACACCGAGTACATCAACGATCGGACACACAACAGAAGAATGCTAAATCGGCTGGTTTTGGAAGGTATGTTCAATTACTATACCATTTGAAAGAGGAATCCATGGGCACAATAGCCAGCGGGTGGGCTAGCGGATCCCAGCAGAAATTTGTATTTTTTTTTCAAGATTTACTCCTTATCAATCAATTAAGATTTTACTTATCCATCGATCTTGGCAATTTTATAAGAAATTGAATACGGATGGGTATTTGAGGTTAAAATTTGGGAATTTGGGGTTGGGGATTACCTATAGATTGTAGGCTTAGAGGGAGTTCCGAACGTATAGCGGCTCATTGGCTAGTGGTGGAGGCGGGAAAGACGGCGGGGGAGCATAGGCGGCAAGGGTGCCACCAAAACAGGCGATGGTGGTGGTGAGCCTTGCTGGCTCCAACAGGTTAGTGTCGGATGATGAAGGATAGGAGCGGTGGAGGCTGCTTGTGCCGAGTGGAAGGCAGTGGTGACGGGGCATCTGGCGTTGGGAGTCGGGCAGTGGTGACGAGGGACGTTTGGCACCATAAGTCGGGTAGTGCCACAATGGGTCTTCATCGTGCGAGGAAGATGGAAGAGGAGGAGATAAAGGAGAGACCAAGAAGAGCTAGATTTGAACTATTGGATCTAGATTCAACGGTTAATGGTGATTGATGAAACAGTAAGTTTCAACTAGCTATAAAGGAGATATATCTTTTTTTCATTTTTTTAATTATTTGTGTGTCACAACGAATACATTTCATCCCAGTCTCTCAGGTTCTTCTCTCGGAACATACTGATTAGTATGTGTGCGCGCACGCGCGCGCGCGTGTGGATTTGTTGTTCTCTATGTACCTCAAAACATTTGTGCCGTGAGCACACAACTCCGGGCGAGTGGTGTGAGCGCCTAAGCTGTGCCTCAAACATTGATCTGATTGCTCTGCTGCGTGAGCACAGCAGGGGCGTTCAAAAGCAGAGGTTATCGTGGGATTAGACAGTGGCATCGGATTTGGTGGCAAGAGGTGTTGAAGATAAGGAAGGAGAGTGGAGTCGGGGCAATGGGACGATGGATGACATTTCAGGATGAAAAATGATTCGATGAGGTAGAGGGAAGTGACAATTAAATTTTCTACCTAATGATCAAACAATTGCCTTGGGATCACAAATACGTCTTAAACAAATCAACACCCAAAGCAATAGAAACATGTAATAGTCGGTGCACACTAGAAATTTCCTTCTCACCTTCAAGCCTAGTTGTCTCCCTTGCCTTCTCCTTCCTTTGCACAACACCAAGATCTCCTACCATTGAAGCCTTCCTTGAACAACAACGGCAGTGACCGAGCTCCCTTGCGTTCTCCCAAGTGAAGCTCCTTACTTGCAGTGCACTAGAATTTATCATATGTAGATCTACAAAGCACAAAAATCAAAGAATTTTCCTTCTCACCTCCAAGCCTTGTAGAACAACAGAATTATCTCCTTTGTCTTCTGCTTCCTTTCCTTTAACAACAGAGGAACAGATCTAGCTCCCTTGTCTTCTCCGCAAATAATGCATTTCCTTCCCCCTCCTCATGGACACAAGCTCCTCCTCCAACCTCGATCTGAGTGGCAGCGGCTTGGAGTCTCTCTTCTAGAGTTTGGGTTATGGGGGTGGGCCATCCTAGCCATGGCTAGTGGTTGGTGCTTGGGACGGTAGGGATGGAGTTATCTCGACGGTAGTAGAATTGTTTTGAGGCGGGGATTCAAGGGTTAGGGAGGCACTGGAATTGAAGGGTTTTATTGGCAGGAGGAATTGGAGGAGGTGACAAGACGGAGGTGTCGAGAGAGGGATTTGGCGGCAGCGTGCTGCATGGGGAAGATAGCAAGGCGCGAGCTAGAATTCAGTGGTGGGATTGGGAAATTTTGGTGGCGTGGATAGCTGGGGTGGTGCAGGAGCTGTAATTTCGAAACACTTTTTTGTTACTAATTGTTTCTAAGGTTAATTTCGAAAGACTTTTTTTGTTACTAATTGTTTCTAAGGTTATATGCCAACAGGGTGCACATGTGGCATGAAATGGTATCACCTTCCTCAATCTTCCCTACTAGAGAGTGAATTCTTAGTCGGTTTTCAATTGGCACTCTAGGGAAACTTTCCCTAGGAGCATCACCATTTTCCAAGGAAATAAGAAAACAGCAGGGAAACTTGACGTTTCCTGTAGTGAAATTTTACTTAATATTAAATATTTGTAGACAACATTGTCGGACTTTGACTCATCCCACATTCGCACATTTATCCACATTTATAACAAAGATAATCCGACATTAATATCTGTATCTAAATACTAGCATGTTTGGTCTGCAGCCACGTCACGCCACGCCACAGACTGTGGCATGAAAATCGGTGCCACGGCCGGCCGTGGCGTAGCGAGCCACGGCTGGGAACTAAGCACACCCACTATCTCTACCGAACTCTAAAAAAAAATATAAAAACAAACATGAGGTCAACAATATCTAAACCCAAACAAGAAACTTTTACATGATGTCATGTAATAACCTGGGATGAATCTTTCTCGCGACAGACTTGCATGTCTCTTAAAGTAGTCAAGACCAGCCTAAGAACACACCGCTACTACGATGTCAGTTACAGTATCCAAAATCAGTGCATACAAGATACACTCCAAATGCGGAGGATTAAGTTACTTAACACTGAATCGGAGAGCAGAAGAAGCTACGACGCACCAAAGCCGCAGCTCACATGCTCCTGAACGACCATCTGCAGCCGGCTTTGCATCATGCTTAACGAAGTGTAAGCTGGCAGGTTGAGGTGGTAGAAGCAGGTTTGCGAGGTGGGGAGATGGTCGCGGGAACTGGAGGCCCTAAATATGAACAGCCTGCAATCGAGCCCCAAGAAACCATCTGACGGCAAATGCTTCACCGAGGTCCAGAAGAAGAGCAGCCTCCTTTGCTGTTCAACCGTCATGCTTTCCACAGCCTGCCATGCGAAAGATTTTCTGTTAATTGTTACTCGAATCATATGTTGAATAATTGTCTGTTAATTACATTTGATCAAAATTCAGCATCTCGAAACAGTTTAAATCATCTACATAGCTTACTACTCATCAAGACACATGAGTTAAAGAGACGGCCATACCTTCCAGAACCAGTTGACCTGGCCATCATTTTCTTTGTATCCACGGTGGTGAGTATGAGCTCTCCATTGTTTCACATCTATACTGTCCTTGCTTCCACCAAGCATCTCGTCAAAATCTTCAACATTCAGACTCTCGAAGAACGCTGTCTGAGATATCGTTTCGCCAAGCATGCTGCTAAATCCTTCAGCGAAATGGCCCAGTTGACGTCTGGTGCAGTTCACGAAGCTATCTTGAATTAGCAGATTGATGTACTCATATAGATTCTCACTATTAACTGAAGTATCCTTTCCTCCTGGGAAGAGTTCAGTCACCGTCCTTAACCCTAACACATCGACTTCTCGAATGAATCGTAGCCCCAACACGTCTGAATCCACAAGAGTCGGATCCATTTCTAGGATCTTCTTGCAGCTGGCATGCAAGGATGGATCTGCATCCGCAATGTCATCCAGTGTAATAGGTCTTCAAGCTAGTTGCAAGAATAATGTCCGGTCAAATAAAACTCCCACATGGATTTTATGCCTCAGGGCTAATGCAATCATCCGTCCTGCGAACTTGAAGTACTGCAGGTGCAGTGGATCCACGACGGATGCTGCAATACGGATGGAAATGCAAAAGGTTAGAAAGGTACGAAAGGAACCTTGAACATTATTGGGAGTTTGTGATTGATTGCGGTGTGAATGCAAACATGTACCCAATGAAGCCACGCCCCACGACACACGAGGGAGCATGTGGCTCGTATCGTGGGTCCGTGTGCAACACAAATCAATTGGTATAAATTCAAACATCCGTAACATAGTGCAGAACTGAAAACAAGTAAATCTTTGGTTTAAGAAACAAAAAACAGGGTGAAACAGTTAAAAGTATTCGGTGACAAAAAAGTAGCAAAAATAATTAAATGGAAGAACATTTAACTATGGTTAGAAAAGAAACCGGCATAAAAGAAAATTTCAGTTATAAAAAAATATATTACATTTTTGTAGAAATGCATTGAAGGTCCGCGCAATTCAGGAATAAACTGAAGATAACTGCTTCGTCATCGAGCCATTTGAATATTTATTGCATGATTGCAACATTGGATGAATTTTGACCAACACAAACAAACTTACTGATGAAGTTCTTATGATTTTACCATTGCCTCTGTTACCCTGAATCAAACTAAAAGAGGGCCACTGGTGCCTATGTGTTGAAAAGATTATCATGCCAATCTTGTAGAAACAAACCGACATAGAACTTTATCAGAAGGCCAGGAGAAGCAAACTCACTTGGATTGATGAAGAACCTTCGCCTGTCATGCGGACACGGTGAGAAGAGAACAAGGCAAGGGTTGAACAGGGCCTGGCACACCAAGCAAAACCACTCTCTCACCACGCCAGGGCCGGCGGCTTGCTCGTGCTTGAACGCCACTACCAGAGCCGCAGCGCGAAGAGCCCCGGGCGTCGCGAGAGCAATGTACCCGAATGAGTCGGAGAGCAACCTCGAACGATGAGCATCTCGTGCGGCGGTGGCGCGTCTCTGCCGGCGACGGATTCCGGCAGCATCGCCATGGCCAGGTGCCTCCGCGCCTCGAACTCGAGAAACGTCCCTGTGCCTGGTGATCCAGCGGATGTTCTGGCTCAGCTCCCTCCCGGCGCTCAGCACAAGCGCAGTGACCGCCGTCGCGTGCACCGACCGCCGTCGCGTGCACCTCCAACGTGTCTCCGACCATTTCGTGGATATCCGGCCACGCGTCCAGCTCGGCCAGGACGGCCCAAACAACGCTGTGCAGCGAGGCTGTCCACTTGGGCACCGCGCTCGACGACGAGCCGTGCTGCTGGCGCAGCAGCAACAAGCTCGTCTCGAACATAGCCATCCAATCGTTGACGCTCCTCAGCAGGGGTCGCCACCGTACCCTCCTCGTCGGGCGACGCGGCGTGCCGGCATCATCATCCTCAAGCACCTGCGCGCGGAGCACGGACCAGAAGATCTTGAACTCGGCCAAGTTCTTCATAGCCGACGTGTGGGACAGCACCTGCTCGTCGCCGGCGATCTCTTCAATAAGAACGTTCGCCATATCCCCAGCAAGCCGGGTCAAGTGCTCGGCGACCCGCCGTCGCGGCACGTCGCGCCAGCGCTCCGTGGTCCGGTTGGGGTCGGAGAGCGCCGTTGCAAGCAGGCTCCGAAAGCCAGTGTAGAGCGGGTCGTCCACACGCGCGCCGCCGGCGAAGGACCCGCAGAAATCCAAGAGCAAGGGCGCCGTCCACGCCTTGACGGTGGGCAGGAAGCATCGGATGGCGCGCTCGGCTCCGCCGCGGCACGCCTCGTCGCTGGAGAGGTAGAGCTGGACGAGCAGGACAGGGGCGCCGCTGCGGAGGAAGACGTCCAGGTGGTCGTCGAAATCCCACGAGCCGCCAGAGTACGCATTGGCGGCTCGGTCGAAATCAAGAAACCTCGCGACGACCTTCTCCAGGGACGCGGCGGCGTCCTGCTGACCAGCCGCGGCGAGACTGGCCTCGGCGGCGATCTCGGACGCGCAGGTCGCCCCTGCGGACGGCGCCCTTCCTTAGGCGGTCGAGGACCGAGTCCAGGGTGTCATCCCGGTGCGCCCGGATCACGGTGGTGCGGGAGTCGATGTTGCGCAGCAGAAGCTTTCTACAAAGAGATACTAGTAGCACTTTAATTGAACTTTCGTTTCAGTTGGTCGTGACCAAGAAACCACATCGGCTTTGCTTGGTGGGCCGGAAATGTTAGAGTTATCAATTTGTCCGGTAAGTTACTTGGAGTTGAGGTCAGCTGATCTTGACTTATAATCCCGCAATCACGTAAATTGCCTGAAATTTTAAGGAACAAACAGCAAAGATAATGTTTAAGATTTCAGTCGAACTTTCAGTGTTTATTTATTCCATTTTGGTGTTCATGCAACGATAATATGAGTTGGAGTCTTTGAGTGAAACGTTGCAATACAAAAAATTTTAATCTCTAAGATACATCATTATTATGCTACGGAAGAATCCTTGTCGTTAGAGGATAACTTCTTGCTAAACGGCTCAATAACAAGCTGGATGTGTTGACATCTGTTTCTTTTTTCATCAGGGATTATATTCTTTTCTTAATCTTGGATTGTTTGAGTTGGTATCGCTGCCAAAAGAACATATCTTTAGCTCTCGTAGGCTCCATTTTCTGCATATTTAATCAGTCATTTGACTACTACTACGAACAGGGAGCAGAAATTAGCTTAGAATATCACTTCCTTTATTTAATTGAATCAAATGCAGGTTGCTGCCTTCATGTAGAAGTGTCCTGTGATGGTATCTTTTCTTTTGTGTGTGGTCAAATGAGAAGCTACTTCCATGTATCTTTAATTGGAGAGTTTGCTGGTTACGTTTTATTAGATACTACATGTGTTTGTTACAATGTAGTATTATTTATGAAAAATAGGGATGCTTTTGCAACAAAACTGTAGAAAATGGGCCGTTGCATGATAAGGAGAGTTCTAATACAACTATACAAATACAATCATCGATCAATGGATAATTTTGGTAATTATTAAATTCCATATGGTTTTGGGATTGTGATTTTCACCTGCTTGGCGGAGGTGGTGGTTGGTGGGTGGAGTGGCAAAGCGGCAGCCGCCACAGGCCGCGGGTGGTGGAGGAGGCCGGTTAGGCGGTGTTGGAGTGATAGCATCACGAGTTGATAGCATTAGGGGCGGTGGTGGATCTGACTAGGAGCGGGGGGGATAGGATGGAGGCGAGGTTGAAGATGCACCCGGACTATTGGATTTCCATCTTGTGACCGAAAAAATTCAGACGTTGATGGTCCTAAAACATCCAAGTAATAGGCAGATAGCCCTAAAAATACCCTTTGTTTTCATCGTCCAACATTTGACAGCAACAAAAAACATTACATGATCCTTTCAACCTAAAGGCAGGAACCTTCACTTGATTCCGTTTTTTTTTTAAAAAAAAAAGAGGTGAGCACATTCTATGTGTTCTGCAGCTAATTTGACTTAAAAAACTTTTTGCCCTTTTCCAGTCACATAATAATCAGTTAAATTTGCTGAAGGATTAGATTGACACAAGTGGTCCACCTTGCAAATCAGTAGTGATACGCAAACTCCCAGCCAGTAAGATTGATGGGGAGGAATGTCAATTGTCAACCCATCCAGGGCTCCAGCCTCCAGCTTTGTGAATTGTGATTGCGTCGTTTATACCAAGAGCGAAGTTATCCTCGCTCAGTGGTCGCTTCGAGTATCACACGGAAATTGGCCCCCAAATTGGTCTTTCGGGGGAAAAAAAACCCAAAAAACTAGGCCCCCAGTCCCGTGCTCTCGATCGGACTTTCCCCTACTCACCAAAACCCCCAAAACAGCCCCAAGTGAACACGCAACCGCATGGCTACGCCCGGCGCCGCCGCGTCGGAGCCCGATCACGGCGCCCCGCCCACCGCCGCCGTCCAGCTCCTGCTTCGCAACATCGACTCCCGGACCACCGTGATCCGGGCGCGGCGGGAGGACACCGTGGGCTCGGTCCTCGACCGCCTCGGCAACGGCGTCCCCCCGCGCGGGGGCGAGCTGCGCGCCGTCCACGCCGGCCGGGAGCTCCCGCGCGGGGCGACGGTCGGGGAGCTCGGCCTCCCCTGGGACGCCACGATCCACGTCTCCTACCGGCTCCTCTCCACCCCGCACGCCGACGCGTGGCGCCTCGCGTCCGAGATCACCGCCGCGGCCAGGGTCGCCGCCACCGCGACGGGCGGCCAGCAGCAGCCGCACGAGGCCGCGCCCCTCGAGAAGCTCGTCAGGAGGTTCCTCGATTCGGCCGGCGCCGCCCAACAGAGGAGATCGCACAGCGCCCTGGGGCCCGTCGCCGACCACCTGGACATCTTCCTCCGCAGCGGCGCCCCCGGCGTGCTCGTCCAGCTCTACCACTCCAACGACGAGCACCGCCGCGCCGTAGCCGAGCGCGCCATCCGGTGCTTCCTGTGCCCCGACGCCCCGTCGGGGAAGGGCATTGTCAGGGCGTGGACGGCGCCGGTGCTCTTGGAGTTCTGCGGGTCCATCGCCACCGGTGCGCGCACGGGCGACTCGCTCTACACTGCCTTGCGAAGCATGCTCGCGACGGTGCTCTCCGACCCCGAGTGGACGCCGGAGCGCTGGCACGGCGTGTCGTGGCGGCGGGTGGCCGAGCAGTTGACCCGGCTTGCTGGGGAGATGGCGAAAGGTATTATCCAAGAGATCGCCACGGCGTACAGGAGCTGCTGGAGCCGCCCAGCGGCAGCTACGAGGAACTTGGTCGAGTTCAAGGCATTCTGGTCCGTGCTGCGCCGCCAGGTGCTTGAGCTGGACGACGACCGCATTCAGCCTTGGAGAAAGCTTCTGAGCCAGATACTGGAATACCTGCTGAGGAGCGTTAAAGACTGCATGGCCAGGTTCGAGATGAGCTTGCCGCCGCCGCCGCCGCCGCCGGGGCACAGGCATACCTCGTCGTCGAGCGCGCTGCCCAAGTGGACGGCCTCGCTGCACAGCGTTTGGGCCGTCCTAGCCGAGCTGGACGACTGGCCGGATCTCCACCACGCT
Source organism: Setaria viridis (assembly GCF_005286985.2). Lineage (NCBI taxonomy): Eukaryota > Viridiplantae > Streptophyta > Magnoliopsida > Poales > Poaceae > Setaria > Setaria viridis. The sequence continues at coordinate 32,743,758 of NC_048268.2, read as the reverse complement.
ATGCGAGCCACGCTGGCGGCGCACGCGAGAGCAGTCACCGCGCTCGTGCTGAGCGCCGGGAGCGAGTTCAGCGAGAACATCCGCTGGATCACCAGGCACAGAGACCTCCTCGAGTTCGAGGCACGGAGGCACCTTGCCATGGCAATGCTGCTGGAACTCGTCAGGGGTACCGACGCGCCGCCGCCCTACGAACTGCTTGTCGATCGGGCGCGGCTGCTGCCGGACTCGTTCGGGTACATTGTTCATGCGACGCCCCAGGAGCTACGCGCTGCCATGTCTGTGGCGTTCAAGCACGAGCAAGCCACCGGTCCCGGCGTGCTAAGGGAGTGGTTCTGCTTGGTGTGTCAGGCGCTGTTCAACCCACGCGTTGTTCTCTTCTCAGCGTGTCCACATGACAGGAGAAGGTTTTTCATCAATCCAAGTGAGTTGCTTCTAGCGGCCATCTGATGAAATTGAATATCAGTTTCATTGTATTGTACAATCCTGACTGTTCTTCTAGTATATTGTCGTGATAATTTCTTCAATACAGAGATGCTTACTTGACAGGTAGTTCAGACATTTGTCCTCTTTTAGTTCGAGTCAGGTTAGTGAACATTGGTCATGTAAATGTACTGAGGAACACAAGCATATCCTTACGCTAAGGTCCATTTGTAAAATATAAGAACTTGACCGGTAAGTTTGCTTGTGTTGGTCAAAATGTTAATCAATATTGCAACCATCGATCAAATAGCTAAATTATGAAGCTCAAACATGCTAAGATGATTTTTGTAATCTGGCCAATTCGGATTGCAGGAATCGAACCTTTTACAGTGAAACTTGTTAGACACACGGGTCAATTTACCCATAGCTTTAAACTGGAGACATAAGGTGAACAATATACAATTTTCAGTCTAGTGTTCCTGATTCTTAGGGAGCTTTGGTGCATTTCTTCAAAAAGATAGTGTTAGTAATTTAGTATCCTTCTTATTTTGAACTGAATCTTTCTTTTAAGATGGTTTCTTTTCAAGGACAAGATTCAGTTTCCTTATATTTAGTTATTTTAGCTACTTTGTTTACTGAATATTATCTCTGTTTTGTTTTCTAATCCAAGATAACTCTGTTTTCCTCTGTGTTACTTGATCTTTGCATTCATACCACAAGCAATCAAAGCACCATATGCATGTCACTATAGGAGCAGGTGCATACACCATTTGAGGTTCCCAAATCTCAATAATGGTAACACTATTGTCCCTCTGACATCACTCTAACCTTCTGCACTTACATCTGCATTGCAGCATCTGTTGTGGATCCACTGCACCTGGAGTACTTTGAATTTGCAGGGCGGATGATTGCATTGGCCTTGAGGCACAAAATACATGTGGGAGTATACTTTGACCGGACATTATTCTTGCAATTAGCTGGGAGACCTATTACACTGGAAGATATTGCGGACACAGATCCATCCCTGCATGCAAGCTGCAAAAAGATCCTAGAAATGGATCCGGGTCTTGTGGATTCAAACACATTGGAACTAACATTTGTTCGAGAAGATGAGGTGTTGGGGTCTAGGACAGTCACCGAGCTCTTCCCTGGAGGGAAAGATATTGCTGTTACTAGTGAGAATAGATGCAAGTACATCGATCTGCTGATTCAAGATAGGTTCGTGAACTGCACCAGACGTCAACTAGCTTATTTTGCTGCAGGATTTCGTACTATGTTCGACAAATGGAAACCCTGGACAGAGTTCTTTGCGAGTTTGGATAATGAAGATTTTGATCAGATGTTGGGTGGTAGCAAGGGCACTATAGATGTGAACCAGTGGAGAGCTCATACTGACTACCGTGGATACAAAGAAAAAGATCGCCAAATCAAATGGTTCTGGAAGGTAAGCCCAACTCTTTAACTCTATCTTGAGTAAGTTAACTAGAAGGTTTTTAATGTTCAAAAAAAGTTAACTAGAAGGTTTTACCTCTTCCAAGCCAGTGAATTTTGATCAAATGGAACACATTTGTCCAATGATGCCTTTGTGTAGACATAAGACAAAGCAATATGTAGTGATATATTTTTCATGAAAATAAATATTTTTTTACATGCCAGGCCGTGGAAAACATGACGGTCGAACAGCAGGGGAGGCTACTCTTCTTCTGGACCTCAGTGAAATGTTTGCCGTCAGATGGTTTCTGGGGACTGGGGTGCAGGCTGTTCATATACAGGGCCTCCAGCTCCCGCGACCATCTCCCCACTTCGCAAACCTGCTTCTACCACCTCCATCTGCCAGCTTACACTTCATCCAGCATGATGCAAAGCCGGCTGCGTGTGATCGTTCAGGAACATGTGAGCAGCGGCTTTGGTGCGTCATAGCTTCTGCTGCTTCCTGGTTCAATGTAGTGTTGTACATACAGAGGATTGTCCTCCGCAGTCGTGCTCTATCTTATATGCTAATGTTTGATAGTTGATACTGTGACCGAGATCATAGTTGCAATATGTTCTTAGGCTGTTCTTCACTTTAGGAGACAAAGCTTAGTCCTAAGAAATGTTCACCTTTTAACTGACATCAGGAAAATTTGTTATGTGCGTAAGGGTAAGGCTTGCCAATTTGCTGAACATGTACCGTGTCATTTAGCTCAGTATGAGGATCTATGCAGAGCAGTGATGTGCAAACACCAGGAACTGTGGCTTCCATTAGCAATGTATAACACCAATGCTCGCTGAATAGTGTAACATTTCTACCGGGGAATTTATACAGGTGGAAACGAATATGCAGGGACATACTGAAACAGCTACAGAAACAAGTGCTTGGGAGCACCAAAACATCGGTCGAAGCTTGCCTGAATCATACAGCCTCAAGGTATGCTCAGATCAGCCTACTATACAGCCTCATGGTTTGCTCAGATCAACAGAGCTGTGAAAACCATTACAAACAGCACGCCAGTACTTACAGTAGCCTTGTGAGAAGCAGAAGGAGGCGCACCAGGAGTTTCGGCGCCACTTGAGGAACCACCGGGCCCATTTCTTGACGCAACAGGAGGAAGCGGTGCCTCCTCCACGCTTGAAGCATTCAGTGTCGGCATTGGCGGCACAGATGGCGGCTGGGCTTTGAAGGGTTGAAGTAACTGGTAAAGGGAGCCAACGTCAATGCGCTGCATGTAGTTGGGCATGTCATTTCCCAAACCTGTACAGGTGTTTTCTGCCAATACAAGAGTATGCAAATGTCAGAAACAGGAGAGTAAATAATGCAGCTACTAATTAAATACTATAATAGATTAACCCTACGAAAGAATGTGAATAATCACCTCCCTAATCTTATGGCAAAAGCAGGGTGAATGTGGGATCATAACTCGAAATTTTGATATCGCACAAGCTACATGACAGTGGAGTGGAAAATGGCACCACCATTGCGAAGGCTTTAAAAATGGCCTAAGCACAACTAGCTATGTTCCCATGCTACTTTCCATCATACCCTGTAGATGCAAGCAGTAAAATCACGACCCACTATATGTGGATGACAAACGAGACTTACTTTTGTATCTTCTGACTGTCTTCGGGAAGTCAGTTATGATGCCTGACAGATTAAATGATTGAACATAGTAATTGATCTCAACAGTTTCATCTGCAAAGAAGTCCAACGGTTGTGATACAAACTCATTCCGGAACACCTGTGCGTACACAGCTAGCCCTGCTGACTGTAGATCTTTCACAAGACTGTTCTGTCGGATCGCAAAAGCTTGACTTAAGGTAAAAACAGATTTCCTATCAACAACTACAGCATCAGCAAACTTCTTCATGGCTTCTAATGAGGAAGTAGAAGCATCCCCAATGCCTAAGGGGAGAGTGTAAACAAGCTTGCATTTTGTTTTCTGCTGCTTCAGTTTGACAAGAACAGCACTATCTTTCGACTGGATCAGAACTTGCTTGGTAGTCTGATTATCATAGCCAGCAGCACTTAAGGCAGCATTTACAGAATCAACTATGTCAATTCCTAATGACTTTGCCACAAATGCAGCATTCTGCAGTACAAAAGATAGAATGATATATGAATAAAGAACTCCACTTATTTGAGATAAGTCAAGATATTTGTCATATGCAAAGCTGAATAGAATATGTGGTAGGGCATGAGAAACAAATAGTGTCTTTCCATTATCTAATCCCAGAGGCCTATACAAGTACAAGTTCAGTGTGTCTATAATAGATATAGAACTCATCGAGATGACAACAGTTAAGCAAGCTATACCATTTACAAATATAAAAAATGAAAACAGATCATGAGCTCTTCGTTAAAATAAATTATATTGATTATTCTTCAAGATATTGAAAGTTTACTATCTGGTAAACTTTTGACTGTCACATACTCATAATAGAGATATAAAATTCAGGTATAAATTATAAAGATTAACCCTATGGGTCATATCAAAATAACCAAAACTTCAAGCAAAAGTTATCACCTCAATGATGATCATGACACCAGACAAATCCTTATCCATTCCAATTGCTAGAAAGTCAGATAAGTTCAGAAACTTCCCTTGATTTGTGTACCTTGGGTTCCTTACAAGATAATAATCACTCACTGGGGAAGATATTTTGGCTGTAGGAAAAGAGCAAGTCAAAAGGCTACTAATGGGTTGTGCTTTTTTGTAAGCCATTCTTGCATCTATAATGTTATTTGCCATTTACTTTAGGTAGAAAACAACAACAACAATTTATCTACATAATGATACAAAAGAAACTCACGTTTTAAGGTGCTACTATTAATGTCATCCCAAGTAAGGTTGAATGTGAAGATTCCTGCTGTAGCCTGAATTTCTGGAACAACAGAACTAAGAGAGCTGAAAGTTGTTCCCTGCACATTCGTGGTATCAAGCAGGTTAATGGAACTCATGCACATAAGAACTCCATCACTTGTCACTTGAACAGGACAATCAATGACATCTGCGCCATTATTAATTGCACTATGGTAGGCCAGGTCCGTACAGTCTGGATAATCTCCACTAGCACCATTATGCGAGATAACTAAGGGTTCCCCTGTATAAAAACACTACAACAATTAAACTGAGTTTTAATAGAATACATTCAACCATCATGGTAAAACTACTAAGGTAGGTCTTACACCGAGATGAGACATACCATGACCAGTCTTACTTGAATTCAGATTAGCGAAGCAACCTGCAGATGAGGAGATTCAAAGGCATTAAAAAGAGCATGTTGCTTATTTGTTCACAAATATCATCCTAAGAAAATTTCCGCAATGGGCACAACCGTATCTTAAAGTGCGGTAAGATTATTTTGCACTCTGCAATTCCAATCTATAGTATTATAGTTGAGTCTTTAACATGTACTTAGTAACTTACCAATAGCCTCTGATGCAGTAATAGGGTGTTCTGACAATACACCATCAACAGAGAAGCCACCATCGCTGATAAAGTTTAGGTATTCTGCCAATGGATCATAACTGTAGTTATAGGGAATAATTCTATCATTTGCAAAATCAGAGGCATATATTTCCAGCCCTGCTTTGTGGGCTTCGGCGACAATTGATGTGGACGGCTGTAGATAGTTATCCTTTGTCACTGGCCAAATGTATGTCTTCGGGACCATTATGCCAGATGCAATAGACTTAATAAGCGTTAGGTTACTCAAAAGTGAACCATATGTTCGGTTTATAGAATGATCCAAGAGGGATTTATCAAGAAAGCTAAACACAAGCTTTGTTTTGCGACGAACTGTTCCAGATATATTTTGGAGGAAGCCAAGTTCAGGTGACGAGATATAATCCACAGATACACGCTTTTGGATGGAAAGTATGTAGTTCCTCATGTTCAAACCATGTTCTTTGTAGAAGGTGTCATGCTACACACATGAAATAGAAATCAGCTTTTGAAGGTAGCACTAGCAACAACAAATTCCAAGTTACAAGGACAATACTCAACCTGAACATTCAACCAAACAGAAGGCTGCTTGACAATGGACAGCAAGTCTGTGACAGAGAGGATAGAATATCCAACAGAATCGAATCTGTCGGTGCGAGACCAAATTGCTTGTGTTACTGCTCAAAATAGTAGATAATCAGTTAAGAGTAAAGAAGCTTACATCATTAGATCATCACACTTTCAGCAAGTATTTATAAGGCACTAAAAGCACAAATGCTTGAGTAATGAGTACACACAACTTGAGAGAGAAAGGAAGCCCATAATGTGAAACTAGTTAAAAATAATAAAATAAAACTAAACACAACGAAAATCATAATACGTTACATTGTTTCAAGATTCATGACCTTGGTGGTGTGTCCAGGGGCATGTCTGCGCATACTTAGTCTTTTTCTTTGTGAGGGAAAAATACTACTAAAGAGTAAAGACTGCTAATGCGTATACCCAATTATTATTAGTTTGTACTTACTACACGTCTGAGATGTACAGAGCTTACGGAATCCAATTGCTCTATAGTGAAATGTTTGCAATGATATTGTTATACTCACAAAAAACAGACTGAAGCTCATCCTTGGTAAAGTCCAGAGCAAACCATCCATTTTTCCGCACGCCATCGATGACATAGGTCCGCTTTCTCGCCTGGTAAGTGTGGGCGACGTTGGTGCAATTATTCATGTTTATGTCCCGAAGGCAGACTCCAACGCCATCCTTTGTCAGCTGGACGTCACACCACAGAGTTGTACCGGGTGCGCTGGCGATCAACGCAAAGGAGTAGGCATCTGAGCTGGAGTCGGGAAACACTCCTGAGAACCCGCCTTTGGCCACAACTCGTGGAGCATCACCTGCACGACAAATGCACATGATTATTCCCGTTAGAGAATATCCGCTCAAACCATCACCCAATTAATTTGACAAGGCTTGACCACACGAATGAACGAAACAAGATTTTTTTTTTAATACTCGAACGAAACAAATTTGAAACCCCCACCCCAAAAAAAAAAGGTGGTTGCTGACTTGCAGTAGCTGTAGTGCAAGATGTAGCACTCCACTTCGTGTAACCACTAACTAAGGTTGAGAGAAAACTTCCTATAATCCTCAGCAAAAGGGGATGGCCTCTATGGGCCTCTCCGCCTCTAGAACAAGCACCCACAAATTCCCCATCGGCTTCGCCGGCTGCCGTACAGAACCCTCGGAAGCACGCACCTCATCTCCCGTATGAACAAGAGCACGAAGCGAAGCAGAGCTTGCAGAAAGCTGCGGGTGGCTGGGCCTTACCTCTTAGGGTTTTGTACGCGGAGGGAAACCGGGGCCCCTGCGCGGCGGCTGCGCCGGCGAGGACCATGACGCAGCCGCAGCACAGCAGCGCGGCGAGGGACGCGGATACCCCTCCTCCTCCATGTCCTCTACCCCTCCTCATCTCCGGAGAGCTTCCAGAACCTTCCCGCGGCGCACGGGTAGGATTGAGGAGCAGCGGCGGGGATTGAGAAGAAGAGACAGATGGAAGGGAGAGGAGAGGCAAGCTCTAAGCAGAGCAGTGTGCAGACTGCAGAGCACGGGAATTCGGAATGCGCCTGTTGTTTTTTAAGCAGGGAGCATATAAAGCAGCTGCGCACGGCCTCCGTAGCCGCGGCCGCGTTCAAACGCCGGTCCCACGTGTCAGCGCGCAGCAAGGTGGAGCCCTGAGGGCGGGCCCACTCCGCAGCGACACGCTCGTGAGCACGCTGTACCCGTACCGCCGGGTTGGGGGAGCTCGCGAATCGGCCCTTCGCGCACGCGGTGTGGGTGTGTGTCACCTTTTGGCAGTACACGCTTTGTTCGTTCTCCTGCCTCCTTTTTTGTAGTCTTTTGGTCGTTTTTTACTGCTGACAGTGCTCGAAATGGTCGTTAGCAAAGGCTTGGAAATCATTATCCGGTCAAAAGAACAAAGAAAACAGGCTGCTCTACTACCTCTACCACAGGTGGATCACTGAATCGGAATTTTCGATATATGCATCGTGTAAATTTCAAAATTTGGGATATGAAATTTAGCAAAAACAGGTTACGCTGGTTATATATACTGTTTTGCGGTTCAGCTCCTTTTTGACTTCTTATATGGTAGTCTAGTAGAGCTGGAAGTCTGAAGCTCATCTCAAACAAAAAAAAAACAAAAAGAAAGTCTGAAACTGGGAAGCCATGGTGCCAGGCAGTTGTAAAGCGCGGCGCACTTTCTCGCATTCAGCTGCGGCTAATTCGCTCGAAAGTGGTGGGGCCGTGGGGGGTCTCGCAGAACTGTGCGCTATGGGGATGGCATCTATGATCCTTGATCCGCTACAGCACTGGCTGCTAATCTGACAGTAATCTCAATTTGTTCCCTCCCCACTACTAGCACAAGGCGGGGACAGCTACTGTACTGCTCTAACAAAAAGCAAAGCTCCGGGTCTGGTCGTTTTGGAATCGGCATTTACCCTCCGCCTATCCATATCGATTAGCTCAGCGGCCCGGATAGGAATTAATCTCGACATTAGCATTGATGCTCGGGATAAGCTTAAAACATTTTAGTGTATGCAGTGATTTGTTGTTTAGGTGACTTTTCTCACTTGTTTGTTTAAGAAATTGAAAAGGTATCTACCATTTGAGTGTTTCATACATATATCTCCTCATACATATATCTCTTCAGAAGCAGCATCACTAGGGGTGTGAACTAAGCTGTGATAACAATGGAGCAGCAAGATAATCAAATAGGCAAACTAACTTGTCATAAACATTTCATCGAACATCTTGTCTGCATGAACAAAACAGCAACCATGCTTGAAACTTTCAAACCACAAGCCATCCAATGATTCAATAAGAAAATATTTGCAGCAGCGAGCTCACTAGAATATCAATCCACATCATCTCATATTAACATATCAAAGAACACACATATGTCTCTCATGCCAACTCATCATCTATAAAAGTAACCACTTCACATATGGATCAATAGCAATCAAAATGGTGATTTAATCAACTCATCTGGCAAAGAAAATATCAAATCAAGAGTAGACACCGAGATTTATGTGGAAACCTCTTGCGAGGAAAAACCACCAGGGGGCGGTGACACTGCATGAATAAGCAATACAAGATATGAGAGCCAACAAGAATGGAGAGGCTACAAATCCTATGGATTTCACTTTCTATTGTATGGATCTGGTGTATCTAAGTCTCTCCTCTCCTCTCCCTGACCCTAGCTCTCTCCCAAGGTGAAGAACAGAACAGTATGATCTAGTTCGAGTTGGGGCTGCCCAGATGGTAAAGGGCTCTTTAATTTAGCTTAGCAAATTTAAGGATCGAGTTCAATAAGGGTTGGACCATAATAATATATGATTTTGAGCTAAAAATAGATAGGGCTGAGTTGGATTGTGAAGGAGGTATAAGGATCATGATCCATTACCACTCCTAGCTGCCCCTTAAAATGTCAGAATGGTAATGAGGCCCCCAAAGTTGCAGATTATCACAAACAGCCTCAATTTCAACATACAATATGTATAGGCAATGTTTGCCATAACAAATGATCTAATGGGCTTCCAAATTGGTGAATTTAGGAGTGTGCATAGGCAAGTAAGCTCAATTATGACCCTGTTTATTTTGGCTTTTGTGCTGTTGACTTAGTCAAAAGCCACAAGCTGGAACATGAAAAAAAAACCTTCAAAAATAGGATTTGAGAAGTAGAAATCGGATTTGTATTAGAAGGCAAAAAATCAAAGTTAATAGGTGCTTTGATGACTTTTGTAGGATGTTGTTTCAAGAGGCATTACATACGTTATCCATTTTATTTATTCAAAAGCCAATACATGAATGGCCTTTTTCTACTTTTCTTTTAAAGCTAGCTTTTTTGCCACCCATAAAAACCCATTTCTCAATAGTAAAAGCCCAAACAAACATACCCGCGTCAAGGACAAGGATCAGGTGCAGTTATATCATTCTTAATGGAGTTCATTCTTATTAAATGAGGATGAAACCATGTATACAATATTTGTCTATTTCTAAGATAATCTGTCTTTCATGTAGTCTTGAAAACAGCAAATAATTAAATTGTACATTGTGTGAAGTTAAATGATAATTTATTTACGTGGCATCCTTGGAAACATGACTATGAAATAATCTTAGTGCATGGGAACTCTATCAGAGAGAAGAGAGGGAGAGCGAGAGGGAGGGAGAGGGATCGCGAGATGACCATGACTGATGGTTACTCGAGGAATGGCCTTGGGTGCCGGTTACACAATACTAGCGCTCTCACAGCAGAAGCACACGACAGCAATAGTGCTGGCACCGAGAGCTGGAGGAGAATTGAACTACCCGTATGCTGCCTCGACGAGACAACGAGCAGCAATAGTATTGCCGGGGCTTCCAACGGTCAAGGTAGTGGATTGGGACGGTGCCATTTCGCCGACGGTAGTAAGAAACGGCCCACGGCGATTCCTCACGCGATGTGGGGAAGGGCGGGTACACGCCGACAGCGACTACTCTCTCGTCACCGGTGTGCATGCGTGCCCCCACTCCAAGGCCACCCGCGAGCCAACGAGCATCGATGAAATGGAGAATAAAGGTGGACCTGAGCACCATGCATGGAAGCATTACTTTCAAAAGAAAAAAAGCATCATGGAAGCACCACGTTTTGGACTAGGGCTCGGCTTGACCCCGGAGATCGCGTCAACGTACGTGCGGGGACAAATCGAAAGAAACATCTCGTACCTGGTCGGAGATCACGAATGATGATGCCCGTTTGGTTCATCTATATGCACGCGTGCCATCGATCGTACGTCACCGGTCTAAGTCGTCGATCTCGTCCTTCTTAGCGAAGGGAATACGGCCTGAGTGCACGACTTGTGGACTTCATCATAAGCTCGTCGGCAAAGCCGCGAATTAAAGGGGGGTATCGTTCCAATCATTTCTGCCACTCGAACCACTTGCAGTTTTTTGCAATCCTCGTCGTGGGCTCGTGGGAGACTGCTGGGAGCTCGCGCGTTATCCTGTACAGTTACGTTTTTTCTTCCGTTCCGCGCGAGAGGTGCCATGAGGATTGACTGTCGACAAGCGCGACGCGACGCGACGTGACGCGACGCGACGCGACGGCGCGGGCGTCACTGGTCGGTGTCTGCATGCGCTCGGCCGGAGGCGGCTAGCTGCGGAAAAGAGCTCGAGGCCTAGTAGCGCTACTATCTTAATATTTTAGCATATTATTATGTATCTAGATATACACTATATCTAAGTGAATAATAAAAATTATGTATCTAAAGAATTAAAACGATCTACAATTTGAAACGGTGGGAATAACTACTACTCCTAGTCGTTAATCGTTAGTGCAACGAATGCGACCAGTTCTTCGATACTCACGGTATTTTTCTTCAATCATGGGTCACTAATCACTTAGCTTCTATGCGTATGCGTACACAACCTTGGCCTCCTAATCGATGTGTGATGTGCCCCGTCTAAATTGACCAGCCATTACTGCGAAGGTTAGCCACACCATTCTTCTTATCATCGTCGCCCTCATCGGTTGGTCGGTTAGTGTTGCTCGCCGGTCGTGTACAGCGTCAACAAAGCTGTGCCGTGCGAGCGCCGGCGCCGGAGACACCAGGTCGTGCTAGGCTGCTAGCTAATGGCGGCACCGTTGCCCAGACCGAGAGATCACAGGGGAGCGTGACAGCTGACGCGACAGGAGCCGAGGAGCGTGGTCCGGCAGGACGGGATGCAGGGTGGACTGTAGCATTGTGGGCCACTGCGACACGGAAAACGCACGCCCCCATCCGAGCCCATTAGGGTAGACCTAGCTATATCGCCCCCTACGGCCGGTACCACCCATAGATCCTATACGACTTGCGGAAGTCCGTTTATTACGTGGCTTCCGGGCTTCCGGTGTTGAAGATTCGTGCGAGCTTTTTTATCCGTTCGATGCACCTAATCCCTCCTTAGCTCTAACTCTCTAGCACGCTCGAACCACCGTCCACCGCCAAATGGAGAACACACGTCAGCGATCAAATGGAGGAGATGGAGGAGAATCCCATTTGGGTTTCAAATTTCAAATGCAGTTTTCTTAAACCGTTAATCTGTTTTGAAATCCATTTGAAACATTTGGAATGTGTTGTTTCAACATTTTGAATAACTACTTCAACATTTTGGACATATTGCTTCAACATTTATACATAAAATGTTGATCTAGTCTATCGAAATTGTTGAACTAAATTTGAGAAAATGTTAAACCTAGCATTTGAAAATGTTGATTGCATTACTTCAACACTGTAAGTATATATATTCAATTTTTATGCTTAAATGTGAAAATAGTATAATCAGAATGCTGGATTTTTTTCAGAATGAGTTGAACTAAACTCTTCGTGTTAAAAATCACATCACCGTACATCTTATCCTATAATTGGGTAATAGCTTGGACAATTAGAAGAATGAATAAACAAAAAATAAACAAAAATTTGTATGTTATGATGAATCTACCGCTGCATGTGTTAGGAACATGACCCTGCACACGGGTAATGCAATTAGTGGAGAGTAATGCAATTAGTATTTGGACCTAATGGGCTTTATATTCATGTAGCTTAATGAACTTCCGGAAGCTAAATAGGATCCCCTGTACCACCAGCCCTTTTGCAAACACAGCTGTGTCCTGCAAAGTGGCTTCGGATGGGCCGGGTCCAAAGACGACTCCACCCCAAACAAGAGCCCATGTTAGGCTGTTTATTATCGGACTTGGACCGACCATCCTCTCACAAAGGGGGGGGGGGGGGGGGGGGGGGGGCGGGGGGGAGGGACGTACTTCGTTGAATGGAGTACACGCATACTACAGCTCTCTCCGCACAATTTTCCGTGATCGGTGATCTTATGCCATTTGGAGGAATTCAGCATGGTGTGCACGTACAACCATAGAATTCAGACATACAACTCGAGAAAGCACCAAGCTTGCCACAAAGCTGGACATAGCATGATTGTGATTTTGACTCATATGGTGACACTTCAAAAGATGGAAAAAACTTGATTGATTAACTAGTACAAAGAAAAATACAGCACAGACATTCACGGTACACGTATTAACCAGCATAATCAAACGACAGACAGCTCCAAGGCCCGTCCCCACCAATGCGCCGCAACGTCAAGCCACGCCACATCAGCGCTGACGCCGGGCCCCAGAACCCCACAAACACAGAAACACACACGGATACATTATTCAACGCACGATACGCCCCTTACTACGGGCGGCCCCACGTAGCTATGACACGAACGTGAACCCGAACGCCGACGCGGCGGCGGCGACGCGCCCACGAAGGCCGCGACCATATACCGGCGCCGTGCCGTGCGTGGCACGAGACAGCAAGATCGTCGATCGCACGCGCGCGGGACGTGCCCGCTGGACTCACTCGGACTTGCCGACCGCCTCGGCAGCAGGGGCTGCTGCCGCCTCGGCCTCTGCCGGCGCCGCGGCCTCCTCAGCGGCGGCGGCAGCAGCAGGCGCTGCCTCCTCCTTGGCCTCCAGTTCTTTCGCCTCGGCCTCGGTGGCGGCCGGTGCGGGCGTCTCTGCCTCTGCCTCGGCGGGCTTGGTGTCGACCACCGGTGCGGCCTCTACCTCGGCCTCGGCAGCAGCTGGCTCCGCCTCCTTGGTCTCGGCCTCAGCCGGCGCTGCAGCGTCTTGCTCCGCTTCCTTGGTCTCTGCCACGGCTGGAGCTGCCTCGGGCTCTGCATCCTTGGTCTCGGCCTCAGCCGGAGCTGCCACGGGCTCGGCTTCCTTCGTCTCCGTCTCGGCTGCGACAGCCTCCGTCTCGGTCTCCCTGGCCTCAACCTCGGCCGTGGCAGCCTCAGGCTCGGCCTCTTTTGTCTCACCTTCGGCCGGCGCCGCCTCAGGCTCTGCCTCCTTGGTCTCCGTCTCGGCCGGCGCCGCCTCGGGCTCTGCCTCCTTGGCCTCTGCCTCGGCCGGAGCAGCCACTGCCTCGACCTCCCGGGTATCAGTCTCGGCAGGGGCAGCCTCCGCCTCGGGCTCCTTGGCGGCCTCCGGCTCGGCCGGAGCTGCCTCCGCGGCCGGGGTCTCTTCCACGACCGGAGCAGCGGCTTCCTCCTTCGGGGCCTCCTCGGCGACGACGGCTGGTTGGACAGGGACAGGCTCCGCCACCACCGGAGCCTCCTCGACGGGCAGCGTGGCGGTCGGGACCTGGACCTGCACGCACGCACGGAAGGAACGATGAGCACGTGTGCGTTCAGTACGATCAGAAGCATCACGCATCAACATACGCTGATCCATCCGAGATCCGTTGCTGCATATGCAATGCAACCCTCGATCGAAACAGATGATCGATTCGGTCGCACATAGATCATAGATGCAGAGATCAAATTAAGATTGGAGAATCAAATCGGAAGGCACAGTGCATTACCTCGACGGTGGCCATTGGTGCTGAGTTGCGGCTGCCGAGCTTGACCGACCTGTGTGTGTTATGAGCACTGAAGCTCCGAGCTAAGCAGAGCTTTTACCAGTGTGATCGATCGCGTGTGTGGCTGTGTTGTGACTGATGCAGTGGGTTGAGGCAGAGGGGCTATATATAGAGCCCCCCAAGGCCAAAATGGTCATTGCAGAAAGATTTTTTTTTAAAAAAAAAGAGTATGAATCTTGGAGCTCCACATGGCTACATGCAATCTCATTCCCGAATCGTACGTCCATTCAGGGCAACTTGCTCCGCTGGATCAAAAGATGGCCCTGATCGAGCTCAAGCCCATCCATGCATGATGCACACATGAGAGGAGGGAAGATGCAATGCACGCTGATGCTAACGCTGCTAGGGTCCGTCCAGATCAGAGTAACGCGGGTACAGCTGCCACTGTATCTCTTTCGGCTTTGGTCGAAGCAGGGAGACGGCGGCGAGTGGCTGTCAGGAACAGGCCAAGGGCATCAGAGCTGGCCGGCCGGCCGGGCCACGATGGCAAGCGCGCCTTTCGAGGAGGAAATTCTAATCTTTTTGTTTTGTAGGATCGAGAGATCGATCGATGGGCATCGATTTCGGGAGCGTCGGCAGGCACTCGATGGTGGCGTGAAGACAGTGCAACTTGTTGAGCAGCAGCAGCAGCCGAAGAATGTGCGCTCTCGGATGGGGGGCGTCGATCGAAGAGGGTGACAACACGCATTACAGTGAAAGTAGCTAGCGTGTGTCATCGAAGTAGCTTAGCTAGCTAGGGTCAATTTGGCAGGTATGCAACACAAACTGTTCATCAAGTCGATCTGCAGATTACCGGCGGATTCACTTAGAAACAAAGAAAACACACGAATGAATGAATGCCGTCTATGGCATAGACTGCTGAAGTGTCGACGATGCACAAGGGAACGTCAAGATCGTATCGCGACGCAATGATGCCAACGAGGATTCTCTCGAGACATGATGCCATCCAGTCCAGTAGTAGGATTTGATCGTTTCCAGTAGTAGGATTTGATCGTGAACTTTGCGGATGGAGAGTCATAGTGGCATGTTTGATACTAGATGCTAAACTTTA
Organism: Setaria viridis; assembly: GCF_005286985.2. NCBI lineage: Eukaryota > Viridiplantae > Streptophyta > Magnoliopsida > Poales > Poaceae > Setaria > Setaria viridis. Next base: position 32,728,363 of record NC_048268.2, on the reverse strand, counting down.
GTAGTGTCAGATCGGATGTTCGGATACGGAGGACTAAACATGAGCTAATTATAAAACTAATTGCAGAACCCCTATGCTAATTTGCGAGACGAACCTATTAAGCCTAATTAATCCATCATTAGCAGATAGTTACTGTAGCACCACATTATCAAATTATAGACTAATTAGGCTTAATAGATTCGTCTCGCGAATTAGACTCCATCTATGTAATTAGTTTTATAATTAGCCTATGTTTAATACTCCTAATTAGATTCAAACATCTAATGTGACAGGTGCTAAACTTTAGCAGTTATATAAAAGAGGAGAAGGTGAACGTAATTAACAAAGTTCATGGACCGAAGCTTCTAGTGGCAGTAAATAAACTACTGTGGCCATCCTATCCTACGTGTATATCCATGCATGCCATGGAAGAGGTCGCCAAACGCACAGCTACGAGGAGGTAGTTTTACAGCTAACACGGGAGCTGCTCAGCTCTCGTCTTTGGGGTGTGAAGTGCTCGCATGTGGCTGCCTCCGGTTCCGTGGGCAACAATGATTCCGGCAGATGGAGCGAGCGCGACCTCCGCTGTTGGATCACCTAAACTTTCTGCGCCTTTTCCCGAAAGCCAGCGTAGAAAAATGGAAGCTCTCCGCTGCATCGTCAGCGTCGATCGCCTGATCGATGAATCAGTTCGAGCTGGCTCAGCTCGTGCTCCCCATTTTCCCGTTCCAGGAGAAGACAAATGGACGCCGTGGAAGAACCAATCGGCGTCGTCGGCTAGCTACCTCGTCCGGCCGTGCATGTACGCCACGTATCGCGTATGAACCGTTGATGGGCGTGGTGATGAGCAAGATCATGTACCATGTTGCTTTGCTCAGACAGCAACTGGTGGCAGAATTCGACCATGTGAATAGCACAAAAAGAAAGAGAAACAAACTTACCACATTGTTCAAAACGGTGTGGTTGAATTTTGATTGTTGAAATTCAGTTTGAGAGGCAGTGGAAAATGGGCAGGCAACGAACAGTGTCAATGCAGCAATCGACTATCGGAGTAGTACCTAGACAGCCGTTCACGGTGATTTTGGGACGATGCAGACTTGTGCGCGTCCTCTGCTTACTTTACAGCGTGGACCGGAATCAGGACGGACGGATGACACAGCATCGCTTAGCACCTTTGTCGGAAGAAAATGATAAGAACAGGCAGGATTTAAAGCACGGGGGCAGAGTCCGGACCGAACCTCCAACGTGCACTGTAGGGCTTTGATCGATTTGGTGCCGAAATCGCCGCGAATCAGCATGGCCGGCGGCGGTCAGGATTAAGGGCCCCATCGGCACCGCCACGCCCATGATCGGTCCTGCCGAAGAGTCTCTGAAGCTCAAACTCTGCCGTGTTCGTGAGCATGGCGTCTTTTTCTGATGAAAATTGAAGAGATGAGAGGGGAGCAACAGCGGTGGCCATGGAGTGGCTGCCGCAGAGATCTGGGAGGCGCTTTCATGGGAGCCGTGGCCGCCAGCGACGCTGATGTGGCAACAGGTCATGGGCGGCGGCGGGACCCGCGAGCAGTCCTTGCTCAACAGTGGCGGCGCGGAATTTCACGATGCAGAGGTGGCGTGGCGTGCGGCAGCTGGACGCGAGTGTTCAGGTCTGCCTGCCTTCTTCAGTCCTGATCGTCATGGAGAGATTACCCATGACAGTGCTCTGTTTCAGTCTTTCAGAGAAAAACAACATTTGTGTCGTCGTGGAGCCAGTAGTACAAGGTGTGGTTTGTTTCTTACTGGAAAAAAAACGCATGCTGTTTAATTTCTCGTTTTGATTGAGTAGTTCCCGGTTGCATTCACATCTGAATTCTTTGTTTTTTGAAAGAAAAATGTAAATGCTGCCATATTTGCGATTTTTTAATAAAAAATACTTTGTGAGGTGTGAAAAACGATTTACAGTACGTCAATGCAAAGAAAATTTGAGTTGAAACCATCCAGCTTGAGAGAAGCTAGGAAGCCCTACTGTACTCCAAGGTCCAAGCACCGCAAAACACACGCCAGATCGGTTGATGAGTGCGAGCTGTTTGATGGCCTTCGTAATTTCTTCAACTTCTTCAGGGCACTGAACGTTGTCTTCCTCTTGCCCGGTCACCCGGCTACGGCTACACCCATCTCTGCCTGCATCCTAGCCATCGCTACTCGCCGCAACGTCACTTCCCTAAACCGACGTGGTGTGAATGTGTGATACAAGGGCGAAAGCTAGCATAAAATCTATGTGGTGCACAACACTCTTAGCTCAGTAGAAACGAAACTGATTTGTATGGTCAAAAAGGGCCATAGTACTAAATGTTTTCTCCTACCCGGTGCCAGTGCACCAACCTAATCCAACGTGGCTTTGCTCCTGGCGAGTGATGATGTGATACCCAACCGTCCTGGCATCTATATATGACCCTATTCTTTTTGGGCCTTCCGATCCCCTTCCTTACACGGTTAAACCCATCGCCTTTAAGCCCATTAGTGATGAATCTTCTTTTAGCAGAGTCTTGCAAATGACTTAAGCGGTGCCATTTCAAGCATCCTATAAGCCGCCGTGGATTGAGGTCATATTTTGGATCCATGGACTAAATATTAGGTCTAAACTTTAATTCATTAGCTGATCCATACAGGGACTACCCCAATTTAATTTTAGTCCATTATTAGTCCTCCAAGCCCACCTAATTAGATTAAAAATAGCTAAAACGAGCCAATCGTCCGAGAAATGACCAGAGTAGCCCTCCACTTTATCTCTTCCCACACATGTAAAAAGAAAGGATAAAAATGAACTTTATGTGTCTCCCATCTGCCTTTTAGTCCTAGGATCTAAACATGGTATGGAGTTAGCTAACCTTTAATCACCTGGAGTTTTGTTCGGACTAAACCTTTTTTTCACTGCAAACCAGCAGGGACCAGACTGAACCTTAGTTCTAGATGAGCGACAGTGCGATCAAGTCCGTGCAAAAATATTTTAACTAGATAGCCATATTTGTCAGTGGGTTGGTCTTGATGAATCCACAACATTTCCCTTTCTATTTGTATTTTTTTGTGAGTAGGGGCTGGGCACATGTCCCTTTTTATTTTTATATATATTTAGTTGTGTGTAGGATATTTAGCTAGTAATATCTGACTCACAATTTACTCTCTGCCTTAACAAATATAGCGATGGAGATAGTGCTATATACTGGGGTCATGTTTATTTTGCATGCTCTACATTACTCTCTGTCTAGTATGTTTTCTCATAATTTATGAAAAATAAGTACCAGCGATTTATGAAATGAAAGAGTGCAGGTGCAGACTGAGTCAAACCGGCCCAACCAAGGAAGCATAAGGGTCCATGAAAAACTTTAATTCAATTTTAGTACTTTCAAGTATATATATAATTTGACAGCTTCGCTTAGAAAAATCCAGAACTTGTCCAAATTAAAAAAATATATCAACGTGAATTGGGACGTTTGAATTTGAAACTTTTTTATATAGTTTCAACTTGGATTTGGCAACATTCCGTCAAACAAATGCGATAAAAAATGAAAATGATAAAAGGAGGGACAAACACGATTATACGAATGCCCCTAGATAACTAGGAACTTCATACATCGAACAAACCATCTTAGAACTGAATAGACTGAACCCAATCTACAGTTGCAAGCAGTAACCAGTCCCCTAAACTTGCTGCCCAGCAGCCCAAGCTTCAAATGGAGTAGGGCATAGCTGATATAGGTACGTTACCCATTGTGCATCGTCCCAACCAAGCCACGTTTGGGGAGCATCCTTCCTTACTTACCTTGGCAACCCAACCTTGCAGCCGTGTGAATATTACACATTGGAGGCATGTATCCTTGCATGGCTGCTATTCTTTCATCGCATACTATCCTTTCCTTGCAACCTGGCCATGGATCGCCTCCTCACCAAAACTCCAAAACCCACTCGGTCACGTATAAGACGCCTGCAACTGCAATCCCATCCATTTCACATTCAGAGCTGGCTCGGATTTAATCTGCGGTCTCGATGGATTCAACTCTGCCGTGCCGCCTCCTTCCTCTTCCATCGGTGCAGCGCCACCATGACTGCCCAGGAAGCAGATGGCCGGGGCGTGTCAAGACGGGCAGAGCAGGAAGGAATTCCGGCAAATTCTGCGCGAGAGGGCTGTTCGGCAGCGGCGGCGGCGGCGACGGGCTCCGGACCGTGATGAGGATGGTGAAGCTGAACTCGGCCATCCAGAACCGGAGCGTCAGGGAGCTGCTCGAGCTCATCGGCGACGAGTGCCTCTACTTCCTCAGCAACCTCCGGTCCATCGATGTCTCGCAGCTGGGCAAGGTAAAAAACGAGACCGTATATACATCAGCACTAAATGCTACTACTAGTAAAAACTCGTACAAACACCTCCGTGCTGCATCGAGTTTGCTTACCTGACATCGCTTGCCTGCAAACCCTGCATCCTCCTGAGTTCCTGACCCGTGCCGTTGTTGGCAGGACATGTTCCTGCTTCTCCACGCGCTGATGGTCCGGCACCACGTGTCGTTCGTGCTCAAGCCGACGCCGGACGAAACGGGCTTCGACCTGGGTGTCAAATGGTCTCTAGGTCTGTCTTCTGTTGAACCAAACATTTGGTCAGTTTGACAGTTTCAGCAATGGACCACGAAACTGAAGCTCTGGGATCGTTTGTTCTGCAGAATGGAAGGGGCAGAAGCTGCCATGGGACCTGGACTGCAACGTCTCCACCACGCACGTCTACAGGGGCCTCCTGCTCATCAGGTAACAATTCTAGCGTCAGGCTAAACTGAGACCTTGGGTAAATTTGTTGGCATTTTACCGTCAATTTTCCGAGTAAAAACCATGGTTTGCGTTAGGAACAAATCCTTTGCACATGGGACAAAGTTAGCTTTAGGGATTAGGGTTGCTGAAAGATCAAAAGAACGGACTGAATCGCGTTGATTTCCTATTGTTGCAGCCAAGTGAACAAGACCTGCGTGCCACTCCTCCAGAGGATTCTTGGGATCATCCAGCAGGCAAGCATAACAAACAGATAACAGATTTCTGAAACAAAGTTACCACCAACATAGCAATCACTTTCATTTCTTTCTTTCTTTTTTTGCAAAATGCTAACAGCAAATGATTTCTCTTTCGTGACTGCAGAATTTGGATGCAGTGATTTTGACTATTGTGAACAAGGTCCTGCCTGAAGGTACTCTTGACGAGAAAAAGACCAGCACGATAATTTTCTGCGTCATCATTGGTCTGGTGGTCATGTTACTGTTCTACGCCCTGTTCAAGAACTTGTAGGCTCAGGAGAGCAAGACACAGTTATCCACTGTTGTACAGCTAGCAGAGCTTCTTGTAAATCATCAGCACATCACGCAGAAACAGAAACACCAAATTCTGGACATAGCCAACCATCGTGCGGCGGTTGTTGGATGTAAACTGCAACTAGTGCTGATGCACAAGATGGATGTGATAAAGGATTACCAATGAACAGGGGAGCAAAAGATGATCGTTCGATAACTGTATAAGTTAGGTATCACCCACAGGAACATAATATTGGGGGTACAGGTGTCTCAAGTCAACTAAGGACTAGCAATGTAAGAGGCTTTCAGGTAGCAAACGAGAAAGCAACTTCTTACCAGAAAACGCACCTACGATAGCTGAATTTACATCAGGCAAAGTACATCAGCTCTCGCTGTCCTTTTAGTTTCGCTCTGACACTGCTTTCTATTTAACAAACTAGAAAGTCAGATACACTACTACGTCTGACCTTTTGCGAGCATCAGACATTCAGGCTAGACTATGTAACAACTCCCATTCCTTGCTACTGTGAAGAGATTAGCCACCATTTCTCACAGGTAAACCAGCCCAACAATAAGAAATAGTTAACAAACACTTTCAGCAGATTTCTGTTGTTTCATCAGTGCCTACTACCAGGATGTTAGCCCAGAGCCCAGAGGACATTTTGTCTGCAGCCAAAAGTTAAACCACCACCAATTTCTGCATTAGAATATTAGACAAACGAGCTAATACCAAGCTGCAGAATAAAAGAAATGGTAACGATCAGCAGTCAAGGCACTTAATGCAAGAAATCTGGTGAGATAAAAACAATTAAATTTGGTCAAGTCAAAGCTTTACAGTACCAAGTCGACCGCTTTCAATAGACTCCTTTTACTAATGCAACATATTTAAAACGGGTAAACTAGGACTTGAAAGCAAGCAACTGCAGAAGGATGGATGTTCTCCAGCAAGTAGTCAAGTACTAGGCAGGGCAAGCCCCCATATACATAAGGGATGCTATTGGGATTTAGGAGAGTCAAATAACTAACCAGTCAGATCTTGGTAGGTTGCTTAAAAAGGTGATCTGAAACCAACTCTGAGACACCCTGAGCAGTAAGACTTTCACATCCAAATAGCTGTTTAAGTTTCGAGTCACAAAGTATCACTGTGGAATTCTCTGGATCCTGTAACAAAACAAGAAAAGAAAACCAATTAGGCCACCAACCTGTTTCTTCTTTTGCACAGACACCAGTGATTGTACAAGTATCTGCAATCTGCTTTTATATAGAAAATAGATCACATTGAAACAATGTACTAAGGAAGAGAACCAGCAAATATGAACTGACGCAATTCACCTAGCAATATAGCATAGTTTATTTTACTTACAGAAAGAGTAGCAAGCTCTTATTGTAAACTGTAATTAAAAAAATCTCACAGGAAGATAAGCTCCGCCATTAAATGAGTCAACCATAACACATGCCTTCCTAGAAATTTCTAGCATCAACAAAAGCATTTCATCTAGATATGTAAGCAGCCTAGAACGCATATTTTCAATGTTCTCGGCTTATCTCTGTGACAACAAAATGAAAAAGGAAACAGAATGTAGTGGGGAAATAGAAGGAAGGGTGCATTATATTACACCAGGACAAGAGTGAGGTTCCAGACTATGGGTAGCCAATAATATATTTCACCTATTGCTTTTGTTCCGATTTGTCATTCATAAAGCTTTAGGTGGCAAAATCATTACTGGTCAATTACGTATGAAAACGCTAAAGCGAAAAGGGGGCTTATATGGAACACGCTTTGCTTATGCTTCACTCTTGTCATAGGTCAAAAGGATAGACAATAAACCAAATTGCATACACAAGCAACATGCACATACTAGCATGTTGTTTAATGATTTTCATATAGGATGTGACACAATATGAAATTATGCTGACCCCATATACCAGTGCTTCAAGTACCAAAATTAAAAAGCACATGGATATATACACTCAGCAACTTGTATATAGAGACAGCCATATGCATCTAGTTGGTCAACTAACAACCACTATGCCACCAACCAAACCCAAATCTAAGAAAGAAAACAGCATGCAAGGGATCTACCTCATAAAAAAACAATATTTATCAAACAGGGGTCCAACAGTCCAACCAACAAAAATTGTCATGGATAAGAAAAGTTCTCAGGTATGACAAGATCAGTCTAAAGCACAAATAATGCAGTTACTAATATCAATGAGTTCACATTTTCTTCCTAGTGAGATAGCAATCTAACTTTCCAAAATAATATATGCGTCCTCTTTTCTGGAATGACATTCTGGTACTATATAGCAGAGATAAACATTTCCTTTCATCTTTCATAGTTTTCCAAGGTTGGACAAAATTACTTGCAATGCCCACTAGATGTTTAATATTGCATACAACATTTCAAAGAGGGACAGTAGCACATAACAGTTCTGGTAGTAATCATCCACTGACCTCTAGATTATTGCTTTTAATGTGGTCCCAGACACGCTTAACAGCCTCAGAATGGGGCATCTCTCTTTCTCCAGTCCCCAAAAAGGTGGCCAGAGCATCAGAAATGACAAAGGGCAGCTGCTTAACATCAGTTTCAACAGGAGAAACAGGAGAAATAGGTTCACCACCCTCTGACTTCAATTTCTTTGATTCTCGTTTCGAATCATCTGCAGGAATTTGGACCATATGTTCGGTAAACAAAACATTGATCATTTTGCGACAATTTAGCTATGGTGTGGCAGGAGAAAATCTTACTGGTAGTCTCAAGAGGACGTATATGCTTAGACAAAAGCTTGTTCATCTTGAACATGTCAGTGCTATCAGTCTCGAAAACTAATCGGAGCTCGTCATTGCATATGATCTTTCTCTTATTGTTAGGATCCTGCAAATTGTTCTTGCGAATGTATGCCCAAAGCTGCTTAACAATCTACATTGATTAACAGCAATGTCAGGTTTTCTGCCATGATGTAAACATCTATACAAGATATTAGAAAGATGGGCCAGAAAGATAGACCTCAGTTCTAGCCATGGCCGGTTCACCAACGATAGCTTGCAGCTCTGGAGACACACCGCAGACTTTGTTTAATCCTCCTGGGCCACCTCTTCGTTTTGCTCCAGCACTAGCACTGCTACATTAACACAAAAAGGACAGTAAGTTACCAGCAAATGACAGCTGACAATTGAGAACAGGGGACACATCGATATCTCGTATTATCCAAGGGAGGGAAGTTCCCTTCGAGATTTATCAGGAACATTCTCACATGCAGACAGTTTGATGTGTGCTGAATAGTAAGTAGTATGGTTTCAGTACATGTAAAGTGTCATAAATTCCTTTCAAGTTATTAAGCATAGCAAACAGAAAGGCTCCTTTCTAGTTCCAGCTAGATACCTAAACGTAGAACCCACTGTGCAAATTCATCTGTTAAGCACAATGACAGTTACGGATAAGCTTCTTTGTTTGAAACTGGTTGCTTGAAAAGCAAACATTTTGATGGGGATGATGAAATCCATTACTACTACGGGAGCATTCAAATGTTTTCACAGGTACACTAGATGTGATTCCCTCCCCTAATCATGGAACCATGGACATTAAATGTCTAGTACAAGTAGACATGGCACCACAAAATTCCTCAAATGAACCAACAGGAGCTCTAGACAACAAGTTCCTTGCACTTCATCCCACCCCACTAATCACTCCTATCCTGAAAAATATTTCAGTCCACCAGAAACAATCAATCCCGAATCCGTACCACGATACAGACACTGTGACCACCCAAAAAAGATGTAAGCTTTTACAGTTAATCCCACTTCAATCCACCAAACAAATCTGAAAAGGGAACAAAACTCACATCCAAGAGATTTTAGGAGATTAGCTTCGCGTAGAAGCTACTCCATCTAATTGTAACCGCACGAGGACGGAGATCCTCCAAACCCTAATCCGAAGAGGGGGAATGAAGAGAAGTGTCACCTGTCCTTCTTCGAGCCAGCAGGCGCCGCCGCCGCACGGGGACTCTCGCCCGGAGTGGCTGCCGCAGCAGATGCAGCCGCCGCCGCCGCCGCCGCCGCGGCCATCTGCTGATGCTGCTGTTGCTGTAGCTGGACGAGCCTCTGCAGCTGCGCCTGGTCCGCCTGCGGGAAGGGCTGATGCCCGTAGCGGTACGACGCGGCGGTGTCGAACGGCGAGGGGGGCGCCCCGTGGCGGTGCTGCTGGTGCTGGTACTGCTGCGAGGCGGAGAGGTAGGACTGCATCTGCTGCGGGAAGAAGTGGGGAACGGCCGGCGCCGGGGCGGGGGCGGAGGCCGAGGACGCCGCGGCGGCGGAGGTGGAGAAGGGCAGCTGCGCGGGAGCCTCGCCGCGGGCTCGGCCACCGCCGCCGGCGCCGGCGCCGGTGGGCGCGGGGTCGAAAGGGTCCTTCCGCGATGCGGCGGGGTCGGGCGCCGCGGCCGCCGGGCCGAGGAGCGCGACGAGGACGCTGCGGATGAGCGGCGCCTTGGGGGAGACGTCGACGCCGAGCTGCGCCCCGAGCTGCCGCACCACGGAGTCCGCGGATATCCCGGTGCCGCCCTGCGCGGCGGTCTGGCGGACGATGGACTCCACGTAGTGGGCCAGCTCCTGGTCGGACAACATCGGGGCTAGGGGAGGGGGTGGCGAGGATCAGGAGGGGGCGGGGCCTCTCCTATCCTCTGTCTCTCTCTCTCTCTTCGGCGGCGGCGGAGGCGGTGGTGCGGCGCCTCCACGCGCTTTTGAAAATTGAAATGGGTGGGGGGACGGGGGGGATCCCTCCCTGCGGGGGAGGCGCGTTTCAGTTTCGGGGGTGGTGGGTTGGGGGGCTCGCGGTGGTTCAGGCGTCCTCGCCCTTGGTTTTGTGGCTTCCTCCGCTGGCTGGGCTTGCGGTTCCGGTCCGGATGGGGATAGACGAGGGGCGATTTTGCGGCCGCACGCCTCAGTTTTCTTCTATGTTCAAGATTGGGTTCCGGTGGACGTGTTTGAACTTTTTTGGTGAGAGAGTAACCTAGGAGTGGACCTTTTAGTGAGTGAAATGGGAGCGTGATCGATTCATGGATCCCATCCTTTTAAGAGCCGAAGAATAATCTTGACCTGCGGAACTCGGAATGGGTGAGGTTTCATGTGTAACCACTTATCAAATTTTCGAATGGTGAATATCTTCGAGTAGATAAAGTTAGGTGATGTTTGAATTTTATAAAAGTGAAAGAAAAATAGGTGTAACTTTGAGAGCTTAGATATCCTCGCTCCTCGGAGAGACGGTGGGACACTGCATGGCTCCAGGTAACGGTTGAGTTGAGTTGCCCAATAGAAAGTCACCAAGAAAACGGTTGCCATGCAAAAGGTTATGTGACGTCGAGACAATGCACGTACCTTTTCACCACTATCGCCTTGCAAACTCCCACGATATTTAAAAAATAGTTTGCATTACGTTACATGCTTTACGATAGATTGAATTATTCAATAGGCGGATAATACCATAAGGGACGTGAAGTGGCCTTCAATTAATGGTTAAAGAGAGCAACATAGTAGAATACCATAAGCTATGTAGAAATAAATCCCCAAATAACCATGTAAAAAGTAACACCAAAACACCATATAATGTAATATCATACCGGTATTACTATTAACATAAGAAGGTTTTAAATATTCACATCATGTTGCATAATCATTTGCAAAACCATAGAAAGGTATATGATTCGTTTGATCGATTGCCCCGTATATTTGTGTAAAACCAACCACATTTACCATAGATTTGCTTGAAAATTTAGAGCAAGACTTTATACACAACTATAAAATAATTTAGGAAGTTTTTTTAGCAGGATGATACGAGGCCCATAAATTTGAAAGGCAAGATAGGTTCTTAAACTTACAATACAAGCATCTTGAAAAAACTTTGAGCACATCTTTAAGATAGGACCCAACGTCATAGTGCATGTCCTTTTAGAAGTTAGGGAATTGAGGGACGTTTGGATACCAGCGCTAAACTTTAGTTATGTCACATCGGATGTTCGGATGCTAATTAGGATGACTAAATATGAGCTATTTATAAAACAAATAGCAGAACCCCTAGGCTAAATCGCGAGACGAATCTATCAAGACTAATTAACCATCATTAGCGAATGGTTACTATAGCACCACATTGTCAAATCATGGACTAATTAGGCTTAATAGATTCATCTCGTGATTTAGCCTAGGGGTTGTGCAATTAGTTTTGTAATTAGCCTATATTTAATACTCCTAATTAGTGTTCAAACATCCGATGTGACAGGATCCTATCTCCCAAGTACCCTCTAAACACGATGGTCTATCAAATGATCAGACGGACAAACAACCACCATATGTCTTAGTTGGAAAGTCTAGTAGTGATATGATAGTCAATTAAAAGATGGATGGCTAGCAAATATCCATGCCTTATCATTTCTAATTATCACGTTAATCTTTCATAATTGTAAAACCTAACTAAAAACAATCACGAAGCCATGAAGGTATGGAGCGAACGCTCTGAATCAGCATAGGTAGTCGGAAGTTTGTGTGCATTCTAGTTGCCTCCGTCATGTTGTTGTTGGGGCGCTGACGGGGCTTTCCTAATTAGCGCACGCTAAGATGGCTTCCCGCCATTGATTCCCAACATTCCAGCCATCGATTCCCGACAGCTTCCAAACTTTTCATTTTGGGAAAGTTTTAAATCCTGTAACTTTTCATTTTCGAAATATCATAACTTATGCACATAATTTCGATGCATAACTTCGTAAATATAACTTTTTTATAAGATAATTTTTTAGCACAACTTCAATAGCATGTAGAATTTATGTGTACAACTTCTAAGTACAATTTGTAAGAATAACTTCGAATTTTGTTTTTTTGGAAAGCTCTAACCTATACGCACAACTTGTACGCATAACTTTTTTCTTAACAACAATTTAGGTGATAAATTCATAATACAACTTTCATGATATAATATACATAACTTATATGCGTAACATTTGTGCGGGTCAGCACATGGTCGTGCTCCGCGTGGGACCCATTGGCTGCTGCGTCGCGCGCCGCAAAGCGCTGTTCAGGTCCTCTTTGGTAGGGCTCCGGCTTAGAGGAGCCGGTGGAGCCACTTTTTTTTCTGATTTCTCCATGTAAAACGGCTCCGGCTCTTGTAGTGCTCCACGAGTGGAGTTATTTTTGATCAAATTGTTTGGTAGAATTTCAATTGGAGTCGCAGGAGAAGCCGGGACTCGAGCCTTGCAAAGGGCCCTGAATGTTGCGGCGCTGATGAAAGCCGGAAACCGCCGAGGCCAGCAAGCCCCCGAGCCAAAGGTGCAAACCAAAAAAACGGCCCGCCATGAAGCGCGAACAAGACACATGTGCCCCTCCCAGATCGGCAGAATGGCACCGAGCCACCGAGCCCCCCGGGTCGACAGATGGCTGGCCTGGCTGGATAAACCGTACACCGCCCGGAGGCTCGGTAGCCCCCGCCGGACGCAACCTTCCCCCTTCCCTGCGCGCGGTCCTCGTGCGCCGCGCGCCCCCACCGCGGTAGTTGCGCGACCCGACCCAAACCCTCCCCCGCGCGCACCCACCGCCCCAGGGGCCCCGCGCGCCAGCCACACGCGCGCCCGGGAGGCGAGGAGCACGCCCCGCGCGCCGGCCGCCGCGCCACTTGGGGTTGGCGCTGGCCGCTCACCTGCTCTGCCGCCGCACGCCTCCACCTCCACTCCACGCTCCACGCCAGCCAGCCTCTGACGGCCGGAGCAGCACGCGCGGGCGCGAGGCCGCGGCGCTTTTCGCCTGGCCGCCTGCTGCCGCGCCTCCCCGTCTCTGCCACTGCCGTGCCGTGCCGAGCCGCTGCCGTGTGCGGAGCCGTGCCTGTGCTGCTGCCTCTGCCTGCAGGCGTAAGTCTTACCGACCGGTTACATCACTGCACCGCGGCAGCAAACGTGTCAGCGCGGACCAGCAGCGGGCATCCGATGCGGCCGAAGCGCGCGCGGCAGCACTGCCGTCTGCCGTGGGCCAGCAGTGGCAGTGACCAGTGAGCTCTCCCACCGTCGTGCCGGCCGAGCAGGATCGAGTCGACAGACACATGCTGCTCTGGAGTTTGGTGGTGGGGTGACGGCGATCTGCTTTGACCCGGCGGTTATCGCCACAACACCCCACTTCGATTCCAGGCCGGCGTTCTCCGCATCTGTTCTGTTCAGTCCGCTGAACAGGGACGGAGGAGGAGGAAGAAAGCAGCAGGACGATGGTCTCTGCTGTACGGGAGTTGTAGCGAAGCTGGTGCGTGCAGTGCAGCGTGCCTGCCACAGCACTCGCGCCGCGCGTGGCGCGTGCCGACGAACAGGGGGGGATCTCGGTCCACGGTCTTTGCCCGCTCCCCGCTGTGTGTGCCCTGACACCCCGACCTGCCCTTTTGCTTTCTCGTCCTTTCTCCCATCTCCATTTCGCGTGTTCCGAGGCGCGCGCGCGGGCGGGCACCACACCTCCGCCGGAATCCAGACGTCGGACGGGTCGACGCAATCATTGAACCGCCAATGAATCCACAACGCTACGCTACAGGCCAATCCGTCCATGGCTTGGCTCTCTTGTCGTCACAGGACGCCAAAGGATTATGGGTTTGGGATCGATCGAAAACCAGCCCGGGACCGGGAGGGAGGACCCGGACCGGAGCAGAGCAGAGGGTAACCTGATCTCGCGGTGAGACGTGGAGTCTGGGCTCGGCAGATTGGTGGTCGACGTCGACGACGAGATCACGAGACGGCGACCACCATTGGCTGTAGTGCGTGGTTGCCGAACGGAGGGAGTCTGGTGGGAGCCTGCAAAGGATCTTGCGCCTTTTCTATGTTTGTTCTTCCTGGACCCTCGTCGTGTCTGACCCGGGCCCCCTTGCCACAATTGTCAGAGCCTTCCTGTCCACTAGATTTATAAAACCTCGACTGCTAGTCTGCTACTACTGCTAGTCTATACTTCAACAGACCAACGGTGCTGCTGCATCACCCATTAATCCACCAAAGGCAGCATTTACAAAAGGGTATTGGGTATACGCTTCAGAATACGCATTGTATCCAGTGAAAAATACGATACACAGGAAGTGACGTATACGGTACTTCGCAGTTCACGTTTTAGTACTACTAGATATGGACCGACGCTCGCGTGGATCCAAGTTTTGGCCCAGTTCCACGCCTGGGCTGATGGGCTGGCCCACGTGACAATCCAAGAAATCGAAACCATACCCACACTACACAACACACACCAGGCCGAGCTATTCTGCGAGGCCAAATTGATCCTCCGGCCGTCTCGGCCCGATCTGATGCGTGCGACAAGCGAGCTGAATTTACTGAACCGGACAAAAAGGCTACATGTGTACTTATAAAGATCCAAGATCCAAAATAATTGAAAATATATTTTACGCAAACAATTTCTCCTATACCTCTCACGTTGGACCCACTGCGCAGGTCAAAGGGGTGTGACAGGAAGGGGGAGATGGAAAAAACAACCAAAGGAAAATGATTCTGCCAAAATCGAATTTTTTTTTTGACACCGCGCTTTCTCCAACCCGCCCGACTTATCCACCGCAATCCTCAAATTTTTCACCATGAATCCATCATCAGCCTTAATAATGTACTCTTTCCAAATTTGTGGTTGTAAACTACCAATATCCCTACCAAATAGACCATGTCGGAATCCAAGCAAATCACAAATCAATCATCGATCATCGGTAGAAGGTTTCCATTTACGATCCCCCTACCATCAAAGCCACATCGAGAAGACCACATCACTGGTGATTTTGTTTACCCGCTCGCGTACCCACGCTTGTCCCGCCCGTCAATCCAGCCCGCCGATCGCGGCTACTCTCTCCTCACTCTTTCCTTCTTTGTCACGCCCATCCCATCGGCCATCGCCTCCCCATTCGTCTGCGCCGCCTCTCCTTTCTCCTACACTCCCTGACCAGTCCGGCCTCCCCCGGACTCCCTCTATGAACGCTGCCCCACGCCTTGACCAAGACACCGCACGACGGAGCTCCTCACCGCCTTTGCCCCACGCTTGTTCATCCTCCACCGGCGTGGCCTCCTCCACACTACCGCACCTCGCGCGCTCGCCTTGGTAGCAGCTTAATCCGACCTCTGTGCAGCCGCCGCCATGGATGCTTCCCCAGGGCGATGTCCAATGCCGATTCTGAGGCCCCTTGCATCACATGATGACATCAGGTAAGACGACACCCTGATTGGATTTGTGAAATTTACTCGCGTTATTGTTGTAGTCATGTTCCCCTATTCTTGGTGTTCTTGATCGTCATTTGTGTCAGTTTCTGGAGGAGTTTCTGCAGGAGAAATAGCAACTTGGGCCTGTCCTATAGCTAATGCTATCTATCTGAGGCAGGATGTTGAATCAAGGTAAGAGATAATTTGGTTTCATATTACTAGTCTTGCTCAGATTCACTAATTCATCTGCTCTCTTCCTGTATAGGAGCCGACTTTATAAAAAGAGCTATCTTTAGGCACATTGGATGATTAAGTAGAACTTCCATATTTCTATATCTCAGTACATGATGGAATTGTTTGCATTCTGGAAAATAATAAATATCGTAGAAATAAGGAGAATATCAAGCATACTTTAACAGCTTACAAGTTCAAATCATATGCATTCATTGCCCCGGATGCCTAATTTTTGTGGAAATGGTTTTGGACCATTGAATGGGATGCATCCTGCGGTATGTCAATTAAAATTGTTGTACTTTCATTAGGATATACTCTGTAGTCAAATGAACATGTCTTTAAGTGTCACGAATGGAGCAAATAAACTACCTTCAAATCTACTTCTAAAACTATTTATCAACCATGGATGCACGCATGAGTTCCAAAATAAATAGACCTGGTATATTAGATATATTAGGCAGGAGTATATTGATAAAGCCTTGCCTGTTCGAAAACTATATTCGGTATTTTTCTTAGCTTGTTGATCAGAATAATGCATGCTTATCAATTCAAATACTTAGATGTATCATCCATATATTTTACTTCTGATCAAATAGGTAGGTTCATTTGTTTTGCTTAATGCGTTGGATTATTTTAGTTGGAGACAGTGAGACCATAGATGGGCATTGTAGTGATTAAGTTAAGCTATGTTTGTACTTATGTCATTTCACCAAGTGTAGCTGGCTATGTTGCTTGAGTGATTAAAAAAACCTATAACCTGTTCCTTTTAATGTTTCTTAGATTTTGCTAATCTTTTAGTTAGCTTATAGCACTGGCATAAATTCAGTTTATCCGTGCCAATTAGATTTTCTAAATGCAGCCACACTGATGGTTTTCAACAGAGCTGTGATATGCCAGTATTAGTGTTTGTAGGCAACATGAGCAAGCATCCCTGCGTGGAGCCATCAAGTTGCATCTTCTGCACTCATCTCTATCAAGGTGTTCATCTGATTGGTGGTATGAAGGAATGTGGTGCAGGTGCTTGATTCTGCCTAATACAATTAAATATATTTTTCCATTCTGCACCATCATTTTTGTGATGTTCATCTTTCATCAGATTTGTTTGATTGACATAATCTATTTTTCCCATGACATGGTAGGCTAGGAGGATAAGGTTGGTAGCCATAATTGATGATCTCTTGCAAGCATGTCGGGCAAAAATAAGTAAGCCACCAAACCTGAATCAGGATTGGAACTGGAGTGTTATGATGGGTTTCTTAGATGTAAGCCTGACCTACAGTCCTTCTCATGTTCACTCCATTTTACTGATTCCATATTCAAACGTCCTGGCTTGGGGATGGGGCACATACATGTCCTCCTCTAAACCCTTATTCCTATGTTTTCTGGTGAATTCTGTGGCATTTGTTGTGATTAGAGATGGTATTCTTGGTCATGGAAGGCGGAAATACCCAATGAAGGAAATGTCTTTTCTTAATTGAGTTCACATGGTGTGCTTGTACCAGATGATAAATGATGCTCGTTTAGCCTTCTCTGTTTTGCACTTGGTTGTAATTCTCCTCGCTTGTAATTCTATAGCACATTATTTAGCTGGTTTGGGTGTGAGTTTGATGCCAGGTGATGTCTAAGTTATGGCCTGACGTGCTACCTGGTGATGTAATTAACTTGGTGGCAGACAATTTGTCATCAGTTTAAGTTAATGGATGCATGTTCAATCTTAATAAATAAATTGAGTAGTGAGAAATGATCAGGGTGGAATGATAGGGTTAAGAGGTAGAAGTAGGGAAGGAGCTGGAGAGGAGTAAAGAGAAAACTAAAGTAAGAAACCATTCACCTGTTTTTTGTCTACACTTTGTTTTAAAAAAGCCATCATGGTACTTTCATCCTGTTGAAGTACTTGGCAATTTAAGTAGTTTAAACCTTGATTTAATAATACGTTTAGATAATTTCTATGATTTTGCTATTTATGCTGATTAAATAAATATATCAGTAGTCCGAGTCTGTTTTATGAAAGTAAAATGTAAATCATGTTTTTGTTTTTTTTTAAACACGTGCGGCACGCACGTGCATTTTACTTGTCTCTGAAACATCAATGTCTCGCACAAGAAACACTGCACTGGATTCAACAAACGTGTACGGGTGCTTGGTTGCTGACCACGCACAGCCACCACGCCACAAGTGTGGCGCCGCCGCAAAAGCTGGTTGCTGACAAAGGTTATGTTGTGGCAGCTTTTTTTCTTCATGATTTTGGCCAAAGTTGTGGCTCAAGAATTTGCCGCCGCATCTGCGGCTTGGCAACGTGTGGCCCGCGTACAAGCGGCCCCTACATACATTTTGCCTGATTTTTTTGGTAGGATATTTTGCTTGATTGAGATTTGCGGCAGAGGCAGCATGGACACTTCCGCCCTCATGCCCTCACTTGAACATTCACAGCTCACCTGCACTAGCTGTTACCTCCCCCTTCCCATCATTTTCTTTTGTTTTCAATTCAACTCTGAACTCTCTTTCTTTTTCAGGCCTGCTCAAAAATCATTTTTGTCGTTTGCATAACTAAAAAGACGACGACGCACGGGAAGGGAAAAAAAATGGTGCTGGGTTTCCACGGACACCGCCGAGCCCAAGCGGGAGGGGATAACGTGCCGCGCCGAGGGGTGACGTGGCCGCATCCGCGGCCGTCGCCTGCAGATTGGCACCCATTGGAGCCGAGCTAACCCGTACGTGTCACCTCCATCCGCTCATCCATGTGGACCTTTTTTTATAAGCATGAATCGATGCATGTTTTTGAATCGTTCATGAAAAGATGAACTCCATTTCTTGAATAGACGAACCGGTACATGACTGAGACAGGTAGGACAATGATTCGCTTTGCGGCAAAGAAGCCCTTAAGAATTGGGCAGCAGATTAGGACTCCTTTTATAGGACTGTCGCTGTGGCTGAAACAGCTCTGGTTGTGGCTTCTATGATGGAGCAACTTTTTTGGTGGAGTTAAAGCTGTTTTGAAAATTATTTGGCAAAATAACTTCTTCTATATTTTTATGAATGGCTCCAGGGAACGCGATTTCGCTTCTCTGCTGGAGCCATTTTTCATTTTTCATGGACCGTTAGGCTCCGGCGGGAGCATTGGAGGAGCTGAAGCGGGAGGCCTTCCAAAAGGAGCTTAGGGGGTGTTTGGTGGCCTTAGGGATGTTTGGTTCTTTAGTCTGGACTAAAGTTCTTATCACATCGAATATTTAGATACTAATTAGGAGTATTAAACATAGACTAATTACAAAATCAATTGCACAGATGGAGACTAATTTGCGAGATGAATCTATTAAGCCTAATTAGTTCGTGATTTGACAATGTGATGCTACAGCAAACATGTGCTAATCATGAATTAATTAAGCTTAATAAATTCATCTTGCGAATTAGTCTCCATCCGTATAATTAGTTTTATAATTAATCTATATTTAATTCTTCTAATTAGCTTCTAAAAATTCGATGTGACATCAACTAGAGCTCAAATATCAAGCACCCCTTACTTTCAAAAAGAATTGGGCAGCAGCGGCTGCGGCGTCATCCGCGGACGCTGGAGCGCTGCAAGCCACTCCCCTCCTCCCAGTCCCCGGGGGCCGGAGCTCTGAGGGCCTCTCCCGCCAGGGCGCCTTATCTGCCACGCGGGACGGGGGCGGGGCCCACGAAAGGACCGTCCTTTGGACATTGGCTCCTATATAGGCGTCGTCATCCCAATCCCCCTCCCCCCAGCCTCCCGTATTTCACATACGTGCGCGGCTCCTTTTCCTCCTCCCTGCGGTCTGCGAGCAAGCCACAGCAGAACAGCACAGGTATGCGCGTGCACCCTCGTCTTCTTCTCCGAGCAAATTTTAATCAGCGATGATGGTGCCGTCTAGATTATCATGAATTTGCGAAAGATTTGTGTTTTAGGAAGGAACAGGAGAAGTTTCTGTTCGTTGGTTTTAAGAATGAGTTGATCGAGCTGGCTTTGTCTGGCTGTCTCTGAATGTTTGTCTTTATCCCGAACGAAGTTATCTCTCTGAATATTGTCGCTGCTAGGCATGCCTTTGCGTGGTTGACTGACGTAGCTCGGAGGCATCGGGACAACCTATAGTTGATGAACCTTTGCATGAGCAGGAAGGATCTTATCTCTTGCTGGTTTCGATAAAAACGATGACAGTATTGAAGCCCTTTTGGCTTTTGCCCTTGAGCAAGCGATTTAAGGATCAATTAGCTAACAGGCTTCACATGTAAGAACAATTTAGAAGAAGATAAAATGGTTTTTTACGCATAGGAAACAATTTACCATGTTACTATTCTTACTATTTACATTAGTTTTTGCCATAATTTACATCCTGAAAAGCATGTTTGTGTTCACAAGAACACCGCAATAGAACGGTTTCAGAGAAAACGAGCAGCTCTTTGGAGGGCTAATGGGCCTATTCGTGGAAAAAAAACGCTGTGGGGCTCTACCTAGGCCCATTAGAAAGCTCACGCTAGATGCCCTGGCAGGTATATGCCGACGGGGCTGGGCCGACCTCGACTGCTGTGTGTTTGACTGGTCTCTTGCCTACTCACACAGTCACACCACTGCAGCAAACAAAGATGGCGGACTACGTGTACGGCCCTGGGCGGACCCACCTGTTCGTCCCGGGCCCGGTGAACATCCCGGACCCCGTCATCCGCGCCATGAACCGCCAGAACGAGGACTACCGCTCGCCGGCCGTGCCCGTCCTCACCAAGATCCTCCTCGAGGACGTAAAAAAGATCTTCAAGACCACCACCGGCACCCCCTTCATCATCCCGACCACCGGTACCTTAATAATCTTCTTCATCTGCACGTGTTCATAGCGAGATGTCAATGCACATTGTAGCAGCTCGATCGTGTGAGCACTGAGCACACTCGTCGTGGCTCGCGTTGCAGGGACGGGCGCGTGGGAGAGTGCGCTGACGAACACGCTGTCACCGGGTGACCGTATCGTGTCGTTCCTGATCGGCCAGTTCAGCCTGCTATGGATCGACCAGCAGCAGCGCCTGGGCTTCAACGTGGACGTGGTGGAGAGCGACTGGGGCCGGGGCGCCGACCTCGACGTCCTCGAGGCCAAGCTCCGCCAGGACACGGCCCACACCATCAAGGCCATCGCCATCGTCCACAACGAGACCGCCACCGGCGTCACCAACGACCTCGCCACCGTCCGCAAGCTCCTCGGTCAGTCCATGATCTCCTCCGATACTCCATGCATTTCACTCCCGATCGCACATATATATAATTATATATATACATATATACATCTACGCAGACACGTACCGGCACCCGGCGCTGATTCTGGTGGACGGCGTGTCGTCCATCTGCGCGCTGGACTTCCGCATGGACGAGTGGGGCGTGGATGTGGCGCTGACGGGGTCGCAGAAGGCGCTGTCGATGCCGACGGGGCTGGGCATCGTGTGCGCCAGCCCCAAGGCGCTGGAGGCGAGCAAGACGGCCAAGTCCGTGCGCGTCTTCTTCGACTGGAACGACTACCTCAAGTCCTACAAGATTGGCTCCTACTGGCCCTACACGCCCTCCATCCAGCTCCTCTACGGCCTGCGCGCCGCGCTCGACCTCCTCTTCTTGGAAGGCCTCGACAACGTCTTCAAGAGGCACAAACGCCTCGGCACCGCCACCAGGTGCGCACGCCTTGTTCTGCTCTGCTTGCATCGGTTTCTTTCTTTCTTTCTTCGATGCAAACGACGCAGTGTGGTGGATGAACTCATGAACGGAGGCTGCTCCATCGACCAATCTTGATTTTGCAGGCTGGCAGTGGAGGCGTGGGGGCTCAAGAACTGCACCCAGAAGGAGGAGTGGTTCAGCGACACGGTCACCGCCGTCGTCGTGCCGCCCTATATCGACAGCGGCGAGATCGTCAAGCACGCCTGGAAGCGGTACAACCTCAGCCTCGGGCTCGGCCTCAACAAGGTCGCCGGGAAGGTGTTCAGGATTGGCCATCTCGGCAACCTCAACGAGGTTCGTATGCTTCCACTGTTCTGCTAAAGACGTCGATCCTGCATTGCAATCTGAAATAACATTCACTGTTCTGCTCTGCAGCTGCAACTGCTGGGGTGCCTGAGCGGGGTGGAGATGGTGCTCAAGGACGTGGGCTACCCGGTGAAGCTCGGCAGCGGCGTGGCGGCCGCGGCAGCGTACCTGTCGAATTCCACGCCTCTGATCCCGTCCAGGATCTGAGCTCCGCGCACCGACACGACAGTCACACAAGGCAAAGCAAGGCCAGCGACGGCCAGAACAAACGGAACCGGGCAGCTCTGTCTGCCTCTGCCGCCTGGCACTGGCAGAGCAGCCGCGTGCAGTAACTATTGGCTATACTCTCTGTGTATGTAAAGTTAGTTTTCACACTCGGCTGTGCTAAGGAGTATAACTTTGTGAACTGCAGCTTTTAATTAAGGAACTGTCTGCGTGTAACTCGGGTATTTCCAAACATAGTTCTCACAAATCATATTGCCCAAATTATGTCTCCAAGTAATTACAGAACAAGCGCAAGTACATGAATTAGTAGAAAATGCTGTAACTCAATGTAAAAAATAGCGGTAACAAATACGAAACGCATCAAAGTTTAGCAATCAACAGCAAGTAGCTGCTGTGCCCTGTTCTGAACTTTTAGGCAGCTTTGGCGAGCTGGCCGAGCTCCCTGTCGACGGCCACCTTGAGGAAGCTGCCTTCCTCGACGACCATCTGCACGGGGAGGAACCCAAGCCCGTTGGCCACGGCGAGCATCACCTCCCTCATCTCCGCACGGAACTCGTCACGGTCCACCTCGCCGCTGCCGTCCCTGTCGAACCGGGCGAACAGGCCGCGGTAGAGCGTGGCGAGCTCGTCGGGCTGCACGGCCGCGTCGTCCGCGCCGAAGTGCTTCTCCAGGACCCGGAGGCTCATGAGCTCCCGGGCCATCTCCGCGTAGGAGAGCAGGCCGTCGTGGTCGGCGTCCAGCGCGGCGAACCGGCCGTCCACCGACGAGTTGAAGGCGCGCTCGTCCTCCACGAAGCTCCGGACCGTGCTCCCGTCCAGGATCTCCACGCTCATGTCTGAACTCTCTCTGTGATCTCGCTCTTGGGACGTGTTCGGGTGAGTGGTGTTTGCTCTGGTTTGGCTCGAGGTTGATGAGATGCAAGGGCGATCGGTCGTTCCTTCCGGTTTTATAGGCTCGCGGGTCGCGAGTGCGGTGGAGGCGCGTTTGGGCTGACGGTTTTTGATGACGAGTTGGGTTGGGCCTGCGGGTTTTGACGTCGGTAGCTTGGAAACGACGCGAAGTACTTTTTCTCTTTGGGCCCGTGCAGCCGTGTTTCCTCTCTGGGTTGGTGGCAGTGGCATGTTGAGAAAACGTGTGCCCCGGGTCGTGCTGACAGGTTGGGCACCATGGGGCGGTTTTTGGAGACGGTTGCTGCGGACGAGGGTGGACGGCATTCTTAAATAATGTGTCTCGTAGTTCAATCTCAAAGTGGTACTCATTTCACTCTATTTAACCAATTACTTAAATAATATTGTTGGTTAAAATTTGGAAAAAATAAGTAATGATAGATATTTCGAATTGGAGGGTGTGGATTATTAAATAGACTTTGGGATTGGCCTTTGTCTCCTCATCTATGCTTGACATTATATCACTATTGTACATAAATTGTTTCCATGCAAATTAATGTGAAACTTTATTTTTCTCATCCCTAATTAGTCACTAGACACTATTGTACATAAATTGTTTCCATGCAAATTAATGTGAAACTTTATTTTTCTCATCCCTAATTAGTCACTAGAAATTTGGCAGAGCATGTAGCATAGCTAGGCAAAATAAAACTGAAGCATCATAATGACATGTGGCTGGTACATGGTAAATTAGTTCCGAGAGCATACTCGCAAAATTGTAATGAGTTGATTGTTGAACATTTTTGATAGTAGTAATAAATTGATACTATTTATGTGCATAGCTTCGCTGCTTCCATAATTACTCCTATCGCATGGGGTGTCTTGTGTTTTACGAGGTGAACAAAAGAGGTATATGAAGAACACATCAGTTTGTGCGCTGAAGGACAATAATGTTTATCAAAGAATAAAAACTACCATATATACACTGAAACTAACAGAAGTTGTTTGAAAATTTTCATATCCATATGCTTCAACATTAGATCCCATTTAACTTAGGCAAAAGTGAGTGTTCCTTCTTGTGTCATTTACCTCTGATAACGAATTTAGATAGAGGCTCAAACCTGCTCCAAAAGTTTCTCAGCAAGGTGCTCCGACAATTTAAAATTTCAGCACTTTCTAAAGCTCTGCCTCTGACCATTCTGCGTCTTGGGATGCCAGATTGACCCATTTAGATTTTCCAATGGTAGATATATGAAGAATGTATTATTATATTTTATTGTAGAAAAAGGTATGTTACTTTATTAGATATGTGCTAAAATTCCATTTTAACAAACAACCAGTGTCAGTAACAGATTACGGATGAGATAAATTTGCGTATACCCAATTCCAATTCTATAAAGGAAGTAAGGATGTGGAAAAGAAAATCAACATACCTTAAACACAAACCATACTGGCAATATGATTGCATTTTGCGTAAGTTTCTCAAGCTGAGTTGTATTTCGAGCGGACTAACAAATGGAATGAAAGTATCAGTTGACTTTACTTCTGCGGGATGAATTTCCTATTGATGGAAATGATGTTGACCTAGTAGTTATCATACAAAGATTCTTTCCGGTATTTTTTGCTATAGATAAGATTTGGCAAGTCTACCTTGTTATGATTAGTACAAACGTGGGTTTCATGCATGTTTTTTCTACTTGCACTAAGAATGTAGCAGATATTTTGTTAGCTATATCCATACTGAACTCTGCTTGCACACACTCTTCAACATCCATGACCTATAGCTTCACTGAACATTTGATAGCTAAATTAACTTTGAATTTCAAAGAAACAATTTCGATACAAACTTCCCAACAAAGATTAATTAAACTAAATAATATTGATAAGTTGTAGCATGTTATATAAATCAGAGGTACGCAGTTTCATGAATAGTATTATAAATATAATTAATAAGAGGATTGATCTGATAAGTGTAGTTAATTCCGTTCACCTTACTCTTCAGACTATTATGCACAATATTGAGTTATCAACATTTTTCTTTTTGCAAATACAGAGATAGACTTGGCAACATATCACATGCATAATAATATAGGGTTGTGACATGCGTACATGTTCTATGGAGGTGAAGTAGTTGTATTGTGCTTTGGGTACCTCGCCAATATTTTGTTGTAGCAGATTACTGCAGCGTGTTCCAGTCATTCACGATGATGCTCTCACCCGACAGAGTGGGAGCAGCAGGACCATTACCGTCTCGTAGCGTTATTGACGCAATGACGCCACAGTACTCGGCCCTTGCCGGTCATTCCATTGTCTACTCTTCCCATGGGCTCGCCGATGCGCATCGCAAGGTGTTGGATCGCAACGCGCGCATCTTTCAGGGTGCGTGCCCAGTGCGCGCTCCAGGTTGCCGTACTCACGATTGGAGGTTGCTCCACTCCTCGCCGTGCAGGAGCACATCACCGTTGCCAAACATGTGAAGTGCCATTCTCTCCTGGATCGAAGTTGTCTGCCCGTGCTGAGTTCTAGGGAGACAGAGGCAGTAGGGATATGGGCGGAGAAGGTTGTCGCGCGTGAGGAAGGAGAAAGAGCGAATGCGTCTGCCTTGTTGTGGCATGGAGGCGGTAGCGGCGGCATAGGTGGCAAGGACATTCCATAGCGGAGCGGCAAGGCTGGATGCGCCGGCGTGGCGGCGTTCTTTTCCCTGGTTGGGGGATTGAGACGCAGGTGGAGCGGGCTGGAGAGAATTCGTGAAGACTCGGGTCGACGGTTGATGGGCCGACCGGACCCGCATCGGATGGTCATTATTGCAAGCTCAACAGATCGGATGGTTAACGGGTTAGCGGGCGATGTGGATATCCTACCCCTGTTGGGAGTGCACCAGCTCTAAAATGAAGAGATTTTCTACGATTTTTGCTCACTCGCTATTTTTTTTTCTACACCTATGCCAATTTGTTATGCCATACCCATAGCCTTCCACACTCATCACTTCTATTATACATCCTTATAGTTTTATGGAGCCTGATCTTTGATGTGGCATCTTCTCCCTTTTGCTTCTTTAAAGAGCGGTATGAATTTCTATGGATTATGATCGATTCAGAAGTGTTTTCCCTAAATCAATATGCTCGTGGCAGTTGTAACCTCTGGTCTCGGATAATAAGGTTTTGGCTGTGAATCAAAAGCCCGCCATCCAAACCGGAGGTTATATCCTTCAAAACTAAAGATTTTTCAAACAAATCAAAAGTTTTGGCCTGAATCCAAAGTTTTTATTATTCGATTAATTCATTTTGTCATAAACTGAAAGCCTTTGTTAATGCATAATGAGCAAGCGACGACGTGAGGGGAGGCACATGCAAGTCCACGGTATCGGTCTACTGGAGTCAAAATGAACCATGACAGGTGGAAGTCAAATAACAAGCCGTCGTTGAGAAAGTGGCCACTTGGTATATGACCAAGGTATGTTGATCTTGCTGATCTTCTCAACGTGGCCGGGCCATTCCAAGCTTTCCTGAACTACCTGCAAAAGACCAATGTCATTGAAACTTTTTAGAGCCCGAACAACACCAAGCGGGCATCACCATCTTTGTCCCCAAGGACTCGACGTTCGCCGCGTAGAAGAAGAAGAACACCCTTGCAAGGTTCGCTAAGGACCACTGCTCCTGGACCACGTGTTCCGCAAGTTCTACTCCCTGCCTGATCTCGGCAAGCTCAACAGGCGCAACCTTGTGGCCACCTTCATCGGCTCACGGTACACGCTCAACCTCACCGACGACAATTTGCACTATCAAAGTGATGTCGATGAGGTCCAACGTGAAGGTCATCAGTGCCTTGTCTGTGAGAGCTCCAGTTGCTGTGTACGAGGTCGACAAGGATCTCCTGCCAATGCAAATCTTCAAGAGCCAACATGCGCTGACGTCGGCCGCTGGTTGGGACTAAGAGCATCTCCAGCAGTCTCCCTTTCCACGATCCAACTAACATATTGGGAGAGTTGATAAGAAAATAGTGCTCCAACAGTCTCCCTTTACCTTTCCCTTTTCCCAATAATTATTGGGATAACCCAATAATTCACCCCAACTCTTCCTAGATAAAGGAGGAGCTGTGACTCTATCAATACGGTAGTTGGATTGGGATGAGATTATTGGGATACTGCAGAAGCAATTCTCCCAATAACGGTGAAAGTGGTATTGGGATATCCCTATTAACTAGTTATTGGAAAATATTTATTGAGGGACTGCTCGAGATGCTCTAAAAAGTCATCGAGATAAGGGTGTTAGAACTAAAAGAGTAATAAATTCCACAAATGATCAAGTTTACTCGCTGTAAAATAGCATATGTTTTTTAATAATGAACACAAAATCCTGCTTCATTTCTCGCGTTAGGAGGAGCCGGTACACCATTACAATTATTACATGTAGTACGCGACCCCACATGAATTCAAACATAAGTTTTTCTAAGTATCAACAAGCCTCTCAATAGATTATTCGTAAACTAAAGAGCCATCCATTATACACAGTATCAACAAGCCTCTCAATAGATTATTTGTAAACTAAAGAGCCATCCATTATACACGAAGAAGCATCTCCCGTATTATTCAGTATGCCTGACTCATCAGCTCTTTTGATCTTCACTGTACTGCAACCGCACTCGGTGTCCAAGGCAGTACATTCTCCTAATTAGGACTCGAAAAAAATTGATTTGTATTTATCAAATACAATTGTATTTGTCATGGACCGTACTGTCGTTGTCGAGATTTGGGGATCAAGACTACGACAAGTAAATTTACTTTATGCGCGTAAGGCTTCGGATGGTGGCGTGAGAGGACACAGGGTTAGACTGGTTCGGACAGGAATAGCCCTACGTCCAGTATGAGGAGCTGCTCGTGTTACTCACGCGAGGCCTGTAGTAGGGGTTACAAACGGGTGAGAGAGGGAGCTGGTCCCAAGTCTCTTGGGTGTGCACTGATGCTCGTGAGGAGAGGATGTGGGTTCTGTTGGCTTGAGCGTCCCCTGTCTCGGGGCCCCTGGTCCTCCTTTTATAGTGCAAGGAGAGCACAAGAGTTACAGGTGAGCCAGATGTTCGGAGAAGTGAGAGAGATAAGCTAAGTAAAGTCAAACATGGGGAAAAAGACCGAGTCCCCAGGTCGCCGCCTTCCTTTCCGGCCTTTGTCTCCCGTCAGCGTGGCCGCCGGAGGGGGCGACTCCCGTTGGATCCTGTCGGCGATCCTCTGGTCGACCGTCGTTGCCAGGCACGATGATGATGTTTGGCCGCCGCAACTGTGCTCGTCGTGGGGGACGTCCGTCCTCTGTAGCCCTTCATGTTGACCGGGAGGCGCGGACGTCATGTCCCTGTCGCCGGACTAAGCGCGAAAACGGGCGGCGCTCCCTCCTGTGCCGGGGGACGCATGTAATGAGTGCCCTACGGCGAACAGGGGAGGCCGCGGCCGCTGTAGCCTGTATGGTCGTGGCTACAGTGTTCCGTCCGGGTACTTGTGGCGGGTCACGTCGAGGAGCGCGGGCGCCTTTCTGCGCGCCAGAGCCGCGGCGCATTTATGGCGAGATTGGTGGGGGCCCACGAGATCCGCGCCCTCGTCTACTGGTCTGCGCCCGAGGCGGATTCTTGTCCTGTGGGTCCGGATGAGTCCGACCCCCTACGTCCGGGGTCGGGTGAGGCGGAGCCTTGCGGCGAGGGGTCGGGCGCATCCGACCCTGGGACCGTGGGTCGGGCGAGGCGGAGTTTTGCTAGCGGGGGGTCGGGTGTGTCCGACCCTGGGACCGGGTGAGGCGAAGTGGAATACTCCCTGCCCATGCAGGATCGGTGGGGGTCTCTGTTGCTGCAGGTGGGCCTGAGCCTCTATGATTATTGTTTAAGGGGCATAAAGAGGTTGTTAATATTTACCCAACACGTACTTTTAGTAAAAAAGGAATTATGAGCCATATTTGTCAAATACATCCATATCTTTTAAAGTTAAGCATCGTATCCCAGTTTGCTATTATAAATCAGATGGCAATAAAACCATAGAACATGTGTGAGTAGCCATAGGAATAATCGGAGCAATTCTGTTTCAATAAATTAGTCTTGCAATTACATGTATGATGTCTTTGTGTAATGAAATAAACAACATGGATGAAATACACTACATATTTTCGTAGTAACACTGTAACTCGATGTAAAAATTGCAATTACGACACTTCAAAATTTAGTAATCTATACTACTCCGAGCGAGTAGTGATCCATCAGTCCATGTCCATGTGACTGTGAGCTTTACGCAGCTTTGGCGAGCTGGCCGAGCTCCCTGTCGACGGCCACCTTGAGGAAGCTGCCTTCCTCGATGACCATCTGCACGGGGAGGAAGCCGAGCCCGTTGGCCACAGCGAGCATCACCTCCCTCATCTCCGCACGGAACTCGTCACGGTCCACCTCGCCGCTGCCGTCCCTGTCGAACTTCGCGAACAGGCCGTGGTACAGCGCCCCGAGCTCGTGGGGCTCAATCGCGGCCTCGTCCACGCCGAAGTGCTTCTCGAGCACCCGGAGGCTCATGAGCTCTCCGGCCATCTCCTCGTAGGAGAGCAGGCCGTCGTGGTCGGC
The DNA here is from genome assembly GCF_005286985.2 of Setaria viridis. NCBI lineage: Eukaryota > Viridiplantae > Streptophyta > Magnoliopsida > Poales > Poaceae > Setaria > Setaria viridis. The sequence continues at coordinate 32,698,963 of NC_048268.2, read as the reverse complement.
GTCCAGCGAGGCGAACCGGCCGTCCACCGACGAGTTGAAGGCGCTCTCGTCCTCCACGAAGCTCCGGACCGTGCTGCCGTCAAGGATCTCCACGCTCATGTCTGAACTCTTCCTGTGTTCTTGCTCTTTGGGACGTGTGAGTGTGAGTGATGAACGGATGGTCTGCTCTGGTTTGGGGCTCGATTTCGATGAGATGCAAGGGCGATCGGTCGTTCCGGTTTTATAGGCTCGCGGGTCGCGAGTGCGGTGGAGCCAGGCAGCCAGCCAGTCTGTGGAGGCGCGTTTGTGCTGACGGTTTTTGATGACGGGTTGGGTTGGGCCTGCGGGTTTTGACGTTGGTACTTGGTAGGATGCTGCTGGGTGTTGGTGGGTAGCTTGGAAACGACGCGAAGTACGTTTTCTCTTTGGGCCCGTGCAGCCGTGTCCCCCCCCCCCCCCCCCCCCCCCCCCCCCCCTCTCTCTGGGAGACGGTTGCTGCGGATGAGGGTGGACGGCATTCTTCAAATAATTTTTTTTCCCTAAATCCATATGCTTGTTTGCAGCTGTAACTTGTGGTCTCGAATAATAAAATTTTGGCTGTCAATCAAAAGCCCGCCATCCAAACTGGATGTTATATCCTTCAAAACCAAAGATTTTTCAAACAAATCAAAAGTTTTAGCATGAATTCAAAGTTTTTGTTCTTTGATCAATTCTTTTTGCCATAAACTGAAACCCTTTGTTAATGCATAAATGAGCAGGCGCCGACTTGAGGGGAGGCACATGCAAGTCCACAGTGCTGGTCTACCGGAATTAAAATGGACCATGAGAGGTGGAAGTAAAAGATCAAGCCGTTGAGAAAGTGGCCACATGGTATACGACCAAGGTGGGCGTGAGAGGCTAACCATGTGCATGGAGTTTGGTTTTTGAAAATCCCTGTATGTGAAACCGAAGCACTGGCCCGTTTGCAGCTACTAGTCCATCAACCCGTGCTCCCGCATAGGCCAATGTTTTTAAAAAATTTTATATTTGAAAATTCTTTAAAAATTAAATTCCTAGCTAATCATCAAAATTTTTACCTACAACTCTCTCATTTTTTCAATACCTCAACATAATACTCATATAGATGTGTACTTATCTTTATCCAGTTGTGATTGATTATTAATTAGTAATTACTCTATACACTTTTTCATCCACATTTACACTTTTTCATTTTGTATTGCACATCCATACATTATGATTAACATAAAAAATATTTTTCATCACTTCCTTATATACATGTATAAATGGTCTACATGGTGACACTCATCATGACTATATTAATAATGACATAAATAGGTACTTTAGAATCATATATTAGTTTACTTTTGGATATTTATGTACCATGCACATGAAGATAATTAGATACAAATTTAGATGTTTACTTTAGATTATTTTTAATAACAACATACATTGGTAACTTAGATACAAATTTAGAATGACATTTTAAGTTTTTCTTTATAATCATATGCATGAGTAAATTGGATGAAGATTATGGGGTTACTTTAGATTTTTTATAACGGCAGAGCTCGGTAATTTAGATATAGATTTAGGGTTTATTTTAGAATATTTTCATAATGATAGTGGTGGGTAAATTTTTAATAAATACAATAGACTAATTATTATGATTATTAGAGTTTATATGTTTCTGATTTTTTGAGAATTTCTAGGATTTGTATTTTTTTTCTAACGTGTCTGATGCCTCTTCAGAACTAATGTGGAGTCTCCAATAGAAACAAAATGAGGCCACATTCCTACAGAAGACTCCGATCGAAACAAAATGAGGCCACATTCCTACAGAACTATTATCTTGAGCTACTTCTCATTTGTTAAATATTCAAACACAATACTTATATTGATATATACTTATTATCTTCATCCGATTGTGACAGATAATGACTCTATAACATTTTCATCCACATTTATAATCTTTAAATTTTCACTTTGCATTGCATATATGCGCTTGAATTTGTTTAATGGACCCTATGTTTGAGCTATAATTGTAACATACAAATTTATATTCCCATCACTTCCTCTATATCTTTATAAATGGTGACACACATCATACCTATATACCTTAATTATTATATCATATACATAGTGTAAGAAATAAACGATTAAGAATCATGTATTGGTTATATTTTAATTTAAGTGATTTGGATTCAAATGTAGGGTTACCTCATATTATTTTTAATAATAGCATATTCGTGGGTAATATAAATGTAAATTTAAGGGGTTACTTTGAATTATTTTTAAGTATTAGTGGTGGGAAATTTATTTGCAAATTTGGGGGGTTATTTGAAATATTGTTTATAATGGCATAAGTGGGTAATTTTGAAGAAATTTAGGGGTTACTTAGTTTATTTTATATAATGGCAGAGGTGGGTAATTTAGATATATATTTGGGGGTTATTTTAGGCTATTTTTGTAATGACATAGGTGGGTAATTTTTTAGAAAACATAATAGATCCAATGGCTATGATGATTTGAGTCTATCGATTGATGGCTAGATGTTTTGCTTTTTTTGAGAATTTCTAGGATTTCCCTCTTTTTTTAGAGTGTCCACCAAGAATTCTAGGTGGCTTCACCTGGATGCTTCAAAAGGAGCTCCAATTAGTAATAGTAAGATGGGACCCGCACCCGCACCGCGCACACACCATGATCTGAACTTTTTTTTATAGCACGCTCTCATTGACTTCCACGATCACATTCCTCACACTCCATTTCTTGGCTTCTTGCTGCGCTGCCATCTGCCTGCCTTGAGAGCCTTCCTTCCCATTCTCTACAGAGGTCAACCTCCTCCATAGGCTGGTGTCTCTCAGTTTGCAATCCGATGCCTTTGAAATAATGCTCAGAGATAGAGATTTTTTTAGCCTCCACACGTTGCACTTTTGAGGTTTGCAAGCTAGATTAGAGAAGCTTCAGGCTTATTACTGCATTTGGACCTGGCTCCAAAGTTCTTGACCGGAGGAATCACAAATCTTCTCAACATCCTGCTTTTCTTTTCCTAGTGTAAGTCGAAGCAAGGGCTGTTCAATTTTTGTGTTAGCTCTGAGAATGTTTAATTTCGTGGCTAGTTTCTGCTTTCTTCGTTTTTGGGTCCTTTTATGACTCTGAGATATGCAGTTTTCAGTTGATGATATTTACACAAAGAAAAATAGCATAAGGTTTGGTGTTTAATGCTTCACTGTTCTTGCATGAACACAGGAATTTGGACTAGAGAAGTGAAGACACCGAGATAGTGTTCAATGAAGTCATTTTTACCACGGCTGTCCTAGCCATTGCGTTCTTCTCACCAGCAGTTGCTCACAAGATCAAGAATCCAGCTGCTCCTCAGTCCCCGATCGATCCGCCATCCCTAGTGTATCGTGTTGACCTTGCTGATCTTCTCAGCATGGCCAGTCCATTCCAAACTTTCCTGAAACTACTTGCAAAAGACCAATGTCATCGAAACTTTTTAGAGTTAGGCGAACAACACCAAAGCGGGCATCACCATCTTCGTCCCCAAGGACTCCGCGTTCGCATCGCTGAAGAAGAACACCCTTGCTAGACTCACCAAGGACCAGATCAAGTCCCTGCTCCTGTACCACACGCTCCGCAAGCTCTACTCCCTGCCTGAGCTTAGCAAGCTCAGCAGGCGCAACCTTGTGGCCATCTTCGCCGGCTCACGGTACACGCTCAACCTCACCGACGACATTGGCACTATCACAGTGATGTCGGTGAGGTCTAACACGAAGATGATCAATGCCTTGTATGCGAGAGCTCCAATTGCGGTGTACGAGGTCGACAAGGTATTCCTGCCAATGCAAATCTTCAAGAGCCAGCCCACGCTGATGATGGCCCCTGGTTGGGACTAAAGAGTCATCGAGACAAAGGTTTTGGAATCAAAAGAGTAATAAACTCCATAGATGATCTACTCACTGTAAAATAGTATATGTTTTTTTAGATAATGAACAGAAAATGCGGCTTCATTTCTCTCATTAGGAGGAACCAGTACACAATTATTACATTTAGTACGCAACACTACATGAATTCAAACAAAAGTTTTTCTAAGTATCAAGTATCAACAAACATCTCAATAGATTATTCGTAAACTAAAGGACCATCCATTAGATACGAAGAAGCATCTCCACTTTTTGGTATGCTTGACTCATCAGCTCTTTTGATCTTCACTATATTGCAACCGCGCTTGGTGTCGAAGGCCGTACATCTTACACTTACTAATTGGAGGAGGCTCCTTTTGAAGCCTCCAGATAAAGCCACGTAGGATCCTAGGTGGACACTATAGAAAAAGAGAGAAATACTAGAAACTCTCGCAAAAAAGCAAAACATCTAGCCATAAATCGGTAGACTCAAATCATCATAGCTTTTGGATCTATTACATTTTCTTAAAAAATTACTCACCTATGCCATCATGAAAATAGCCTAAAGTAAACCCCTAAATCTATATCTAAATTACCCACCTCTACCATTATATAAAATAAAGTAACCCCCTAATCTTTATCAAAATTACCCACTTCTGCCATGATAAAAATAATTTAAAATAACCTTATAAATTTGCAACTAAATTCCTACCACTAATACTTAAAAATAACTTCAAATAATCCCTTAAATTTGCATCTATATTATCCACATATGCTATTATTAAAAATAACATGAGGTAACCCTAAATTTGAATCCAAATCGCCTTAATTGAAAATATACACCAAATTATGATTCTAAGTTGTTTATTTCTTACACTATTGGTATATGATGTAATAATTAAGGTATATATGCACGGTGTGTGTTATCATTTATAAAGATATAGAGAAAGTGATGAGAATATAGATTTATATGTTAAAATTGTAGCTCAAACTTAGGATCCTTAAACAAATTCATGCGCATACTTGGGATGCAAAGTGAAAAGTTAACAATTATAAATGTAGATGGAAACATTATAGAGTAATTATTAACTAAAATCCATCCCAATGGGATGAAGATATATCTATATATGTATTGTGTTCAAATATTTACCAAGTGAGAGGTAGCTCAAGTAATAGTGTTGTAGTAGTGTGGCCTTATTTTTTTTCCATTGAAGACTCCCATTAGTTCTCACAAGACACATTAGAAAAAAAAAAGACAAATACTAGAAATTCTCATAAAAATCAGAAATATCAAACGTGAATCCTATAAACTCTAACAATCATAATCATTGGTCTATTATATTTTCTAAAAGGTTACCGACAACTATCATTACGAAAATATTCTAAAATAAACCCTAAACCTATATCTAAATTATCAAGCTCTGCCATTATAAAAAATAATCTAAAGTAATCCCATAATCTTCATCCAAATTACTCATGCATACCATTGTAAAGCATAGCTTAAAATACCATTCTAAATGTGTAACTAAGTTACCCACGTGTATCATTACTGAAAATAACCTAAAGTAAACACCTAAATTTAATCTAATTATCTTCATGTGCATCATATAGAAATGTCCAATAGGAAACTATATATGATTCTAAATTACCTATTTATGCCATTGTTAATATAGAAATACTAAGTTAAGGTATATACGTATGATGGGTGTCACCATGTAGACCATTTATACATGTACGTGAGGAAGTAATGTGATTGTTATGCTAAATGCAATGTATGGAGGTGCGATACAAAATGACAAAAGTGTGAATGTGGATGAAAAAATGTATGGAGTAATTACTAATTAAAAATCAATTATGACTAGACAAAGATAACTATACGTCTATATGAGTATTATGTTAAAGTATTGAAAAAATGAGAGTAGTAGTTAAACAATTTTGATTATTAGTTAGGAGTTTGATTTCTAAATATTTTCAAATATAATATCTTTTAAAAATATTAGCCCGTGCGGGAGCACGGGTTGATGGACTTGTTCTCCTAATTAGGACTTGCAAAAATAATTTTGGTTTGTATTTATCATATACAATTTTATTTTTCATGGACCGTACTTTTAGAAAAAAAGGAATTATGAGCTATATTTGTCAAATACATCCATGTCTTTTAAAGTTTAAACATCGTATCCTAGTTTGCTATTATAAATCAGATGGCAATAAAACCATAGAACATGTTGGAGTAGCCATAGAAATAATCGGAGCAATTCTCTTCCAATAAATTATTCTTGCAATTACATGTATGATATCCTTGGGTAATGAAATAAACAACATGGATGAAATACACTACATATTTTCGTAGTAACACTGTAACTCGATGTAAAAATTGCAATTACGACACTTCAAAATTTAGTAATCTATACTACTCCGAGCGAGTAGTGATCCATCAGTCCATGTCCAGGTGACTGTGTGAGCTTTAGGCAGCTTTGGCGAGCTGTCCGAGCTCCCTGTCGACGGCGATCTTGAGGAAGCTGCCCTCCTCGACGACCATCTGCACGGGGAGGAAGCCGAGCCCGTTGGCCACGGCGAGCATCACCTCCTTCATCTCCGCCCGGAACTCGTTCCGGTCCACCTCTCCGCTGCCGTCCCTGTCGAACCGCGCGAACAGGCCGCGGTAGAGCATGGCGAGCTCATCCGGCTCCAGAGCTGCCTCGTCCACGCCGAAGTGCTTCTCGAGGACCCTGAGGCTCATGAGCTTCCCGGCCATCTCCTCGTATGAGAGCAGGCCGTCGTGGTCGGCGTCCAGCGCGGCGAACCGGCCGTCCACGGAGGAGTTGAAGGCGCCCTCGTCCTCCACGAAGCTCCGGACCGTGCTCCCGTCCAGGATCTCCACGCTCATCTTCGATTTCTTTTCTGTTCTTGGGATGTGTTCGTCGTGTGACTGTGTGAGTGGGAATGCGAGCTACTGAGCTTGGCTCGGTTTGGCTTGAGGAGTGAGATGCGATGGCGTTGGGGAAGTTTTTATAGGCTCGCAAGTGCGATGCGGTCCAGTTCGAGTCCGATGGAGGCGCGTCCAGGGCGACGGTTTTCTGTTGACGGTTGGGTCGGGCCGACGGGTTCTGACGTCGTCGGTAAGATGCCGTGGGCGCGTGCGTGTTTGCGCCGTCGCCGGTGTGGCAGCGGTGTGCTTGGGAACGACGCGAAGTTTCCGTCGTCACTCGTCAGTGTGGCCCGTGCAACCGTGTCTCCTCGGCACTCGCTACATCGAGAATGCGCGCGGCAGATGCCGAGTCGGCGCTGGGCAACAGCCGCTTGTTTACTTCACTCCCAACTTCCAATTTTGACACTATGCAAAAAGAAGATTCCCCATCACATCAAACTTGCGGTATATGCATGGAGTACTAAATGTAGATGAAATTAAAAACTAATTGCGCAGTTTTGTTATACTTTGCGAGACGAATCTTTTAAGCCTAATTAGTCAATGTTTGGACAATAATTCATAAATACAAACGAAACGCTACAGTGTGCTACAGTGCCAGCACAGTAATTTGGCACCTCCCAATTTGACCAACTAAACAAGGTCTAGAACTTCACAAGTGGGGAAGTATGTGTCGGCATGAAGGCGGGCGGGTCGGCGCTAGAGCTGGCACGGCAAAAACAATGGTTCCGCTGGTGCCTCCATGCGACCATGCCTTTTCTGGCTTTCTTTGACCTCTTGCTCTGAAAACCACGGCCTTTTCTGGCTTTCTTTGACCTCTTGCTCTGAAAACCTGCGGCTGCAGCAAGCCTGCAACCAGCGAATGTCCTTGGGGCCAAGTCTGCATCCGTTTCGCACACCGTGACTGGGTGTCCCTCACTCTCTCCTTCACTGTGAGGACCGACCGTACAATAGCCAGCGCATTTGACGCGCACATACTAGCTTCAGATGCAGGTTACGTACGTAGAGATCCCTGCATCAACAAATGCAGATGAGATACTATTGGGTTAAGAAATTTGGCATGCAAAGCTACCTTTTGAGGATTAAAATCTTCAAAGGGCCGAGGAGCATACAAATCTTTTATTTTTTTTTAAAAAAAAGATTAAAATCTTCATGGTATTAAAACTCGCTGCTTCTGTAACCATTGAATATATATGTTTTCCTTAACTAATCATGGAATATGTAGCGGGCAAACTCATAGACTAAATTTGGTCATCAGTTAAAATTTGGAAGGGTCTATTTATCTGTCATCAGAAATCTGGGCATCAAATCTGTCAGATTTCGAACCATTGGATCCAAATCCTACGGTCCATCCACAGCTGAAATAAGCACCGAGAGGACCTTATTCTTTGGTCGTCTCTCTCCCTGGCTCCCGACGCGACCCATCGTCGTCTTGCTTCCTCCCCCAGCCTGCCGCCGCCTCCCTGCAACCTGGATGTTGCTGTGCCCAGCGCCAGCGTGGGCTGCCAGTGGCCTCACCGCCGTTGCTTCCTCCTACATCTCTCTCTCTCTCCACGACGCCCCATCTTTCCGAGCCACGCTCCCCCGCCTCCACCGCCGCCTGCCCGGCTCCCGGCGGCGGCGGCGCCGCCGGAGCCGCTGCCCCTTCGCCCACTCCCTCGCTAACCCCTCGGCGACGCTCGCCCCCGCCGCCACCGCAGACCAACCGGTTATCCCCGCCACCCGCGGCTGGCGGCACCCCCGCCGCCTCGCCGCCCCGCCCACCCACCGCCACCACCGCCGGCTGCCGGCCTCCCCTGGAGCTTCCTCTACAGCCGGGGTTACCGATCCCCCAAATACGGAACCCCCAACCCGAAGTCCTAACCCACCGGAGCTAATGGAGATTGCCGGACACGGAGAAGAAGGAATGAAGCTCGCCGGAAGCACGCCGGAGAAGAAGGTATGAAATGTGACAGATTTCGACCCCGAAAATATGTCAACAGATGTCTAACAAAACTCTTAAAATTTTGTGGGCTACCATGGATCACTAAAAATGATGTTCCGTCAGGTAAATGTCAACATGAATTGTTTAAACGTATCTTGTTGTGGCCTTGAGGGTAGCGTAGTATTGGCTCCGGTTCTAGATGTCATCACAGCTTGTTTCAAGGAATCAAAAAAAGAAGACTCTGGGAAAATATCCTCAAATACATGTAGAGCAACACCATCTGGATTTTCAATTTTTCAGACTTATTCCTCACCTATTTGGCAATTGGGGCAGTAGTAGGCTATAAGGTGGTGTGTAGACTGTAGAGTGGAATCTGTTTGACTGTAATCTGCTACGCCAATGGAGGCATAAACAAACACGTTCCTGCGTGGTAGCCCGTACGTAGCCGCAGCCGGCTGCCCGGTAATTGCCGGAAAACTCAGCGGTGGAAACGCAAAGAAACAACGGCGGAGACCAAGGCGCTGCTGCCATGGACTAACACCGTTGACGCAGCAAGTGCCAACCGAACACGTCCAACTGTACAAGCCATGCCCGTGCGTTGGAGACTCCGGCCCGTCGGAGTCGATCGAGAAAGAGGAAGACATTAAATTGTTCAGAGTTCTTCTCGAATCCTTTGAGCTGTTTTCAGATTTCCTTTTTTCCCCCCTAAAACCGAACGTTACGGATGGATTCTCCAAGTCGGTTCCCCATCTAATCCGATCCGATCCGATCCGATCCCCATTGGTTTCACACCCTTGGTGTTTTGGAAAGGACGGCAATTTCGTGAACCGGATCGATCCGCCGTCGTCGATCGCGGAGGAGATCGAGCAAGATTTTGCCGCAGGCGTTCCCCAAGTGCTGTCCGCCGGGTCCATGACTACTCAGTGCAGCACGCTCCGCCGCCTCACGCGCAGCGACGCCGCCGGCAAGGTGTCCCCGGATTGGGCGTCGCTGGACGGGGACCTAGTGGAGCTGATCGGGTGGCGGGTGCTGGCCGCCGGCGACCTGCAGGACTACGTGCGGTTCCGCGCCGTCTGCCACCACTGGAGCGCGAGCACCGCCGCGCCTAGTGGTGTGTGGCACCAGCGTTGGGTCATCGAGCGCTCGTTCGAACTGCAAGTATGCAGGAAACCACCAAGCTTGATGGTCTCCATCAAGCCAGCAACCTTGTACAGTGAGCAGGAAAAAAGTATGCAGACTGTCCGCGGCTTCGTCCGCTTCTTCAACCTCTCCACCGGCGCCTTCGCCCGCGCCCACCTCCCACTCCTGGACGGCCACGTCGTCCTCGACTCGGTCGACGGGCTCCTACTCCTGCACCGCGACAGCGACACCGCCGTCCGCCTCCTCCACCCCTTCACCGGCGACGTCGCCGAGCTCCCGCCGCTGGCGTCCCTCCTGCCACAGATGGAACCCAGCGAGCAGAGCAAGCGCAGCAGGCTCATGGCAGTCTGCACCTCCATCGCCGTCAGCTCCACCGGGGCCGTCACCGTCATGCTGGCCTTCAACCTCCCGCACCGTGTCGCCTACGCCACCGCCGGCGACCAACGCTGGACCCCTCTCAGCCTGGAAGCTCAAACCTTTGCTCAAACCCGTGTCGTTCCAAGGCAAGCTCTACGCATTGCAGTTCACGTCTGTTGACATACATAAGGTGTACATCTACCAGCTTAACCCACCATGCCCAGACGCCGATGAGGGGCCATCTCGTCTTCCATTGCCGGAGAAGATTGCCGAATGTCCCATGGACAAATTTCTTTACACGCTCAGCTTTGTGGAATGTGGCTCAGAGCTCTTGCTAGTTGCCTACAATGATGTTTCTCGTTCAAAGCTGGTAGTCTACAGACTTGCAGACCTAGTCAGCGGAAAGATTGAGCCCATAACGAGCATCGGTGACCACACCTTGTTCGTCAGTGAACGAAGTCTCTGTGTCTCAAACTCGCCTAACAATGGGAGTAAGAGCTTTCCTTCCATTTCGCTTTCGCCTAACTGTATCATCTGCTTGCATAGCTTGCCACCAGTCGATCCTGGTTCTGTAGGGCTGGCTCGTTTTGAGCAATATGACCTAGGTACAGGCTTCTGGACTGCAGCCAGCGATGGAGACATTTTCCAAAAACCGCCTGCAAGCCCCCATACACTCATCCATCATATCTTTACTTGTTGCCATCGCAAATACTGGTAATAAGTTGAGCACTCAAATCTGTCTGCCTTTATTTGTTTAGCTTTCAGAGATTATTTCGAGGAGTTGACGTGATCGTCATATTGATTGATCCACATGCTACTAACTTTGATACGCTGGGACTAAAAAAGAACTTTTCCCTGTAAATCCAAGCTAACGTGAATCCTTGCCTCTTGTAGGAATAAAGGAATCATGTTTTGTGTTGATACATTGCCTATTTGGATGGTGAAGCGAGAACTACGGATTGGTGTAAGTTTGTGTTCCTGCACTTGTTCTCATATAATCAATTGTTTTATTTTTGCTTATTACTCATTATTCAGGCACGATACACTTCGGTGCTGTTTGGTTGTCGCTAGAACTTGTAACTAATGTCGCTAGACCTTAGTTTAGTTTGGATGCACTCTAACTTTGTGATGTTTTGATTCAACATCAACATATTGGCTAAGATGGCAAATCAGTGTTTTAGAAGCTTGGCCCTTGTATTGTGTTTCAGCATTGGTTTTTCCTTCCATTTTTGAACATATATATTGGTTTTGTTGGTATTTTCTCCGTGCTGACACTCGTTTCGTGCCCTTTTTTAGGCTTGATGGTCCCTTGTTGCAACAGATGAGTATGCGCCACAATGTCTAGAGGTGCAAGTTGAAGGGACGGTGACATTCTAAGAGTGTTCTAGAAACTAAGACTCCAAGCACGTATAAAAACATATTCCAATTTCTATCTAGATATGCATTAGGTTTTTCTATATGTTGCTATTTCTACCGTAAAAGAGTTTTGCACCCTAGTTCCAATCCTATAAACTACACAAGGCAATTCTAGGAAAGTTAAACACGAAATGTGAGTGCAATGAGAAATGCGGAAGGTAAATGAGGTAGAGAAGGCAAACTTCCAGCGTGGCGACATGGTGATTTTTACCGAGGTATCGAAAAGTAAAGCTTTACACTACTCCTCGTTGTTGGAGCCCCTCTCAAAGGGAATGCCCACGCAAGGGCATAAACTCTCTGGTCAAGTAACTCTGTAGGATAGCCAACGGGTCTTCCCCACACGCAAGTGGGTTTCTGTCTAGCCTTTCCCTGATGCTCCTTGCTAGCTTCGGCAAAACTCCTAGGGCCTCTCCTCCCTATCACATGCACCGGCGGCTACTCCACAAACGTGGTTGGAGGGTCTCGCAAGACTTACAAACCCCGAATTTACAACTTTTGGTGCGCGCAAGTATTGAAACAAATGAGGTGTGCAAACCTCGCCTAACTCTAGGCTAATCCCTGAAGCAATGCGCTAATAGGCCTAGATTAGCATTAATCAAGATCTAAGCCTTATGCTAATTACGTTAATCTTCTCTTGAGCACTTTGGTGGATAGATCACTTGTGTGTATGTGAGAACCAAGCCTATAACTTCTCCAAGCTCTAACCCACTTCAAATGGCCGAGCAATGTTATATATAGCCCCAACTCCAAGAACTAGTTGTTGCAACTTTCTACGTATCACGGATTGATTCGGTGGTGCGCAGGGGTAGCACCGAATGAATCGATGCATGCCACCTCAGCTAGTCGTTAGGCAATTAACACCCAAGCCCCACATGCATCACCGACTGATTCAGTGACGATGTGTATGGAGGGCATCACCGAATCAGTCGGTGACCATGAGCCGCTTTCTTCCACTGCCTTCCTTCACTGATTGATTCACTGCCCTAGATGTTGGTCCCACCGTATGAATCGGTGAGTGATAATATTTGCTCCAAAACCTCTAGAGCTGATGCTGAGCTGAGCTGATCCTCACCGACTAATTTGACGGAGGTTCACTATGTCCACCAAATGTGTCGGTGCGCACAGTGCATGTCCTTGGTCCTGCTACTGTTCTTCGTGTCACCGACTGATTCGGTGATCTTGCCAATTGTCACCGTATGTGGAATGTGTCGGTGCCCATTTCCAGTAGGATTCGCTTCAAGTTTTCACGTGTCTTTGTCCCAGCTTCATTACCATCATCTGGATTTTTGCTATCATTTGGATGCAATAAAATTCCTCTAAGTCTTTCTCTTTTTTTCTCATTTTGATGGTTTTGTAATTTATCTTTGGGACCTATAAAGCACCTACAAAGGTACATCTTGCAAACACATTAGTCCTAATAACTATATTGTCATTAATCACCGAAATTATTATGGTCCAGGGCCATTCTCCTTACACAAATAATTATCCATTTGCTCTTGAGGTCTTTGGCTCAGCTGTTACTGCAAGTCTGCAATCTTTATTTTCTCCATATTTGTTAGTGCCCTTCCTTCTCCTAATTCATTGGCATAGCTGGTATTTGTGCATTTGGAAAAACAAATGGCCTAGTTAGTGTTTTTAGTCCAAGTTGCCAAAAGCACCGAGTGTTTTTTGTAAAAAAAACTGTATGCTTAATTGAGGTTTGGTAGCTAGGGCTTATGGTATACAGGCGGCTCTCCCAACAAGGATAAGGTTCAGGAGCTGTGGAGCAAGCATGTGCTTGGTTTTGGGATTAAGTGGAATGGATCGGTTCCATTCCCATTTTGTGGGTTAGGTTGAACCTATTTCGTGTTTGGTTGAGGAGGATAGGTTAGTTCCAGTTTTTTATTTGGTTGGAGGAGTTAGGATAGATAGGATGAATGATATTTTAACACAGTTAGACACCGTCAGGTATGGATCCCACTTGTCATTCACGAAACCCACTTGTCATCCTCTCACGCTCATCTTCTCCCTCCCCTCTTCTTGCCCAGTTGTTCTTCCCGACCGCCATTAAAGAAAACCAATCTCTCTACCCCTTGCTTCTCCCCACACCGAACAAGAAGCTAGCAGCAACAGCAAGTACCAAGCCCATCTAATTTTTCTTTGCTCCCATCAAATCAAGCATGCATGAACTGGTCATCATCTTTCTCCCATCGATCTATTGCCGCACGACAAGCTTACGCTCTTCCCTAAAATCAAATCCAAGCACCAAGTTAGCTGCTCCGCCCCACGCCTCCCCACTGGTGTCATAACCAAGCTGTACGCCTGCGACCATGCAGTGCTCCAACGTCCATGCTTGGAGCCGCTGCAACCGCATGCTTCGCCGTCCGTGAATGGAGCCGCGCTACAGGGGCGTGCCCGTGCCACCCGCGCAGCCGCAGACTCCTGTCGCCTATGTTCGCACTGTCCGATGGCGCCTGCACACACATCGTCGTGCTCAGTCGGAGGCTCGCTCACCTTCTACCGCACTCGCCTTCACCCCCAGCGATGGAGTTTGGCGAACAGCTTGAAATCTGAAAGCAGCAGTCAAGGTGCACTTTTTTCAGCTTTTTTTTTACCGCGCTTCACCCCATCGCACCCATTTGTATTAAAACGCAGAAACTCGATCAAACCCGCTTATTAGGGAGGCGCTTCTTTCATTTTTTGCAGATTATTTGAAAAGCAATTCTCCCCACCGTTGTACCAAACAGGACCGGCGTGTGTGGGGAGCGAAGTGGGTTGGCGTGGCCCGCTTGTTTTGGGCGGACCCGCAACTACGAGGTATATTCCTTATTAGCGACGAAACTAACCCACCATATTTTGAATCAAACACTGTGCAGAATCCGATCCAACCCAACCCAGCCCACTTCTGTATTAGTCCGAAGTATTTTGGCCAGTGATGGCCGAGACCCGAGAGAGGTGCATGTGCACGGTAGACGCCCAACACGAACGATCAGGCGATGGGAGATGAACGCCCGGCCGGCGGAATCGAAGCTGCACGAGCCCAACAAGGCAAAGGTGTGGGCGAGTGGGCCTTGGGATCGACCGTCGGCGAGAGAGAGATACGAGCACGATCTGTGTTGCGATGGCGCCGCGCAGGTTCCGTGGATAACAAACACGCCGCCGTCCCAAGCCACAACCCCGCTAGCAGCGAGCTGCGCGCGCTTCGATGGACGGAAACAGCCACGGCCCACGGGAGCGCCAAGGCGCACCAGCGCCAGGCCCATCGAATCTGTCTCGTCCGCCGGAGGCCGCCGCCTGCGAAAATCGCCGGGCAGGCGCACGCCACCGGTTTCGGCCGCGACCCCCGTGCACGCCAAAGCCGTCACACAGGCGCGCAGCTCATGCCCGCAGGACGGCACGCGCAGCGGCGCGTCTCGCTCGCCCCGTCGCAAACACGACGGCGACCCGGCCGGGTGCCGCGGCATGCACACCCGCGCGTTTTACAGCCGACCGTGTTTTGCTACTCACCGCGTCAGTAATACGGCATCGGCGTCAAACCTTGCCGGCAACAGCCTAATCCTGCGTCTGATTCTCCGCGCCCCGTACACAATGACTGACAACTCGTACCCAAAACGACCGGATCCGTATGCCCCCCGACTGCGTGTCGGTGCTCAGAGCTAAAATGTACGTTCCATGGCGTCTGGAATCTTCGCCTCTTGAGTCTTGACAGGAGTGACGTGGCAACCAAGGACGGACGCCAATGAGGCATGTCTTGCACGAGAGATTGTGCTAGTGGGACCTTGCTTTCTCCTCGCTTTCACGGATGCACTTGGATCGGCTTCGAGACGGGGACGTCCCGCCCGCAAACCCCAGGTCGCGCGGCACCTCTCGTTCTCGTCGGCGGCGGCCTACAGGTTTCCTCCCCGCCTCTCGCATCGTGGGGCTCGGGGCGCTCGCTTTCGGACCCCGATCCGGTGGTTCTCCGGTCACCGGCCAATGATTGCGCGCAAGCGACGTCTCCACGGCGATATTCTTCCTCCTCCCCCGACGGCGCGAGTGCGCGCGCGCTGGCGGATCAATCAGGTCATCACACTGCTCGCTCGCCACATGCGCGGACATGACACGAGCTGCCTGTGTTTTTTTTATTTTATGCTGCAAATTATATTAATAATGATCCGATTTCTTATCACTAGTGGCTTGTTTTGGCTTTTGTTGATTTCTTTTCCGAAAAAAAAAAGAGGGAGACGAAATGGTGGTTTCAGACGGAGCTTGTGGTTTTTGGCAGGAGAGGTGGACGTTTTCGCAGCACCGACAGAAACGCAAGCAGAACAATGTGCAGTTTGCAGCGCGTTGCAAAGAGTGGAGGTCTCTGCTCCTGCATAGTAGATTAGTAGTAAAAACCTTGCGGTTGGTCAAAATGCGCAAGAGGCACAAAACCTACTATTTCGTGGCACGGAAACCTAGGTCTCTGCTCACATGAAGTGAAGTGGTCCACGAGATCAGCAACCGGAGTTTTTTTTTGTGGTGTTCAAGATTTCGAGAGAAGTTGCAAGGAAAAAAAAAGTGAGTGCTATCATGTGTTATTAATGGCAGCCGGAATAGTATAATGGCACTCCACTATAGTAGTACACTAGTACTTTGTTTTCTTCAGACTGAAGCGAACACGAAGCATTCATCTTTCTAACAAAGTGGCAGGGTCAAGAACAAGAACGGAACTGAACGATGCGTGAACAAGTTGAGCACTCAGCAGTCTCCACGAAACAGGACGTGCAAGTTCAGGTTCCTGCTGATGCGTGAACCACGCGAACTCAATTTGACGGGAAGTTCAGTATGCAGCAATACAGAGGACACTGCATTGTACATTCTCAACTTCGAAAACCAAAATTCACCCAAACACATGGCGCTCGCAGTGTTTTCTTGTATCTGCTCTGTAAAATATACACGAGCTTTTAAGCACACTGCTCCACTGATCTTGCGTTGGAACATGGATGTAAAGCGGCACGAGTACTTGGCAAAACCATGATTCTGCTTGGGTAGCCTCGCCCAGTTGAACGAGCCTGACAGCTCCCCTCTCATGATTAAGGTTCTTCACGGCTTCACCAACCACCGTGACAGCCATTGATTATCCTGCATTTCCCTCGAGAAGGCGCTCAATTAAGCTAACGACAGTGGGCCGCCGGGCACGAGCTGAGCTGCAACAACGGGTCGTCCCGCCCCACCGACACCGCAGGCGTCGCCGTCTCCACCCTCTCGTTGTCTCGCATCACATTGGCCGCGACTTCGTGTAATCACATCAGGCTTGCTACACCTCGATCCTGTTCGGTCCATTTCTTGGAGCACCATTATTGGAAGCAACAGTTTCAGAAAAGCGCGATGTCGTATTCAGAGTTTCAGACCGACCTGCACTTGTCACTTATAAACTTAAAAAGAAAACAAAATGAAAACAAAAAACATGTGATGATGTGAATATCAAGTACATTTTGCGTGTATGATGAACTCGGCCGACACCACTGCGAAAGCCGAAAGGCTGTTACCTGTGGCCACCAAACATGTGCGGCCTCCAGAAACCGAAGCTTCCGTTCAGACATTCACATGTCGCAAAATTCTCCGGAGCAACAAGCACTGGAACTGGCGAACAGCATCGCAAGCTCCTGCAGTTTCTGCTCCCATGGAAACTGCAGAGACAGTGTGTTTGTCACATCGTCCCGTGGAGATCTTCCGATAATCCTGCATTATTAAAAAAATGAGCCGGTAGTGTTGGGCACAGTGACGCTGTGAAAAAGCTGGAGGCATCCTGACCCACAGAAGAAAAGGCCAAAAGGGCCACATTAGTTGTGCTTTTGTCAGTACATCACATGAACTTCTCACCCCCCTTTTCTTGGATCACCACATTCCAGCTCTTTCACTTTTGTTATTTGCACTAAAGCAAAGGTGATTACCACTGGGAAATTCCTCCCAAGAATTCTCTTCACTAGTACTTGCAAGCAACTTGATTGGAAAGCCCAAAGGCATCCTCGCTTGCAAGCATTGCAAAGCTATCACCGCCTCATTGTAGTTTAGGGACGCTAATATCACCACTAATCATGACCAAAAGGATTTACAGAGAGTCAAGACAGGACAGAAATGGCAGCTAGCTCCTACCTGGCTCCCTTTTTTTTTTTTTGAAAGCCTACCTGGCTCCCTTTATTATGGTGCTTTGCAGTTCACAATTCACCTCTTTGGCTTGTTTTTCAAAAAAAAAAAAAAAACTCTTTGGCTCGAGGAAAGCATGAGAGTGAGAGCTGGCATGTGAGTCACTGCCTCACCCTCACTAGGTACCTTCTGCCCCTCAGCCTCTTTGCCCTCTTCCTCCTCACCACATCACCAGCTGCCACCCTACCAAGGTCTCATTATCTTTTACTCCATCCCCACACACACCACCTTTTATATAACACACTCCCTCTTAACTCCTCCCATCCCACCACCCCCATCCATTTCTTCCTCGTCCTGCCCGGCGGCTGCTGGCCTCACTCCTCCGCTCCGGCTCTGCTCAGGTCAGTCTCCTCCTCAACCTGTCCCTGGCTCTGCAATCGAACGCCATGTTGCAATGCTCAATTCTTATGCTTTTCTTGGCCTCCGTGTGCTGCAATTTGGAGGATTTTGTGCTAGATTAGAGGCGCTTACAGTTCAGTGTGCTGTGCTAGTGATCTAGTGCGCCATGCAGTTGCATTTGGATCTGGTTCCTCAGTTCCCGACCCGAGGAAGAACAGATCTTCCTGGTGCTCTGTGTTCCGTTTCCTTCAAGCTGGCGCAAATGTTCAGAAATTTTGATTTAGAGCTCCGTCTTTAGTTTTGGGGGCTTCTTCAGATTTCGGCTCTTTTGTGCTGCTGAGATCTACAGGAGGCAGTAGTAGTACTATTCCGTTCATGTGTTTTAGTTTATGTCGCGTTTTGATTTGGTAGGTGGCATCTGACAGTTCTATAATGCTGGTCAATTCGGCCAGATCGAGCCTTGAATGTTTTTTTTTTGGGGCACCTGCATTTGTCTTTCTTGGTGATAGGGAAAGGTATATCAATTATTTATTCCAATTGTGCTCACTCCTACTGATCTCAAATCTGCCACACGAGGATCTGAACACCACTAGTCAGCCAGGTTCTTTATCTTTGATTGATTTCTAGTGCTAAATCTCTAGGTTGTGGAAGTTGAGGTTATAGCTCCAGTCCGCACCCTCCTTAAAATCAAAGCTAAATATTCATCCCATGTATGAACATTACTGAGAACTGCATAAAATTGAAGAACATGAAGTTACCATCCTGCAATTTCAGAACTGGAACAACAATTTAGATCTTTCATGCCTGGCTAGCACCTTCAGTACTTGCTATCTTTCTCTATCCCCATCATTGTTTCTTTGTTGTTGTTTTTATGCAGCTAATCAGTTTAGAATTTGCAAAACCTGAAAAACTGGTAATTTAGTTATTCAGATTATAAACAAAAAGAAAGTATCATGAGATATTCTGTGTCTAATGCCTCCCTGTTCTTGCATGACTCCAGGGAATTGATTCAGTGAAGTGAAGGCAATCAGATTCTATGATGGGGTTCAAAGCCGGAATTTTTACTGTGACCATGCTAGTCATTGTGCTCTCCTCACCAGCAATTGCTCAGAAGGCCAAGAGTCCTCCTGCTCCAGCATCCCCAATCCTTCCACCTTCCCCGGCACCGGCACCGGCGCCACACCATGTCGACCTCGCAGACCTCCTCAGTGTGGCCGGTCCATTCCACACCTTCTTGGACTACCTGCAAAAGACCAATGTCATCGAAACCTTTCAAAACCAGGCAAACAACACCAAAGAGGGCATCACTGTCTTTGTTCCCAAGGATTCTGCATTCGCCGCACTCAAGAAGACTACATTCGCCAACCTCACCCAGGACCAGCTCAAGTCCCTGATCCTATACCACGCATTCCCCAAGTACTACTCCTTGGCTGAGTTCAACAAGCTGAGCACCCTCAATCCGGTGACCACCTTCGCTGGCTCACAGTACACGCTGAACATTACTTACGACATGGGCACCGTCCAAGTGAAGTCGATGTGGTCCAACCCAAAGATCAGCAGCAGTGTGTACTCAACCCGCCCGGTTGCAGTGTATGAGGTCAACAAGGTTCTCCTGCCAATGCAAATCTTCAAGAGCGACCCCCCGCTTGCTCCAGCCCCTGCTCCTGCACCAGATGCCAAGGCCTCTGATGTCGCTCCCAGCCCAACCTCAGGGAAAGCAGCGAGTGCAAAGGCGAAGGCGGAGGAGAAGAATTCATCGTACCAAGTCAGTGTCAGCATCGTCAATTACTTGGTCCTTGCTGTCTCAGGTGGCTTGATGCTCTTGTGGTGAGAATCAGAAGTTCCTGACCATGTTGAAGCACAGGGTTCGGCTTAGCTTCCCCGTGTTAATTTTATATGGATTTTCTGGATTCATTCTTTTGGACATATAGTAGGCATTGTGTTAGGATCGAGTTGTTGAGTGTTTGCATCATATGCTTCTATGATTAATCCCCGTTGATACTCGGCTTGATGCGTGTATGCAGAAAATATTTCAGACATGCCAGTGATAATTCTAATACCTAGAGCTAGTGAGTGGTACAGTGGTACTTATCATGCTTGTTTCATAATGCTGAAAGCCAAGGCGATTGTGTTCAGGACTGAATCGATTAATAGTTAACAGCATACTTTGGCTACTGAATTGGCTAGTAAAATTTTGGGCTTGGGCTAACTGCTCACTGCAGTTGGCGATCAGCATTCAATTCTTTGATAAAACTGCTGTCATCACTCCTTAGTCCTTACATTACATGACAACAGATTCTGATGACTTGTCAGGAACAGCATGCAATGCAAGTATATGAATTAACCGTGATCATCTATCTTATTTTTTGCCTGAAACTCCGTAGTCTTCCACCTGAAACTTCACTTTTCCATTGCATGCGGTTATTTGATCCTCTGCAGAATGTGTCTGAACGTGAAACTACCCCATATCTCTGAAGATTAGTTTATGAACTCGCCTCTCTTCTCTGAATAACGATCGGAGCTTTTCAGCATATGCTTGTCTCTAACCTCCCCTAGTTCCTGTCGTGCTAGCCTGCTAGGCATCAGGACTAGATCTGAGGACAATCCTGCACAGCCTTTTCTTGCCACCATGGGCATGAATCGTGTGAGATGGAGAGGTCAAGATTGGGGTAGGGAGCAACTGGGACAAGATGCAGTGGCGATAGGAGGTGAAAAACAGGGGAGGGGACAACTGGGATGGAAATACGCGGCACGGGCGCACGGCAACAGGGAGTGACCGGATTAGGGGATCACGGAGGCCCTCCGATTAGCCGCCGGCGCGCGGGTGAAGTCCAGGCCTCCAGGGTGCCCGCGGCGGCGTCACCTCGCCTCTCTTCTCCGATGACGGGCCACGGCGAGTGCGGAGCGAGGAGTTGGTTGCTGGGCGCCGTTTGCCTGTTGGTTGACGGGCCGGTCGTCGCTACGCTGTCTTGGGCTGTTTATATTCTGATGATTTGGGCTACTCCCTCCCGACAATGACGTGCCATTGGCCCATCTATCCTTTTTCCAAAAAAAAAATTCTGTAGATGTAAAAATGGAGCGGTGAACTTCGCGTACTAACACACGAAACCAGATCTCAACTAGAGAGATCTGCTTCGCTCAAGTACAGGTTGTAATCCTCTCGATTCAAGGTGTACCAGTCAATTTGACCTGCCAATTATCAAGGGCAAAGAAGATATTAAATTCGAGAGCGAATCGGCTGGGGTTCCGATAAGCTCCAGAAGATCATAAACGGCTAGGCAGCCGATGCAGAAAAAGACAATCGGCTAGGTCAGCCGATGTATGCGCCATCAATGCAAAGCAACTGTCGAAACACAACCTAAACAATGCTACGCGAACAACACTTGAAACAGATCTAGTCGGCTATAGAACAGTTCTTGATTGAAAAACAAGATAAGAAACTGATTCGGAATCTATTCCAAGCTGGATAGTGATGATAAAAGCTAAAGCAACAAGATTTAATCAAATAAACTTACAGATCTAGCAAATATCGATAACTTGATGAATAAATCTAGATGAAACAACAGCGATGCGCCGGAAGAAAAAGCCTAAAAATTACTCGATAAATGTGGAACTTACAATCTAGTCGGAGATCAAGATGATGCAGCCCTACTAGCTTGGAAGAACTCGTGAAGAAAAAGAGAACTTTGGCGAAGTCGCTGACTTAAAAGTAAATTGTTTGTTGGTGTGTACATCTTTTTTCAGACCTTGCAGGGTCTCTATTTATATCCCAAACTCAAGACTCCTAATCCTGGTCGACTACGACACAATGCAATATCTATAACAAACAAACAAACTTTCTAAATAAAAACGACTCGTACAAGAGTTGGAAACGAACTTAGACTCTATTAGCCAACCCTTATATCCACCATCTTGCAACCTCTTCGTCGATCAAGACTCTTTTGCCTCTTATCGGTCGAAGCTCCAACACCTCCGATCGGTTGGAACCTTCCTGCTTGCCTCGGCTAGATCCCATCAGCTCCCATTGGCCGAGCCCTCTTATCTTCATCGGCCGAACCTCTGTGATTCCATCAGTTGAACTATTGTAACTCCATCGGCCGATTTTACTAGCCGTTGCTCCTTTGTCACGCATCAACATCTCTACTACCCTTTGACGCCAACTTTTGATATGCGTCAAAAAACGGCATCAACAAATTCCCATTTCTAAAAAAGACGTTGGCCCAAGATGATCGTCGTCGTCAACGGGAAACTCATCACACGCCGGAAATCCTATCCATCTTCTGGAAAAAAAGTTCCATCTAACCTTAACATTGGTGTAGTTCCTCGACCGTTTGATTCGCTAGGCTTAGGTTTCTAGACCTTTTTTTACCTGTTCTTCTCGAGTTTTCCGTTTCATTCCAATCCGATATCAAGGTCATCCCCTCGGTTGTGTCCACGCTGCTCGACTCGGCGGCGGAGAAGCTGAGCAACCTTGGCGGCGGGCGGCGTCGCCTCCGGCGCCCACGCCGGCTTCCGCGGTGCCGGCAAGCACTCGGCCGCCACCCATAGCCTGCTCCCCTCCGACGTCGGCATTGTGGGCTCCTCCGCCTGATCTTGGCCTCCCGCCTTCGCATCCTCCTCTGCCTTCCTCTTTCCCGGCGCGGGCAAGGCCACCGACTCCGAGCCGGCGTCGGCACCGTCGAAGACGAGGCTGCCGAGGAGTAGGCGGGCTCCGGCGCTGACGCTGGCGCCTGCGATGCCGCGGTCCTGATCAGCGGAAGCATCGGGAGGACGTCCCTCGCGGTGATGGCCATGGAGCTCACCTGGCCGGTGCGCGTAATTCTGGCCGCGGGCGGGATCAAGGGCAAGCGCAGGCGTTGGGTGCGAGGGAGAGGAGAAAAGATTAGGGACGGAGGAGGAGGTGAAACGAGGAAGGGCATATTACTACTTGCTGGTAACCCGCAACAACAACAACAAAACTAACTAGTGCTTGCTCACATCACTGCAATTGTGCCAACAAATTGGCCTGTTTCGATGAACTGCTATTGTTCGGGGCATGTAGAAATTCTGATTGATGTGATATTGCTAGAATTGATAGAAATGCTAACTGATTGATTGCTTGAACTGAATCCATGGACTGCCTTGGGCTCGATTGCACTGTTGAGTTGAACACTCAAATAACTTAACAAGCTAATCGTTGTTGATGCTAACTGTGATGTTTTTGCTGCTTTACGTATTGCGTTTGGTGACTTGTGTGTTGCATTCAGTGTGTTAGTGTTCTGTAACACCTGGTGTTTTGATAATCAAAGATGACAAAGAAAGGTTAAGGGTGAATTGTGGAGAAAAGTAAGGAAATTGACAGGAAGTCAAATCCAAGTCGAATTTGACCAAAATTTGAATTTTGGAATTTAAATTCGGAAAAATTTAGCAAAAATATGAAATGGAGGCTTGAGAGTGCTTAGAACTTCAGGGATTAAAATTGGAGACTAATCCTAGGCCTAAACCCCTCAAGAAAAGCAATTGAAAAACAAAAATCAAGTAAGCACTGTTCACTATCTGAAAATAAGAATTTCAGAAAAACAATGCAAGTATCCAACTTGGAAATTTATTTCTGCCAAACTTTCCAAGTAAGTGGACAAAGGCAACTACACAAAAATGAAGTATGATCCTTGGACGTGTTTGACAGGGTGTTGTTGATCAGGAATAGTGAAGGAATCAAATTCAAATTAAGGCTCAAAGTCAGTACTCTGGCAATATCGGCTTAACTACTGAAACTGCATTTTTTCTCTAAGTTTGAAATAGCAGCAAGTGGCTATGTTTGGAGCAAGATTCAGAGAAATGTAGTGCAAGAGGTATAGGTGTTTATGAGCAAAATGGAATCCCTGTTAGTTGTAGAGCACGAATGGTTAGTGTTTGGACTATGGGGAATGAGTTTAAGCCACTAAAAATGAACCAAAAGAAGGGTAAATGGCCATGAACAGGGCCTGTCGAACTGAATCAGGAAGTTAAGAACATTCAGTTGGCTCGAGAAAGAAATTCAAAAATGTCGACCTTGGGATGTTTATCTTGGGTGAAAGCTTATATATGAATTAAAGTGCTCGAGTTTATCTCCAACTTTGCTTAAGAGACTCGTGGACCATCGAATTAAAAATCGGCCGTGGGGAAAGTTCAAGTGAAAGAAAGAAAGGGGGAGGAGAAAAATAGAGAGGCCGAGACGTGTCGCCGCCGGCGCCCTTGCCCGCTATCCAGCTCAACGCTTAGGGCCACCTCCTCACCACGCAAGCCTACACCTAGGCCACGGTGTCGCCCATGCGCGCGGTGAAACTTTCGCATAACTACCGCTCCCGCCGTCACTTCTTACCATGTTATCTTTTTACCGCCGCCCGCAGTCCATGGCCAAGCTTCTGCCGCCGAGCTAATTCCACCGCCACATCGCTTCCCGCCTCGATTCCTCTCACCCACACCTCCGCTAACACCTTGCCAACAGCCTAGCCTACTTGTTTTCCAGCTTCCTTGCCGGCGAGCTCCTAGCCGTCGCCGTTTCCGCCCGCCGCCGCCAGACCTCCTGCTCACGGTGAGCTTCTCCTTGCCGCCTATCTTTCTTCGGGTGTTCTGTCCTAAGTAGGTCCGTAGGTCACTAGGAAGTTGTAGGGGTAGTTGGAGGACCGAGTGGCGCCGTTGCCATGCTTGGCCACGGACGGCCGTCGATCACGCCGCCCGCCGCCGTGGAGAGGCTAGCTCCGGCCATCTCCCGGGGGGCCGCCGCCGCCTATGGGTGCGCTGTGGCTTGGGGATGCCTCCCCAGCCCGGCCTCGTCGCCAGTGGGGCGCCGGCCGTCGAGCCGCGCCGCCCCTGCCGCGCTCTGTTTTGGCGTGAGGTTGAAGAAGGCGCTGGCGTCGGGGGTCCGCGCGTCAGGAGGAAGGAAGAAGAGGGCCGACCGGGTGAAGGAGTGAGGCGTGGGCCGGGTCCAGCAAGCCCAGGTGCCGGTGCGGAGGTCGGTGAAGGAAGGGGCCGTGGGCCGGTTTAGCAGGCCGGGTGCCGAGGAAAGGAAAGAAAAAGAAAGGTGGGCCGTTGGGCCGGCAAAGGAATAAGAAAAGGAGGAGGGAAGAGAAATCGGCCTAGTGGGCCCAGTGGCCGGCGGGTAAAAGTGAAAAGAGGAGAAGGTGGACCTAAGCCGCGGCCCAGCGCGAGTGAGAGAGGGTAGAGAGGGGGCGAGTGAGAAAGTTAGGCCCGGGGTTTTGGGATAAAAATTAGATTAATAGATTAAATTCGTGTATCACCATTTAAATCACAGAAATTTCTAGGAAAACCAATTTTGTTAGGATTGTTTTATTTTCCTTTATGCATTAAAATTCTTATACCTTAGGAAAAATAATAAAAATTTAGGTATTTGTTTAATGCCTTTTCATTAAGGTATTTAAATAAATACTTAACCTTTATTAAATGCATAAAATATGGAAAAATGTTTTCATATTCACAAATTATTATTAACCCATAGGAGTTAAGTTTTGAGACTAGAAAATATTTATAATATTTTCTAAAAATAAAAGAAAAAGCCTAAGGTAGGATTAGTAAAGAAAATAAAAATGTTGGGTTAATCTCTTCAGGTTTTTGTGTGTTGGCTTGCAACTTTATCATGATAAATTGTGTAGTCACTTGTTGGCTTGCAACTTTATCATGAAGGAAAGTTGTATAGTCTTGTATTCAAAAAAGTTGCATCACTAGCCCATGCATGTTATATCGTAGACACCGAAGCACCTGAAGAGGAATTCTTGGAATTATCAGAAGGACCTTCGGAGTTTGAGGAGATCGTTGAATTGATCCCCTGTGAAGCCAGTCCGTCGGACAGCGCTAACATTTTTATAGATCAAGACAAGCCCTGGTGCATTTATACCTATCTACTTTGGAGTTATTATTTCATGTGTCCAATTATTGGTTAATTTCTTTATGAATGCATCAAGTCTAGGATTTGATTGAAACCCATTCTTGTGCATGATCTTACCTTGTTTTAAGACATCTTTGCCACTTGTTCAGTAAGTAGTAAGTAAACCAAGCTTAGCAATGCTTAGATGCTTAAAGTAACTTGGTTACCAAACCTTAAGGAAAAATGTTGGGTCATACATGCTAGATATGGAAGGATAGCTTGGAAATCTGGAAAGCCGACAGAAGCTAGAGATGTTAGTTCTGTCTGCTAGATTAATTTGGTTAAGGCCTGATCGTTGTCTTAACCTTTGATCAAGTGATTGTCACCTGGTTGCTTACTGGGTATGGGACCAGTAAAGCCCGGTAGGTTAGTAGACTCTCTGATCGGGAATATTTCGTACCCGTGCTTGACGTGCTGGAGATTGGCAGGGGCGTAGCCTGAAACTCACATGGAGATCGGGCCAGACGTGGGGTCCCATGTGGGGGTGCGTCCCTGGATTTGGGTAGTCTTATTCCCAATCTTTGGGCATGCTAATTGAAAGGTTGTTATGTACGACCCGGACAATTGTACATAGCTGGTGATCAGGGTGCTCTCCTGCAGGATGTAAATTGATCCGGATCGCCGCAATTCTCGGTTATGAATGCACTTGGTCACTGTTGAGCATCGTAGTATAATCTCATGAATGCAATGTCTTTCCGAAATTAATTTGTTGTATGACCTAATTTTCCTACTATTTGCAAAAGTATCTCTTTGTCATCATCTATACTGGTTAGGTAATAACTCAATTGAATTAAAAGATAAAGATAAGGTCTCACTGTTAGTAAGCTCTTTTGGCAAAAGGTGAGTCAGCCAGTACACTAAATAGCTATCATGTAGTTCCAGAAAAGCTATTATATTGGTTAGTCGGGTAAGTCTTGTTGAGTACCCCGTACTCACGATTATCCCTCGTTGCTGTTTCAGAGCCACAGTAAAAGTCCGCAGAGGAGGAAGCCCCGAAAAACTAGGGTATTGTTACGAGTCTCGTAATACCCTAGAAATAAAACTTAAATGTTTATCTTTCACCTGGACCAGTTTATGTTTTAAACTCTTAGAACCCCTCTAACCTGCACTGTTAAGTTTATTTCAAACTATGGTCTGTAATAATTCGTACCCCTTGTATGTATGTAAAAATGTAATATTTGTTGATGCTTTCCCATCGTGGAAGCAATCCTGGTGTAATATTATGTCGTGGATCTTTCGAGGAGTCCTAGGGACACTCGACAGACTACCGGACTTATGCTGTTTTAAGTGCGTTTCGGATAATTGCTGTCCCGACAGCGATTAGGCGCATTTAAACCAGTTTAAGTTGGGCAGTTCCGCCACATGTTCACTTTTGGAGTAGCTCATAATATCAGTGAGATGGACGTCCTGCGTTCAAACTTCAGAGTAATTTATGCACAATGCATTGGTGTTACTAGTTTATTCACAATACATGATGCATTGGTGTTACTAGTTTATATTTAAGATTCAACGTTACCAGCGGTTTATTTCAATATTTATACTTCTTGAACCAAACATTACATATTCGATTTCAACATTTTGGTTCAACATCTTTACTAATGGAGCTCACCATCTATTTAATATTTGTCAACATTTTTTTACAATCTTCAATATTTAATATTTCTCAACATTTTTTTACAGTCTTCAACTCTTTCTTAAAGTTATAATGAATCTCTAAATTTATTTAGGTTTCCTAACATTTCCGTATATGATCCAACATTTTTTTTCTAAACTTTTTTCTCACCAAAATTTTATTGATCTTAACTTGTTTAACCAACATAAATTTCTCTATATTTTTAGTTTTGACATCTCTAGTGGACTAATATTTTATATTCAGTTTTATCATTTTCAATGAATAAGCTCAACAGGTGTACAAATATAATGCAACATTTTTATGTTTACGGTCTCATTATTTTCAATAAAATGGTTCAACATTTATAGTGTTTTAACCCAATATTTTATATTTAATATTCAACATTACCAGTGGTTTGTTTCAACATTTATACTCCGTGAACCCAATATTACATATTCGATTTCAACATTTTTTATCCAACATCTTTATTAGTGAACCTCAACATTTTAAATTTTCAGTTTCAATATTTTTTGTGGGTTCAACATTTTTAATATTGCAACACAACATTTTATATTTTAGTTTCAACATTTTTGATGGTTTGGTTCAATATCTTTACTAATGGAGCTCAACATCTATTTAATATTTCTCAATATTTTTTGACAGTCTTCAACTCCTTCTTAAAGTTATGATGAATCCCTAAATTTGTTTAGGTTTCCTAACATTTCCATAAATGACCCAAATTTTTTCTAAACTATTTTTCTCACCAACATTTTGTTGATCTTAACTTTTTTAATTATCATATATTTCTTTATATTCTCAGCTTCTTTCATTTCCAATGGACCTACATTTTATACTGAGTTTGAACTTTCAACATTTCCAATGAATAGGCTTAACATCTCTACGAATAGAATTCAACATTTAATATTTAAAGTCTCATTATTTATGATGGAATGGTTCAACATATCTAGTATTTCAATGCAACATTTTATATTTGAGATTTAACATTACTAGTAGTTTTGTTGAACATTTTTACTCCTTGAACCTAACATTATATAGTCAAATTTCAATATTTTCATTTGTTTGTCCAGCAACTTTATTAGTGAAACTTAACATTTTATATTATCAGTTTCAATATTTTTAGTATTGCGATGCAACATTTATAATTCAATTAAAACTGACTAATCCTATATCTATAATTAGCAGATGGAGTAATACTTCATGAGATGTTGATCAATTTATGATGATTATTGTTTCTCATTTGACTATAATCCTATGGATCATATAGTTCTGGAGTTTGTTTGGAGAATTAATATTTTTTAGTTCTGGAACTTCATTTCCAAGATACGTGTTCTGGAACCAACATTTCTAGTTTCCAACATCTTTTAGTTACCATTACATATGAAGGTCCAATAATTTCACAAAAATAGGTACAACTGTTCTGAATTCAACATCATATTGTTCAGCAATTTTTCACCATTAGTTTTATCAATTTTAGAAATTTAGCCTTTTACTGAAGTCATTATGATATTCAACATTTCTAACAGTTTCTTTTCCACATCCCAACATTTTCTAAAACTTACTATATGTTCAATTTTTTGATGAATGTTTACAACATTTCTAGTTTCCAACATTTTTTAGTTACCGCTACATATGAAGGTCCAACAATTTTACAGAAATAGGTTCTACTGTTCTAAATTCAACCTATTGTCAACAATTTTTCACCATTAGGTTCATTAGTTTTAGAAATTTAACCTCTTACTATTCAATAATTATCTTGTCAAAGTCATTATAATATTCAACACTTTTAACACTTCCTTTTCCACATCCCAGCATTTCTAAAACTTACTACAATTCTATGTTTATTATTAACAGGTACTCCAAGTCTTCACGAGAAGATGATTTATTTTAAGGTGGTTGATGTTGTTTAGTTGAGGATCAAATAGACCTGTAGTTTACTTAATTATTACTGATTTGTGTTTTTTTCCTCAAATTTCTATAATAACAAATTCCTTCTCACTTGTGTTTTTTTGTTGGGCATATCTTGCTGATCACATTTAAAAATTATATATTAGTATATTAAACTTCAAACTTTAAGTTGCAAGTGCCCACATGTTAGTATCCCACTTTAAACCACGTGTCCAGCAAAAAAGTCAAAAAAAAGTAGCAGTCAGTTAAGAACTAGTGTCACTCGGGAAAAAATGCCCTAATAAAGTAAAAAAAAGTCGAAGGTGGCGCTCAAATATAATAGCACACTGGAAATAAATCAAAGGGACGCGGCACTGAAAATAAATCAAAGGGACGTAGCCCTGTTATATCCTGTAACGTAACGGAACAGAACTATAAAGCTGGACCTTACTGAGCTTTATGGTTCAATGGCTTGACCATCTTCTGCTTAGACACGTAGAGCCCTCGTCCCCCACCCTTGGGACGAACTCAACCATCTTCTGCTTAGACACGTAGAGCCCTCGTCCCCCACCCTTGGGACGAACTCACTCCTGAGTCCTTTCATTTTTTTAGCTCACAGGCCATTCGCTGGGAGTTTTGGGCTTAATACCGATATTTTAGCAACAAATCTAATAAATCTAACTGTAGTGGTTGGTGTATTGATTTTTTTTGGAAAGGGAGTGTGTGCGAGTTGTCTATTTCAAAAATAAATTGGATCTATCCGGCTGCACTTTAGAATATTTTTTAGTATTTTTTGGATAAATAAGAAAAGGTGCACAATCTCGACGAATTACTTCTGAATAACTTCAGAAATCATAAGGAAGAACCATAGCATTTCGCGACTCATTGGTAAATTTACTTGAAGTCCTGCTAGAAAAAAAAAGCAGCGGTAATCAATCCCCCATGTTAGCTTGAATCACGCGTTCACGATTCCACCATGCTTTGGCTTTGGCTACACTCCTACACGAGAGGCCTTTGCGCTGCCACTGTGCAAAATTGCCAGGCTATTGAGTACTCCAAGCTATTCTGTGTGTGCACTGCTGCATCCCCATGCTACCTTTTCGTGTCACCATGCTCATCCGTTCTCCAACCTTTCGCCCCGAAGAATGCATCATCCATTGTCATAATCCGTAAATAACCTCGCGGCTTTACAATTACATGACCAGTCCGGCCAGTTGGCACTGCCATCTTCGTGGCATTGCTCGATCACCATGGGCCATGGCTAAAGTTGTACACTCGTGCGGCACACGGGGCGGCGCAGCTTGTCGGCAGCGATCGCGCGTGCATTCCCGGTTTGTTTTCCCCTACTTCCTGTTCATTCCTTGTCCGCCATGCCCAAAAGCAAACTACCCTTCTAATGTACTTGTTCTCCTAAAACAAGTGGCCAGCGAAGCGCCTTGGAATAGAAAGCGTATTGCCCTTTTGCTTGGCAGCAAGAAGAAAGCGCGAGCGCCCGTTGGACAAGACCCGGGCGGGCCCCCGGGCCCCGGCGGGGTGTGCCGAAGCCGTGCGCCGCCGCGCACAGCGCCCGACCGCCCGTGCCCCGTGGAAGCTGCGCCATGCGCGCCCGTGCCAAGTTGCCTTAGGGAATAGGGATGGGGATTGCCTTGCCTCATTGAAGGAACCACCGGAGAAACAAGAGGAGCTTTTTCCTGCGGACTGCAGACTAGCCTCGCCTATCGTCTCTCTCCGAAACGGAAGGAATCCTGGCAATGGAAAAGGCTGCGGCAAAGCTGCGCTCCTAGCATGGGAAAAACAAACAATATTTTTTTTCTTTTGAAAATATAAGCAAACAGTAAAATTCGCCGCGGTAATCCAGTTTCACGTGCCTTCGTCGCGAAGGGAGAGGTCCCAGCAGCCTCCCCGGGCCCCAGCCCTCAACTACTCGTGTAAAAAGCATCATCCCATTCCCATGCAACTTCGAGTCTTCGATCATCTTGAAATGGTGTCCTGCTTTGCATTGCCTCATGATCGCCTTGGCAAAGTTGTGCAGTCCTGGGGCTAACAGAGGTAGAGTCAATCGAAGTCGAGGAGAGGCTCCTACGCTGGGATGGGATGTTGGTACTTGTTGGCCATCGGATCAGAATACCCGATGCATATTTGGGCTTTCTTTTTTGTCCCCACTTCTTTTCGTTCCTCGCCGACCATGTCCAAAAGCAACCTAACTTTGCTGGTTTGGGCTACGCGACGGATCCAGTGAGCACCTCAAAATAGAAGTTGTGCTAAAGAAATTGGGAAAGGGTTTGACCTGCCTAAGAAGAAATCCGTTTAGCAAGCATGTTGAGAAATAGAGAGAAAAAAGCACTTATTGTTGAACAAACAAGCAAGAGAGCAATCTAACGAACCGAGTTAGGCTCCGCGTTATTGTTGGTAGTCACTAACTCACTATGTGCATGTATTTGGTTTCTTTGCTGATCTCTTAATGCGTTTCCAATGGAAAGAATGAACCAACCTCTAGTTCTTACATGTCACCTCATTATAGTTAGCTCCACATGTAAGATGATGTGTTCCATATCTCATCCCTCCTCTATGCGCCCTATGCATTCTTTCTTGTCTAATCTTCGCAGCAACAATATGCATGGAGTGAGGAGGTAGGAATAGGTGACGAGGACATCAACACCAACAATACATCCATGCCGACACAAGTATAATTTCTGGTCCCATTACTCGCGCTCGTGCTCATCAACTCAACCATCAGGAATCAGGGAGAAGACCGAATGGGAAAAGAATTCGCGCAGGCTGGATTCGGACTACAGAACAACACCAACTTGTGACGCTCACCACGATTGCATACGGACTCGGATTGGGACGTTCAAGTACTTCATGAAATCCTTATGAAGTCTGTTTTCATATAGATCCAAACTCATGTCCATATCAGTTCCGAGGCGGTCGCAACGATCAAATTACTACCAAGAGATTTTTCTGTCCAAGGTGCTGCGTCGCCTTATTTTGACCTAATGGGCCGTGTATCAAGTTGGGTTCATTAGGGACACGTCCTAGGGTTGGAGCACGACCCCAACACCCTTGTGGTCGTCCTCCCACATTCTTATACCCCTTAGCCGCCACCAGGAACACTCGGGTTTTGTTTAGATGAAGTTTAGCTTTTGCTACTTACTTGTAAGCGCGCGTGCTGAATTAGCCGCACGTCTTCTTGTCT
Source organism: Setaria viridis (assembly GCF_005286985.2). Taxonomy (NCBI): domain Eukaryota; kingdom Viridiplantae; phylum Streptophyta; class Magnoliopsida; order Poales; family Poaceae; genus Setaria; species Setaria viridis. The sequence goes on along the minus strand of NC_048268.2, from coordinate 32,666,217 downwards.
TTGGAACCCCACCATATTGGAGATTGAGTTTGAAACCTTCATTTACATCTAGTAATTCAGTACTTATCCTACTTGTTCTTGCTAGTTTTTCGATTGCTTGCAGGACAAGTGCCCTAGTAATTGGGGTGTCGCGCTCCACAAGATTGCGACAACCATTGAACGTGGTATATCGGTTGCTAAGATGCAGCGTCCTTGGAAGGCTGTAGTCGAGCCGTGAACGTCGTCTTCATCCACCAATCGAGTTTTCCCTCCCCTCTCATCGAAAGATCGGGATTCAACCAATGGATTCACATTAAGGAAGCGTGGCGTGGTGGGTGGTAGATCGTTCGGGGAAACGCAAATAGACTAGCGAGCCGCACCGTTACACTTTTTTTTCCTCCCTTCTCTTTCCCTCTCCCTCTCCCACCTCTCATCTCCTCCGAGCCAATCTCCATGGGAGAACAGGCACTAGGTAAGCTTCCGCAAAAATCACCGTTCAGAGTGACCTTGACATTGAAAGACGGATGCGGATGCTGGAATACCAAAGTCCCAACTAGGGTGGAGCGTTGGGCCTGCGCATCAAAATAGAAGTTTAGGTAGAGAAAATTAACCTGAGAAAGGGTAGAGAGGTAGACTTGCCTCATACGAAATTCCTTTTAGAAAGTGTGTTGCCTTCCCTTCGTTACTCCTTTTAGATTTCCTGGCCCTCTTTGGTTGACAGGAAGGAAGAAAATGCTCGTTGAACGGAGCCGTGCGGGCAGCTAGCGCCCCTGGCCACTGTCCGACCGGCATCGGCTCGTTGCCGGCTTGCAGCGGCGCACGAACCACGGCCACATGGAACCCGAGCTTTCGCTGCCGTTTGGCCTCGTCTCGCGCCTTCGTCCCTTTCTCCAAAACGGAAGGAATCCTGGAAGATCAAAAAAAGCCTGCAGCAAAGCTGCCCCTGGCCACCCCTTGCACCGGCAAAAGCAACACGGTGAAATCGCCGCGGTAATTTCACGTGCCTCCCCACCAACCTGCGCCGTGCGATCGGATATGCACGGCCGGCCGCCCGCCCGCCGGCCTGCCTGCCTGCCCCTCGCAGCTCGCACGCAGGAGAGAGGGTCCCACTCCCATCCCAAACCGACGTTGCGTCAGGAGCCAGGCACCGGATTCGCGACGAAAGATCTCGTATCAGACGGCCACCAATCAACTCCGGCGAGTCCGCCGGCCCAAATGGACGCCGCCGCTCTACGGATCACGCGCCGCGCCGCGGCAGGGCCAGGGGGCGGCCGCGGAGGAGGCCGGAGGCGGGCTGCTCGGGAGGAGCGCGCAGCAGGCAGCAGCACCAGGCGCACCAGCGGGTTCATGCACCCAACCACCCCACGTCGCATGACAGGTGGGTTCCCCAAGAAGCTCACTCCGCATGCGCACCCGGCGTCAGCCCGCGGCGGTTCACTGCGTTTGGGCCCCGAGGAAGTCGGGCCCGCATATCAGTGAGGTGGGGGGTGGCACAGCGAGTGAGGTTTCGACAAGGTGGTGGGAGGGGGAGGGGGGAGAGCATAAATCGTTCGTGACCCTCCTCCTGCGCTGCCCACGTCGGCTTTGCTCATATTCATACGCTTCCGCTGCTCAGAGGGCGGTGTTGGTGTGTGGCTGCGGCTGCGGAGTTGGGGTTTTTGGGCGGAGTTGGGGTTTTTGCCTCCCGAGGAATCACAGCTCCGGCGTGGGTCCCCCGCCGCGAGGCTAGGCGTGCGGCTGCTCGAATCGCGCGGCTCCGCGGAGGTACGCGCCCTCGACGAACCCGCCGCGCCCGGTTCTGCGTGCTCCGTGCGGATTTCGCGCCGCGCGGCCCGAGGGCGATCGCCTGGTTCGCGGCCGGGTCGCGAGGGTGGAATCGGCGGGCAATGCTTGCTTAATCTGCGACGGTTCTCGCGGGTGCGGGGGCTTTTGGGGGGCGAAATGATTTTTGTGGCTATTTTTTTTCCGGATTTTTGTTTCGTTGCAAAGTTTGGGTGTTGGGCGATCGGTTTGTTCCAGTGGGGTTGAGGTGCTTCCGGGGAGGAATCGGTGGGGAATGCCTGCGTTTTGCGGCTCTTTTGGTGCGTTTTCTGGCGGTTTGGTGGGGTTTTGGCGCACGCCTTGGGTGGAAAGTTTTTGGTCTGTTTGATCTGGAGTTTTGATTTGGTCGGTTCGTAGGAACTACTAGTACCGTGCGTGTGGCCCAAGCGATTTCTAGTTGTTTTGCTTCAAAAAAATTTCTGCGTGCACTGTGAATTTTGCCTGTTTTGTGTGGTTGAGGGTGCCCGGGTGCTAGGGAGCTCGATCGATTGCCGCGGTACCCGGCTCCTGTCGACGGCTCCGACTTCACCGGCGCCTCCGCCTGCGGACTTGGAGCAGCGGCGGCGGGGCGCGGTGGTTCCGTGGTGGTGCCTTTCCCTGGTTGAGCTGCAGCTCACCGGCGGCTTTCCCCCGCCTTGCCGGTGTCTCCTCGCTGTGATTCTCACTGGTTCTCTCCTGAGTTGCTTCGAACAGTAGCGGTGTTTGGTTTCCTAGGGGCGTGGGGTTCGTCGCTTTATTTTTTCTTTCCGAAAATTTCTGAGTTAATGATCGTTCGTTAGGTCGTGGGTAGTATTAACGGCCATGTACCCGTGGCTGCATTTATGCTTCGAGTTGGATACTGGGAGATCCCATCAGTCTGAAGGCTTTATGATGTCGTAAATTTCCTAGAGTTTATTCACTCCCCTTGAGCAGAACTGGGTTGTTTGGTGGCCTGATAATGCCAATGTCTCAATTGAATTTTGCTGTAAAGAGTTTATGCAAAACTGAGCCCAAGTTGTTATGCCTTTTATGTTGTCAGCATTTTGACTTCCGGAGCTGCAGGGTGTTGGAATGTTCCTATGATTTTTTGCTTGTTAGTTGCAGTTCGTGCTTTTGGTGTTTCAATTTAAGTGATTTCGCTGAGGGCTTATGTAACCCTTTTGTTGTCTCGTGCTGACTTAACAAGGAATAAGTGTCATAAATCTATATGCATATTGTCCTGTGTTCATGAACCTGAGTTGTGAAAGGAGCACTTGCTTAGTTCAAAATGATGCTGAATGTGTACTATTTTGGTGCCTTAACAGGTTTCATAAAGATTAAAAAAGACATACAAGAATTTTGAGTTGTTGACTACAGGGATATGGCTGGGCATGCTGATGAAGAGACTTATTCCAATGTTGATTTAGTTTGTGCCCTATGTGATAATGGAGGTGAAATTGCAAGGTGCGTGTCCACTCTTCCTCTTTTTTATCTACTTTGAACCGAACTTCGCATCCAACATATGTGGATATGAAAAACACTCAGAACGCTCCAATCCATGACTGATTTAATCAATGGTAGAACTATTGTTATTACATTTTATACACACATTAGTTATTATGGTAAAAAATAGACTGTGGGTGTAAAATTGATTTAAAAGGGAATGTAGTGGTATCTAGCTTTGTAGTTCTGTTTTACAGCTGCACGCCTGCACTTCTATACTATTGCAGTTTGACAAGAATAAGATACATTGGCCTGAAATTTCCAGCTCTTTAGTGTAGCTGATTTGGACCTTTTTGCAGCCTCATTTAAAGTTATTTGACATGTGAGGTAACGAAATTGATGATTCACTGAACAATTCTTGGTTATGTTTGAAACTCGTTTACATTCTTTTTGTTACCTAATATGAGTTTATTGTTTGTATATGATCTCAATAGATTCACTTTTCACCTTTATGTCCAACATTAATATCCTGTTTGTAGTTGTCTGCTGTAATTTTTGAAGAGAACACACACCAAATTCTACTTGTAATGGCATGTAACATCAATGATTATATTTTCATGTTAGATAACACCCTCTTGTAATGTTCATTCACTGTTTCTGATTCATGAAGTGGGCTTTTTCTACGATTTCCTGCAGCTGTGAAGGCAGGTGTCTGAGGTCGTTTCATGCAACTAAAGATTCAGGCGACGGTTGTGCAACCTTAGGCTACAGCAGGCAGCAGTTCAATGTACCTATCATGATCCTTTCACATTGAACAAGTTAATTTTATTGACTTAATATATCGTCTAATCTGCTGTGGGCATCCTTTGATGAATTATGCGTATTTACAGGCGATGAAAGTTTTTATATGCAAGAATTGTGAGTACGAAAGATATCAATGTTTTGCTTGTGGGTGTTTGGGTTCAGCTAAAACTGATCCTCCCGAGGTTAATCCCTTTCGTGAAAAATCATTCATAGACTAATTGGCTGATAACTTTAAAAGTATAATTATAAAATATGGTATTATTACTAGTGCTTCTTTCTGTTGTACCATCAAATGCTTCTCAAGGCTTTTTGTTTAACATCCTTATTTCTTTTAGGTGTTTCCATGTGCTTCTGCAACTTGTGGTTACTTCTATCATGCTAAATGTGTTGCCCAGTTACTCTTCCCTGAAAATGAAGCCAAAACAACTGAGTATACATCAAAGATAGCCAGTGGGGCAAAATTTGCCTGTCCGCTCCACAAATGTGACATCTGCAAGTACGGTGAAAACAAAGAGGTCAAGGAACTGCAGTTTGCTGTTTGTCGGCGGTGCCCGAAGGCATATCATAGAAGATGTTTGCCAAGGCATTAAACACTTATTTTTCATTCTTCATATTTTCCCATAGAAGTTTGCATTCCATCTACAGTCATCTCAATATATATTGACCTATCCACAGGAACATTGCCTTAGAGGACATCACTGAGAGTGGTCAATGTGTTTTCCAAAGGGCATGGGAAGATCTTCTTCCCAACAATCGTATCTTGATATATTGCCTGTATGATTTGTTTTCTGCAGTTAATTAGCTCTGCTAATTTGATTATTAACCAATGAGTTTCTGACTAGACTTTATTTGTCCAGGAAGCATGATATTGATCCAAAACATAGAACCCCTGCAAGAAATCATATCAAGTTTCCTGAGGATCCTGCTGCTATCAAGAAACCTGCTGCTATCAAGAAACCCCTCAGTTATGTAAATGGAATGAACAAAAAGATAGTGAAGATACGGCGTATTGATGAGCTTCCTTCTGCTCCGTTGCCTGGTGTTAAAAGATGTTCTGGTATGGTGAAACGTTCTTCATTCAGCAATTTTATGAATAAAAGGAGGAAAGTGCCCGTGTCTGGAGAAAAATCTGTAGTTATGGAAAAACCAGTAGTTATGTCAAAGCTCCCATTTAGCTCATTCCCTGAGATTGACAGATACACTGATATGAGGTAAGGCTATCCCTCTGTTTACTGCTGTTTGTTTTCGTTTTCTCTATCACTCAGATCTTTTTATTCTCTTGAACGGATAACTTTCTTGTTCAGATGCATTTCTTCAGTTACGAAATAAAGTTTTGATGGTGTCAACTTTCCACACACAAAATTACTGGAATCACTGTATAAAGAAACTCCAAGAACAACTATGTATATACTTTTCTTTTTGAAAACTTATGTATATACTTTTGTTGATAACTCTGTTAATTCAGTGTTTGCATGTTTTGGAGGTTATGAGAAGTCAATGAGTTATGTTTGTTAGCACAGTGGGTGCTCAGTTTCTTTTGCTTTAAGATACTTCGGAATTTGTGTATATTTGTTTCAGTGTTATTAAAAAAAAACCTAAGATTTGCTCTGTGCTACTGTCATGTTACACAAGCGGAACTGTCATTTATTACAAGCTTAAGAAGCTTTAATGAGTGAAAAGCTATGCTTAAAGCTCTCAGATCATAACCATCATGTTTATTCTGTTTATGATTATTTCTGTGCCAATTATCATATCAAATATTTTGTGTGAATGCAACCGTGGCATTATGTGGTTCCAGTATTTGTTCGAGTTGTGATTTTGTTAATACTGCTGTACCCCTTTTCTTTCCATGATCTGCATCCACTGACACCGCCCTTCTCTCTAGAATATATGAGTTTGCACAAAAAACTTCAGCTGCTATTACAATGGAGGATGTACAAAAAAAGCTAGTGGTACCATCTACACATGCACCACATCTGCATAATGCCGATGACATTACACTGGGAAAGGTGGAAAGATCTGTTGAGGTACTTTGCTATACTTAGAACCGAAAAACTGCCGTGGATTTGGTTGTTTCTTATGTGTTTTCCGTGCAGGCTGTTAAAGCTGCTCTGCATATGCTGGAAAATGGTGCATGCATAGAAGATGCGAAATCTGTCTGCACACCTAGTGATCTTTTTCAACTTGCAAAGTGGAAGGTACAAGGAAATGATGGAATTTCCTCCTGGTTGCTCTGTTTTTCTTACACAAATTATGGTTTAGTACTGTTCTTTTACAAATACACATCAATTGATTGCATCCATATATTAATGTACTCATGTTCTAGTTCTTATTTTTTAGACTACTTGACTTGGTTACCTTATTACTACCATGAAGACTGTAAGAAGTAAAAGGCATCAAGCATCGTTTTTTCTTGAGGGGTTATTACTGAAACATTGAGATAAACTGATTACAACACTAGATAGTTGTAGAATATTTTTTATTGTGTATAGTGACATATGCAAAGGTGCAATGAGTGGTTAAGCCTGGTGAAACATGGCATTTTTTGTGTTAATTTTAAAGTTTAATATCCATTATAACGTGAGCTATTGTCCACAGAACAAGTTGAACATATTTCTCGCACCGTTTCTTCATGGCATGCGCTATACATCTTATGGCCGCCACTTCACGAAACTGGATAAACTCCAGCTGGTAGGTGCAACTATTAGTGCTTAAAACAAGACATGATTATCTTTATGTTGTACTTGTCGATCTTTTCTTTTCTGTTCTCTTGGAAGCAATGCATCACACTATCACTTTGGGATAGCGTTATATCATGAACATTTACAGGTAGACATGTGGTTGGACTGACAAATTGGCATCCATACTCCAAAAACGAATTTGGAACATAATTTGAACATTCTTTTTTCTGAGTACATGTACTATGGTTGCCAGTTTGGTTTGGAGTTTAGGATCACTCAATTTTGATAAGTTTTGACATCACTGTTAAATTATAGCCAATTGCAAACTTTGTACTCCCTCCGTCCCAAATTACTATTCGTTTTGGCATTTCTAAGTACATAGCATTTGATATGCACCTATACATATACTATGTCTACATACATAGCAAAAGTGATGTATCTATAAAAGCCAAAATGAATAGTAATTTGAAATGGAGGGAGTACTCCTTATGTGAAAAATGACTTGTACACTGTATTCCAATTTATAGTAGGTAATAAATTCAGTGGAGTTGAACATGTTTTTGTAAATTGATTAAGAGCATTGATATAAATGATAGTGTCTTCTAATGTAGGACAATGCTTTTCTACACAACTGGAATATTGGAATCCACATTGAATGTTTGTCTTCAGTACATCATTTTGTTGCATTTGGATACTGTGCCTTGAATACGAGAATTGAACAAAAATCTATTGTGGTTGTAGGATCAAATAATCCTTATCTAAAACCACTATTCTGTAGTAGCTTTGGGAAGAATTTGATGCAAGGAACAGGAACCTTCCTAGGTCAACTTAGGTGTGGTTCCATTTATAATGTTATATATATAGAACACTGTACAACTGACGGCAGATTTATTCCGTGTTATACTGGTACTTTTTACACATAGCTTTTAGACTTCAGGCTAATTTCTTGTTATTTACCATTTTGGAACTGACTTTAATGTATGCACTAGTTCAATTCCTTTTTTTGAATGCAGTATCTTTTTGTGCTATTAAAGTAACTCCTGTAAATATGTGCAGATTGTTGATAAGCTACAGTGGTATATTCAAAGTGGTGACACGGTAAATATCTTCTCTCATTTTATCATGTAAATTTGGCTGGCCCTTGTTTAGTTATAGTATAAGATTGGGCTCTGATGAATGTATAAGCTATGTGCTGCCTTGTGATCCTTTTTTTATATTTTCTTTTTTCATGATATATGCAATACATTTTGCTCAGTTCATTTGATGAAGGAATATTCTCTGACGAAGAAAAGGCTATTGCACATGATATATTCTATCCATAATGAATTTTGACTCCTAGGTCTAGGTACAGAATGATGACTCTGGCAATCTAGTATATAGCTGAAAAATGTTGGAAAATAGCAGTACTTAAGAGAAACATTGTCATAGGTGGCAGTTCTTCACTTTACGAGAGAGACTGCAATTTTTACATCTTAGTTCAGTTTACAATAAACTGCAAACAACTTTATGGGCCACATGTAGGTTAATCACCATGCTTCTATTTCATTGCAGATATTATAGCATGTTTCTGTTCTTTGAATATCTTGCTTTAATTCATCTTTGTGATAATGGTTTTGATGCTCAAGGAAAGAAGCTTGTTGATTTCTATCCCTGCGTTCATTTTACACGAGCTTTCAAAATTTACTGTTCAGCAGAACTGATCACAATAGATAACAAATGCCATTTGTCATGAACCTTACAGTGCCGTCTATTGTTATTCTTTACAGGTTGTTGACTTTTGCTGTGGTTCAAACGATTTTAGCTTGTTATTGAAGGAAAAGTTAGAAGGTTCTGGAAAAAATTGCTTCTACAAAAATTATGATCTCATTCAACCAAAGGTAGTACACCTGCAATTTTTTGCATTGGCCGTTTTTTTGTTTGTTTAATCGTGTCTTTAATATTTAACAAACAGTCAATCAACCATATATGTTGATGTTTAAGTTTTGATTAAGGTACAGACTAGAGAAGGCCTCAATTAGAACCTGATAGCTTTTGCTGCTTCCTTCCAAATCTTGCTCTGTTAAAATGATCTAGCGCAGCTGACATGTAGAACATTATCTTCAATTTTCTAGAACGATTTTAGTTTTGAGAGACGAGACTGGATGACTGTTCAACCAGATGAATTGCCGACAGGATGCCGATTGGTATGATCACAGTAACTCATGAATTGCTCTCATCCCATTGGAGACAGTGTCTCAGCTATTTATGCTCAACACCCGTTGTAATCTACAGATCATGGGGTTAAATCCTCCCTTTGGTTTTAAAGCCTCTCTTGCAAACCAGTTCATCAACAAAGCCCTCACTTTCAAGCCAAAGCTTATAATACTTATTGTTCCCAAGGAAACTGAAAGGTGTCCTCTCTCACTATATATCTGCATTTTTTTTTGCGGCAATTGATCTCTAATACCATTTTTGATGTTGGATAGATTGGACAAAAAATACCCACCATATGAGCTAATATGGCAGGATTCGCAGCAGCTCTCGGGAAAGGTACTTCTGGACAGTCTCCTTGAGATAGATCTTACCTTCAGAATGCTGCTATATTGTTAACTGACACTTTCTGTTGGCAAATTATGTAGTCATTCTATCTGCCCGGATCTCTTGATGCTGAGAACAAGGTGATGGAACAATGGAACATGTCACCACCTCCGCTTTCTCTGTGGAGCCGTAGTGATTGGGCTAAGAGGCACTCAGAGATCGCCAAATCAATGGGGCACCTCCCCAGCGAAAATGCATTCTCTGGTGATTGGCAGAGGGAGGTAGCTGATGGTCCATCTGTACCAGCCGCAGGGCATGTGGAGACGGATGATGCAGAGGGTGCAGGCATCCCGCCCGCCTCTGTTTTGGAGCAGCTATTGTCTGACACATACCATGACCCAACAAGTTCACTAGGGGACTACTGGAATGATACCAATGGCCGATCACGGCAGCCTTGCAACTATGAAACCCCAGGAAGGAGTGATCCGACCTATGCGCATCTTCTAGAAATGGGTGTCGGATCCGATATGAGCATTTCACTGTCAGAAACTGATTGTGAAAGACAAGATCAAGCTTCATCAATCTCAAAGCATGGAGACACCAACTCCCAAGCCTGTAATGCTGTTGGAAGTGCACTGCCAGAGGAACCAGCTGCTGCTGCTGATTGTGACGAGGTAACATCAGCTGCTGGTCCATACCATTTGCTTGAAGATTCATCACAGGCAGGTGGACACACAGCTGGAGTTCAATATTGGAGGGTGGAAGACTCTCCAATCCTGGAGGAGGGTGAGCTGAGCGATGCACCACCGGTGGACAGGCCTGCAGCTGGCATGCAGCATCAACTGACGGAAGACACTACACCTCCAGAGGTGACACCCGAAGCTGACTCCCCGTGTGAGCAGCCAGAGGAGTCGCGGCCTGCAGCCAGACATAATGCTAGAACTCTGCCACCAAGAAACACCTTCCCCGGACTGCGCTTTCGGCAAGGTTGCAACACCTCTCGTCAGTTCCTATCCCAAGGCATGGGACATCCGGCAGTCCATCAAGGGCCATCAAATGGTTGGATCGAAGACGATGATTACTAGATTACCGAAGAAAAAAGAAGCCCACTTTTGCTTGTGAATGACCTGCCTGTGAGATCGTTACTGTGTTGTGTAGGTGATAGCTGCTAATGTGCCTCAGTTCATCTTAGGTTTGAGCTAGTTATGTTCTACGGCCGGCTTTAGAGTACGCTGAGGTTCTGCATTGCTTAGGTTGATAGGGGTTGGTTCCGATGTTGTCATTGGCGCGTTGCTTTTTATAACTGTTGCCTTCATGCCCTGCTTAAGCTGGTAAGTGGTAACTGTGTCTGAGAAAACATCCTACAGTGGACAAGATTGCTGTGAGCCCGAGACAGCAGAAATGAGAAAATGAATGAGTTCTTGTGGACAGCTTTCTCTCTATGCTATCCTTGTATGGTTCATGGTTGGTTCCATGTTCCGACTTGCATTCTGAACATTCTGTATTTCTGTTAGTATACTGCAGGACAAATAGCATCGCCTAACGGCAGAGCTCTTGGCAAGTTTAAGCTTTGTTTGGACTTTGGAATGCTTGGATTCCTTTCAGGCTCCGCGAATATGGAATGTTTTGTAGGAAAGAGTGAAAGACTGCACAAATCCCAGTGAAATTTCATGTTTTACAAGCAGACCTGAGGGCGACATCTTGAATCAGAACTGGACCGAGTGCAGTGGGTGCCTTTTCAACATGGCGAACAAGGCAATCCCCTGCACTGCAATCCGTGCTGTTGTCCATTGCGTTTACGTACCTCCAGGCTCTCGGAGGCACGGAGACCACCGGTGGTTGCTGCTCCAACGGCACGCTGGATGGCACCATGGTCCATGGGGATGGGCGCGTGCGTCGGAATAGAAGCTGCCGCGCGCCGGGCTTGGGTGGGCGGGCGCCATCGGTGGAAGAGCCGGGCCGATGTCGTGGGACTCGGTCCCGGGAACGCCCGACCGGCGGCTCCGGCCATGGAAGACCCGCACGTGCGAACCCACCCGAGACGGCGACGATCGGCGGTGGCTGGTTGGCCGGGCGGACGAAATGACCGCAAGGCCCCCCCGGGGTGTGTGTGATGCGGCGGGGCCGGGGGGCTGCACGTGATGCGGCGCAGAGGCGAGGGAGTGGCGGGTGGCCCCCGGCGTCGGAGGTCAAAGCGGCCGTGGCCGTAGGCGGGCCTGTCACGGTGTCACCTGTGCCGCGCGTGGTGCGGTGCACGGTGGACCAGGGGCCTGATAACTCTGCCTTGGGCTTTGCCGCTGCCCTCCTCCTCATTCGTAGTTGTGGAATGGAGGTCTGAAATGCTTATCGTTCCTTTTCAATTTACGTCAGGAGTCCCTTGCAAATTGCAATACTCTTTCAAGTGAGGGTGAGCATGGTGAACATAGTGATGTGGACCCAATTTAGCTGTTGAAGAGAGATAATCCTTTCTATCTTGAGCAATTTTGCAACCTCTTGTTTGTTAATGCTGCACAATGTTTTTCCATGTCTTTTCTCCTAAAGAAGAAAGTATCCACATTTTTTATCGTTAAATCATAACATTAAGATCCACGACAACTATATATATAAAAGTTCTCTGCTTTTTTCTTTATCATGTGTAAGCATTGCCACCTCTTCAACCCTCTTTTATACGTGACCTTATAATACTTTACCATTTGGAGTTGTCACCAACACTACCATAGATTCCTATATGTGGCTAGCACTATTTAGCACTATTTTAGATATCGTTAGTTCGGCTATTCCATAATTCGAATAGTCGTATTCAAGTCAAAAGCAAGGGTTAGATCTCTTGAGAGCAGAGGCGTAGCCAGTAGGGGGACCAAGGGGAGCCATGGCCCCCTTATGGCTCATCTATAACCTTATATACAGATGTATATACAAAGTAATTTTGTTGAATGTTTAGGTGTTTGTGCTGTTTTGTTACAAGGATACCATTATTTGGCCCCCTCTTTGATAATTTTCTAGCTTCATCCCTGCTTGAGAGCAACCCTAGAGAATCCAAAAATGATTGCATAATATTTGGACATATATAGATACATGTGATTGGTAGTTAATCTATATTTATAAAATTTTGATGACATCTTTATTGGATTGATGAAGCATAGATGAAATTTTTTTTAAAAGTAGTATAGAAGAATGATTGGATGATATGATATTTTCTCATAACTTTGACATGCTCAGAAACTCAGACTGCCGTGCGAAACCTATGAAACAAGGTGGTGCTTTCAGAGGAAAATATAAAATGGCTGGGTTTTACACATGTTATTCTTCCAAAATTACTGGCTGGTGCTTGACCCCACATGCAAGGTGGATGTCATGGTCAACAGCACATGCCTATTGTTCCATGAACGCTAGCTTTTCCTAAACAGAGATTTGAAGGGCAAAACAAAAGTCACCGCTGCTAATTGCTAAGCCTAACGGCAAAAGAGAACTTCGTGACTTCATGCCTCCTTTCACTGTGTAGGAAAGATGGAAGAATGGGCCCATGTGTGAGCGTGGAAAAAAGGCACTGTTTTTTCACTTTTGGACCACTTCCATCTCTTTGATCAACAAACCAAAGCCTTAGAGCTCCGTTCTTCGGTTAGCTACTTGTGGGAACAATCTTCTTCCTTATCTCTCTTTATGAACTTAGATCTTCTGCATCTGTACGTCTTCCACTCCGTCCTAGGAGAATGCAAACAAGCAAGATTTATCCTACACAAACAATTAAAGATTTATCCTACACAAACAATTAGAGTTGGAAATTTGACTTTTGAGTCAAATAATTTTGTTCATGCAATGAATGAACCATGACAGGTTTGACAATATTTTTAAAATTATCAATTTACTAGTACAAGTTATGAGTCAATGACTCGGTATTTATTGTCAAATGTCTAAATTTGGTAATTATAGTTGATCTTTTTACATGAATCGGTAGAACTACCATTTCAGTTTCAGTGTCTCGAGTCAGGTTTTTAAAGCTCTATTTGGATTGACTAGAGTTTATAAAAACTGTTTTTGTAAGCTCTATTTGGATTGACTAGAGTTTATAAAAACTGTTTTTGTAAACTCTATCTGATCTAAATAGGACAATTTATAGTCCATCCAATAATAATCTAACCATTTAGCTTTCTATAATCCCGCAATCAGCCTACAAACCAAGGCTCCAAAAAAAAGTCCAATTTTTTACTAGCCAGTTTTTATAATCCAACTTTTAACCATCCATAAGCCATAAACCAGATTTTCATAATCTCTACCTAATCCAAACATGGCCTATATATATTGATCCTAGATGTTAGGCAAAGGACGAAACTACCGATATGCTATGTTGTACGTGAGTACGTCTTCTGTTCATGGTTTAAGCTTTGAATGAGCGGATCGTGTAAATGTTCAGGTGTGCCACATGTATGCACCCACAGAAGATCCTGGTGTGAGCCCTTGCTAACTCGCTACGTTGTGTGTTTAAAAACCTCTAGTATTATAATCTACCGCGCACTGGCCTCTAGTGCAAAGAAACCTTCCCTTCCCTCTCTATCCCTCTCTAACACACACGCTTTCTCGGTGCTTTCTGAGTTAGCAGCAGACTCACCAGGACATGAAGAAGAAGAAGAAGGATGAGGAGGACGCCAATGCTGCCACCAACTCTTGCGACCTGCCGTCTCTTCTCTACCGCCGCCGTTCCTCGCTCCCCGTCCCGGAGAGGCCGTCGCTCCGGTGACCTCTTCTTCTTCCTCGCCTTCTCAGTTCTTCGGAGCAAAGCCATGGAGCTCGTCGTGCGAACCAGCGGCTCGACGGATTGAGGAGAGAGTTCTGGCGAAGAAGAAGCCGTGATTCACGATACGGATTTTGGCATGCGGGAAAGCCAGGCATTTTTCTCAATTCAGAGTCGTTTTCGCTTTCCTCTCCTTGGTGATTGTTGCTGCTTTTGTTGTTCCTTTAGCTTCTTTCTTCAAACTATTTGTAGCTTTGTCTTTTACTGTTTCAAGAATATTATATATCGATCACTGGAGATCGAAATGGTCCTATGGATTCTCTATATCTATGTATAAAGTCATGATTTAGCAATATGTGGAGCTCAATCAAGTGCAATGTTACATTTTACAAGTCTAATTTTTTTCGATATGCATTTTTTAGATATTGATGCAATATTCTTGAGTGATTAGCTTGCGAAATCCTAAACCCTGCCTCTTCTCTTCTTTTTTTTTTTTGAAGAAAACAGGAGGGGCAAGCCCCTACTGATTATATAAATAAAATAGGGAATACAAGTGTGTTACAAATAAATAAACAGGCAAACAGAAGAGAAAACAACTAAGAGAGAAACCAAAAAGGGAAAATTACAGGGCTTCAAGCCAGCTCTCCATTTGGGGCAAAAGACTATGCTTTGCTCTGTGAAGTAGAAGAGCGAATTCAGTTATGAACTTGTTTCGGCAATCCTCTATCATAGGATTGATATCATTAAAGATCCTGTCAGTCCTTGTTGTCCAGATGCACCAAGTCATTAGGATAATTATTTCCATGGCAAAAGATACGTTCAGTTGCCGTTTAATTCTCTTGAGGATTTGCAAGATTGACATTGTAGATATCACCGTGATCCCAATAGACACCCAACAAGCCCTTGCAAAATTGCACCGTAGGAAGAGGTGAGCAACCGTTTCTGTCCTCTGAAGAATACATAAGTCACAAGTGTAGGATTCCAGGGTCATGCCTTTCCGACGTAGGAAATCCCTTGTATTTACCCGATCCTTGAGAACCAACCAGAAGAAAACTTTATGCTTTATTTCACACTTTGATTTCCACAGCCACTGGATCATGGGATTGACATTCCTGATACCAATTAAGGACTTCTAGGCTTTAGCTGCTGAGAAGTTTGGATTGCCCCACATATAAGACCAAACATCAACATCACCATGATATTGTCCGTTTTCAATCAAAGCTTGAACGTCAGAAAACTGTTGATCAAAGCCTCTTCTCTTCTTCCTACTCTATCTTGTTTGTTTAGATTTGTGATGCAATGCAGTTACTGTGTACTGCATGCACATATATAATTCCTGATTCTCCATTCATTTTTCAGTGCCAAGCATTTCTCGTGCAGAACAAGATCTATCTACAGAGCAGTACTGAACACATTTTTGCAGTGCCAACTTGATACGTCTTGTTCCTGCAAAGAATCATTGAGCAAACATTATGTGCAAGTACTTTTTGTCTTTTAGGTGCCTTTTTGCGTGCAGTCTTGAGACTCTCCGGTCTTGTCCAATGGACCATCCCAGCACTTCGCCTTCTGTTGGGGGATGGATAGCTGCTATGATTGAGCAGTGATTTGCTGATGAGAGCCAGTTTTTAGAATTATTCATGTAGCTTATATGAGGTCTTTTTTAGCCAATATTCTTCTTGTTTGTGTTTGAATGCGTTGATGGCGTACAGCTATACACCTAAAACTTGTTTGTGCCCTAACAACCACATAATAATGTGCGTATATATAGACTATTCCTTTGCCCTTCTTATGTTGCATCACATCCCTGTCAGTGACAGGTTGACATCAGCACTGTTCATACTTCCCTTTTCCTGTTACCCCATGTAGGCTCTTTTTGACCGGTCAATTCACTCAACTTACCTGAATTGTACGCAACTTAGAACTTCTTTGGCTCAATGCACTCAGTGAACTTGTTCTGTACCAAAATAGTCTTCTGAAATGCAGCAACTACATATTCCTTTTGAACACACCACTACTATAGCAACTAATTATTCTTTTTTTTAAAAAAAGCATTAAAGGACATGAATTTGGTTAGGTTGTTCAACAAATTCAGCAACCTACATATGCTTCTGAAATGTCTTCCAAAGAGATATTAGCTTAGACTAAATTCCTACTTAAGCCCAAGAAGAATAAAAAAATCACACGAGCACTATTATGCAACCAGACTAAGTACTGCAACAATAGCCTTGCTGTCCTCGGGATTCGCGCACTCCCCCGACCAAGCTCGCGAGGAGAAACTATATACAAAGTGCAGAGACCCCGTAGGCCGTAGCATATGCAGCACGAAACGTGGATCGGCATTAACTAGTAATTAAGGCGTAACGATGGCGTCGCCGTCTCGACCGCCTTTGTTTAACCGATTACGATGCGTACCCTGCGTTCTTGCGCTGCCGGTTTTGACTTCAGGTTCAGGATCTGCTGCGCTACTGACACCGCCGCAGGAAAATCGGTAGCGTCCTAGCTAGGGGTTGCAGACCTGAGACCTGGAAACCTTTCTTTGCTTGCCCTTATAGCGTTTACACTATTACTCGGTTTAGGCCGGGATAGTCTAGTCCAACACTCCAACGTGCTCCATTTCAGTCCCAATCGATCTTTCTCTCTCGCTCTCAGAACGTGTCGTTTGTGCAAATTTTGACCATCTTGGCCTGTCTTGTCGTAGAATTTAGTTGGGTTGGTTTTGACAGATGGATCAATCATTGCTTTCCAGTTTGCAGTACAAAGTATACACACATCTTGTCGAAGCTGTAGCTCAAAAGTTTCTCATGGCTTTCAACAGAGACCACATTGACTTCCTGCCGTCCACCACGGCCGTCTCCATCAGCACTTCATCAGCAGCGCCGTGGCGATGAACGAAAAGCCAAGGCTTCCATAGCTCTTTCATCATCCCCGTCATGTCTCACACACTCGCGCTTTGACAACGAACCGACCTCGCTTTCGTACGTGCCAGTGTGCAGTTTGGCGCGGAGAAGGAAAAAAGCCTTGAGGGCAGGCGCGGAAAAAGCTCTTTTACACACGCCTGCAGCTTTCCCAAGCGGGTAATAGTCGTTTGACTGAAAGATAGGCTCAGCCGACAGTGCGAGTAGTAATGGATAAGGGGCGGCCTACATGCACGAACAGAAAACACAGTGATCTCTTCAGTCTTCAGTTCACCCTACAATTTCAGCAAAAGAAGGCAGGGATTCTACACAGTAGCAGACTGATTGTTTATTTTTTTGAATTGAAAAGGAGCAGACTGATTGTGACTGAGCAAAAGAATCAAGACAATGCAACTGGCACACATCAATGATTTGCATAGGTTTTAAACATGCAGAGATGAGATACACTCGATGCAAGAATCCGCTGTTGATCGTTGCGGTTGCGAGCCCTATGATTGATGGCTGTGCCCGCGTGGTGGTCCGCCGAACATTTCACTCGCGAATCATGCAGACGCGTGACCGGAGGAGAGATCCCCGGCAGGCCGCCGCGGCTGCAGGCACGTCGTCCCTGATGGCGACGGGACTCCGGGCTCCCCCAGCGGCGAGGGGACGCGAAAGAAAATGGCCCTTTGAGCTTACATGAGAATGGCTCTGTTTGTTTGAGCTTACGTGAGAATCTGATTGTTTGAGAATTTGGATTTCTGAAAATCTGCTGGAAGTTTGACAACCCTAATTACTTGTGGGTGATTATGTGTTCAGATTGTAAAATGACCTATATACCCTTGTGGCTAATGATAGCTCATTTGGTTGATGAGTATGAGCAAAAGATGATTTTATCAATGTTTTGAAGTTTGTGAAACACAAAATTTAATAAAATAATTATTTGTGGCCCTGTCATCTCTCTATTTTTCTATTTTTCTTATTTTTTATTAGTCGAGGCTTATCTTCTTCCTCACCTGGCTGGTGCACTAGGCTTCTTCGTGCGTTCCTCTCTTCCCTGACCTCAAAGCTACCCTCCGCCCTTGGTCAAAATTCATCATCGTTGTTAAATTCTACATCAATTACTCGCAATTGAAGCTCCGTTGATGTGCTATAAACCCATTTTACTACTCATCCACATAAATCCACGGAGGTACTAGCTGAATCTGCATCTGCAGGCCTCAGCTCACCGCACCTCCAATGTTCCACTAAAGATAAAGATCTTCATGTGGCAAGTGTGCAATGACAAAATTCAGTCTGCGGAACATCTAGCTAAACGTAATTGGCCTGGGGATATCGAGTGCAAAATGTGTTGGAGGCTAGAAAGCACAGATCATATAATATTTGAATGTGCCATGGCACAATTTGTCTGGTGCTTTTGCAAAGATGTTTTTGAATGGCAGTAGACACAAAAACAGTTGAAGATTTTCAAGAGAGGGTGCAGTGTTAGATGGGATGGATAACAAAACCAGATCATTCTATGTCTTTCTCTTCAGCTGCATAAGCTGGAACTTATGGCTATTAAGAAACGATTTTGTTTTTAATAATGTAGTGGTGACCCCTCCTAACGTAGGCATATATCGTATAATTTCATTCATGCAGAGATGGCGATATTGAGCAAGGAGGAGGAGCGACGCCGGCTGGACGAGGAGACACAAAAATTAAAGCTTCGCCTCTCCTTGTTGCAGTCTGAATGATGTTTGGAAAAGCACAGGATCTGATAGACACTTAGCTTTGTCTTGCAGTGCTTGCCCAGTAGAACATCTTTTGTTCTTTTGTTCTTCTGTAATAACAGTTTAGAGGGAGTGACCGCGGTCCCAAACGGGATGAATATTCCCGTGACAAGAGGGCGTGGCCACAGCCCACAGCACCCCCCAGACCGGCGCCGCCTGTCTGCCGCTGTACTTGCGCCCCCGGCATGATCGGCCAGCGACACGCGCGCTCCGGCCCGTCGGTGTGAGTGGATCCTGAACGGTTGCGTCGTTGTCTCTGGCGTTCGAGACTTCGAGTTCGAGACCATGGACGGCGAGCGATCCGGCGAGGTGAACAGACTGAACTAGGAACAGGAGCGACTGCGAGGTTCAGAAAAAGGAATGGCAAAAGGAAGACTGAAAACAGGAGAAACGAATGAGCTCCATGGTTTTGTTCCCCTGGTGTGGATCGAGTCTGGATCTGAAACCTGGCACGGTGATTCTCAGTTGAGCCCTCGGCCTCCATGAATTTTCTCAGGTTTTTTGGGTCTCGGTTTGGCTGCGGATGAACTGAAATGCATGGATACGGGGGGTAGCGAACGCGTTCCCGGCGAGCAGCCCGCGCCCGCGGGCACCGCACGGAGCAGCGGCCTGGTGGCACGGCGGCGCACAGGCCGCGGACGGGCGGCGCGCAGAGCTTGCTCCAGTTGCTAATGGGGCTTGTGACGGGAAAACAGCAGCAAGTTCATGCTCCGATTGTAGAATCCACAAATGAACTCGTTGGTGTAAACATCTCGAGCCATATACAATTCCAGAGTTCCAAAGGAAACACAGGGGGAAAAAAATTGAAATACCAAAAGCTACATGATCCTATTCAACATCAACACTTCGAATAATCAGGCCCGTTACCCTGGCTCAACCTCTATATCAAAAGCAATGTAAATTTTCAGTGACTCACCTAAATGCATTACACAGGGAAAGCAAGCTATGTTATGCAAATGGCAACGGCCAAAATTGCCGGGCTTCAGTTTCTGAATTTTGACAGGAACTAGCTGTGTTTCCTACACGGAATCGACCGGGACCATCTTCACCGCGGCGGCGATCGGCATGCCTATGAAGCCGATGAAGATGGAGGTGATCCACTGCGTGAACGTGAGAGGGGTCGTGTTCGCGAAGCTGCCGAGGAACTGGATGATGATGAACTGGAAGACCACGGTGCTGCCGAGGACGGCGGCGAACACGTTGTTGTCTAGGATGCCCTCGAAGACGTTTATCCTCTCCATCTCCCTTGAGCTCACCTCATTGAAAACCTGCACAGTTCAGAAAAATTTACTTGAGCTCTGCACGATAAAATTGAATGAAAATTTGCTTATTCTCTTGCGTATTCTCTTGCATATTCGATAAAAATTCAGTATTTGCGAACATTTGAAACTTCTAGTAATCAACTAATCATACTTTGCCAGATCAACTAATCATACATTTTTTTGACGGTGGAAAGTATCAAAGTACTGCTTTAAGCCTTTCTTAGTAGGGATTCTGTGGAATAATCCTATATTTTTCTGATATTAAGTTCTTTGCACCAAGTAATCTCAATTATTGTAGCTTAGTATTTTGCTGAAACCTTGTTAGTTATTCGTAAGGAAACTAATGCCATAATTCCAGCAAGAAACACGAAGTAAATCCAACGGGCCTTATATATATATGGCCAAATACAGAAAAAAACAAATGCAAGAAGAACTTACGCCACATTACCTGGCAGAATACGAAGCAGTTGAAGATGATTGTGTTCAAGACTAGATCGGAGTTGTCACCCTTGATTCCGAAGAGCCATTTCCCTTCAGCCTGCAGATACCAGATCACAAGGAACTGGTAGATGGCCTGTCCCATGATGTTCCTCCACATGATGTTGCTGATGAAGTTTCCTTTCCTCCCAACCGGAGTTCTCTTCATCAGCTCATTGTTTGGAGGTTCTGTGGCCAATGCTAATGCGCCTAGTGTGTCCATGATCATGTTGACCCAGAGCAATTGCACAGCAGTAAGAGGAGCACTCCCTTCATGAACACGCAGAGTACAAGAACAGTGAGAAACAACTTACGGAACAAACAGATTAGGAGTTCAATTCGTTTAAAAAACTTAGGAAGTTCAAAGATTTGCTATATTAGTATAATGACACAAATTATGATTATACGAAATATTGTTGCAAATAAATAGGGACCATTCTGGTATTTATATCATAGATAAACTTGCATTGTGGCAAAAAAAAATTGTAAAAGAAAAAAAATCAGCTTTCCGAAAAGTACCTATCAAGCAAGCCGAGGAGAAGTTTACAATGAGAGCAACCACATTTACTGTCAGCTGAAACTGCACAAACTTCTGAATATTGATGTACACTGATCGACCCCATTTAGCAACAGTGACTATAGTGGAGAAGTTGTCATCAAGAATGATAACATCGGCACTCTCTTTTGCGACCTTCACACAAAGATAAGGAATCATATTGGAGCTGCGTATGGATTTTTTTTGGAGAGTGGATGATAGTTCAACTCATAGTATTACTCTTCTTATAGATGTTACACTGATGTCAAAAGAATAGTGCAAGAAAAAACATGCTGAAAATTATAGCTACCAATTACATTGCTACTTTGCATAAACTCAATATTTGTCATACTTTTAAAAAATAAATTCTAGCATTTAATTTATGAAAATGAGATAAATATAGTAGTACCTCAGTTCCAGCAATGCCCATTGCAAGCCCAATATCAGCTTCATGAAGTGCAGGTGCATCATTTGTGCCATCACCAGTCACCGCGACAACTTCATCAAATGTAGTCCGAAGATGCTTGACCAATGTGTGCTTGTCAAGTGGCGAAGACCTTGCCATCACCTGACTCATGAAAATCAGAGCACATTGACAGATGACCTCAGAAATGGTAGGCAAAGGTAACTAGCACGTCGACCAACTCACCTGTATTTTCGGTATCAGTTCCTGTAATTCTTCTTCACTCTTGACTCTGAAGTCTGGTCCTTCAATGGCAACGCCACCTTCAGTCAAAATGCCGCATTCCCGCGCAATCGCCTTGGCCGTGTTGATGTTGTCACCCGTAACCATTCTGACGGTGATGCCTGCTGACCTGCAGATGGCGACCGATTCCTTGACGCCAGGACGGACAGGGTCCTTGATCCCCACAATGCCAATGCAGGTGTACCCATCCATTGGAATCTGATCGTTTGCCGAGAACCCCTCGTCGACGTCGATGTAGGCAAGGCACAGCGTGCGAAGCGCCTCGTTGGCGAAGCTGTCAATGGTGGCCTTTAGGTGATCCACGGTTGCGCCGTCAAGCTCGACGACGTTGCCGTGCTCGTCCATGTACTTGGTGCACGATGCCAGGATGATCTCTGACGCGCCCTTGCAGTGAGCTCGCAGAGCGCCGCCGGGGAGCTGGATGACCACCCCCATCCTCTTCTTCGCCGAGTTGAACGGCTCGACCTTGATGAGGGTGCTCGCCTTGCGGACGGTGGAGAAGTCACCGCCCAGCGACAGCCCGAACTCCAGGATGGCGGTCTCGGTGGGCGTGCCCAGTATCTCGCGCTTGCCGTCCTGGTTGACGACGACGTCGCCGCCGGTGTTGTTGAAGATGGACTGCAGGAGCATCGCCACGACGGAGCTCGGCAGGTCGGAGGTCAAGGTCTTGGTCTCCGCCGACGAGCTGCCCACGTCCTTGACCTTGCCGCATATGCAGGCCTTGACGACGGTCATGTGGTTGGTGGTGAGCGTGCCGGTCTTGTCGCTGCAGATGGAGGTGGCGGATCCCATGGTCTCGCAGGCGGCGAGGTGGCGGACGAGCGCCTTGTCGTTCATCATCTTCTTCATGGCGAACGCGAGGCTGAGCGTGACGGCGAGCGGCAGGCCCTCGGGGACGGCGACGACGACGATGGTGACGGCGATGGCGAAGAACTCGAGCAGCTCCAGCGCGTCATCCCCGGTCCAGCTGAAGTAGGAGCCGTCGGAGACCTTGCGCCAGAATAGGGCCTGGGTGAGCACGGCGAACGTGACGACGGCGAAGATGAGGCCGATCTTGCCGATGATGGTGGCGACGCCGTTGAGCTTGACCTGCAGCGGCGTCTCGTCGTCGCCGCCCTCGCTGAGGGTGGCCATCAGCTTGCCCCACTGCGTCCTCATGCCGACGGTGGTGACGAGCATCTTGCACGAGCCGTCCTGCACCTTGGTCCCCGACAGCAGGAACGGGTTCTCAGCGTTGACGGCGACGGGCTCGCTCTCGCCAGTGAGGCTCGACTCGTTGATGAGCAGCGAGAACCCGGACACAAACAGCCCGTCGGCAGGCACCTGATCTCCAATGGAGAGGTGGACGATGTCGCCGACGAGGAGGTCGTAGATCGAGAGCTTCTGCCGGTACCCGCCCCGGGTGACCTGCACGGTGATCTTCTTCTTCTCCTTGTCGAGGTCCTTGAACTGCAGCGACTGGCGGTAGTCGCTGGTGGCGGTGACGAAGACGACGAGGAGGATGCTGGCGACGATGCCGAGCCCGTCGTGCGCGCCGTGGGGCCAGCCCTCGGTGGCGACGCCGACGAGGAGGGAGACGAGCGCGCAGGCGGCGAGGATCATGAGCGTCATGTCCTGGAGCGCCTCCCACACGAAGACCCAGAAGCTGCGGGGCTCGGCCTCCGCGAACCGGTTGACGCCGAAGAGCTCCTGGCGCGTGGCCAGCTTGCGCGCCGACGCCGGGAGGCCGTCGGACGCCGATGTGGAGAGCTTGGACACGACGCCCTCCACCCCGCCGTGGGACTTGAGGCGCTTCACGTCGTGGCTCTCCACGACGGAGCTCAGCTCCTCCGCGCACACGCCGAAGCCCGCCGCCGCGACGTCGGCGGGGACCGCGTAGTCGGCCTGCGGCGGGAGGCCTGCAAAAATTGGGAGGATTCTTGCTCGGTGATCTACAAGGTTATCTGGCAAGGGGAGGTTGATGGACGAAATGTGTGTATACCGTGGATGAACTGGAGCGCGGCCTTGGAGACGAGGACGGCGACGCGGAGCTTCTCCTGGTTGGAGCGCTTCATGGCGGCGGCCTCGGAGCGCTTGTCGAGGTTGGCGGTGAAGCGGAACCGCCGCGTGGGGTTCTTGACGACGCCGACGACGCTGCGCCATCGGCCCAGCGCCTCGTCCGACGAGTGCTTCGCCTTCACGCCCCCAAAGTTCTCCTTCAGGTAGCTCTCCATCTCGACTGGCTTCCTTTCTACCGCAGCTAGGCAAACCAAGCTCCTCTTCCTCCGCCCCAAGCTCTTTCCTGGAGGGGCGACGGATCAGAACACGCGCCCGTGAACCGGTGGTGGTTTCATGGAAGCTATCGGTGTGAGTGGAGCGGAGGAGGGAGGGTGGTGGTGGTGGTGGCGTGGCTAGCTGGTGTGATGGTTTGTTCGGGGATCCGCACGAGACGGGAGGGGAGAGCGAGTGGCACCTCCTCGTCCGCTCTTGCAATCCCGCCGCGAAGTGGGCGGGGCGCCGAGGCCACGGATCGGTGCCGCTGCTTCGCGCCTTCGCCGGCCGTTGGCTCGCGCGCGTGTCACGGCGAGCGGCACGCTGCCGGACTTTGGGGAAGCGGGCCGCTCGGCTGATTGCTGGGCTTACCATTTGGGCCGGAACCCACGTAGAATATTGTGATTGCACGGCCCGTATCGTGCGTGGATCGCTCCACGGTGGATGGGCTGCCGGCTTGGTGAGGGTCTGTGGGCCCGGGCCGCGCAGCCATTAGAACGAATCGCCCGAAACTCTGCGCACCGACAACATTCTCTCCACACACACGGGACAGCATGTCAGCAGCAACAATGTCTGCCGCGTCGTCTCGTTGCAGCTTGCAATGTGTACAACTGTGGATGATGGCTGAAGGCCAAAGGATCTGCTCCTGTTTGAGCAACTCCAACAACGCAATCATATCCCTTTTCTAAGTTAAGGCATCATTTAGCTGCCTGATTTTGGTGTCCAAAATCACTGTGCTAGCACTGTAGCACACTGTAACGTTTCGTTTGTATTTGTGCATTATTGTCCAAATATTGACTAATTAGGCTCAAAAGATTCGTCTCGCAAAGTACAACAAAACTGTGCAATTAGTTTTTGATTTCGTCTACATTTAGTACTCCATGCATGTACCGCAAGTTTGATATGATGAGAATCTTCTTTTTGCATAGTGTCAAAGTTGGGAGTTTGGGGGAACTAAACAGGCCTTAAAATTTGATAAATCCACTTGAAAATCACGCTAACCGAAAGACCAACCTATCCGACTTGCAAAATATTGCCCCACGCTGACCAAATGACAAATATGGATCCCACGCTGGCCAAATGACAAAGTTGGTTAGATAGTTAAATGAAGGAAAAAAAATAGCCATGCTGTTGGAGTTGCCAAGGATCAACACAGACGATCTGGCACATGCTCTCTTCACGACATGAGGCCAGGGATCAACACATTTTTTTTATGTTCGAACCCGTTTGCTTTTTGTTAGCATACCAATCACAGTCAATGATTAAAACTTTAATAATGGATGAATGAGTATTTCTTCTTCCGAAAATTACTACTGTCGGAATAAAGCTCAATTCTCTTTAGAAAAAGGTCAATGAAAATCGACAGGCAAAATGTAGTAAAACCTACAACATGAATACATGATATTCCTTCTAACTCTCCAGTTGTTCTTCAAACTGTAAGCTCATCAGAAACTGTCTGTCGCGCGACGAAATAGCAAGGAAATCCTGTCCTCACCGTTCCCTCTGTTCACACTCACCGTCACTCGTCTCATCATCAATCATCATCCTCACCCACCTCATCATCCCACTCGCTTCTCGCAGGGATGATGAACACGTCGGACTCGTCAGGCGACCTGAAGCTCACCCGCCTGGACACGCTGTGCTGGCTCCTCATCGACGCCCTGCTGACGACGGACACGCTCTCGTCCACGGCCGCCGGCGAGTACCCGCCCTCGGAGCGGTCGTCGTCGGAGAAGTCATCCAGGTTCACCGGGCACACCTTCGGCGAGTTCCACCGCGCCGGCGTCCCCTCAACCTCCCAGCTCGGTGGCGGGTACAGGATCTCCTCCAGGGTGAGCTGCCTCGCCTCAGTTCCCGCGGCCGCGAGGCTGTCGCCGTGCCCTTGGCTCTGCAGGCAGCTCGGCACCACCCTGTCCAAGATCACCTTGAGATGGCAAGAATAACAGCACTGTAAAAAGCACATCTTTTTTCTCCCTTCCCTCATCCGGAGGATTGGCTAACTGGGGCGGTTAAAGAGAATGAACACCTCTGTTTGGTGTGCCAACATGTGCATATATGTGCATGGCCAAGAGAGAATGCATATGGAAGGTGGATCAGCCTTGGAGACTAAGATGGTCGTGCTGTATAAACTAGGTTAGTAAAAGAAATCTTGGACATGCCGTGGTGATTATAGCAAGGGTCAAAAAGGGACAAACATGTTGCATAGTTAGAACCTAGGCTAGTGTGCTTTGTAAATTATGGATAGTTACTTGCTGCTACTGTTGTTGTCGTCATTGCAGCCAACTATGAAGTATACTTATAGTCCAGATTATGATTGGAGTTTTCTGAAGATTGAATAACTCCGAAATCCTATCAACAGATATGATGACGCAAAATTGTAATCACGGAACTTTTGATGCTATATAATCCTGTACAAATAGGGATATACTCATTGTCATCAAGGAACTTCAGGAGGAAAATTAAAAGAAACGTGTCTTATTGACCAAACATTCTTGTTGTTAACACCGCTCGTTTTGCACAAGTAACTAGATTCTAGAGTGATAACTGACAAACATTCTTGTTGTTTATACATCTCCTGACTTGGCATGATACTCTTGGAGCGTGAAAAGCCATGATAACTTTCCAGAAGTTTAGTGCCAACATAGAATTCATAGATGCAGTGGCCATTATATTGGATAGGGAAAAAAGCTCATGGGACCAGAAACGTGAATTCATAGACCTTTCTATTCCTTGTCGAAATGAAGTCAACCGATACTAGTCAATACTTAAAGTAAAGAACTTGTTGAATGTTGATAATCTCAATCATTATAACTCCACCAGATGACCAGGGAGCATGCATATCTGAAATAATGGAACTGCTTGGTGCTTCCAAAACAAGAAATTAATCGAAACAAAAACTCAGTATCCAGTGACAATGGTGATTGGCGAACTAATGGGATCAGGGTCAGTATATCACAATGGGAGACATTTAGTTACAGAATCCAATGATCCCTGTTTACACATCACAGATTAGCAGCAAGTTGGAATTTCTGTACTGTACAAATTTGGATACCCGTAGGGCTGACGGACCACGGAGGCAGAAGCACAGGAAACACCGTTGCTTCTTTTAAGTAGATATCAAGAGGCAAGAAAGCACAAGAAACAAATGTTATAAGGCTCAGGCTGGCAGGTAAGATATTGGGACAGTCTATCTACCCCCATCTTTATTCTGAAGAGACGGCTCAACAGGAGTTCCATCACTGGTTCTTCATGGAGGTTTTCATAATTGCCACTTGGCACATTTGGAAACAAAGGAATAATCTCATCTTTGAAGGGAAAAGACCAGCAGTACAAGACTGGATGTCTAATTTTGTAGATGAGGCTAGACTTCAAGCCCATAGAATCAAGGAAAACAAAAAGCAGACCTTTCTTAACTGGGTCAACAATGTACACATTTAACCCTAGCTCTTAGCTTTCTTTGAGGTCTTCCTGACGGCTTTTTATTTTTTGGGCAATATGGAGCCTTTGGACACTTGTCCATGTACAGTATTTTTTCCTTTGCCTTTTTAATATATATCTTACCACAGTGGGGGTCTCCCCCGCTGTATAGTTTCAAAAAAAAAAAAAAGATAAGAACAAGGCACACTGAATTACTATTTTGCTTAAGTTAGTGAAGCAATGACACGTCTACAGTTGACACTATAAATTTGAGTAGGTATTCAAACCACAATGGTACCCAGCCTATGCTGCAAGTTACAGCATTAGAGTGACAAGAATTGTCGACACTTTAGGTATTCAACCAACACATTTTGAGCTGCTGATACATGATAGAACCTGTGATCTAAGTTGAGCAACCAGTTCTGCTCCCATAATAATTGGTTGAAATGAGTGTCAAGGTACGGAACCCTATTACTCAACTTTATATTGACGACGCGATATTCAGGGCTGTTCATGTACAGGATGGGTGGGTCTTGTCCCATGTTGCACACGAGCTTGAATCCCTCATGACGGTAGCATCGCTCGTCGCCGATACTGAATGGGTAAGGTATGCTTATGTGGGGATGCAACCAGGCATTGCCATGTCTTGTGAAGATACCAGTGTTGGTATTGTTGCTAGAAACTGCAACAGGTGCGGAGATGCTATGGCAAGTGTGTGCATTGTTGCATAAGGTACAAGGCAAAAGAAGCAGTAGAACATAAGGCTTGGTGGCTGTGAAGCATCAGTTCATGCTACATATAAGTGATAAGCCCTCACAGTGCCTTTGCAGACCTGATCTATGCAAATAAGCTAAAGAGTTGGACAGTTTCTGCTAGCTATACTGCTACAGATGTCATTAGGTGACATTTTGAGTAAGGTGTTGGTAATGTTGATATTGTATAGAGCAAAGTTATTATCTATCAGTTGTCCAACCTTAATACACAGGGAGACATAGCTGAGAGACAAATAGTCAGACAAGAAACAAATTGTTGCAATGCAAACATAATCATGAGAAGCCTCAAAACAGAAACTGCAACAAGTAAAGAGTTGCTATGGCAAGTGTGTACATCGTTGCACAGGGTAGAAGGAAAAAAGGCACAATAGTTTGGCTTGGTGAATGTGGGGACCAGTTCATGCTATCTATGTACAAGCCCCCAGATAGACTTCGAAGACCTGCGGCCTGTTCGCTTCAACTTATTCAGCCGGCTTATCAGCCACCAAATAGTGTTTTCCTTTCACAATAAATCAGCCGTTTCAGCTTTTCAGCCGGCTTATAAGCTGAAGCGAACAGACCCCTGGTCTGTGCAAATGATGGCCATAAGTCTTTGCTGACCTGGTCTATGCAAAACAAGCCACAATTGATACTTCGGAATTTCTTGGCTAGATAACACTTTTGTGATGTCATTAGGTGACAGATTGAGTGAGACTGATGTAATGTTTTTTGTTGCCTTCAGGGATGCTGTTATCATTCAATGAACCTTAAAAGGCAGGGAAGCAGCTAGAAACAAATAACCAGAGACAAGAAAGAAACTGATGCAGTGAAAAAAATCATTTCAACTTTGAGCTCTAAAAAACACAATTGCAGTGAAAGCTAAGACTATTTATCAATCTATGTGTGCACATCAATCAGTAGCTCTCCGAGAAAGCAAGAGCATGATCACTCAAACTGCTGACTCTGTTTGATTGCACAGAGTTAGATTAGATTTGAAGCACCAAATATATACTTGAATATCAGATTATCAGTATGATAAGGGGCATTGATGACAAGGACGGACAGGCAGAATATGCAATGCGAATAGAAAAAGAAAACCACCTCCATTGGTTCATATTAGTGGGTTATCCACCCTAAGTTTTTCCATCGGTTGGCTTTAAGTTCAAAAGGTTAACTATAAACAAGCCTAAGCAGAGAGACAGGGAAAGGAAAGAAAAAGCTAGACCACCCGAGTAACACACAGAAAATAAAGGATTAAGTCCATTTTTGGGCCCTGAACTCCTCCGTTGAAGAGGAAGGGCATGCCATGTCACGGCAAAATCCATTTCCACATCACCAAAAATCACTCTAAACAGTTCTGGAGGTCAAAATTGAACGGTATGGATAGTTGAGGTACTAATAAGAGAGGGGGTTGGCAAATATGGACTTATCCCAGACAATTCACAAGAGACGAGTTCTAAGATTCAGGATGTGTCCATATGTTGAATTCAGGACACAAATGGTATGCCGTGTAGTGTAGTTTCTAAAATCTCTGCCAAAATTTTCAATGAAACGCAGATTTGGAACAATTCAAGCATGGCAAAATTCCTCTTCCTGATTTAGGAGTAGAAAGTAGTAACTGGGGACACCTTTTCTTTTTTAATCTTTCTTTAAACATTATATCTCGCCAAAAACATTCCAGTTGAGATTCAGTCATACAGATGAGTAAAATAGCACAGGAGTTTGTTACTAACACGCCACAACAGACCTAAATGAGCACAAGAACACATGATACTATAAGGAAATGCTAGAAACCAGAATCTAGTGTATCACCTGGTAGGTTAAGAAATGCCATTCTAGGGGAACGCTGGCAACAAAATCATTCACAAGTTCATCGTTCAGAGATATCCCCAGAATCCCAGGTACATGAGGGAATCAGACCATTCAACTAAACAGAATATGCACAGACAGGCGCTAACCTAGGTACAAGAACAGCTCACAAATTTCACCCAAGTACGGCTAATCAGCGATAACTACTCCAAATTTTGGGTCCGTGAAGGCGTGAACTACTCGCAAATCTAAACGGGTGTCCACAGGCATACCTTTGTACTAGGACGGATGGCGGTGCCACGCCGGAGCTCCGCCGCCGCCCGCCGGCGACGAGGCGGCGGCGCGCCGCACCGAGAGCCAACTGCGAGGTGTGTGCTGGTCTGCTGGACAAGGGGTCCTTTGCGGAAGAGTAGGTACGGGTAGCCGTCCGATCAAATTGAGCGGTCTGGATCGAGTTCTCAACCGACCGTTGTGTAGGGTTGGGTCGTATGGGAACGAATCGATAACGCCGTGAAGCGGCCGCGGGACCCCCTCTCCACCGGCAATGGCGTGGTAGCCGCCGCCGCCGCCGCCGCCGCGCGCGCGCGCTGCCATTCCGGTGATCCAGCAAGGAGGTGCAGTGAAGCGAGTCTAGCTTTCGCACCAACGTTGTGTTGATCAAGCTACATGTCCGCCTGTTCCAGAACGGGCGGGTCGCAAGCTGCTCGACGAAATGTCTACGAAGTGGTGTCCCCATGGGCCATGGAAGGTCTCACCTATTCTGCAACCTCGATGCACCATGTGGGCTGCCATTTCGGGAGAGGCCATTGGAGTCCTAGCCACCGAGATGGCACCCTGTTTACGCGGTCTGCCTGGTACTACGGGGACGGGGCTGAATCAGGAATGCATACAGGTGGCTTTCTTTGATGCTGACAAGGAGATGATGTACGATCGTAGGTACAGGGGGTTCTGTGCTGTTGAGTTACTCCCAATAAGCACAGCATGCAGTGTTCTTCGTTGTCTGCGCCGCTAAGGATTTGAAGATGGCGGATTGGTTTGCTATGCTTCAACTAGGATGTAGATATATTCAGATTTGCCCGTTGGAGATACATCCCTTCCTTGAGGAAAGTTTGCATCACATGGCAAACTTTTATCTAACAAGTATGTAGTATGTACAGTTAGCATTGGCTCTGGTACAGGAATGCTTCTATTTTGTACTGAAGGTCTTATTCGTTGAAAAAGGAAGATAAGAGACTGTCATGCTGATGTTCAAGATCATGATTATCGTTGGAAGCTTTCTGGTGAGAAGATTTGCCATCTCGATGCTGTATGAACAGCCACTTTATAGTCATTAGCAGCATCAGCGCCATTTCTTGGTTCTTTTCCAGTTGGATGCTTTTCCGTTTTCAGCCAAAAGTTCAGAGTGCTACTTACCAGCAGTATCAGGCTTTGGATCTTCCAGGTGCTCTCCAGCTGATCAGACAAAAGTGGTAGCTAGTAGTATTCAAGGAATTATAGGTTATGCAGATCTTGTGTACTATACAGGTCAGCTGACTTCAAAACTGATATTTTCAGTTTTGGAATTCTTCTCTTGGAATCTTTTTGACAAATAAGTCATTCATCTTCTGGTTTAACAGTGATATGACTCTGTCTTCCAATTTGGTCCCAGTTGTGATAGATGAAAGACTAAAAAAATCTGGATGAGGAAGACCAATACCAATGCGTACTAACTGAAGGACAAAAGCGAGCTACACTACAGCAACTCAGCAAGACAGATGAAGATAGCACTTGAAAGCTTCAAGAAGACCCATTCCGATATACATCACCAGGGAAGACCTATACCAACGGTGACTTTTTAGGATTGCTTATTCTTTTAATAATTTTCAGCATAATACTAGTTATGTTCAAGTGGATCTATAACAGCAAAATCACACAAGAATCAGCAAACATTCTGACAACTTAATAGAATTGGTAGCATAGACTGCACTAGCCCTTTATCCAAACGCATTATGGGTATGCTGACAGTAAATCAAGCATCAAGCTGATTAAATCACTTGTCATCATCTGTAATGTACGTTAAACACGGTCTTGCCTACTAACCTCCCGCCCACTTCTACCTGCCTGAGCAATACGGAATGAGTCTAGCTCATTTGGTAGAGTAGGTCATTGAGCCTGATGCCAACCCAGGTTTGGATCCAGTGCCCACTTCATTTATTAACAGTATGCCGGAAGCTCCACGCCCTCTTAAAAATGCTAGTCGCTGATCGATGGCACTGCACACTTGCCATTTCCAATAAACAAAACTACCTACTGCTCTTGCCATTTCAAAGTATACTTTGACCTCGTTTCTCTTATGAGTTATGATATATTATTAATTGCCATGAAATCAAATTTTATAGAGATATGTAAAACAAATCTTTATAGATGCATTTTGTATATTAAATATGCGCATAATTTGATTCATTGATGGTTAAATTTATAAGTTTGACTTTTCCAATCGTTAATATGTCCTATGTTTTAAAATGTAGGGAGTATTAGACTACTATATACACACACTCGTAACTGATTATCACACTATCATTTTCACACTCCTCTTGGCATTGCACAGTTGCTTGCTTACCATTTCCAAACAGTTTCATACATGCCATGCGTAGCCTTGTCATGCCGATGCTGCTGATACAGCTCGCCGCAGCTGCTGCCACGCCATTGGCGGCGAATATCACCCTGGATGGCTGCGAGAGAAAGTGCGGCGAAGTGGATGTTCCCTACCCGTTTGGCACCAGCTATGGCTGCCACCGGCGAGGCTTCAAGGTCATCTGCGACCGCGCGTACAGCCCTCCCAAGCTCTTCCTTGGGGGTGATGGCGCAGGCTTGGAGGTGCTGGGGATCTCTGTCCAGAACAGAACGGTGCGCGTCCGGGCCACGATCTGGTCCTTCGCTGCCGACAACACGAGCGACGTGGTGGTCAAGATCATCCCTGCCAACCTCGAGCCGTATGTGCTCTCCACTGATCGGAACAGCCTAGTCATCGTCGGCTGCGGATTCCGGGCCTCTGCTCGGACGACGGTGTCGTCGCTGCAACTGCAAGGGGACGCTGTGATTGCATCGTGCGCGCCATCCTGTACCGTCAACAATCAGCAGAAGCACCAGCAGCCCAACCTGTGTGAAGGCAATGGCTGCTGCGAGGCGGCCATACCAACAGGCCTATCGTCCTTGAGTATCCACTTCTCATGGCTGGACACGAACGCCACAGTTCGGGCGCCATGGATGACACCCAATGTGAGCGTGCTCGCAGTGGAGCAGGAGTGGTGGCGCGAAACGCCAGACATCGCGTTCAAGATATGGCTTCTCTCCTCAGGGCACGTGACTGGGCTGGTGATCCCTGTCGTTCTGGACTGGACAGTAGGCCAGTCGTCATGCACGGCGGCAGAGACGCTCCCTGAGTTTGGCTGTGTCAGCAAAAACAGCGAGTGCCTCAACTCCACAAGCAGCGCCTATGGCTACGTCTGCCGGTGCAACGATGGCTACGACGGCAACCCGTATGTGCCGGATGGGTGCCAGGGCTCTCGTCGAAATCATCTTACAGCTGGTAAGTTGGATCATTGGATGCAATTACCTTGCCGGTCCATTACACAATTACAAATTCAAGATTTTGATTTGAGGACCATATGTTTCTGCAGGCGTACTTGTTTCAATTGGAATTGGCATTGGTTTGTTCTTCCTCCTTCTGGGTCTTGCTGCCACCTTTGGCACTAGAAGACTCAATATTCGTAAAGCAAAGAAAATGAGAGAGTATTTCTTTAAGCAAAACCACGGGTTGTTGCTGAGACAACTAGTAGATAAAGATATTGCCAAAAGGATGATTTTCAGTTTGGAAGAGCTCGAGGAGGCAACGAATAAATTTGATGAAGCTCGAGTTCTAGGTGATGGAGGGCATGGCACTGTCTACAAAGGCATATTGTCGAATCAGCGTGTTGTTGCCATTAAGAAGTCAAGAGCAGTAGTCCAAAAGGAGATTGATGAGTTCATAAATGAAGTCGCCATCCTGTCCCAAATCAACCACAGAAATATAGTGAGGTTGTTTGGATGTTGTCTCGAGACAGAAGTTCCATTGCTGGTCTATGAGTTCATTTCTAATGGAACACTTTATGCACACCTTCATGTTGATGACCCTAAAAAACCACTGGTATGGAAAAATCGATTGCGGATTGCCTTTGAAGTTGCTAGTTCTCTGGCCTATCTCCATTCAGCTGCTACCACTTCTGTGGTTCATAGGGACATCAAGACAACTAACATATTACTTGATGATCAACTGGTAGCAAATATTTCGGACTTTGGTGCCTCCAGAGGCATCTCTATCGACCAAGCAGTAGTGACAACTGGTATAAAAGGAACACATGGATATTTGGATCCTGAATATTTCTACACAGGACGTCTGACGGAGAAAAGTGATGTCTACAGCTACGGCGTCATCCTTGTGGAACTACTAACAAGAAAGAAGCCAAGTGTGTACATATCACCTGAAGGTCTCAGTCTAGTGGCACACTTCATCATGCTTTTAAATCAAGATAAGCTCAGTGAGATACTAGATGAGCAGGTCGCCGAAGAAGGAGAAGATGAGGCCAAACAAGTGGCCGCAATAGCAGCAAAGTGCTTAAGGTTGAAGGGACAGAACAGGCCGACAATGCGGAATGTGGAGATGAGACTTCAACGACTTCAAGGTTCAGATATTGATATTTCTGGGGTGGAAGAACACCTGGCTGAACTGGGCGGCCCAGCATACGTAGGAGGCAATGGTGAAGCCGGTTACAACTACAGCAGTAGGCAATACAGCATGGAGGAGGAGATCCTGCTGTCAGCGAGCCTAGAGCGATGATATTGGCAGCACATCCTGCTCCATTGTCAAATTTATCTCTTGTATTTTTGCTTTATACTCCTTCAGTTATTTGCTTGTGCTGTACTACTCACTACCTCTACATGACCTATACATGCTTCAACTCGCCATCCTGAAAAGGCAATTTTTGTCTCCAAACATTAATAAAACATGGTTTACTCTTTTTCCAATGGGGCACCCTTATGTCTGCTATCGATCGTAGGACACTATGAAATCATGGTTTTATATGTATTACACACTAAAGTAGGAGCAGAAGACCATTATGCCTTTAGTTTGCAGCTCCTAATTTTTTTCCTCAATGAATATATTATCCGTCGTGAAATTTGCCCATCTGTGCTATTTCTTAGAAATATCCATGGGAATTTCACAGAATGAAGTTGACAGCATAGCAGTATTTTCCCTTCTTCCGGTATTCTGCAGTCAAAAGAAGAATCTTTTTATTATTCCTAATACTGATTGATGCACAGACTACAGGAATAAATCTCGATACTGCAAAATTACAAAAATATATCTCTGTGGTGTGGACATTTCAATGGAAAGAAATCAATTTTCTCTGTTGCATTACGAAATTTTAGTAAATTGAAAAAAACTCAATTTCTCCATTTCGAGGTGCAAAATTATATTCGCACAAAGAATTGATGAAAATACCAATATTCACCAAATGGTGGTGTAAAAATATCTACTCGCTCCGTTTCAAATTGTAGGTCATTTTGGCATTTCTAAATTCATAGATTTTGTTATGCACCTAGATATACAATTATGTCTGGATACATAGTAAAAGTTATGAATCTAGAAATGGCAAAACGACCTACAATTTGGAACGGAGGGAGTAATTTTCATCCATTGAAGGGGCAAAATTTAACCCATCCATGGATAATTTGAAAAGGTTTTGATCACGGATGAAATTTATCTTTATATGAGCTAACGATCGTTACAAACGTCTAATCTTGGGGGGGGGGGGGGACTATCTGAATTCTGAAATAAGAGTTTCCAAACCATTTGTTGCGAGCGTCTGCGCAGTAGGGGGCTAGCTTGGGATGTGTCTACAGCTACAACCCTGCATCAGTAATAGTTGAGGGACATACTCATATTCAAACACCACCCAGTGTCAGGGTTTGGAGCCAAATTCCAAAAATCTTACGTCACCGTATGCATACCTAGTCCGTTTTGTTATTTAAGTGGAAGTTGCTTGTACTAAAAGATTGTTCACGAGACAGCAAAATTAGGCATTTCTTGCTGACCTGCAACTCATCAGCACTGTAAGTCTGCAATTTATGTTTCTCATGGAGTTACGGTCTCAACTCCCAACTGCTAACCAGCAAACAGACTGCCAACTACTGGTGGACTTTGGATACGCCTCTTGAGCGAAGGTGGAGGAGGCGCCGTAGCTGCTGTTTCCTGATCGTCTTGCGAAGGTTCTGGAAGCGGAGTTGCTACTCGACTATCAGGCAAAGGCAGCGATTGGATGGAAGGTTTCAAAAAAAAAGAAAAACTTTACGTTGCGCACATAGTCTGTTTGTTATTTGAGTTGAAAGTTGCCCGTACGAAAAGATCGTACACCTCTACATATGCAGAGATGGTTAATCAACTTAATCAAGCATTTTCGATCTGACTTTTAGGCCATCAGCACAGTAAGTCTTTGTAATTTATCTTTCGCCCGGAGTTACGGTCTCACCTTGAATTGGCAAAAAGTTCTCCTGACGCGCCAGGAGCCCAGGAGGCCAGGACGGTTTACCCACCGCGCGCTGCCGTTTAACCCTCCTCGTGTTGCAATTTCAGACGAACAGAGCAGTGTACTGCACGTAAGATGCCGATGCGTAGCCTCACCGTGACGCTGCTGCTGCTCGCGACGGCCGCCACCACGCCGTCGGCTGCGGCGACGGCGAGCATCGCCTTGCCGGGCTGCGAGAGCAAGTGCGGCGGCGTGGACGTGCCGTACCCGTTCGGCACCAGCTCCGGCTGCTACCGGGCGGGCTTCAAGGTCACCTGCGACCGCGCGCGCCAGCCGCCGAAGCTCTTCCTGGGTGCCGGCGGCGGCGGCGGGCCGGAGGTGCTGGAGGTGTCCCTCCGGAACAGCACGGTGCGCGTCCGCGGCGCGGTCTGGTCCTTCGCCGCCGGCACCACGGGAGCCGCTACGGTGGACGTGCTCCCCGCCGCAAGCGGCCTCCGCCGCCGGTACGTGCTCTCCGCCGCGCGGAACAGCCTCGTCCTCGTCGGCTGCGGCTTCCAGGCCGCCGCCGCGCCGCGAGGTGACGCCGCCGCGTTCGGCTCGTGCGCGCCGTCCTGCCCGGGCGCCAAGAAGCGGAAGCTCCGGCACGGGCCCTGCGACGGAGTCGGCTGCTGCGAGGCGCCCGTCCCGACGGGCCTCGCCGTCACGGCCTTCGACGTCCGGTTCTCCTGGCTGGAGCAGAACGCCACGGCGCGGCCTGCGTGGGTGGCGCCCGGCGCCAGCGTGCTCGTGGTGGAGCGGGAATGGTGGCGCGAGAGGGAGAACGTGGTTCCGGTCAAGCTGTCGCTTCTCAACTCCGGTAACGCCACCGGCTTCGTGATCCCGGCCGTCCTGGACTGGACGCTGAACAACTCGTCATGCGCGGCGGCGGCGAAGGGCTCCGACTATGGCTGCGTCAGCAAACACAGCGAGTGCGTCAACTCCACGAGCAGCGCCTACGGCTACGTGTGCCGGTGCAACGACGGCTACAATGGCAACCCTTACGTGCCAGGTGGGTGCCAAGGCCCTCGAATGCGTATTGCAGCTGGTAAGTTTGATCCGATCACCTTCTCCAATCCTTTGTTTTACCATCACAATTTCAAGATTGAGATTTGAGTGTGAAATGTTTCCCCAGGAGTATTTCTTGCTATGGGGGTTGGCATTGGTATGTTCGTTTTGCTTCTGGTTCTTGCTGCCATCTTTGCAACAAAAAGATTCAATATTCGTAAAGCCAGAAAAATGAGGGAGAAATTCTTCAAGCGAAACTGCGGGTTGCTGCTTCGACAACTAGTAGACAAGGACATTGCCGAAAGGATGATCTTCAGCTTGGAAGAGCTCGAGAAGGCAACAAATAAGTTTGATGAGGCTCGCATCCTGGGCGGTGGAGGGCACGGCACGGTGTACAAAGGCATACTGTCAAACCAGCGTGTTGTTGCCATTAAAGTGTCAAGGCTTGTAGTTCAAAGAGAGATCGATGAATTCATAAACGAAGTTGCCATCCTTTCCCAAATAACCACAGAAATGTAGTGAAGCTTTTTGGATGTTGCCTTGAGACAGAAGTTCCATTGTTGGTCTACGAGTTCGTTCCAAATGGGACACTTTACGCCCACCTTCATGTTGACAACCCTCAAAAACCACTAACATGGAAAGATCGGCTGCGTATCGCCTCTGAAGTTGCCAGTTCTCTAGCCTATCTTCATGCAGCTGCTTCGACATCAGTGGTGCACAGGGACATCAAGACATCCAACATACTACTTGATGATCGATTGACAGCCAAGGTTTCGGACTTCGGTACCTCGAGAGGCATCGCAATCGATCAATCAGGAGTGACAACCGGCATACAAGGAACATTCGGCTATTTGGATCCCGAGTACTACTACACAAGGCGATTGACCGACAAAAGTGATGTCTACAGCTACGGCGTCATGCTTGTTGAACTTCTAACAAGAAAGAAAATTATGTACATTTCGCCTGAAGGTGTGGGCCTCGTGGCACACTTTGTCACGTCCCTGAATCAAGGTGAGCTCAATGAGATACTAGATGAGCAGGTCATCGAAGAAGGAGAAGAGGAGGGCAAACAAGTGGCGGAAATAGCAGCAATGTGCTTGAGGATGAAAGGAGAAGACAGGCCAACCATGCGGAACGTGGAGATGAGGCTTCAAGGTCTGCTAGGTTCAGAGATTAATATTTCAGAGGAGGGCAAACAAGTGGCGGAAATAACAACAATGTGCTTGAGGATGAAAGGAGAAGACAGGCCAACCATGCGGAACGTGGAGATGAGGCTTCAAGGTCTACTGGGTTCAGAGATTAACATTTCAGTGATTGAAGAGGATCAGGTGAATAGACTGAACGGCCTAACATTTCAAGGAGGAAATGCCAATGCCGGCGACAACTACTACAGTAGACAGTACAGCATCGAGGAAGAGATCATATTTTCTGCGAGCTTGGAGCGCTGATCCTCACGCCACATTCCCATCCAACAGCAAAGTTATCCACTCCTATATGATGCAGTAGCAGTACCGATACTCACTCCTCAGCCAATTGACTTCTGGCTTTCATCCCACTTGTGCCATCCTAAAATTATGGCACATCCTAAAATTATGATGCACTCCTGAAATTAGCTTCATTTATTTTTTTTTTGAAACGAGCCAGCAGGAGAGCTGCTGCTATATTAAAAGAGAGGAAAAGCCCGACAGGCCGTATACAAACATACTATACAAGCTGTACACTCGCATCCCCGAAACGGGGAGGCAGAACTCCGCTATGACAACTAGTACAAACAGAACACTCAACCTGAGAGAAAGTCCCCCAAGTGTTTAGCTCCCGCAGCGACCCATATCGCAACTTGGTTCTTGATGTCGTCGGTTATCTGGGTAACCGTCTTGTCTTTGTGTTGGAAGACCCTCCGATTTCTCTCTAGCCAGATCTCCCAAAGAACGAGGATAATGAGGTTCCGCAACCCTTTCCCCCCGTTTCCCTCGGCCACTGGGCTAGCCACATAGCTGTCCACCAATTATGTATGGAGTCGTGCCTATCCCAGCGGCTTGGATCAACATTAGGGTATTGCATCCATGTGTTAATTTCCGTCCAAATTAGCCGTGTGAAACTGCAGTCGGCGAAAAGGTGATACCCTGTCTCCTACGCTGTGCTACAAAGGGGGCAGGTTGGGTTACTGGTCCATCCCCGACGCTGGAGTCTGTCTGCTGTCCAAATTCTATCTTGCACGGCCAACCAACTGAAGAATTTGCACTTTGGTGGCGCCCATGTTTTCCAGATTAGGTTCTCGAGATTAGTTGTCATGGATCCTATAAATTGTACTTTGTATGCCGATTGTGTGCTAATTTTCCATTCGGCGTGAATTTCCATGTGATGGTGTCCGGAATGCCTGGCGTAAGGTGCAGGCGGTTGGTCTCAACCCATAGTCGGTAGTACTCAATGACATATGTGCGCGGTAAATCCTTGATGAAGAAGGTTTAAATCTCTTATCCATGTGCGATTTGTGACTGCATCATATAGTGTCCTGTTCTTCCTTTTGGAGATATGATATAGATTTGGTGCAATGTCCCTTGGCCTTTGTCCACTTACCCAGCCACTGTCCCAGAAGGAAGTCTTGTTGCCATCTCCCACTGTGATCTTGGTTGCCGCCGCAAAGAGTTTGCAGTCCGTTTGGGAGCAAGGGATGTCCTGGCTCTCCCAGGAAGGTTCATCATTCATCCAGTCCTGCCAGAGCCACCGTACCTTGGAGAATTTTCCGAGGTGTAACACACCTAGTCCTCCTCCCCTCCTAGGCCTTGCAGATCGTGTCCAATTCACTTTGCATTTCCCGCCTGTGAGTGGCTCCATCCCATGTTTTGAACCAAGGATCTAATTTTGGCCATTGCGACGAGGGAGGGAGGGAGCTTTCCTCATCTCTTAGTGAGAGTTGAGATGGAGATATTCTTGATGCGGGACTCTGGATGCGTTAGAGATGACCATGGTGTGGTTACGTTGGTTTTAGGATGGAGATCATACTAGTTTATCAGCTGCATGGTTAATCACCACCTTTCTCCATAGGTTTCTTTTAGCTCCTGCGACACTGTTTGTGAAGACTGAAGATGTGACTCGAGGCCCTTTAGGGCAATGTTTAGTTGCTCAATTTTGGAGTGCCAAAATCACTGTGCTAGCACTGTAGTACACTGTAGTGTTTCGTTTGTATTTGTGAATTATTGTCGAAACATTGACTAATTAGGCTCAAAAGATTCGTCTCGCAAAGTACAACAAAACTGTGCAATTAGTTTTTAATTTCGTCTACATTTAGTACTCCATACATGTACCGCAAGTTTAATGTGATGGGGAATCTTCTTTTTACATAGTGCCAAAGTTAGGATTTGGGGGTGAACTAAACAAGGCCTAGAGCATAGATTCTCCACAGAACAAACTCTGAACAACGATACTACTACTACACAGCATTCCTGAAGAAACACGCCGGAGGCGCTAACACAAGGAACAACAACATCAGAAAGCAAATCCTTAATCTTGTCATCAATTCATCACGACTACAGCAAGCATCTGGTCATTCATCCACCTGAATCCCAACAGTAACGCTGTGCTTCCTAAGACATTCTGAACGACGGACCAGATGTCGTTGTCAGTGCTACTGTATATCCGATAAATATTCAGACAGCCAACAAACCAAGACTGCGAATTGTGGCGCCCTCCCTGAACACATGGTGGTCCACCCATGCTAGTTTTCGGGCTGTGGGGCCGTTGAACCTAAACTCAACTGACAGCTGGGTCAGAAATCTTTGGAGGTGCCAGATAAGGGGAAGCATGATAGACTAGTTCTTCATGCACGATCTCAAAGTCAGAAATCTGACTGAAAATTTCAAGTTTTTCTCTGAATTGATGAATATCCTTGGAAAAGAATTATCTTCGATTGCGTTATCTCTGAATGTTCCACTACAAGTACAGTAGATGACTAGTCCACTTAAATTCTTTCCTGAATTTTCATTGTTCGGTTGCTTCGCTCTCATTGCCCGGCGGCCGTCATCTGTGCTAATTTTCAGGCTGTAGGGCCGTCGAACCTGAGTCTCCAACTGATAGATACGAAGGCGAAGGACATCTTTCAAAAAAAAAACAAGAAGGCGAAGGACATCTTTCAAAAAAAAAGAAGGCGAAGGACGATAGAATTCTTCAAGCACGATCCTGAGGTCAGAAATTTGACTGAATTTCTCTAAGTTTTCTGTCGAAGTACGTGTGAATACACGTAAAGATCTTTCATGTTTACACACGCATGTAGCCAGATATACTAGTTAATCATGCATTTTGAAGATGATCTTATCATTAGCTTCGTCATTTTGTTTGTCGCAGAGGCCGGCATGGTTGACTTTGGATTGGCCACCTGTCCTGCCCAGCTGCCGCGCGCGCGCCGCCATAGCCCATGGCACTGCACACACGCTTGCCATTTCAGAGGAACAGAGCCATCTGCTACGAGCGATGCGCAGCCTCGTCGTGCCGCTGCTGCTGGCGCAGCTCGCGACGGCGGCGGCGGCGGCGGAGGCGAACATCGCCTTGGCCGGCTGCGAGAGCAAGTGCGGCGACGTCGACGTGCCGTACCCGTTCGGCACCACGTACGGCTGCCACCGGACGGGCTTCAAGGTCACCTGCGACCGCTCGTACCAGCCGCCCAGGCTCTTCCTCCAGAGCGACGGCCCGGAGGTGCTCGCGATCTCCATCCGGAACAGCACGGTGCGCGTCCGCGCCACGGCTTGGTCCTTCGCCGCCGGCAACAACAGCGACGCGAGGGTCAGGATCCTGCCCACCAACCTCCGGCCGTACGTGCTCTCCGCCGCGCGGAACAGCCTTGTCCTCGTCGGCTGCGGCTTCCAGGCCGCCGCGCGGACGGCGACGACGCCGTCGCGGCCAGGAGCCGCCGCCGCCACGTTCGGCTCGTGCGCGCCGTCCTGTTCCGCCGACGAGCAGCAGAAGCTCCGGCGTGGCGGGTGCCACAGCGTCGGCTGCTGCGAGTCGCCCATACCGACGGGCCTCACGTCCTTCCGCGTCCAGTTCTCATGGCAGGAGAAGAACGCCACGGCGCCACGGCCGGCGTGGGTGGCTCCGGGTGCCAGCGTGCTCACGGTGGAGCAGGAGTGGTGGCGCGACAGGGACAACGTGTTCGCCGTCAAGATGTCGCTTCTCTCCTCCGGGAACGCCGCCGGGCTGGTGATCCCGGCCGTCCTGGACTGGACGCTCAACAAGTCGTCGTGCGCGGCGGCGGCGAAGCGGTCGGACTACGGCTGTGTCAGCAGGAACAGCGAGTGCCTCAACTCCACGAGCAGCGCCTACGGCTATGTCTGCCGGTGCAACGACGGCTACGACGGCAACCCATACGTGTCAGATGGGTGCCAGGGGCCTCGAACACATGTTGGATCTGGTAAGTTCGATCGAATCACACCTTGTGAAGTCCACTGCAGGATGATGATTTCAAGATTGAGATTAGAGGATCATATGTTTGCACAGGAGTATATTTTGCGATGGGGTTTGGCATCGGTATGTTCCTTTTGCTTCTGGTTCTTGCATCCATTTTCGCAACCAAAAGGCTCAAGATTCGTAGAGCAAGGAAGAAGAGGGAGTATTTCTTCAAGCAAAACCATGGGTTGCTTCTTCGACAACTAGTAGATAAAGACATCGCGGAAAAGATGATCTTTAGCTTGGAAGAGCTTGAGAAAGCAACCAATATGTTTGATGATGCTCGCATCCTGGGCGGCGGAGGGCACGGCACAGTCTACAAAGGCATATTGTCAAATCAGCATGTTGTTGCGATTAAGAAGTCAATAGTTGTAATCCAAAAGGAGATTGATGAGTTCATAAACGAAGTTGCAATCCTTTCCCAAATCAACCACAGAAATGTGGTGAAGCTTTTCGGATGTTGCCTCGAGACAGAAGTGCCATTACTGGTCTATGAGTTCATTCCAAATGGAACTCTTTATGCCCATCTTCATGATGAAAGCTCTCATAAATCACTACCGTGGAAAGATCGGCTACGAATCGCCTTTGAAGTTGCTTGTTCTCTAGCCTACCTTCACTCAGCCGCTTCGACATCGGTGGTGCACAGGGACATCAAGACATCCAACATACTACTTGATGATCGATTGACAGCCAAGGTTTCGGACTTCGGTGCCTCGAGAGGCATCGCAATCGATCAATCTGGCGTGACAACTGGAGTGCAAGGAACACACGGATACATGGATCCTGAGTATTACCACACACGACGATTGACTGACAAAAGTGATGTGTACAGCTACGGTGTTATGCTTGTTGAACTACTGACGAGAAAGAAGCCAAGTATGTACTTGTCGCCTGAAGGTGTCAGTTTAGTGGCGCACTTTGTCATGTTACTGAATCAAGATAAGCTTAGTGAGATACTAGATGAGCAGATCATGGAAGAAGGAGAAGAGGAGCCCAAACAAGTGGCCGCCCTAGCAGCAATGTGCTTGAGGTTGAAGGGAGAAGACAGGCCGACGATGCGGTATGTGGAGATGAGGCTTCAAGGACTGCAGAGTTCAGACATTTACATTTCAGGGATGGAAGAGCAGATGGGTGATTTGAATGGCCAAACATGTCAAGGAGGCGATGCCAGAGTTGGTGACAACTATAGCAGTAGGCAGTACAGTATAGAGGCAGAGATCTTGTTATCAGCGAGCTTGCAACGGTGATCATGGCATCATGTTCACGTCCAGTGCCATACTATACTATTATTTTGCTTGGATAGTCAACAATCACACTGTCGAATTCAGTTCACTTAAGCCACTGTAGAAGAGTAGCAGTGGCATGCTGGAATATCGAGCATTAGCAATTTTCGTAATAAGCAAAAAAATGGCTGTTTCCAGAGGCACCCATTCATTTTTCAAGGAATTTTGATATTAGAACTCAGAAAGTTGCATTTGCAAACTACCAGAAAATGGTTGGAATTTTCAACCCAATCAGAAAAAAAAACCTTCAGAACTTCATGATTTCTAAGGCCTGCAATGTAAA
The DNA here is from genome assembly GCF_005286985.2 of Setaria viridis. Taxonomy (NCBI): domain Eukaryota; kingdom Viridiplantae; phylum Streptophyta; class Magnoliopsida; order Poales; family Poaceae; genus Setaria; species Setaria viridis. Next base: position 32,621,817 of record NC_048268.2, on the reverse strand, counting down.
TTATGAAGAGAATATTGAGGATGTTGGGGCTTGGTTTCCAGCCATGGGATGCCACGGCACTGTAGCGTGGTGGGTGTGGCGTCCAGAATCGGCGCCACAACCCTGTGGCGTGGCTTCCCGTGGCTGGGAAGAAGCACGCCTGTTGTCTTGAGACAAAAGTGCTGTTACTGGTTTACGAATTCAATTCAAATGGCAGTCTTAGTCATCATGTTTATACTAAAGGCCCGTCCAATCTATCCTGGGATGATCGATTAAGGATTGCACTTGAAGTTGCTAGACCTCTAGCCTATCTACACTCTTCCGCATCAATACCAATATTTCACAGAGATAACAGTCTTCGAATGACAGTTAAGTATCAGATTTTGGAGCCTCGAGATACATTTCACTTAACCGAACAGAAGTGACAGCTAGCATTCAAGGAACCAGGATGGGTTATGTAGACCCCACATATTATTATACCGGTAAACTGACAGACAAAAGCAACATTTTTAGCTTTGGAGTTCTTCTTATAAAGTTGCTTACGAGGAAGAAACCATTTTGTCTTCACTTGTAACGATGGTAGCCTTGTTGCACAGTTCCACTCATTTCTAATGGAGGGAAGTCTGTACGGATAATTGATCCACAGGTCACAGAGGAGAAAGATGAAGTCGCTGAGCTTGCGGCAAAGCGCACCAGATTGAAACAACAAGAGAGGCCAACAATGAGGCAAGTGGAGATGAGCTGGAGAGCCTGCAGGCACATAATACAGAAGCACGGAGGAGCAATCGGCACCACATTGTGGGACAATATGTGACAACCAGAGCAGGATTCTTTAGGGAGGAAACAAGCCGACAATTCAGCATGGAAGAGGAAATCATGCTGTCAGCACGCTATCCTCGATGATAAGTTTAGGATGAAAAAAATTACTAGATAGTCTCTTGGTCACAATCAAAATATTCACCAAACTGAAGAGGCAGTATATGTACATACCGAGTTGCTGACAACGGCCAACAAGAAAACAGAATTCTAGTGAGAATATAGTGTGTTATTCCATCAATTGTTCTGTTTTGCAAATGTGCACACTTTGGGGTTGTGTAAAACCGTAAAACTCATTCTGATTTGCATATGGTTCACCACAAAACAGAGGTAGCATTCGCAGTTTCTTACTGAAATTTGAAAAGTTGAGACATGCAATCTGAGACTTTTCAATTGGGATTCAAGGTTTGTTATTCTAACATTCAACTGCAACTGGAAATTATGAGTTGAAACTAAAACTGGGCAGGTGAACTCGAAATTTAGAAGAAAGATTCACCAAACCTCGACCGCATTTCGGAGCTCTTCTTTTCGCAATGTGCAGTGCTGGCGGCTTCCGGTTTCGAGGCGCAAGAACGCCGAGCTGTAGATGCCGATTTGAGGCCAGACGCAATGATGAGTTAGCACGCAGAGGCAGGACGTCAGGGTGGAGTTTAGGGTTGTCGATCGAGCGCGGAGAAGGAAGCGGGCTTGCGGAGGCGATGCAAAGCGGCGAATCCGGGCAGGGAGTGGGTGCGCTCTGAGCACCGCGGCGAGTTCCTCGCGGTCGGGGGTTGGCGGCGGCGAACGGCTGAGTCGGCGAACGACGATTTGTTTCATAACCCCCGTATATTTACATAAAACCCCTATTTTGTATTGGCATTTATATATGTTGAGGAATCGGCCCGGGATCGTGAGCCGGAAGGACTGTCTCGGCCGAGACACTTCCGGAGTTACGGAAGCCTTCTTTCTTCCCTACGGGGAGAACAATCCCCTTCTTCCCCATTCTTTGCGGGGGCCGCGGACCGCGAGGTCGAGGAGCCATGGGTGTAGGAAGATCCCTGGAGCATTCCGGAGTCTCCCGAACTCACTCGGAAGCTCCACACCTTGGGGAGGAAAGGTAGAGGCAGAGCACTAGGCCTCTCCCTCCTATCGTGGAGCCTCGGGAATAAAGACCTTAACTTTACGCGTCCCGGAGAGGGAAAAAGAAACGCGCAGCTCTCGATACGGAGGTCGACGCGCCCACCCTCCATACGAGAAGCACTTGGGAGACGCCACGTTAGCCGCGAACTCGGGAAAGGGTTAGACCTCACTGCCTCTAGGATCGTACTCCAGTGAGTTCGGTATCGAGGGCATCGTACCGGGGCACAAGGGTATCCACTCCCTTAGACTACAAATGAAAGAGTTATGGACTCAAACAAGATACATTATAGCCACTTAGTCCATAAAAACTCTTCTGGACAAGTGTCTTGAATATTTAAGAACCATCCTAGCATTTTATAACCACCGGCAATATATTAATCGCGATCCAAATTTTAGCATTAAAATCCCAATATGTGTCCTGGTTATTTGTAAAATTGCCCCCCGTCTGCTATCCATACTCCGCGGCTTTGCTCCGGTGACGACGACGGCCTGTCAGCTGCGTCGCCGCAGCGATTGGATTTCGGCTCCCTCTCGCCCACTCCATCTTCGATGCCTTGGAGAGCCGTGTCGTGGAAGGTCCCGTGCCGCGTGTGGGGGAGAGGCGGAGACGCTTGGTCGGATCGGATTATTCTGTCTGCAGCTCTCTTTTTCGCGGTTTGGCATTTTTTCTGTAACAATAGCCTGAGCACTGAGCAAGCGTCGTCTCTCATCGCTGCTGTTCTTGCAAATGGAACAAAGCATTTAGCTTTAAACATGGAATTATTGAGATTTGACTAGACCTGAATTGGGAGGACCCAAATTGCAATCTGCCAGAAATGCACCTCAATTCCTAGTCGCACTCTCGTGCTCACTTTGTGGACTAAAAGCTGCAACGTGCTGAAAAGTAGAGCATAAGCTGAATAATAAATCTATAGTGCACAACTGCACACATCACGCCTTGGAAGTCCTGCAAATGCTACCCATTTGAATATCTGTCTGCTGTGTTATTATAATTTGCCCTCACCTTTTAAATACAAAAGTTCTGTCCTATCCGTTGGAAAAATATTGTGCTGTTCTAATCAGGGGGTTAGGTGGTAGAAGATGAGACATAGCCCGTCTTCCACTCCGGGGGGGTGGTTGGTTGGCAGAGGACAGAACACCAAATGCCGTGTAGCCATGTGGATGCTTCCCCAATTCCATGTAAGTTCCCTGCGGTGGGTAGTGTATGCTGGGCAAAGAAATAAATACCATTTGATAGCTGGAAGAATGGAGGTTAGAAGAAATCCATGATCACCAGTTCATAACAATTACTTTGTTAAGATCTCTCAGTAGTTGGATGTATGAAGAAGTTATCAAATAGGAGAGTGAGAGTTGTATTCAAGGTCGCTGTAGTTGCAGCAGTGTTGTTGCAGCTATTGCGTGCAGCTGCAGCGGCACAAGCGACAGCTAACTGCAGCACCAGCTGTGGCAATATCAGCATCTCCTACCCTTTTGGAATTGAGCCTGGCTGCTACCATGTTGGCTTCAACCTCAGTTGCGATCACTCACATAACCCGCCCAAGTTGTTCCTTGGTGATTCCACGGTGGAAGTGCTCGAGATTTCGATTCCCAGTGGCACAGTGCGCATCAACAGCAGCAGCATCGTGCCATCAAGTCCTAGCGCTTCCATTGATGGCAAGATGAACAAGTCAGGGAGGTATCACACATGGAGTGGCCTCAGAAAGGGTGGTCCATTCTTCGTCTCACCAGACAAGAACAGGTTCCTGGTGCTGTCATGCAACAATGTCCAAGTCCTCCTCCTTGGAGAGGACAACAGCACTGTCAATGCCTGCGCCACTTACTGTCCACCAGCCCCTGGGAAAAACCAATCTTTTCAGTACCCATTGCGCAATGAGTGCTCCGGAATTGGCTGTTGCAGTGCATCCATACCAAAAGGCTACAGTTCGTACAGCATCCAGGTCCAAGTCCAACCCCCCAATAATATTTCTGAGTTTGATGCAGAGTCTTCAGTGTACATAGCTGAGGAGGGATCCTACAACACTACACGCCTGATTTTTGAAACTCTTGATACTCTCCCAGCCCTTCTGGACTGGGTGATCAGCAACTCAACATGCAAAGATTCACCTACCGCATCTGCATGCCGCAGCAGAAACAGCTATTGTCAAAACTATACAAGCTATGTTTACAATGGCTACCGTTGTCGCTGTTCTGCTGGCTACCAAGGAAACCCATACATACAAGACGGGTGCAAAGGTATGCATGTTAAAGCAATCTAGATTCATTTCCTTACACTTGCAGTACAAAGTTTAAATGATATCAGATTGATGTGATGGCAGTTTAATACTTGCTTAGTTATATCTAAGTCTTCTGTAGGTTTTAATAGTTTACTAATTCTTTTCTGAGACAAAACAGGTTTACCAATCTAGTAGTTTAATTCATGATCTTGTATGTTTGTTTGTTTAGATATCGATGAGTGTGCACGTTGGGAGCTCCACTCATGCTATGGAACCTGCATAAATATGCCTGGAACGTTTCATTGTCAGTGCCCTCATGGAACCTATGGGAATCCCTTCACAGAAGGGGGATGCATCAAGATCAAGAATTCCTCTCAAGGTGACAACCACATCATGGATTACCTGATTTTGTGTACACTAACTTCATATATGGGAATTTCAATTGGACTAATTTTCAAGTGCTACTTATAAATGAGAAATTGTTACATAATGCATTCTTCAACAGTATTTAATCCTCTTCGTGCTGTAAAGTAAGAGTGATGGGTGTGATATACTGATATGTAACACTATTTTTCAATTTTTTTCAGGTTTAACCATAAGCCTGCTAATCAGTTGTGGCTCAATTTTATTGGCTCTTGCTTTCGTTGGCCCCTTTATACTACGTAAGATCAAGCTACGGAAGGCTCAAAAAGCAAAAGAAAGATTTTTCAATCAAAATCATGGTTTGCTACTGCAGCAGTTAATATCACGGAATGCAGATATTGGTGAAAGGATGATTATTACCTTAGCAGATCTGGAGAAAGCCACAAACAGTTTTGACAAATCTCGTGAGGTTGGTGGTGGAGGACATGGTGTTGTGTACAAAGGAATATTAGACCTTCATGTAGTGGCCATCAAGAAATCAAAGATAGTGGTACAACGAGAAATTGACCAATTCATAAATGAGGTTGCAATTCTTTCTCAAATCAACCATAGAAATGTGGTGAAGCTCCTGGGGTGCTGCCTTGAGACAGAAGTTCCATTATTAGTATACGAGTTCATTTCAAATGGAACACTTTCTCACCATCTTCATGTTGAAGGTCCAATATCACTACCATGGGATGATCGACTAAGGATTGCAGGTGAAATTGCTAGAGCGCTAGCCTATCTACATTCAGCTAGTACAATGCCAATATTCCACAGAGACATTAAGTCTTCTAACATACTTCTTGATGATAGTTTAACAGCTAAAGTGTCGGATTTTGGAGCTTCAAGGTATGTTCCAATCAATGAGACAGGAGTGACTACAGCTGTTCAGGGAACATTTGGTTATTTAGATCCCATGTACTATTATACCGGCCGGCTGACAGACAAGAGTGATGTTTTCAGCTTTGGTGTTCTTCTTGTCGAATTGCTCACTAGAAAGAAACCGTCCTTATACAACTCCGACAGCGGTGACAGTCTTGTTTCACATTTTATCTCACTACTCACAGAAGGTGATTTGATTGACATAGTAGATCCACAGGTCATGGAAGAGGGAGATGGTGAAGTCCAAGAAGTAGCGGCACTAGCAGCAAGGTGCACTAAACTGGATGGGGAAGGCCGGCCCACAATGCGAGAAGTGGAGATGGCACTTGAAAACTTGCGAGTTAAGAAGAAGCCTTCTCCACGAAATACCCTGATTTCATCAGAGAGATGTGATGGGGACGAAATCGCAACTCGTTACTTGCCAGCTCGGGGGGTTGCCAATGAAGCAAGTAGACAGTACAGCATGGAGGAGGAAATCTTGCTGTCAGCAAGGTATGCCCGGTGATGTTTTTGCTATATCCTCGTGAACTGTTTAGTGAAAGAACATATATCCATTCTTTTTACCTGAAAAAAGAACCATGTGTTCTTCTTTCCTCCTTTTTTTGTGGGGGAAAGGAAGTTTTGTTTTTGTATGTAAATCAGTAAATGGTTCCATAGCCGTGTTTGTTTTGGTCAAGTCGATTCCATATATGTTCCTTTCCCCCACAAAAAAAGCGGATTGGACATGAGTTGTTGAGAACCGAGGTAGAGAAATGGAAAATCATTCGTGGGAGATGAAGTAACATAAGTCCGAGTCAAATCACCATCCCCATCAGGTCGCTGGTAAGTTTGTGGTTTTGGACCTGAAAATACCTTCAGCACTAGGACCGAATCATGGCATGATAATAACCGCGTCTAAAGCTATGCACGGACTGAAGGATTCGACCCCAGTAGTTATCAGTTTGTCACGCTGGTAATTTTTGAATAATTACCTACAAAAAAAACCCATGACGATCAACAAGGCAGCAAACTTGGGGTAACCACATGCGCTTGCGAGAGTGCGCACATATTTTTCAGCACTTTAATGTATAAATGTACAAATAACATACACCTTGTACCACAGCCAAAAAAAGAAAAGAAAGGAAAATAAATAAATAATACACGCCACATACAGTTGTCCGGGTTTTCGCTTCCTAGGATGCCCGCAGCAGGCGTGGAGCTAGCCACTTGCAGTGGGTATCAACGCCAGCATCTGGTTCTTGATCATCCCCATACACATCTCGATCTCCCTGAAGATCGGGATGTTCTGGGAGCTGCACGGCTGCAAGCCCGACAGCGATGAATCGAGGATGTGCGCGACTTCAGCAGGGTGACACTGCTTCTCCGTGCAGTTCTGGCGAATGGTACGGACTGCGGCGTTAGACCATAAGTCATAGTGGGAGTGCTGGAAATGCCAAGTCTGAAGTCTGAACAACACGCAGAGCTTGGATGGCTTACCTTTATCATGACCATCATAGCGACGCAGGATGGAATCAACTCATTAGGAAATTGGCCATCGGAATTACCACCGTTTGGCAATCTTGAACTGTCATTTGTTGCAGGAGCAGGTGTGCCATTCTCTTGATACGATGCATTTGACTGGCCTGAATCTTGAACTACACCTGATCGTGATAATTTAGCATAGCATCAGCATCACATTGGATCAGAAACAGGGAATTAATTTACCTCTTCAGCATCAAGCTCATCTGCTCCCACCAAGGCTTCAACTTCACCTGCAACCATTCATACAACCCACCCATATTGTGATGGAACTGTTGAAGTGATGGAGAGATCCATTCAGAATGGGATGTATCTTTAGCTTGAATTCATGAGCTCCATTTTGAATTTAAACCTGGCACATCATGTTCTTTTAAAAGATTGATTAGGAACAACTTCATTTGATGGTTCCATCTGGCTCTCTTTGAGGTCCCCAAATTTGCTGCATTTAAAATAATTTACAATTTTTAGTCAGCAAAATGCAGCTAAAAGTTTGATGCAATGTACAGGTCCAACTAAAATAATAAGAAGCATTACCTAATTCTTGACTAGGCTGTAGTCTCATGCTCAACGTCAACATCAGAAGGCCCTTGCGATGGGGGGTGATGTTGTCGTCGATCAGCCATATTCATCTGGATGGAACCTCTGCCAGGCATTGCTTCCCTTACAAAACAATATAATCTGCCTTAGAGAGATGCTAAGTGTATCCGACTGTTGCTAAAAAAAATCTAGTGAAAATGAACTGGGAAATTCCTTCTTCTTAATACAAAGATACGCAGCTCTCCTACTTATTCTCAAGAAAAAAAAAGAACTGGGAAATTCATTGCACAAAATAAAATTCAGGGTCATCTGATGGTTGGCCAGTAGCTAGCCAGCTAATAGTTTTGTGAGTACGTATTCCTCCACGCAGAAAATTCAGACGAATCTTGCTTAGACTATGCGACAGACTCTCAAGTTGGTGCCAATCCAAAAATTCTTCCGCCCAGAAATTCAAGCGCGTAGGCCTGCCGTGCCGTGTGCGCCTGCGGGGGTGATGTTTGTGCCCGCAGCCGAGCAGAGCAGCACGCGCGTTGGACATTTCCGGGCGGTGTAGCGCGTGAGTGCTCGATCGAAGGATTTCCCAAAGGAGCTGTCAATATCATCCCTCTGATTTTCAAAAAATATCATCCCTCTGTGTTTCAAATAGTAAACATGATTTGACCTAAAGTACTTCTCACCACACAAATTCAGCATAAAGTCAAGTCACCGCCGTGTATCTTCTCATGTTCCGCAGAGCTCCTGGCGACCATTTCCAAGAAAAGAAAAGTCACCACTCACCATCAGGGACCTACATCTTAATGTTAGGGAAGAGCCGAAGACCTCTTGGCCAGTGAAAGAAGACTCTATTGTGCCAATCTCATTGGGTATAAAAGTAGTGTGCCGGAGCCCAAAAAGTGTGCCAGTGTCTCCTTGCATACACGCCACGCCGCACACATGGAGAAGGTAGGAAGTAGTGTGGGAGTTGTAGCATTAGCTGCTGCAATTGCCACGCTGCTGCTGCCGCCGTTCGCCGCCGCGGCAGCCACCGGCCCGGGCAGCAGCTGCACCAGGAGCTGCGGCAACATCACCATCCCATACCCGTTCGGCGTGGAGCCCGGCTGCTACCACGCCGGCTTCAATCTCACCTGCAGGTCCGGCGCGGGCGGGCAGGGCTCGCCCCAGCTGTTCCTCGGCGACGGCACCGTGCAAGTGCTCGAGATCTCCGTCCAGCACAACACGGTGCGGATCAACAGCACCGGCATGATTCTACCCTTCAATGATGGCGGCCGCACCAAGAACGGGACATGGGGGAGCGGCCTCCCAAGGAGCGGGCCCTACTTCCTGTCGGAGACCATAAACAGGCTCCTAGTGCTCGGATGCAACACGCAGGTCACCATCCTGGGAGGAGACGACAACAACTTGGTCAGTTCTTGCACTGCTTTCTGCCCGTTGTCGGAGCCCAATCCTGGCTTTACTATTGGTACTGTGGCAAGTAACTGCACCGGCGACAGCGGCATAAACTGCTGTCAGGCTAGCATCGTTCTGAGTTACTCTTTCTACAACATTGAGATCAACAGGCTTAAAGGCGGATTACCCTTTACCCAGTCTATATACATTGTCGACCGTAGTCTTGATTACACGCCCGACATGGTTTTTAGTCCAGACCACAGTCCTAAAGCCCTCCCGGCCACGCTAGACTGGATAATTGCTAAAAACTCGACGTGTCCAACAAATACGTCCGTTCCTGAGTGTCGCAGTAACCATAGCAGGTGCCAAACCTCCCATAGTGGGTATGGTTGTCAATGCTCTGATGGTTATCAAGGCAATCCTTATGTTCCAGATGGATGCCAAGGTGCAGTAATAGTCACATAACTTTTTTTTATCTCTCTTCACGAACATGAAAACACCTTCATAACTCTAACTAATTTCCTTTTCTTAGAACTCTAACTGATATCCTTGTCTTTGTTTAGATATCAATGAATGCAAATCTCCAGACATTTATGTTTGCTATGGCGATTGCAAGAATACACCAGGAAGTTTCATGTGCCAGTGCCCTACTGGTTATACGGGCAATGCTTCCATTCCGAATGGATGCAGAGGTAGGCAACATATATAATCAAATTGTTTTTTACAGCTTACTGGTAAGTAGCAGGTCAAGTAAAGCTATGCTATATATGCACTATAGATTTAGCTTTGGAATTAAATCTGTCTAATTTCATTTATATATATTTTTTTGCTTCCTGAACAAACGCCAGCACTGTAGTACCATTGCATAGTGAATGGCGTGATTTCATTTCAACAGAATGTGTATTGTTCATACTTTTGATTTGTTTGTTTTACATGTACTTTTTGCAGACATAGATGAGTGTGAGCGTCCAGAAGCACACTCATGCTTTGGAATCTGCCAAAATTTTCCCGGAAGTTTTCGTTGTCTGTGTCATGATGGAACCTACGGAGATCCTTCCACAAAAGGTGGATGTATTACAATCAAGAAATCCTTCGTAGGTAATACCCCAGTATGTGCAGTTATTACCATTTTTTAAAGATTTGTGTCATCACAAAATTACATTCAATCTGAAGTTGGTCAAGCTTAGCTGTCATCATTCACAAATTAAAAGTCCTCTCCAATATTTCTGTTTGCTCGAAAGTCACGAATTGTCCTTTCATTACCTATTTTTTTTCAGGTTTAAGCATTGGGTTAGGAGTAGGCGGTACAGGTCTTTTGCTTCTAGCACTTGGTGGTCCCTTCATAATTCGTAACATCAAACTACAGAAGGTGAAGAAAATGAGACATAAATTTTTCAAGGAAAATCATGGTTTACTATTACAGCAGTTAATATCACGCAACACAGACATTGGTCATAGGATGATAATTACCTTAAGGGATCTAGAGAAGGCCACAGATAATTTTGATAGAGCTCGTATAGTTGGTGGTGGAGGACATGGAGTTGTGTTTAAAGGGATTCTAGATCTGCAAGTTGTGGCAATCAAGAAATCAAAGATAGTAGTTCAAAGAGAAATCAATGAATTCATAAATGAAGTTGCGGTACTTTCTCAGGTGAACCATAGAAATGTGGTGAAGCTCTTGGGATGTTGCCTTGAGACAGAAGTCCCGTTGCTAGTTTATGAGTTTATTTCTAATGGAACCCTTTATAATCATCTTCATGTCGAAGGACCGATATCACTATCATGGAATGATCGAATGAGGATTGCAATGGAAGTTTCCAAAGCACTATCCTATCTACATTCCTCCGCTTCAATGCCAATATTTCACAGAGATGTCAAATCCTCCAATATACTTCTTAATGATGCTTTAACTGCAAAGGTATCAGATTTTGGAGCTTCTAGATATATTCCGATTGACCAGACAGGGGTGGTTACAGCAGTTCAGGGAACGTTTGGTTACTTGGATCCAATGTACTATTACACAGGCCGACTAACTGACAAGAGTGATGTTTTTAGTTTTGGTGTTGTCCTTGTAGAACTACTTACTCGAAAGAAACCAAATGACTACCAGTCCGTTGATGGTGGAAGTCTTGTTTCACATTTTGTCTCGCTCCTCGCAGAAGACAAATTAGTTGACATAGTAGATCCTCAAGTATTTAGGGAGGAGGATGATAAAGAAGTCCAGGAAGTAGCCACACTCGCAGCCATGTGTACAAAATTGAAGGGAGAAGACAGGCCTACAATGAGGGAAGTGGAGATGGCACTCGAGAATTTGCTTGTTAAGAAGAAGCAGGTTGCATGTATTAGTATTAGAACATCAAGGAGAACTGATGAGGATGAGATTATGGCTCATTACCGGGCTAATAACGAAGCAAGCCGGCAATACACTATGGAAGAGGAAATATTGTTGTCAGCAAGTTTTCCACGATGAACTTTGTTGGTCTTAACAACTTGTACTCATTTCTAGTATTCTACTAAGCGCATTAAATGTCAATTGAACGGGTCACTAAGGAAGCAAGCAGACAATACACCATGAAACTGGAAATCTTATTGTCATAAAGATAACTAGGATATTCTTGTTCAGGCCTGAACAATGATGCATGGCAAGCAGATAATTAACTGCCAAGCGTGGGTAGCACATGGATACATGGTTACTTGTCCTTCATCATCCTAGAAATTAGTTATGTAATCTTTCTGCATATGCATTCATTTAGTCATAAATAATGAAGCTTCCATACAGATTTAGTGTGTTGTTGATTTCGCATAATTCCAGGCATAAACACTACAAAGCCAGTAGTTCCTATGCTTATTGTGTACCAATTGAACGTGAAATGTTCTCCCCTTTTGTACTCGATTGTAAGAAGGATAAATGAGTTGAAACCTTAGACTAGTGGATGTATCTCTGTATGCTTAAGACAATGCAATTGAACTATTAAATGTGTTTTTACCTTCCCATCAAAATGGTTATCATCTATCTGAAAGAAACTCATTGACTCTCATCTACCTTTTTTGCAAGGAAAACAAGATTTTACTTGATCCTACACCTGGAATTATGATTATATAAAATTAAGATTTACTAAGTTTTCTGCATTGTGTTGGCTCTGTGAAATACAGGATTGGCAGGTGATATAAGAAAAATAAGGGATTATTGATCTAGAATCCTAGTAGAATTATGGATCATATTGGGATCCTAAGAATTTTGCCTAAATCCTAAGAATTTTGCCACTATCACCGTGCTATCATCTAGTCCATAGTGCTGCTATTTGATGGAAAAATGAACAGGACAGGGAGAACCACACTTGGGATGGTCAGGGTGGTGTGTCTCGTTGGACAAGAAGTCAAGAACAGGCTCCTGGAGTCCTGGTACTGTTGTGCGACAAAGTCAAAAGTCCTCCCCCAGCCGGATCGTAGTATAGGACAATAGCGCCATCAAGGCTGGCGCCACATACTGCTTACCAGCCGAGGAAGAAAAAACAAAAGTTTCTGTAACCGACCTATGCTTACTTTGTGGTGCTCTCGCATTTGGCCGCTGTTGCAGCGCTTCCATCCCATGCAGAGTATACTTCCTACAGCTAGCATCCTTGTTCAATGCGTGCGTATTCCAAAGAAAAAGTTAGTGCGTGTATACAAAGGTAGTGTATAATGCATGACTGGAAAACTCGCCACAAATCAGGATCAGTCCATGCAAAAGTCACCGGCCCACAGAGTGAGGTGGTCTGTGGTACTAGTTTGATCAGGAAATTTCAGCAGGATTTACTCCCCTCAAGGATACTGAAAGTCCGAATAACCTCCTAAACTCTGCTATTTGGTCCAATTTACCTTATAATGTAAGTTATCTTTCTTGTTTCCCTACATAAGTTGAATTTTAATTTAAAATTTTGCAAGGTGGTAGTGGACATTGGAATCTATGTTAAAAAAAATAGACTATGAACTTTGGAGCTTCTAGATATATCCAGATTGATCAAACAGGAGTGACCACAGCGGTTCAAGGAACGATGGGTTACTTGGATCCAATGTACTATTACACGGGCCAACTAACGGAAAAGAGCGATGTCTTCAGTTTTGGTGTTCTTCTCATAGAATTGCTTGCTTGAAAGAAGCCATATGTTTGTCGGCAATGACAGCCTTGTTTCACATTTTGTCTCGCTGCTCGCAGGAGGCAAAGTGGTTACCATAATAGATCCTCAAGTCATGGAGGAAGATGGAGAAAATCCATGAATTGGCAACACTAGCAGCCATGTGTACAAAACTGAAGGGAGAAGACAGGCCTACAATGAGGGAAAGTCGAGATGACCGTTGGAAACTTGCTAATTAAGAAGAGGCAGGTTCCATGTAACGGAACACAAATGAGAAATGATGGGATCAAACTACAGCTCATTACATGCCAACTAATAGAGATTCCAAGGAAGCAAGCAGGCAATCACAATGGAAGAGGAAATGTTGTTATCAGCAACCTATCCCGGTGACTTATTTACATTCCTGAACAAGACTTATTTACATTCCTGAACAACACTTCGTATACTCATTTCTGATGTTTCTGCGCACAGCAAGGCAATGAAGAAGCGTCACTTACTTTATTCTCGTCCAAATTATTATGTAGATCTTTAATGAAATACGATAGTGTGGCTTTTGGTTCTGCATATTTCCGTTCATTAGTAATGTGTAAAGCCTATAATTCTTGTGCACAGTCAGTTAACTTTTTTGTTTTGAGAAACAGAATATGTTAACTGAACCTGATATGTTATCCCTATTCTGCTTTCTGTTCAAAGCAGAGTACTGGTTTTGTCTTTGTATTCTTGAGATAATGCAGCATAATAATTGTTCTGTACAGGCATGTTTCAATGTTTGTGCAGGCATCATTGTACTTGTACAGTTTGGAAAATCAAATGATGCACGAGCATCATCTAAAATGGAGAAAAGAAAAGCACCTTGCTTGGACGAATATCCAAAGCCACCTTCCCATCTTTATCTCAGGACTTCGAGCAGATTGCAGACCTGAACACAATCAGCAGCATCCGTTACTTTATCACCCAACATCCCAAATCGAATACTTCTATGGAGAAAATGAAAATTAACATGGAGGGAAGACATTATACATGTCAGGGTACTGCTGCCCTGTGTTCACTAAGGAAGGCCATCCTCATTCATTTGCACAGGACACACCAGCACAATCCCCTTCTTCCATGGTCATTAATTGACCATTGTGATGACTGATGAGTAGTTTCCTGTCGTCATGCCCAAAACCGGCAGCGAGCAGAGCTACTTCATGGACACGGAGTCAGGCGCTTGCTGCCTTCCCGGCCAGGGGCCTGAACACGTATACACAATCACCGCGTTGCCGCCGCGGCTTGGCCTGCAGCTCTGCGCGGCCGCGCGGGGGAACCTCCATGGGTCCATCTCAAACCGCGCTCCTTCTCAGCCTAGCGCCATCGTGCGGCGAAGCGGCTGCGGCCGCGGACAGTGGCGAGAGCAGGCGGCGGGGAGGGGTGTGTTGGAATTGATATTGGCTTAGTCAAAGGACCAAATCTTAAGGGGGTTAACTACCTAACTACCATCCCACGTTGCCCTGGTTTGGGGCGACAAACTGACCAAGGGTCTCGTCGCAAGGACCGGCCGGTGCTATATAAGAAGGGGCACTCCACCCCAAACAATTTGAAGGTAAGTTTTTCTCCTAATCAGTTTTGCACGGGGCACGGACTTGAAGACCTCCACGGGCCACTGTCATGCTGTGATGGTGTTTCTCGTCAGGATCGACATCATGCCTGCTTCCTATGCACGGGGTCGTCAGCGTCCTTTAAAGGAATCTTCTAAGCTACATGTAAGTCAGATTAAGTCATGATTAATTACTATCTTAGATGTTCATGTAATTAGGCTACCAGATCCGTCAATCAGAAATGTGTTATTTCCTACATTTGGTATCAAGAGTCAAAGTTAGTCTAATCATGAACCCTAAACATCACCCGATCCGGCTTAGGCCAATTTCAATGTGCCTTTAGCCCTGCAGATTAGGTGTTGATGTGCGATTAAATCAATTCGTGCTTGTCAGTGTGCATTCAGATCCATGTCGTGAGCTTTAAGTACGAATTTCATGTGCATCTAGCCAATTAGATACTAGCTGTGGTTAATCAGTACCCAAGTGTGCCAATCAGTACCGGATTAGGGTTAATTTCATATTTAATTAAGTGATTATGGTTAGTTAATCTCGAGTATACCCAAATCTCGCACTGTCAGTACCCAAACTCGTGCAATTAAGCCCAAACCTGTGCGATTAGTACTCAAATCAGTAAAATTGAATGTGCATCAGCTCGTGCAATTAAGCCCAAACCTGTGCGATTAGTACTCAAATCAGTAAAATTGAATGTGCATCAGCATTTAGAAGGAGGGGAGATCGAATCGATAAGATCAGAAATTCCGAAATCCCCAAATCAGCAGAACTAACTCGCCTCCATTAATGGCCGCGCACGGCATCAGTGCCGCCGTGCGTGGCTATCGCCGCACCCTCTTTGACCGGCCGCATCAGATGCGGCGCACGACATCAGGATCACAACTATTGATCGTGATCTAGATATTTTCAGATAACCCCTAAATTGGATCGTAATTATTAATCACGATCAACTTTTTTCCATAAACCCCCCTAACTTGGGTCCAGGTTATTTGCAAGATGGTCTACCTTCTGCGGTGCTACCTGTTCTCTCCGACTCTACTCCGGCGACGGGACGGTCATCTCCCCGTAGAGAATGGGCTTCCGGCTCCCCTCCTTCACCGCCGGATCTCCCTGCCACGCCCCCTCCTACTCCGTTGTCTAGGGCTCGGAGACACGCGTCGGTGGAGGTAGCAGGTCGTGTTGGGGGGGGGGTGATGATGCTTTGGTCAATGCTCAGCATCCTCCGTGCCGGATGGATTCGAGTTTCCCCTCCATCCAAAAGCGTCAAATGGAAGCTATCGCCCCTTCACGCGAGGCGCGGCCACGGAACGCAGTGAGTGCAGCTGA
The DNA here is from genome assembly GCF_005286985.2 of Setaria viridis. Lineage (NCBI taxonomy): Eukaryota > Viridiplantae > Streptophyta > Magnoliopsida > Poales > Poaceae > Setaria > Setaria viridis. The sequence continues at coordinate 32,605,932 of NC_048268.2, read as the reverse complement.
GACGAGAAGGGTGCTGGTCGTTTGTGGAGGCGGCGGCGGATTGGCGGAGCCGTGGAAGCGATGCAACGCAAGTGGCGGCGCATAGCACAGTGGGTTGGGGCAATGGAGGAGGTCACACGTTGGGGGACGTCGGATTGGACACCGACGGTGTCTCGACGGATCGGCAAAGGTTTTCGTTACTTGCGCTTGTCCCCCTCTTCTTTTTCTATTTTACTTTTGATTTTCTATGATGTTGCGTTCAGAGAATCGTTTGTGTTTGCTAGTCCATCAACCCGTGCTCCTGCACGGGCTAATGTTTTTAAAAGTTATTAAATTTGAAAATTATTTAAAAATTAAACTCCTAGCTAATAATTAAAATTGTTTACCTACTACTTTTATTTTTTAATACTTTAACATAATACTCATACAAATATGTACCTATATTTATCTATAAACTTTTTGACTACATGCACACTTTTTTTCATATTGTATCGCACCTCCGTACATTGTATTTAGCATAAAAATTAATATTTTTCATCAATTCCTCACATACATGTATAAATGGTCTAAATGGTGACACTCATAATGTGTATATATTTTAACTTAATATTTCTATATTAACAATGACATAAATAAGTAATTTAAAGTTATATATTAATTTACTTTTGGACATTTCTATATCCATATGAAGATAATTAGATTAACATCTAGGCGTTTACTTAATAACAACATACGTAACTTAGATACAATTTTTGAATGACATTTTAAATTACGCTTTTATAATGATATGTATGAGTTAATTGGATGAAGATTATAAGGTACTTTAGATTATTTTTTATAATGGCCGACCTCAGTAATTAGATATAGGTTTAGAGTTTGTTTTGAATATTTTCATAATGATAGTGGTGGTAAATTTTAAAGAAAATATAATAGATCAATGACTATGATTATTAGAGTTTACAGGATTGGTGTTTGATGTTTTTGGTTTTTTTGAGAATTTTTAGTATTTGTCTTTTTTTATAGCGTGCCTCGTGGGAGCTAATGCGGAATCTCCAATGAAAAAAATGAGACCACAATTCTACAAAACTATTACGATGAGCTACATCTCATTTGTTAAATATTCGAACGCAATACTTATATAGATATATACTTATTATCTTCATCCGATTGTGATATATTTTAGTTAGTAATTATTGTATAATATTTTTATCCACATTTATAATCTTTAACTTTTCACTTTGCATCACAGGTATGCGCGTGAATTTATTTAATGGACCCTAAGTTTGAGCTATAATTTTAACATAGAAACCTATATTCTCATCACTTGCTCTGTATCTTTATAAATAGTGATGCACATCATACGTATATACCTTAGTTATTATATCAATAGTAATAATGTAAGAAATAGAAGATTTAGACTCATATATTATTGTGTACTTTTTAATTAAGGTGATTGGATTCAAATGTAGGGTTACCTCATGTTATTTTTAATAATGACTTATGTGGGTAATATAGATACAAATTTAAGGATTACTTTATTTTTTTTAAGTATGAGTGGTGGGCAATTTAGTTGCAAATTTAGGAGGTTATTTTAAATACTGTCTATGATGGCACGGGTGGGTAATTTTGATGAAGATTAAGGTGTTACTTTAGTTAATTTTATATAATGGCAGATGTTGGTAATTTAGATATAGATTTTGAAGGTTACTTTAAGATATTTTATTTTTATAATAGCATAGGTGGGTAATTTTTTAGAAAACATAATATATCCAATAACTATAATAATTTGAGTCTACCTATTGATAGCCAGATGTTTGGTTTTTTTAGAATTTCTCTCTTTTTTAGAGTGTCCACCTAGGAATCTTAGGTGGTTTCATTTGGAGGCTTCAAAAGGAGACTCCAATTAGTAATAGTAAGATTTGTTCTTTAGAATCAGAGATATTGCACATGAGCATCACATTGGATGAAAAATAGCGGATTGATTATTGGTGTGAGCTTAAAGATAGGTACATCTCCGCACTATTTTTCATAGATCAAAACTTTGAACATTCTCCTTGATGATAGCTTGTATAATAGTAAAGGTATCTTACTTTGCAGCTGAAGGTACATTCCAATTGATCAAACATTAGGTCAGTAGCTACACCAGCTCTGCAGTTAACATTTGGTTATTTGAATCCAATGTGCCATCACACAGGCCGACTGACAAACACCGGGTGGGGTTTTCAGTTTAAGTGTTCTGCTTATACAGTTGATCACTTTAAAGAAATCTTTCGTCTATAGGTTCAATAATGATGGTAGCCTCATTTCTCATCATGTCTCACTACTGAAAAATATTGACCTGGTGGACGTAATAGGATCCGCAGGTCATGGGAGAGGACAATGGAGTAGTAGTCCAAGGAGAGGACTGCCACTAGTTTGGTGGGTTTTTTTAACCGCCCTAGCAGCTTCTACCTATTAAGATTTTGTATCGCTTACTAAAATACATGCTAAGGCATATTCCAGAAAAAGGATGATATCTTCGCATAACCTACTTACTGTTCTTGTTTCTACTCAACTGTGGGATTCGTGTACACTGGAACTACTGAACCGTGTAAAACTAAAATCGGACCCTAGCCTTCAAATCGATTTGTGCAGTGGAGCTGCCCTGATGGAGAGGGAAGCAGGCGCTCGTAAAGGCCAACGGTCTGAGCCGATGACCATGTGCTCACACCTCGCGGTCACCGTCCGCGCTGGCCTCAGCCATGCCCGGTGACTCGGTGAGCACTGCGCCATCCCTCTCGTAGTGCCCATGCGCGATGCGCGGAACTGCCATGTCGAAGTCATCTCCTAAGCTCCATGCGCCGTGCAGGTCTAGCACAGTTACCCCTAGCTTCGCAGGCGGTGCAGGTTGATTAAGCGGGTTTTGCGGCTGTCCGCTAATGCAACTGTGCCGCTGGCTGTCATCCGATGGACTTAGTTGCAGTCCTGGCTGCGTGCAGCTTGGCCAGTCGCCGCAAGACCGGCGCCGGGGAGCTGGTGGAGACACACCCGGCCGCGTACAAGCTTGACCAGTCGCCGCACGAGGTCTCTGATGAGACCCAATTGCGAATGAAAACTGAAAAACCGGGGAGCCGCCATGATTAGCAAAACCGGGTTAGTCAAGTCTAAGTCAGCGCGCGTTCTTCTCTCACTGAAAGGCAACGAGCCAACGACCCCAAGAGGCCAAGACTAACCGTCCCCACACGGCCACACCCACCACTACACCACTCCTACCTTGCTGGCTTCTACTACTCTCTCTGGTCTCTGCCTCATATTAGCTCCCGATTACCAAATCGTCGCTGCTTGTATCAAACCGTCCCTAGTGCAGTTGTGCTGCTCTGCAGTCTGCAGGGCAGCAGAGGGTTGACGCTCCTGAGCCAAGACGACAACAGCGCCATACTGCCCATGCTTTCATGGAGGTAAGCATTGTACTCCCTATGCTGTCTTTTTTGGGACGGAGGGAGTAGTAATAACTCTGTGTCCTTGACCGGACGAGATATAGTTGCTGTGCTGGAAAAGGCTCCAGAAGAGAAATCATTTGACCGTACACGCACACATGAAGAAGGCAGGTAGTAGAGGATTTATAGCTTTGGCTGCCGTAGTTGGCTCGCTGCTGCTGCTGCTGCCCCCGCCGTTCGCTGGCGCGGCACCAGTTCCTGCGGCCGCCATCAGGCCTGATGGGCCTGGGACAGGGAGTAACTGCACCAGGAGCTGCGGCGACATTGACATCCCGTACCCATTCGGCGTCGAGCCTGGGTGCTACCACGCCGCCTGGTTCAACCTCACTTGCGACAGCTCCTACCAGCCGCCGCAGCTGTTCCTCGGCGACGGCACCGTGCAGGTGCTGGAGATCTCCGTCCCCGACGGCACGGTGCGCATCAACAGCAGCCAGTTGATGTACACGGTCGATGTGGGTGTCAGCACCGCGAGCGGGCCATGGGGCGGGGGCCTTCCACGGGGCGGGCCGTTCTTCCTGTCGGAGTCACGGAGCAGCGTGGCGCTGGTAGGCTGCGGCGCCCAGGTCGAGCTCCGAGGCGGAGACGACAACAGCTTGATCGCTTCTTGCGCCGCTGTCTGCCCGCTCGATACCGACCGGCGGATAGTCGTCGAGAAAAGAAGCAGCGCCTGCACAGGCGTCGGCTGCTGCCAGGCAGACATCGTTCTGGGCTACGATTTCTACGACATCCAGATCAACAAGCTCAACGGGTCAGTTTATGCTCTTGCAAGTTCCGTGTACTTGGTTGATCAGGGTTTTAGCTACACAGACGAGATGAGTGGCGTTGTTTATGGCCACTTTCCTGAAGCGCTCCCGGCCACGCTAGATTGGGTAATCAGCAATGCAGGATGTGGTTCTGTATATAGAAACGACACCACCGTCGATGAATGCCGCAGCACCGACAGTTTCTGCCTAGAAGCACAGTACAATATTGGCAGTCGTGGGCGTCGGTGCAGCTGCGATGATGGTTATCAAGGCAACCCTTACGTCCAGGATGGATGCCGAGGTACCAAGTAGTACCATATCCCTATACATGATACGATGAATCTGCATAGTACAGAGCTAGTTAGTACTGTAGAGTACTTAACATTAATTCCCTCCTAATCAAATCAATGGCTTTGTGCGTACCTAGATATCGACGAATGCCGTTTTCCAGACATATACCCATGTTATGGCCACTGCGAGAATTACAATGGGAGTTTCAGTTGCCAGTGCCATCCTGGCTATTATGGAAATGCTTCTGTTCCAAATGGATGCCAAGGTACGTACAAGAATGCAAACCAGATTGATGGTCTTACACTTACAATATTCATACCTCCGCAACTAGTATATTAATTCTTGTTTTAATTTGTTACTTTGCTTCCTAATATGCGTATGCTCGCATCAATGACTGTTGTATATTTACTATTGTAGACATAAACGAGTGTCTGGACCAGGAAGGCCACTCGTGCTACGGCATCTGCTTAAACTTGCCTGGAACTTTCCAGTGCCAATGTCCTATTGGAACACATGGAAATGCTTCCAGAAAATTGGGATGTGTTGCATACAAGAACTCATCCGCAGGTGACAAGCCACTTTGTGAACCTGTTACTAATTCCTTCCAACTTCATCTGTTCGCTTGCACGAAATGCATGATTTTGAACAACACCCCCCCCCCCCCCCCCCCCCCCCTCCCACGTTTCATTTTTCAGTTTCAGGTTTAGGCATCGGGCTAGGAGTCTCTGGTGGCACAAGTCTTTTGCTTCTAGCATTTGGTAGTCCCTTCATAATTCGAAAAATCAAGGAGAGGAAGGTGAAGAAGATGAAAGAGAAATATTTCAGCCAAAATCATGGCTTACTATTGCAGCAATTGCTAACACATAAGGCAGACATTGGTGAAAGGATGATAATTACTTTAGAAGAGCTAGAGAAGGCCACAAATAATTTTGATAAAGCTCGTGTGGTTGGTGGTGGAGGGCATGGTATTGTATTTAAAGGAATTTTAGATCTGCATGTTGTGGCAATTAAGAAGTCTAAGATAGTGGTACAAAAAAAATCGATGAATTCATAAATGAAGTTGCAGTTCTTTCTCAAGTAAACCACAGAAATGTGGTGAAGCTATTAGGATGCTGCCTTGAGACAGAAGTCCCATTACTAGTTTATGAGTTCATTTCAAATGGAACCCTTTATCATCATCTTCATGTTGAATGACCTATATCACTACCATGGGATGATCGGATGAGGATTGCGATGGAAGTTGCCAGAGCACTATCCTATTTACATTCAGCTACTTCAATGCCAATATTTCATAGAGATATTAAGTCTGCCAACATACTACTTGATGAAAGTTTAGTTGCAAAAGTATCCGACTTTGGAGCTTCTCGATATATACCAGTTGACAAAACAGGGATCACTACAGCATTTCAAGGAACAATCGGTTACCTTGATCCAGAATACTATTATACTGGCCGACTAACAGATAAGAGTGATGTCTTCAGTTTTGGTGTACTTCTTGTAGAACTACTCACAAGAAAGAAACCATTTGTCTATCGGACCGATGATGGGGATGGTCTTGTTTCACATTTTATCTCACTACTCACGGAAGGCAAACTGGTTGGCCTCATAGACCCTCAAATCATGGAGGATGAAGTTGCAGTAGTCTATGAAGTAGCAATACTAGCGGCAATGTGTACTAAATTGAGGAGAGAAGACCGACCTACAATGAGAGAAGCTGAGATGAGACTTGAAAACTTACTAGTTAAGAAGAAGCAGATTCCATGTACTACGACACCAAGGGAATATAATGAGCATAATACTCTGGTTCACTGCATGTCAATTGAAAGGGTTAACAAGGAAGCAAGCAGACAATACACAATGGAAGACGAAATAGTTTTGTCAGCAAACTACCCCCGATGAACTTATGCGGTCATGAACAATGATGAGCTTACATGATTTTGCTCTCAATTGTTCTGAAAATATTTTGGCAAATGCATTTGTTATATTGCTGATTTTTGTATAGCTCCTTCCATGAATGCTCTACAGAAAGTAGTGATGTGCTTAATGTTTGCTAATCGAACATCACATGGTATTATTTTTTTTCCCAGCCTGCTGTAAGCCTGGAAGGACCAAGGAGTAAAAAGCAGAATGCTGTACGTTTCTGTATTCTTGAGTTGAGACAATGCAGCTGAATGGTTTTCAGTATCCTGCTTGCTCATGCAATGACATGTGGCAGTGCGAGTGCAATGTGGTATAATTTGGACACTGAAATGTAGGCATCGACGAACACAATCTGCAAACTAGTAAATGAAATGCAGCTTGGCTGGACGATGTGCACCCATCTTCCTCAGAATTGAAAGTAAATTTGGAATGATGATGCTGGATGAATTCAAGCAGCAAATTAGCAAAGGATCATCCAACAAGACAAACCCAACATTTAAATGAAGAAATTTAAAATCAAAGTGGAGGAAGACCGAAGATGCCATGGAACCTTGCTGTTCGAGAGGGTTCTAAAATAATGGCTACCATTTGCAGTACCCCCTTCTTCTATCCCTCTCGCAAAAGCTACTTCGTTACAATTGAAGAAACAACACAACACCTCAAAGAAAAAACATCACTGGTAAATGAACTCCGGGTATCATTGTTAGTTCGAGCCACCGCCATAAACGAACACCGCGAGCCTCCTCCTCATCACCCCTGCATTACCATCCTCCCCACCCCACACCGCCGGCGCCGGCGCAGCGTAGACTCAACTAAAGCACTGAGGCATTCGCTTGCTGTTGCAGCTGCAGCCCGAGGATGCCGCTTGGTGGTAGCGAATCCCACCGGCGTGTTGCGCTTCCGCCGCCCCCGGGGTGGAATTGAGTCGAGAGAGCATCCCAGAGAGCGGCGAAGGGGATGAATAGGGGTAGCGCGTGTTTCCGCCCCGGGGCGGCGAGTCTGCGGCGGCCGACGGCTTCCCGCCGGCTTGGATGGGAGAGTGCGCGTCGTGTGGTATGGCTCGGTTGGCCCGGGTTGCACGTTGGGCTACTGCACAATGAACAGCATGTGTTTAGGGCCCACAATGAGCCTCCCTGTTACCGACCCATAAAGCTCAACCATCATCTCTTATCATCTTTCAAACAAAAACTCCGGAACATATGCCCGCAAAGGGAAAAAAAAAAGGAAAAAAAGAACCCCACTCCGTAACATTTGAAACAGGAACGTGATGCTAACACCACCCGCAAAATAAAATCATGATGCTAACACCAGCTGCACCAACAAACTCTGTCAGCAGGCATCAACAAACGAATTCACAGCAACGTCAATCAAAATGACTTGGAGCTGAGCATTACCTGCTATTCTGCACAAGACAGCAACTACCTTCCTACATACTTCAATCAACACAGCTAAACAAAACTAAGATGCCGCTAATGTACAGACTACTGAGCCAGCCAGGGGGCTCCTAGCAACAACGGTGTACAGTGACAAAGGAGTGTCAGCAACAAGCCCAGTCTTGTTAGGCGGTATACCCTGGAACCTACAAGTTACTGCCTTCAGCGGGTGAATCCACATACAAAGCTACTTAAACTACAGGGGGTTTTCCTAAACATGTACAACCTTACGGAGCCATTGTCATGTCAAATGCTAATTAGACAGTTACTGTCTGCTCGAGCAACCTCTGAACCTGCGAATGGAAACAAGGTAACCCACATTACAACAGGAATGGCCTCAGGTAAATAGTAGAAACGTTGCAAGAGCGCTCAATAAAACAAGTGGGGAAAAGGTAGTCCATAGAACATTAGCCATCCACTCTCTAAGATGAACAAGAAAAGGACAGGATGAACTTTGTTCCATTACAGAATTGGCTCTGAAAACATCTATATTTCTAGTCCACCTCTGGAGACACAAAATATGGTATGAGACTAACTGTTAAGATGTGCAAGCACTTGCTCAGGTTTACGATAGACAACGATTGTCATACCTGCATGGCTTATGACGATAATAACCTTATGATTTTCTTTTACATTATGTACGAAATAACGACATCGATTACACAAACATCCAAATATGCTTCTGAACAAAACTGCTTATCCCATCTCCATAAATGACAAGCTATCCATGTAAACATAAATCTTATTCAAATCATAATGTCAAAACTTCAGACCCAACATGGCTGGCAGGTGTAACATTAGACCAGTTTGTGACATTATTCAAATCTTATTTGACACTAGAAGGGATCAGCCAGGTTAATTTGTAACATTAGACCAGTTTGTGATTGATGCGATGTGTTACGCTTGGAATCTAATTACTAACTACTTAGAGGAATCTGTCAACTGCAGTAGGATTTTGAGGCTATGGCGGCACAAAGGCAAATCCAAAAATTAGGAAGAGATTGTTTTGGAAAAGTCAATGTAATATCAAACAGAACCTTAGGAGACCTCATAAAACAGGCTCTGGCATCACAAAGTGTGTATATCTCATAAAAAGAAAGAAAGAATCTTGTTAAGTTTGCTTAATGCAAATTATGTTGCATTTCCTGTAAACAGGAAGAACCTCTCCTACAGATGTCCCAAATTCCAATAAAGAATAGTCAACTGTCCATATGCCAAGAGAAGTCCTTACAACAACTAAATTTGGCTCCGATTTTCATTTCTGAAGGATTTCTTTTAAAAAAAATACAAACCAAGTCTTTTGTTACACTGTAAAATTGGAAATGTCTCGTAATGCTATTTGCCCATCCAGCAAGGCATACTATGATCCCATCCAAAAAAATAGATTAACTACCATAAAAGCAGATGGAGGATCTCTAAAGTAATGCCAACTCAGCAGCTTAGCGCGATATCAGCTAGCTCGAATAAATAAAGCCAGTGAGCCACTGGAGGCTTCTCTTGAATAAGGGAATGTTCAACGATGCAGCTGATTGCATGCATTTATTGTATATTCATCTAATATAGTAACAGTCAGCTGTTTTGTGCCTACGGCCAGGGTTTATGGATAGGGGGTACACTGATCTGTGGGTGAGGCTCTTGTTCTTGATGTTAATACAAAGTTCTGAAGCTAAGCCTGCAATACACTATACAGGACAGAGTGGAATCCATGGTTGTATTCTAGTAGGAATGATAATGGCAACAGAGTGAAGCTTTGCTGACAGTGGGTAAAACAGGGAGACTACGCAAAACAGCAATGGTTGAGACCGCGTGGTGCAACAATGTTGTCACAAATACATCAAATTGCCAATGAGGCATGCATCTGCCCCTGGTCTCTCAGGTAAAAAAGGCATGCATCTGCTGCCATGGCCACAAAGCACAGCCTGGTTAGTACTTAGTAGTGCCAACTGCCAAGAGAGCAACCACGGTGCTTGCTCCAGGGCTATGACCATAAAACAATCCCCAGCTTCTGTTCTAGGCTTATCAACAGAAGACATGAAGCTTTGCCAAATTGAACACTATCTTGTCAAGATTGTCTTGAAACTAGTGGAACACTGGAACCCAACATAGTACAAATACTACCTACCTCTTTCAATATTATTTGCAACAGGAGTACTGCATGAAAGGTAAATACGTACAGCAGTAACAGCACAAAATCGTCATAACTTACCTTATACCTCAAGAAGATTTGCCAGCATCGGATCCATCTGAAGAGGAGCTATCACTATCTGAGTCTGCCAGAAGAATGGTAGGTGATCAGGCTATGTCCGTACATATAATTACTACTAAGCTTCATGCAGCAGTTATGAGCTTAACGTCAGCAAGGGAAGTTGAGGGAAGTATTACCACTAGAAGACGATCCTGAATCACTGCTGGAGCTGCTTGAATTGCTTGAACTACTCGCATTTTGTCTATTCTCACCATTTTGCTCTAGCGCAGACGTTGCCTGTTGCTCACCTGCAATAGAATCTGTTTGCAACAAAATTTTAAATTTGTTCTCTTGTAATGTGTTTTTAAGATAGAAAATAGAGCTAACCTTTCTCAATTTGCTTCGGAGATTTTTCACCAACATTAGGTTCTTGGGTGAACTGAGTCTGCAAAACATGAAACAGTAGTTTTCAGTACTGATAATAGTTCTGCTTAAAACAATAGTACTATTGCTAAAAATGAATGACAGTGCTCATACTGGTTGTGGTTGTTGTACAAAGTGCTGTGCACGCAATTCAGCATCTTGTCTGGCAAGCATTGCACGCTCAGCCTTTCTCTTTTGCTTGCTCAGGTTCTTCTTGTAGTTAGCTACAAACCTGTCAAGCTCCCAAAGTGTCTCAGCATCCATGCTATCAATTTCAACCTCAATCTCATCCTCATGCTGCCTAACTGATAGATTCTTGTTCTTAATGACTTGTACAAGAGCATCAAGTTTCTCCGGAGGCAAATTCTGGAGGTTCTCGCTAAGCTTACGCTTCTCATCTATTGTCATGTCCCTCTTATTTGGATCTTTTGCCCTTGGTTTCTTCATTGATGGAGTCCGGCTATAAGTGGGAGTATGACTGATTGGCCTTGAAGAGTCCAACGCCATATGGTGTTTCATGGAATCCGACCTCTCTAGGTAGCGCAAGTCAATCGGTGGAGGTGGAAACTTCTTTGGCAATGGAGGACAGGATGCGAGATAGTTAACCTCAGCCTCAATCTCAGGCCACTGTGCCTCAAAAATTTCTGACAACTGCTCTGCCATGAAGTGCACATCCTGTCCCCTCGGGTTATATGTCATTGCATTATGGAAAGTGAGCCGCACATCATCAGCGAACTCCTTTGGGTTCCTGTACTGCCCCTGGCTAAGCCGCGCCCTTATCGTGCCAAGATCCATTGGGTGCTTAATAATTGTAAAATAGTCATGCAAACCAAGTGCAACTGGATCGACAGGGTTGTTGAACACCCACCCAAACTTGTGCTTCATTAGCCGGCTCAGAAGAGATGAGGACTTCTTGAATGCATGAGAGTATAACCTCCGCTCGGCATCAAAGTCTGCGCCACGGGATCCTAGGGACCTGTGTTTCTTCTTGTGGTGCTTGGATTTCTTGCGCCCATGTGAATCTGAGGGTGGGATTCTATCATTGGCAAGCAAAAACTCGGACTTTTGGTATAATTGATTAGCCTTAGGCGTCCGTTTCTCCATCTCAAAGGCTTCATTATGAACTACCGAAACGGTTAGTGGCCTGCGCAGCAGAGAGCGGACAGGTGGAACCGCAGCAGTGAACTGCGCAGACAAGGGCATCACCATATCACCAGCTGAGAACTGCGACTGCACGTACCCAGCGTCCATCACCTGCTGCTGCGGCACCACCACCAGGGGCAAAAGCGCGGGCGCGGAAGCCTCCTGCTGTGTCAGGGCCTCGGCGGCATCCTTAAGGCGCTCGGATAGCACCCGCACCTGGTCGAGCTCCCCCGCCAGCCGCCGCCGCAGCTCACTCCTCACCCTGCGCTTCCTTGCCTTCTCGGCCTTCTCAGCCGCAAGGGCCGCCCGGTCGACGCCGTGGCCATTGGGAACGGCGCCGCCGCCGTCCCGGTTCTGCCCCGACGAGGGGTCCCCGGTGGAGGCACCGCGTTCCCCAGGCAGCGTCGGGGCGGGAGGCGAGGCAGCCGCAACCGGATCGGGCCGCGCCGCAGCGCCCCCGGCCTCCGCGCGGCGGATGGAGCGGCGAATCGAGGATAGGGTTTCGGAAAGGGGATTAGGGTTAGGGGTGGGGGCGGAGGCGGGGGCGGAGGCAGGGGCTGCTGCGGGGGCAGGGGCAGGGGCGGGGGCGGGAGCTGGAGAGCGGACGGGGCCTGGTTCTGGAGGAGGAGGTTTAGGGGTTTTGCGGGGGTACTTGCGGGAGTAGACCTTGATCTCCGCGTCCCAGCGCGACTTGGTCGGAACGGCGGGAGCAGCCGGCACCTCCACGGCCGGGACGGGGCCCGGCGTCGGTAGTGGCGGAACCAGGATTTCGGAGGGTGGTATTCCCATTTCCTAGGCGGATCCGGCGAGGTCAAGGCGGCGGAGAGAGGACGAGGCGGCGGTTGAGGTCGTCTGCGGCAGCGCCGGCGCCGGGGACGTCCCCGGCGCCAGCGAGGCGGCAGTGGATGTCGTCGGCGGGGCGCGCCGGCGCTAGCGTGGTGGCGGTGGAGGCAATGGAGCCAGGAGAAGGGCGGCGCTCGGGAGGAAGAAGAAGAGAGCAGTGGGCCAGTGGCGAAGCGAGCGTAGGACGGTAGGGGTCGGCCTTATACCCCGACCGACGATCGGCGCAGAACCGCCTTGTGCCTTCTTTTGGGGCTCCCTATCTATCTATCCGTTCGTAAGCTTCATCCTGAAATCAGCAGCAGCCCAACAACAGAAATACGGACAGCCCACGCGCGCCAAGCAACTATAACTAGACGAGAGAGCCCAATAAGCTGTGGAACGCATAGACCACATGAAGTTTTTCAAAAAAAAAATTCTAATCCATATACAAGTATATAAGAGCATAGTGCCTAAAATAAAATTGCAAAAATCAGTTTGGGGAAGAAACAAAAAAAAACCAGCTCCAATAATAACATAAGGGGCTGTCTATACTGTGCGCGAGTGTTTCAAAGGAGCTGTACACTCGAATTTTGACACCCTTGGATGAAGATCCAACGAAGCACGGTCGTCTTCTACCTCCAGCTGGTGTGCTCATCTTCTACCTCCAGTTACTTCCACCTTCTTCCTCTGTCCTGCCCCGCCGCCCCCGCCCCACGTGGCGCCGCCCCCTGCTGCGCCGGGATAGGGTCTCGCCGGAGCCCCGCGCCGGCAGCCGCCTTGCTACCCCTCCCGCCGCCGACGCCACCCTCATTCTCGTGGTCTTCGCCCCCGCCCCAATCCCGCCCACCGGATGTCCACCGCCGCCCTGCCGCGCGGCGTCCCCGCTGCCTTGCCTCGCCGCCCCCGCGCCCGCCACCACCGCCGAGCCGGCCTGCCGCCGCGGACCCTCTCCTCTAAGTCCGCCGGCAACAAATGGAACCTCAACCCCGGTCCGAAGTCGAATCCCCAGCCCAACCCGCCAGTGCCCTCGCCGGAGACGAAGAAGACGGCATCTCGGAGACTCGGACGATGCAGGCCACGTCCGCGCGTGGAGAAGAAAAAAAATCGAGTGTCAGGCGGCGTTGAAACACTCGAGTAGCAAATAGGAATCCCCTAACATAAACTGATGCCCAATTTATTGACGCATCCAAAACTAATAGCAAATGGAGTTAGATTTACCCCTATGGTCGGCACAACCGATCCCAAAGATCCAGCGACGCTCGCGTTGTTTTTCCTCGCCTGCATCAAAAAAAATTTCACCGGAGGCCGCGACGTCAATCAATGGACGTTTCTACCTGGAGGCACATGTATCAGGATCTTGCATATCGGTGAATTACAGCTGATGTTTCCTGCCATACTCCTCGATTTTTTGCCGTTTGTTTTTTCTTGTTCCTGACACAATTGATGTTATCTTGAGTTGATGCAGACCAGAGACCACATGAGCAAATTGTGTGTACACATGTTGATAAGCAACTGCTGCTTATGTTTTCTTGAAATTGAAAGGCAGGGCTGTTGGATCTGCAACTGCTGCTTATGTTTTCTTGGGTTTGGAAGGCAGGACTGCTGTTGGATGTAGGTTATTGGTTTTGTTTTACGGTCGATTTTGCAAGTAACATTTGAGTTGTTGCATATCGATGAAGTACTGCTTATGAGCATTGCTTAAGCTTTTATCTTGGTACGGCATTTGAGTTCGGGCAAATCGATGACCTGAAAAATCATAATGATCAGAGAATAAGACGCCCTACCTGCGTTGTCTGCTCCGTGGTGTGCAAGGGCAGGCGACGAGTGGACTGTTGAGACCTCTATCTCTCTTCTGAACTCCTGTCATGGCGGTGGCTGCTGCTGCGACGTTCGGAGAGGCTTGTGCTCCCATGGCGGCAACGTCTGGCTTCCGACCTTACTGACGTGAACGGCTCCAGGGGTTGGGAGCCAGATGAAATTCCGCATGTGAGCTGATTGCTGAGCCGAGCAAGCGGGCCATGGAGAGCAGCAAAGTGAGCCAGCGCGAGCGTCGGATCCAATCCATTGCCACGCGGCAACCATCCGGGCTGGTTCTCACGGAGGGGGATTTGGGGACCATCCCCATCAAATCCTCCCCCACTTTTGGGAAGAAAATTGGGTGGAGATGGTATGCAAAACGCATCCGTGCATCTTATCCCTGAATGAACGGCATGTGTGCGCCCCTTCCATCCGACGCACGCAACTGACTCGAAGAGTCGGAGGGTGCTGCAGTGCTCAGCTCTTGCGCCGTGCGAGGACGCGGCTCGGCTCGGCTCCAAGACTCGGAGAGTCGGCTCGGCAGTAGAATAGAGCGAGGGTTTTCGACAGCCTCACCACACAACACCCCATCTGGTCATACTGTGCATACGGTAGCCCTCACGTATCTGCGAGCCGCCGCCTCCTCCATCTACCCCCACCACCACCGTGATCTCCTCCTACCCAGGCGACACACTTGCCCGTCACGCTGCCCCCGTACTCGTTGATGAGCAGCAGGTCCAGCGGGTACCTGTACATGGACACGTAGTACATGAACACCCGGTACCTCGGGATGCTGTCCTTGGGGATGAAGTAGCCGGAGAAAAGGAAGAAGAAACACGCAGATGAGGGCATTCCCCGTCACGAAGTCCAATGACACCCTATCTTCCATGCTAGGAGGAGGGGGTCGGGAGGAGTCATCCGTGGTTGCTCCCCCCTGTGTCCTAGCACATGATACAGGCTCACAGCAGGCAACCTCAGATGCGCATGAGGATGATGCAATCGCTGACGGTGGTCATAGGGTCTACAGAGGGCAGCCATCACAGGTAGGGTCATCGCATGTTCATTTATACGATAATACAAAAACATCGCATGTTACTTATCTATTTTGGTACGATTATGCATAACATGCCTGAATAATTAATCATCATCTCATTTTACAACAGGTGGCAGATAAAGTTAGGATCACTCCTAAAGTTGGAATGAGTTTTGGATAAGAGGAAGAAGCCGTTGAGATGTATAACACCTATGTCGGTAAGGTTAGGTTCAGTGTTAGAAAGAGCAATACAAAGTGTCAAGTAAATGGTAGTATATCTCAGAAATATATAGTTTGCAGTAGCCAAGGATATCGGCAAACCGAGTCATCAAAAGACACTACAAGAACGGGTTATGATGCTCGTGTTCACTTTAGTGTCAGCAAAGAAGGGATTTAGACAGTGCAAAAGATTGTAACTGAACATAATCATCATCTTGCTAGTCCAGATAAGTTGCACAAGCTGAGATCCCAACAACGTGTCACTGAAGTAGACAGGATGCTAATTGGCTAGATACGAGAAGCCGAGATGAAGTCAGCCCAGGTGTATGAGTTCATGAATCAGTTTTATGAAGGAGCTGACAAAGTGCCATTCGCAAAAATGGATTGCAATAATGAGATTGGACGTTAGAAGTCAATGATGCACAGACAGTGGTAGAATACCTGAGAAACAAGCAGTTATAGGATCCTACATTTTTTTTGCCATTCATGTAGATTAGAAAGATGGTCGGATAGCAAATCTTTTTGGGGCAGATGGTCAGTCTATTATGGACTACAAATGCTTTGGTGATGTTGTGTCATCTGACACTACCTTTCAGACTAATAAGTTTGAGATGCCTTTTGCTCCAATCCTTGGAACAAATCATCACAAGCAGACGATAATCTTTGGGGTTGCATTGATATTTAATGAATCTATTGAATCATTTGTTTGGCTCTTTGAAACCTCCCTAACAGCAATGTCAGGCAAGCATCCAAGGACAATTTTCACTGATCACATGACCATGGCTGGAGCAATTGCTTATGTATTCCCAAATACAAGCCATTACCTTCGTTTGTGGCACATTTACTTAAATACTACTCAACATCTCGGGCATGTAATTCACAATTCACGAGTTAGATAATAAGTTTTTACCTGATTTTAAGAGATGTGTGTATGAAGATAGATCGAAGGCTTACTTCATCGAGAAGTGGAATGAGTTGCTATCTAAATATAACCTAGAGGATAACTCTTGGATGAGAAACCTATATGATTTGAGGGCCAATTAGGCAGTTGTGTACCGTGATGCTTTTACAGCAGATATGACCTCGACTCAAAGGAGTGAAGGCATGAACAATGTATTTAAGAAAAGATTTCATAGGAAACTCAGTCTTTCGGAACTCCTTGTAGAATGTGAGAAGGTTTTAGTTAGTTCGCAAAAATGAGTTGGATGAAGACTTTAATTCACGCCGAAAGGATGTGGTTACTTACGCCCCAGATTTACCTATGCTGAACACCGCAGCGGAATCATACATAAGAAGGATGTATTCTGAGTTTGAGGATGAATTTAAAAAACAATTATCATTGTCTCATAAATTTCTACAAACTGAACAGACCAACTTGACATTCTTTTGTCACATACATGCAATCCGATCATGGAGCAACAGTAGTGTTCAACAGTGTAGATTCTATCATTACATGTTCTTGCAGAAAGTTTGAAGCCATACGTATATGCATTTCAATTTGTAATGTAATTTTTTTATACAATTTGCTGAAAATGGTATCCATGTCGTATAGGTATATTGTGCAAGCATGCCCTTAGAGTCTTCAATATAAATGGAGTGTATAGTTTGCCATCGGAATATATTCTAAACAGATAGACAAAATATGCAAAAAGGGGATTTTATATCGACAAACAAGGAAGTGAGGAGGAAGATTTGAAAGCACGTGCTGCACTTACCTCTCGAAAAGCTACAACCATTGCATTGAAGTGTTCAATATCAAGAGAGCTTCTTGATGATTTGGAGAAAGCTATAGAGAAGTTGGACTTGGAAGCATATACTTCTCTTAGCAAGATGCAAGAAAAATCAAATGAGGTTCCTCTAATTCCGAATGAATGTGACACAGGCTCATTGAATGGTGTAATATCTTTTAGAGTTCCTCAGGTGGTAAAAGGCACAAAGAATGCATGGTTCAAAAATGTGGTTGAAAAGAAGACAGTGAAATCAAAGAAGAAAAGTTCTAAGAAGAAAGGTAGTGATCCTACCAAGATGGTTTTTCTTCCCTTATGGTTGCTTCTATAATAATTTTTTTATGTTCATTTTTTGTCAACTGCAGGAGAGGATCCAAATACTGCTGCAGAAAATGGAGATGGAGATGCTGATCCAAAGCAATTACTCTACATGATTCAGACTAATTATACCCTTTTCACAATTTATTTACTTATACGCACATTTAATATGGCACATTTAATATGACACAGGATCTTAATTCTTCTATCGTGTCTACTCCGTTGATCTAAGGTGGATATGGTAATGCGACAATGCCACACTTTAATATGATTGGAAATTTTTCTACCATGTCTGCCCCATATATGCAAGAAGGCAAGTTTGTTACTTGGAGTTGATCAAGGCGCCACATTGTAGTCAGCAGTTAGGAAATTAAATTTCGCTGGAGGATCTTGAAGCGTCCCCACATAAGTAGAGACTAAATGTGATACAAATATCAGTCCCAGGAGGCTGATAACACATTTATTCGACAGATAATTCAGTTACCGTACAACTCCCGAGGGAGTGGGCGTGAAAGCCACGCAGCGATAAACAGTAAATAAACAACGGCGGCTAACCAAGCGACTGCCAAAAGACAGCACTCGGGACTACACGGCAGCAGCAGCATCTTGGGCAGGGCAACACCACAGGCAGCGTCGGGTGCGGACACAACCTCTACTCGAGGTCTTCTGCGACGAACTCAGGGTCTTCCTCTGTAGCAATGAAGCAAGGGTGAGTACTAACGTACTCAACAAGTCCAACCCCATCCACGGAGGGGGATACAAGCAAGTTTATGCACAAGTATAACAAGGGTAGGCTAGGGTTTATTTTGCGGAAAAGCTAATTTTTAACACATGCAGGGGATCGTTTTCGAAAGGGTTTTTGTAAAGTCTCCTTTTAATACCCGAAATACTGAGTGGGGTTGATCCTACACAAAGGATCCAAGCTTTTATCGCTATCGGACTCCCCGCCCGTCATAGCGCACGGCACAAGTGCCGGACTCTTCTGAAATTCCACACACACACACACACACACACTCATGACATCCTTGCCCAAACACTAGTTATGTGACCAAGCCGTAATTCGTCCAATACCGTGGACACGGCTACCCGGATAGGTTTTAACTCTGCAGAGGGTGTACACTTTTCCCACAAGTAGGGTACCGTAGCACAATCACCTTAGTGACGGTACGGATCCTAACAAAGCCATTACCCACCTTAGCTAAGACTGGCTAGTTCTCACGGAACACCCAAGGGGTCCACGGCTCATTCAGGAGACCGTGACCGGGACTCAAGTCACCAAGATCTTACTCCTTTCCCATGGGTTTCCGTTGCTCACCAGCACCCCGGAGGACTAACCATCCAGCTAGTGGGATTTATGCTAAGCCGTTGCCCATACAACGGTCGAGTGGTTGCACGATAGTGGAATTAGGCAAGATGACACATCAACTCGGTCCTTAATTATGACAGGATGGATATCTCCCGACATTACTCAACCACCAAGGTACGAGCACAACAACGTGGCATCCCACACAAGGAACACCTATCCATCCCGTCTACACATCCTTTTTCCCGAACCCAAAAGCCATTCCTCTTACTTGGACACACACACACATTTATTTTCCGAAAACACCATTGTAATAATGATTGTAGTTGAGTAACAAGTTCCTAAGCGTTCTAGCAGTGGTTATCATCTAAACAGAGCAAGTCGTATTTAGAGATAAACATAGGACAACAAGGAATGTTCATAACAATCAAGGGGTGGCTATCCAACCATGTCTTGCGATAAAATAATATGCATTTTGTAAAACAGGCCAATAGGTTGTGTTTGAAAAACTAGGTATTAAGTATGCATCAAAGGGTGAGATTGGACTTGCCGTCTTCAAAGCCTTCCGGGAGTTCTGGCTCGCGGTACTGGTCCTCGGGCTCGGGTTCGCGGTCAAACTCTTCCTCGGGCTCCTCCTCGGGCAATCCGCGATCTACGGCACACACAAACAGACACACAAATAAATAAAAGAGGAAACGATTTTTAACCGTGAGCTCCGAACAGGAAACGCGAACGGAAAATAGATAGAGGGATTATTTTTGGGAAATTTGGATATGGATCGGCGAAAGTATTCTGGAGGATGACGTGGTAAAATTTGGGATTAATTGGAGGGAGTTTGGCGCATGAAATGACGGGTTAAACATTGATTAGGGGCTTAAATGGAGGGTTAGGGCTGATTTTTAATAAACCAGGGACCTATTTGTAATTTCTTTCGGAAGTGGAGGGGCTTATGTGTAATTTGGGGAAACTTGAGGGTTAGATCGGAATTCTTAGAGTTTTG
This sequence comes from Setaria viridis, assembly GCF_005286985.2. Taxonomy (NCBI): domain Eukaryota; kingdom Viridiplantae; phylum Streptophyta; class Magnoliopsida; order Poales; family Poaceae; genus Setaria; species Setaria viridis. The sequence goes on along the minus strand of NC_048268.2, from coordinate 32,586,120 downwards.
GCTCCTTCTTCTTCCATGAACCAGAGGAAGAGAGAGGGGGGGGGGGAGTGGCCGGCGGCGGCCGGCCGGCGGGGCTGCGCCGGCGGCGGCCGAGGGCCGGGCGGCGGAGGATGGGGTGGAGGCCCCATTTTGCCTCACCTCGGGCGACGTCGTCGAAGGAGGGGCAGGGGCGCCGGCGCCTGCGGGCGGTGGTGGCGGCAAGGGGGCGGCGGCGGTTGTGCAGGGAGGCGGCGGCGGATGATGTGAAGGTTGTGATGGTGGTGGCCGAGGTGCTCGCCCCCTTTTATAGGCCGGCGAGGGGCGGTCCAAGGCGTGCGGGGGTGGGGGTCCGGGCGGCGGCCGGCGATGGCCGGCACGGCACCGGTGCCGTGCCGGGCGAGAGAGGAGGGGGTAGGGGCCGGCAGCGGGGGTATGGCGCGGGGCCGAAGGAGGCCGGCGTGGAGGGGACGGCGCGCGGGGCCGGGACGGCCGGACGCCGGAGCGGGCGGCGCAGGCAACCGGGGCCTGGGTCGGGCGCACGGCCCGAGGGGCGGCGTGGTGGCACCGGCCGGGTGGCGGGCCCCTGGCGTGCGAGGCCGGGCAGCGTGCCCCTGGCGCGCGAGGCCGGGCGGAGTGGCGCCAGTGGCGCCGGGAGTTAAGAGCTGGGGCCGGACGGGTGGTGCCAGGAAGAAGGAAGAGAAGGAGAGAGAAGGAGGGAGGAAGAAGAAGAAGAAGGAAGAGGAAGAAAGAAGAAGGAGGAAAAAGAAAAGGGAAAAGGGGAGGAAAAGAGAAAGAAAAAGGGAGAGACCGGCGGCACTCGCGGCACGCGGTCGGAGCACGCGCACGGCGTCTGACACCGGCACGCGGCGAGATTCGCGGGCACAGATAAAAAGGATAGGTGGGGTCGGCAAGGGTACCGGGACGGCGAAATCGCCGGGGAGATTTCCGATTTCCGGGAGCTCAGCGGTAAAAAGATTTTAAAGACGGTTTTTAACGGGTGATTTTAGTTAGTGATTTCTGCGGGCGTTACAAACCTACCCCACTTAAATTGAATCTCGTCCTCGAGATTCGACTGAGTCCTGAAGAGATGGGGAAATTCCTTCTTTAACGCGTCCTCGCGTTCCCACGTGGCCTCTTCTTCGCCATGCCTGCTCCACTGTACTCTGCAGATCCGGACTGCTGTATTCCTTGTCCTTCTGGTGACAGTGTCTAAAATCTTGACAGGTACTTCTTGATACCTAAGGTCCTTTTGCAGGTCTATTGTTTCTACCGGTACTTGTTCCTCCGGTACTCTCAAGCACTTTCTTAGCTGGGAGACATGGAATACCGGGTGTATATCCGACATTTCTTCGGGCAGTTGGATACGGTATGCTACGGCTCCCACTCTCTTTAACACCTGGTAAGGTCCAATGTACCGAGGGGCTAGCTTTCCTTGCACCTGAAACCTTCGCGTACCCCGAATCGGGGATACCTTGAGGTAGACAAAATCTCCCTCATTGAAGCACAATTCTCGTCTTCTTTTGTCAGAGTAGCTCTTCTGTCTAGACTGTGCAGCCTTTAACTTTTCCCGGATTTCTGCTACACGGTCTTCTGCTTCCTTGATAAAAGCTGGTCCGACCAGGGAACGCTCTCCGACTTCTGACCACATCAAAGGGGTCCGACACTTTCTACCATAAAGGGCCTCAAATGGTGACATGCCTAGACTGGCTTGGTAACTATTGTTGTATGAGAATTCTGCATAGGGTAGACTTTGTTCCCAATCCTTTCCATAGGTGAGGACACACGCTCTTAACATATCCTCCATGATCTGATTTACCCGTTCGGTTTGGCCATCGGTCTGGGGGTGATAAGCTGAACTAAAATCCAGTTTGGTGCCCATGGCTTTGTGTAAGCTCCTCCAAAACCTAGAGGTGAACTGCGTTCCTCTATCTGAGACGATCCGGCTGGGCACACCGTGCAACTTCACTATGTTGTCGATGTAGAGTCGAGCCAGTTTTTCTCCACCGTAAGTGGTCCGTACGGGCAGATAGTGAGCAACCTTGGTGAGTCGGTCCACTATTACCCATATGGAGTCGTTCCCTTTCTGGGTTCTGGGTAAGCCCACTACAAAATCCATGCCAATCTCGTCCCACTTCCAAACCGGGATAGGCAAGGGTTGTAGCAAACCGGCTGGCTTCTGGTGCTCGGCCTTGACTCTTTGGCAGATATCACACCGGGCGACAAACTGAGCTATGTCTGCCTTCATCCCGTTCCACCAGTATTTCTGTTTTAAGTCCATGTACATCTTGGTGGATCCGGGGTGAATGGAGTATGCTGAGTTATGGGCTTCATCCATGATGGTCTGCCGGAATTCCCCGTCCTTAGGGACACAAATTCTATTCTTATACCACAAGGTTCCCTTGTCATCTACCCTGAAATCCGGGGCTTTATTTTCTCCTGTCTGCTTGCGGATTTTTACTAGATCTTGGTCTGAACCCTGGGCTTCTCGGATTTTATCCTCCAATGTGGGCTGGACACTTAGCCTACGACTAGCATTCTGGGGAACGATATGCACATTCAACCGGGCCATTTCCTCTCGTAGTCGGGCATCCTCGGGTCCGGGCTGTCCATAGGACTTTCTGCTTAGGGCATCAGCTACAACATTAGCTTTGCCGGGGTGGTAATGGATTTCCAGATTGTAGTCCTTTACCAGCTCTAGCCACCTCCTCTGCCTTAAGTTCAGATCGGGTTGGGTAAAGATGTACTTTAGGCTTTTATGGTCGGTGTAGATTTCACACTTATTCCCAATCAGATAATGTCTCCAGATCTTGAGGGCGTGCACTACGGCTGCAAATTCTAAGTCATGGGTTGGGTAGTTCTGCTCATGGGGCTTAAGCTGTCGGGAAGCATATGCCACGACCTTCCCATCCTGCATGAGGACACAGCCTAATCCTTGTCGAGATGCATCGCAGTAGATGACGAAGTCTCGCTGGATATCTGGCAAGGTCAGCACTGGGGCTGTTGTCAACCTTCTCTTCAGCTCCTGGAAACTCCGCTCACATGACTCGGTCCAGGTGAACTTCTTGTCCTTTCTGAGCAACTCTGTCATGGGACGGGCTATCTTGGAGAATCCCTCAATAAACCTCCGATAATATCCAGCTAAACCCAGGAAACTCCTGATTTCACTAACATTAGTGGGCTGCTGCCAGTTGGAGACGGCTTCCACCTTCTCAGGATCAACTGCTACTCCTTCCGCGGTCAAGATATGACCAAGGAATGCCACTTTCTCAAGCCAAAATTCGCACTTGCTGAATTTAGCATAGAGTCGGTGGGTTCTCAATTTTTCCAAGACCACCCGTAAGTGGTGTTCATGTTCTTGAACACTCTTGGAATAGATAAGTATGTCGTCAATAAAGACTACGACAAACTTATCTAATTCGTCCATAAACACCTTGTTCATGAGGTTCATGAAGTAAGCAGGTGCATTGGTTAATCCAAAGGACATCACTGTAAACTCAAATTGACCATAGCGGGTGACAAAGGCAGTCTTCGGAATGTCGCTCTCCTTGATCTTGAGCTGATGATATCCCGATCTCAGATCTATCTTGGAGAAATACTTGGCTTCCTTTAGTTGGTCAAACAAGTCATCTATTCTAGGGAGGGGGTACTTGTTCTTAATGGTGACCTCATTTAATGCACGATAATCCACGCACATCCTCATACTCCCATCTTTCTTCTTGACAAAAAGCACGGGGGCTCCCCACGGGGATGAGCTGGGCCTGATAAAGCCACTCTGTTGTAACTCTCCCAACTGTTTCTTCAGCTCGGCTAACTCTGAGGCTGCCATTCTATAGGGTCTCTTGGCTATAGGGGAGGTTCCGGGGACAAGGTCAATTACGAACTCTATGTCTCTGTCAGGGGGCATTCCAGGTAGTTCCTCAGGAAAGACGTCCGGGTATTCACTCACTACCGGAACTTCTTCTATGGTCTTGGTCTCCATGCTGAACACCATGGGGTCTGGGCCACTTCCCTTAGTGTGACAGGTCACTTGCACACCATTTCGATTGGTCAAGTGCACCACTTTATCAGCACACCCTATATGACCGTCGTGCAGGCTTAACCAATCCATTCCAAGGATCACATCTATCCCCTTAGACTTAAGTACTACTAGATCCGCTAGAAATTCTACCCCACTTAAATTGATCCTTACCCGGGAACAGCCTAGTCGACACTGAATGTCGGCTCCAGGGGTCCGGGTTAATAGGGGTAACTTTAGTAGTACTGTAGGTATATGATGTTTCTCCACAAAACTTGAGGATATGAAGGAATGTGATGCCCCAGAATCAAAAAGTACTGTTGCCAAGACTGAGCTGACTAGGAACTCACCGAGTACCACGCCCTGAGCTTCGCGAGCCTCCTGCGCGCCGATGTGGTTGACGCGGGCTCGTCCGAATGACTGCTGGGGCGGCCTCATCTGCTGGCTGTTGTTGTTACTGGGGTTGCCACTGCTGCGGGCTGGCACACGGTTGGCTCCTGTCAATGTGGCCCTGGGCCCAGCTACCAAGTTGGACAAGGCTGATGCTGCTGGCTTGTTGGCATAGGGGCAGTTGGCGATGAAATGCCCTGGCTCTCTGCAGTTGAAGCATGCTCTACCATTGCTGGTGACCTGGCTGGCGCTGCTTTGTGGGGCCTTGATAGAGTTCTGGCTCCTGAATGGGACAGCAGTCTGATGCGAACCAGATGCTTGGGACTGGGTCCGATAATGCATGGGAGCTTGGGATCTGGGCAAGGGGTGACCGAAGCTCCTTGGTTTCTGAAATCGATCCTGCTGGTGCGCCTTGTTTTCCAGGAACCGACGCTTGTTGTCCCTCCGCTCTTCTGCCTTGGCCCTCTCAATCAAGATGGCCATGTTCATCAAGGTGTTGAAGTCGGGGTAGATCTGGGGAGTAAGCAGGGTTCTCAGCTCCGCGTTCAAGCCTTTCTTGAACATGTCCTACTTCTTCTCATCCTTGTCCACCTCTTCTGGAGCATAACGGGCCAGCTCCATGAACTGGAAGGTGTACTCCTCCACAGATCGGTTGCCCTGGCGGAGTTCACGGAACTCATCCGCCTTGCGCTTCATGGTGGCGGCGGGGATGTGGTAGCGACGGAATTCCGTCACGAACTCATCCCAGGTGATAGTAGAGGCATCCTGGGCGGCAGAGCAGTAGTTCTCCCACCAAGCTAGGGCAGTTCCAGTGAGCTGGTGGGCAGCCAAGAGAACTTTGTCCCTGCCCTCACAACCAAATGGCTCCAGCTTCCTCTGGATGACACGCAGCCAGTCATCTGCGTCCAGAGGGTTAACAGACCCGCCAAAAGTGGGTGGCTTGGTCCGGAGGAAGTCCGTCAACTTCTCATTCATGTTCTGCCCGCGGGGCCTCTGGCGAGTAATGGCGTTGGCTAGTGCTTCCAGTAGAAGGGTCTGGTTGTTCATTACTTGAACCAGATCAATAACCGGTGGGGGTGGTGGCTGCTGTGTCCCCACCTGACTTTCTCCCCTTCCTTCAGGCTGGCTCACTTCCTGCTCCTCAGGAAGTGCTGCCGGAGGCGGTTCTTGCCTTTCTGGCTGCCTCTCTGCACTGGGGGTGGCATGGGCCTGGCTTGGGGAAGTCCTGGTGGCACGCTTGGGCGGCATCTGCAGATTGAGTGAGACTTTTATGAGAGTATGATTTGGATTTTAGTGATCTTTAAAGTGGTTATTTCGTATTTTCGAAGAGACAGAATCCACCTCCTGTCGACAAACACACAGACTAACAAGCAACAAACACAAACGATTTTATTTATTTTGCCACGGGGGGGTACAACACTGCTGGGGGTAAGGCCAAAACACGCACTACACGACCGGTTACAACAACACAACTGGAGGGTACAACTCTAAACTGCGGACCATGACGGCTTCATTCCTTGGGCAATACTGGCTGGGCATACTACTCGCGGGGCGAGTCTTCTCCCTGGACTGAGTGATCTTCTATCGGAAGGAGAAGGGCCAGCACCTCGTCCTTCAGAGTCCCACCCGTGGGAGGGGTCTTGGGAACCACTCCATCCGACACCTCGGAGTCCCTTTCTGAAGGTGGTGGTGCCGGGGTGGCATCCGGGCTTTTCCGCTTACTGGGCCCTGGGGCAATGGGAATTCCTTCAAGGATCGGGGCCTCGTCGTCCTCGATGGCCACCATCCTCCTTCTGGCACGAATGGTGAGGTGGGCATCCTTCAGTTCCTTGGAGTGCCGATCCTCAGCCTCCTTGAGAGCCTCAACGGCAATGGCCTCATTGCTTTGAGCGGCCGCGGCTCGGGCTTCGGCGGCGGCTAACTTCACCTGGAGCCTCCTCACCATAACTTCTGCGTCCTCAGCCCTACGGGTTTGCTGCTTCAACTTAGCAGCCTGCTCGTCGTAGAGCTCATCCAAGGTGAGAAGGTAGGCAGCCATATGCAGCACAGTGGGGTCATCCTCGCGCTGTCCACGTCCTTCCAAGGTCCGTACCCGGGCCAGCCAAACCGGGCGGTTTTTCTTGACAGGCGGGTAGAACCTCATCGGAGTGCGGCCAATGTGCCTCTCATAAATCTGGCACAGGAAACGGAGGGCCTTCCGGGCTGCCACTTGATAAGTATCCTTGTGCCGGAAGCCAGTGGCAGTCACATTCCATGGCTGGACGTCCGGGTAGCGGCTACTCCGCCCGATGTAGATAATCATCTCACACCGAGGGGTCCCGCGGTCCTCGTACTCCCTGCTGGTGTACTCCGGACGCTCATAAACCCCAAGGCGGTCCATGCAGGCGAACAACAATCTGGGAAAACCAGACTCCTCCAGGCAGTGGCTGTTGACCCATCCTTCCTCGGCCATCTGGAAAGATCCGGGGCACAAATTAGTTTTACAATAGAGCAAAGGTAGGAAGAAATTTTGTAATTCTTTTGTTTTGGTCAAAATGGGCTAATCTGGTCCTAAGGTCGCGTCCTACAGCCAACGACGGCTCTGATACCACCTGAAGCGTCCCCACATAAGTAGAGACTAAATGTGATACAAATATCAGTCCCAGGAGGCTGATAACACATTTATTCGACAGATAATTCAGTTACCGTACAACTCCCGAGGGAGTGGGCGTGAAAGCCACGCAGCGATAAACAGTAAATAAACAACGGCGGCTAACCAAGCGACTGCCAAAAGACAGCACTCGGGACTACACGGCAGCAGCAGCATCTTGGGCAGGGCAACACCACAGGCAGCGTCGGGTGCGGACACAACCTCTACTCGAGGTCTTCTGCGACGAACTCAGGGTCTTCCTCTGTAGCAATGAAGCAAGGGTGAGTACTAACGTACTCAACAAGTCCAACCCCATCCACGGAGGGGGATACAAGCAAGTTTATGCACAAGTATAACAAGGGTAGGCTAGGGTTTATTTTGCGGAAAAGCTAATTTTTAACACATGCAGGGGATCGTTTTCGAAAGGGTTTTTGTAAAATCTCCTTTTAATACCCGAAATACTGAGTGGGGTTGATCCTACACAAAGGATCCAAGCTTTTATCGCTATCGGACTCCCCGCCCGTCATAGCGCACGGCACAAGTGCCGGACTCTTCTGAAATTCCACACACACACACACACACACACACACTCATGACATCCTTGCCCAAACACTAGTTATGTGACCAAGCCGTAATTCGTCCAATACCGTGGACACGGCTACCCGGATAGGTTTTAACTCTGCAGAGGGTGTACACTTTTCCCACAAGTAGGGTACCGTAGCACAATCACCTTAGTGACGGTACGGATCCTAACAAAGCCATTACCCACCTTAGCTAAGACTGGCTAGTTCTCACGGAACACCCAAGGGGTCCACGGCTCATTCAGGAGACCGTGACCGGGACTCAAGTCACCAAGATCTTACTCCTTTCCCATGGGTTTCCGTTGCTCACCAGCACCCCGGAGGACTAACCATCCAGCTAGTGGGATTTATGCTAAGCCGTTGCCCATACAACGGTCGAGTGGTTGCACGATAGTGGAATTAGGCAAGATGACACATCAACTCGGTCCTTAATTATGATAGGATGGATATCTCCCGACATTACTCAACCACCAAGGTACGAGCACAACAACGTGGCATCCCACACAAGGAACACCTATCCATCCCGTCTACACATCCTTTTTCCCGAACCCAAAAGCCATTCCTCTTACTTGGACACACACACACATTTATTTTCCGAAAACACCATTGTAATAATGATTGTAGTTGAGTAACAAGTTCCTAAGCGTTCTAGCAGTGGTTATCATCTAAACAGAGCAAGTCGTATTTAGAGATAAACATAGGACAACAAGGAATGTTCATAACAATCAAGGGGTGGCTATCCAACCATATCTTGCGATAAAATAATATGCATTTTGTAAAACAGGCCAATAGGTTGTGTTTGAAAAACTAGGTATTAAGTATGCATCAAAGGGTGAGATTGGACTTGCCGTCTTCAAAGCCTTCCGGGAGTTCCGGCTCGCGGTACTGGTCCTCGGGCTCGGGTTCGCGGTCAAACTCTTCCTCGGGCTCCTCCTCGGGCAATCCGCGATCTACGGCACACACAAACAGACACACAAATAAATAAAAGAGGAAACGATTTTTAACCGTGAGCTCCGAACAGGAAACGCGAACGGAAAATAGATAGAGGGATTATTTTTGGGAAATTTGGATATGGATCGGCGAAAGTATTCTGGAGGATGACGTGGTAAAATTTGGGATTAATTGGAGGGAGTTTGGCGCATGAAATGACGGGTTAAACATTGATTAGGGGCTTAAATGGAGGGTTAGGGCTGATTTTTAATAAACCAGGGACCTATTTGTAATTTCTTTCGGAAGTGGAGGGGCTTATGTGTAATTTGGGGAAACTTGAGGGTTAGATCGGAATTCTTAGAGTTTTGGCTCCTTCTTCTTCCATGAACCAGAGGAAGAGAGAGGGGGGGGAGTGGCCGGCGGCGGCCGGCCGGCGGGGCTGCGCCGGCGGCGGCCGAGGGCCGGGCGGCGGAGGATGGGGTGGAGGCCCCATTTTGCCTCACCTCGGGCGACGTCGTCGAAGGAGGGGCAGGGGCGCCGGCGCCTGCGGGCGGTGGTGGCGGCAAGGGGGCGGCGGCGGTTGTGCAGGGAGGCGGCGGCGGATGATGTGAAGGTTGTGATGGTGGTGGCCGAGGTGCTCGCCCCCTTTTATAGGCCGGCGAGGGGCGGTCCAAGGCGTGCGGGGGTGGGGGTCCGGGCGGCGGCCGGCGATGGCCGGCACGGCACCGGTGCCGTGCCGGGCGAGAGAGGAGGGGGTAGGGGCCGGCAGCGGGGGTATGGCGCGGGGCCGAAGGAGGCCGGCGTGGAGGGGACGGCGCGCGGGGCCGGGACGGCCGGACGCCGGAGCGGGCGGCGCAGGCAACCGGGGCCTGGGTCGGGCGCACGGCCCGAGGGGCGGCGTGGTGGCACCGGCCGGGCGGCGGGCCCCTGGCGTGCGAGGCCGGGCAGCGTGCCCCTGGCGCGCGAGGCCGGGCGGAGTGGCGCCAGTGGCGCCGGGAGTTAAGAGCTGGGGCCGGACGGGTGGTGCCAGGAAGAAGGAAGAGAAGGAGAGAGAAGGAGGGAGGAAGAAGAAGAAGAAGGAAGAGGAAGAAAGAAGAAGGAGGAAAAAGAAAAGGGAAAAGGGGGAGGAAAAGAGAAAGAAAAAGGGAGAGACCGGCGGCACTCGCGGCACGCGGTCGGAGCACGCGCACGGCGTCTGACACCGGCACGCGGCGAGATTCGCGGGCACAGATAAAAAGGATAGGTGGGGTCGGCAAGGGTACCGGGACGGCGAAATCGCCGGGGAGATTTCCGATTTCCGGGAGCTCAGCGGTAAAAAGATTTTAAAGACGGTTTTTAACGGGTGATTTTAGTTAGTGATTTCTGCGGGCGTTACAGATCTAATCATGAAAATATGTAACTGTGCTAAGCTGTTAAAGTTTCCACTTTGCATGTGGGATTTTGTTATTTGCCCTAGATTTTATTATGGTGTAATAATAAATTTTACTTGATGCATTATGTTGCATCAGAATCAGTCTTGCTTTTATTTTTTTACATACTTGTATTTCAGAATATCCAAATGATAGTCAAACTCAATTTTTTAGAACATCCATGTTTATTTCAGAATAATCTTATTTTTTAATACATTGGACAATTTGATAACTACACCGTACAATCTGATAAAATCTGATAACAGTACTCTACAGCCTCCTTTTGAGGTGAATCCTTATACCGAACATATGCTCAGCAGCCTCCTCTTGTTAAACTTGATCTTCATGCAGTCAACCTCGAGTGCATGAGCTAACTTGATCTTCCAAACAGCATCAGGCTCAAAAGCCATCCTTTTGCATCAGCTCACATTTGACAACATAGAGAAACATTGTTTGACATCACTGCATATCAGTGCATATTGGACTTATGGCAGAAGATGCTCCCTTAGTGCTTGATAATTCAATAACCTACCGAAACACCATAGTTAAAACACCATAGTTACAAACTGAACAGTTCAGAGATCTTTAACTCAGAGCAGCCATGTAAATAAGGAACAAGCAACTTTGCAATTCTCTATGTCATTGCCAGAAATTTTGGCACGGAACAATGAAGGCTTATCTACTTTACAAACTAAAATTCTCAAATTGGCAGTGCGCATTCTCAAAGTGGCGGTGCCCATTCTCAATTGCATCACCCATAGTCCTGAAATTTCACACAAAACATCCATGTACTTTGTAAGCATGATTAGTTAAATAAAGATAGCTTATATATACATAAATACATGAACATATTTCATATTAGGGAGAGCCCGATGAGGGGGACGGCAACGATGACAAGGTCCGGGCAGCATCCAGCATGGCCCTAGGTACGACAAGGCTTAGATGTGCTCTATGATCATCGTTGTTGATGTAGGTACAGGTAGGACCTACGTCACCGGCTTCCACGACGGCAGGCTGCCCGTGGCTCCGATGACCGTGGTGTCAAGCTACAGGCACGCCTTTGTTGTCTACGTCCAAGACCAAGAGGCCGCTTGGGTAGTAGTTGATGCGGCGAAACAAGAGGGCAACCCGCGGCGCAACGGCGGTGTAGGAGGAGGACGAAGGAGGTGGAAGTGGCGGCTCGATCTATTTTCTAGGCGCAATCAGCTCCTGTGAGGCAAGGAGGAGAGCGACGCAGGCTGAGCCGAGCGAGCGCGAAGCGGAGCCGCGAGGAGGAAAAATAGCCACCCCGAGCCGATGCCTCTTCATGTCCTCCGTCCGATCCCACGGGACGTACATCCGAGCGTTTTGCATACCGTCTCCACCTAATTTTAGTTGGGGTGGGTGGGGGGTGGGGGCGGGGCGGCCCGAAAAGGGTGAACTGATACAAGCTGGAAGAAATACCATCACCATCCAGAAAGCTTGTGGAGCTAGAGCGAGATACTGAGGTAGTAGCAACAGTAGTGCATGGTCGCGCCGCGCATGCGTGGAGACGAGGGCGGTCGGCCGGCGACGAGCAGGAGAGCGGCGCTATTCGCGGTGGCTGTGGCCGCAGCGCTGCTGTTGGGCGCGGCGGCGGCGGCGGCGGCCGAGGTAGTAGCGCCGGACGGCTGCACCAGGAGATGCGGCGACATCAGCATCCCGTACCCGTTCGGCGTGGAGCCCGGCTGCTACCTCAAGCCCGGCTTCAACCTGACTTGCGACCGCTCCCGCCGGGCGCACAAGCTGTTCCTCGGCGACGGCACCGTGCAGGTGCTCGAGGTCTCCATCGCAAACAGCACGGTACGCACCAACGGCAGCTACGTCGACTTTTCTGATACTCCTGCAGGTACTCCCACCACCGGCGCCGTGGCCACCGCAAATGGCACGTGGAGCAGCGCTCTCGGGGAGGGCGGGCTTTACACTCTGGCGCCGAGGAGGAACAGGCTGCTGGCAATGGGGTGCGATGACCGAGCCGTCCTCCTGGGCGATCACAACCGAACAGTGAGCACCTGCTCGACGTTCTGCAACCAGCTGTTCACGGGCGCCATGCTCGGCTCCGCCGACTGCTCCGGCGCCTACTGCTGCCAGGCGAAGATCTTACTGGAACGAAGCTCCTACAGGTTCCAGGCTTTCCAGATGAACGGAGAGCCAAGCTGGTTCTATGTAGTGGAGGACGAGTTCAGCACTGACCCCGACCTGCTTCTAAAGGTTAACGAGATGTGGACGCTCCCTGCGGTGCTCAACTGGAGGATTAACCACACGACGTGCCACGGCAACGCGTCCTCGCCTGCGTGCCGCAGCAGCCATAGCTTTTGCAAGAACCACTGCCAGTGCGCTGAGGGCTACCAAGGCAATCCTTATGTTACCCAAGGATGTCGTGGTAATGAAGCAGTGGTACTTTTGTTTTTTTTTCTTTTCCCAGCCTGATCTAGTAGGTTACTGACTTGCGCTTCCTTCAGAGGTCAACGAATGCAACTTTCCAGATCTTTACCCGTGCTATGGCGTCTGGAGCAATCGCCGCGCCCACTCTGATGCGTCTGGACAGGGCCTTCATCAACGCCGCCTGGGGCTCCCTCCTCTTTAACTCCATCCTCAGCTCCCTGCCTAGGCCGGTGTCGGACCATGTCCCCATCGTCGTGGCGGCGTCTTCCCAGGTGCCGGCGTCTTCTGTCTTCCGCTATGAGAAGACCTAGGCCTTCGCGGCCCAATATCGCAACTTGGTCGCGGATGTCTGGGTTAGGCCATAGAACCAAGATGCCCGACCTGTACAGCGCCGGGTCCGCTCGCTGAAATGGGTACGGGCCGAGAGGAAGAAATGGGCCAGGGAGCGCAGGCGGCTCACCACGGTGATCTCCAACTACCGCATTGTGCTCGCCCTCCTGGATCTCCTGGAAGAGCGCCGCCGCCTCACCGCCGGCGAGCACTTGCTCCGCAACCTGGTCGAGGTGAAGCTCTCTGCTGCAAATCAGGCCCTCGCCATCTACTGGAAGCAGCGCTACACGTTCAAGGTATGTAAGCTTGGAGACGAGAACACCAGGTTCTTCCATGCCTCTGCCTCCGCCCGTCTCCGGCACAACCATATCGCCGTCCTCCACAGCAATGGTGTGCCTGTGTACACTCACGAGGGCAAGGAGCGTGTGTTGCATATCTTCTACTCCGAGCTCCTGGGGACTAGGCAAGACACGATAAAGCGACTTTGACGTGGTGGCGGTGCTTCCCCCGTTCCAGGGCTGGCATGGCTTGATGAGCTGTTCACGGAGGAGGAAGCTAAGGGGGCGCTGTGGAGCATGCGGAGCCCTGGGCCGGATGGCTTTGGGCCGGCCTTCTTCCGCTCGTTCTGGCTAGTGGTGGGGGAGGCGGTCATGAACTTCCTCAGGGACTTCCATGGCGGGAGCGCAGACATGGATGCTGTGAACCGCGCCTGCGTCGTCTTGCTCCCGAAGAAAGAGTTCGTCATAGTGGCAACGGACTTCCGCCCGGTCAGCCTCCAAAACTGCGCCCCCAAGATCTTCATGTTGAAGGACCGGTATCAATATCATGGGATGACCGATTAAGGATTGCCCTCGAAATTTCTAAAGCAGTGGCCTATCTACATTCAGCTGCATCAACTCCAATACTCCATAGAGATATCAAGTCATCTAACATACTTCTTGATGATAATTTAACGGCAAAGATATCAGACTTCGGAGCTTCAAAGTATATCTCGATTGATCAAACCGGAGTGACTACAGCCGTCCAGGGGAAAAGAGTGATGTTTTTAGTTCTGGTGTTCTTCTTATAGAATTGCTTACTAGAAAAAAACCATTTGTCTACCGATCTGACGATGGTGACGATCTTGTTTCACATTTTGCATCATTACTTACTGAAAGAAACCTGGTTGACATAATAGACCCTCAAATACCGGAGGAGGAGGGTGAACAAGTTCATGAAGTTGTCACATTAGCGGCAACGTGCACAAAATTGAATGGAGAAGATCGCTCAACATCGAGGGAAGTTGAGATAACACTTGAAAACTTGAGAGTTATTACAAAGAAATATGCCCATCATAATACTACTTCAAGGAGGAACGATAGGGATCAAACTGCAGCTCGTTACATGTCAATCATGGAAGGACTTGATGTCGAGACAAGCAGACAATACAGCATGGAAGAGGAAATGATGTTGTCGGCGAGGTAATCCTCGATGAAATCCTGTTCCGGCATGCACGACGCTTTACTACTCGGGACATTTTAGCTATCATCCGCCTCAGGAGTATTTCAGGCTTACCAGACAATCCTGCTTGCCCAGATAAGCGGAGATAAACAGGACCTATATCAATTTCTACTAGCACATAGCAACCAAAAGCGGTCGCTATTGTTTCCTTCTAGAAATATTTGGCCTTTTAGTCCGTATATTTTTCATGTTTCAAGAAACTTGTAATCTGTGTTAATGCAATTCACTATTCAGTTTGCTGCAAGAACTGGGTTTCTCCTAACCAATTGTTAGAGCAATTTGCTTCTCGTGTTTGGTGCCCGGAGTTCGATTCTGCCAACAATTTAATTGGTTGGGATATTTGTATGTATATTCTGACGTGATTTTCTGGGGGTTTTTTCGAACAATGATTTTCTGGGTTTTGAGCCCACACCATAAGAATTATGAGCATTTTCGTGACTGCAAGTAGCCAACTGTCATCACCTTCTTTGAAAAAAGAATTAACAGAGGCTCCAAGCAGCACACAAGGCCAGTTTCATTGGATCCTGATGCAGTGCTACTGATTTTGCTGCAGTATAGCACGGCTTGCATATCCTATTTAGTACCGGTACAAAAAGGTATGCTTCTGTATCAGACGTACAAATTCAAAGGTTCTATCTCTGCATGGTATCAATACAACACTGATTTTAATACAACATTTCGTCGGCTGCCCATTTCTCCTGTTACGCATAAAGTAAATGTGGTCAGTCCAGAATAGATGAAACGGAATTCCTAAAAATTTTCTCAGAATCCTATGGTTCAGGCAGGATGCCAAGATGGTCCAAATGTAGGCAACGTCAACCACAATCTGCGGACGGGAAGAGACGCAGATTGCCCGGACAACGAGCTGCCAGCCTGTCTTCCTCAGGATTTTAAAACAAACTGGAAAGGGCGATGAAAAGAAGCAGCAACCAAGGTTGCTTCAAATCATCCGAGGACCCGAACCCAGTATTTAAATGGAGAAAACTGAAAAATCAAAATGGAGGAAGACCGGCAGGTCTTTGCTGTTCGAGAAGGCTCTCTAAGAATGGCTAGCATTTACACCATTCCTTTCTTCTATCCCTCTCAAAGAAAGATGCATGTTGAAGTGTTGCAAGACAGCAAGAGGCAACTAGACACTTCATAATAAATGCATTATTAGTAGCAAGTGTTTGCATATCAAGAGGAGAAGAGATGGAGGTATAAGAAGCTCAGCCACATTGAAAAGATTGCTCCTCCTGACTATTTTTGACTGCAGCATGACCTGCCAATTCAAAGCTGCATGTACAATGAAATCCTCAATCAGTCAATCTTGGTACCTTGCTGGCTTGCTGGCGTGTGGTTAGGTTTCATCAGTACATCACATGGGAGTACATGCAAGCCATCCAGTCAAAACAAAGAGTAGAAAGTTAAAAGTTGCAATCAGCATTCTGTTCTTGTGTGTTCATATACAGGTATACAACAGTGCCTATACAAGAAAACAGTACATGATAACAATGCCTAGTTCTCTTGCCCAGTGTATCCACAAAAGAAAATAGCAAGGATGGAGTATATATAAATTTTTATCAAGCCAGAGTGACTTCAAGAGAGGACTTTGCCAACCATAGCAATCCAGGATCGTTCCTTTTCAATACCAGGTAAGTCTCTGCACGCCCAATCTCATCTGAGACAACATCCTCGCAGAAGCCGATCAATTCAAGAACCTCCATGGCAGCTGGTTTTGGAGTAAAAAGAGATTAAACAATCAGTATGCAATACAATTCAAGACTCTAGAAAGCAGTGACAACTGGTGGATCTAACAGTAATACCTTTATAGTTCGCTACACTCCTTTGGAAATGTGGATTGGACTGCAAATGTGGCAAACGAGGAAAATTCATCAAAAATTTGCAGGAATATATGAACGATACATGACAGTTTGCAAGAACAATGAGAAATGAGAACAGACAACTATACCTTACGCAATCTCTTATACTTAATATCATTTGGGTGCTCTATCACATTCTTGATAATCTTAAAGAGTGTTTGAATAGCGGAGTCTGCCTCTGCAGGTGTTGCTTGCAATCGGAGCATTTCAATGGACTTCTGGAGTCGAGCGCAGAGCGCTGCCACTGGTTCTTCAATCATTTGCAGCTCATTGCTTTTTAAATCACCAATACAATCGTTAGGATCAGGTTCTGACTTCAAAACTGCGGAGCTTCTACGCTGAGCTGTTATAACTTCCGTCTCATCTCCAGATTTTGAAACTAGACAAGTAGTATCATCAGGATCAGGTTCTCCACCCTGCTTCCCATCAATGACCAACATGGCGTTTGAGGAATCATCAGGGTCAGGTTCAGACTTCAAAACTGTGATGTTGTTTGTCAGTTCACTATCCACTTCCATCTTGTTTCCATATTCCAGAACAAATTCATTTGTACCATCATCAGGATCAGGTTCGCTATGCTGTCTTCCATCAAACCTCAGCTCCTGGTTCAGAATATCAACATTTGAGGAGTCATCAGGATCAGGTTCTAGGCAACCAACAGAACTTTGCTTGCCAACATCATTAGGATCAGGCTCAGAGTAGCCAATGGTATGCTGTTCTGCCAACAACCTAGAATCCAGAGACCCTGATGTCACAATTGCTAAATCAACATGCATAGCATCATCTGGATCTGGCTCTACCTTCACAGTTTCCTGAACAAAATCTTGAGGAACAACATCTGGACTATATTTAATTTCAGTGCCTGATACATGATACTCCTTTGCAGATGCATTCAAGAAACGTTGATAAGCAGCAGCCCCTGACAATGCACGAGCACTAGCCAGCGAACTTGACTCTCCCCCGAGCCTGTGACCAGCAGCAGCTATCCCTGGTTCCAGAACAAATTCATCTTCATAAGAATCAAAGATTTTGCGACCACTCAACATATGACCTGTAGACTTGGTCCAGTCCAAGGAAGCAGCCTCCTCATTCAACTGCCAGAAATTAAAAGCTGATTTAAGATTGAATAAAATGACCTGTAAAGATATGGCAACCGAACATGATGGGAGCATCTAGGAAAAATTACCTGCTTATTAAGAGCAAAAAAGTTTGCATCGTGCTCAGAATGCACCATATGTGCCTGGAATTGAAAAATAGCCATAAGACCCAAATACAGTGAACTTAAAAAATCGTAAGGAGATCTTTAGCGAAGCAAAAAATTACACACAAGTTCATGAAGTAGAGTCTTCTTGATACTTTCATACTTCCTGAATCCCTTCAAGTCATCAGTTCGTAGGCGAAGAGATATTTCCTCTCCCATGTTCTGCATGCATGAATAATAAGCACAGGTATATTTTCAGAAACTAATGCCCGACTAATTTTTCTATAATATACATATTGTAATGGCTTATGTTCACCTTATTGAAGCCTAAAATGCATTTCGGACTGACGCCTACATATCCGACAGGAGCCATTTCGGTCATGATTCCAACTCGCCATTTATGCTGAAAACACCAATAGCAAAGTCAGAAAAGGATGAAAGTCCATTAAGAGATAGGATTACTTCTTGAAGATCATTACCTTGTTCATGATCGCAATTATACCAGGGTCACATGCAAGCATGTGCATCCTTTTCAGAGCTTCTGAAGGTGGAGGATTCAGCTGGCAGAGAAAAAGAAATTAAACAGGTACAACAGCTTAAGTCAGAACTGACTGATTGCACATCCAGGATCATACATATTAGAGATGTGTAGTCTTCTACTAGCATGCCCTAGAGAGATAGTGGCATGAAATGGAAAAGGTTTTATAACCAACACTATTTTATATTGGACACTAGAACAATTAGAACAATTTTGTGTTCAGCTTTCAGTCTTTGCAAGCGGTCCTAGGCAGAACTTTCAGCAAAAAATACACACTGATGTAGCTCCCCAAACCATTAGCCAACACTAAAAATGCATTCTGCTCAGATCAACTGATTGAGGGGAAGAGTGTGCATAATTCAAGCAGGGCACTGTAAAGGAACTCTGGAACATCTGAAGTATGTTTCAGTGATTGTTATTGAAGGGATCTATTTCTTGTAGCCTTCAGAGCAGGTGGAGGAGGGGGTTGACTAACCTCAATCCCAGGTAAGTGAAGTGTACGAAAATCACAGAAGATATATTGTCCCTGAGGAAGTTTGAGTGATATCTGTGGCCTGCCTGATGATCGTTGCCTAAGCCGTTGTTCTTCCTCATCAAATCCAATTATACGTAGATCTGGCCTTTTTCCATTGTCAGATACTTCCTCGATTTCATCATCAAAAACACCCATCATTCTGATAGGTTTTCCCTGTAATAAGAAAAAAAACCAGTCGTAATGATTCCGATAGCCAGCTGCCATTACAATATCCACTAGCAAGCCACATTGGCAATGAGTGGGTGAAATATTGCACGCTAGCCACATCTTACCTCGCTGATAGCTGCTTCATTCAGTGACAAGCTTGAATGAGGATCCGAAAATGGTGTGATTAACTTGGAGCCTTTGCTAGTAGATTGTGGTACAATGAGCTTCAATGTCTCTGGTTTAACACTGGTCAAATCCTGCAGCAGTTGCCCAAATTCTTTCACAGTACAACTTGGATCTGCATCCACATCAAGCTGTCTGCCCCTCCAGGTGACTGAAATTCGAGCTATTCTGCTCTCTTCCATCTTGTTCCTGATACAAGACCACCTTATGCTATCAATTTCATAGATCATCCAAAAGAATGTGGTAATGCTAATTATCAAGTTATGGCAAGGAAGCTAGAGACTTAGGCATGAAAGAAAGCTCGAAATCTCAAGAGAATCTAACAAACACCACGGGCTCAATCATGAACCAAGTTGAGCAATCCAGATATTCAGGTTCGAGTCGCGGCAAATTTTCTTAAGACAAAATCAGGGGGACGTCTCTCCCACTGGTCGAGGTTTTTTTTAGCAATACAGATATTACTATTAGACTGCTTCCAACTTCACACATTTTGTCACTAGCAAAACGAGGAGTTTGTGGATTATCAAGCCTTCACCCATCCAAAAGAGGGGCGATTGCCACTGCTAATAGGATGCATAGCCACATCAAAACCTAATCTACCTTGGAATCACAGTAGGGGGGCCACAAACAATTTGACAGCATAATCCACCTTTGCGTCACAGTAGGGTAGGGAGGAAGCGCCACCGTAAGACATTTCACCAATCCCTCGAGCAAAATTGTTGCCCAAACCTCCCCACAAAATAATTATTGCCCAAAGCTAGCCCCCCAATTTGACCGAAATGGCGAAATTCAACTCCCAGAAACAACCATCCGGGCCAATTTGAGCCATAGATACTGCCGCTGATCCGACTAAGACGAACAAACAAAGAGCGAGCGAATTTGAGGGTGGGAGCGATTGAGCAACCAAGGACGCACCTAGACAGACGCTTCCCGTCGTCGAGCGCGTGAATCAGCTGGTGGAGGAAGGGGAAACCGGGTCGGGTCGCTTCCAGATGCGAGTGAGTTCGGTTGGCCTCGTCGGCGCGCCGGCCTTGGATGCCGGATATTTGTAGGCGACCGGAACGTTCGCGAACGCGGCGTCGAGCCGTCGACGGCGGCGGCAGCTACCCGCGCGATGACGAGCTGACGACCGACGAGGCGTGACGGGGCGGGGTTGGTTTTTATAAGAACGCCGTTTCGCGTTCCGTCGATTACGTCATGCCTGACGGACAGCAGTTTACGCCTACGACTATCCCCAAGGGCGCCTTCTCCTTTTGTTTGTGCAATTTGTGTGGCGAGATTTTTTTTTAACGAAGTGTGAGATTCGCAAGAATCTCTACTTTTTTAAAAACAAACTAAGACTGATTTTTTACGTCATCCGGTCCTCCCATTTTTCCTCGTACGTCGGTCTGCTCTCACCACTAAAGTGTCATATCGGATATTTAAATACTAATTAAAAAGAATTAAATATGAGCTAATTATAAAACTAATTGCAGAATCTTGTACTAATTCGTGACGAATTTATTCATTAGCAAATGATTACTATAGCACCATATTGTCAAATCATAGACTAATTAGGTTTAATAGATTCGACTCGCGAATTAGACTCCATCTGTACCATTAATTTTATAATTAATCTATACTAGCAGAAATGCCCGTGCGTTGCTACGGGTCTTTACTTGCTCTCACGTTATTATTCAATTGTTCGTAATATGTTAGCTTCGCTACACAATCACCAGTCCGCCATTCGCGAGCCCGGAAATATCTCCTCGCCAATCACCAATTCATGGCATTCCAAGTAGAATAAAAGTATTTGCCAATCCTTAAACACCTATCCCAATTGGCCTGGGCCTTATATTTGACCTCCTTGCATTCTCAACGGGGATAATAACCACTTTCTTTGCCTTGCCCTGAAATCACATAACTGGGTTATTATATATCTTTGGTCACCTTGAAAAAATTGTATATACAGGTGCAGCATCCAGCTTACCTCTCTTTCATATTTATCGTACAGATTCTGAAACTCATCTCTCTAGCAATCGCAATCGGCCAAACCTAGAGCTTCATTGGGACAAAACAGTGACCACAGTTCATTGCGTTGTACCTTTCCCATGAACAGATCAGGAACCCACATAGCATAGAAAAGATCCCTTACACGATTCTCCTCGTATAAATGTCACATAAAAAACTTTTCACAGATGAGGCAATCTAATGTAATAGCATGCCAAGCGCTTATATATAGTGCAATTCTTATACAGTGTGTCTTCGACAGTAATCAATTGTCAAAATGTATTCAATCGCAGCTGGCAATTTTCAAGAATGTGTGCTATTGTTCAAGAGCTTTTATCTTTCCATGGTTCTTTCTTATATCAAGAAACTCAAAGATATCAAGATGTTGGGCTCCAAATAAACAGCAAATGCACCTAACGAAAGGTATTTGTAAGAAATCCTCAGCAATCATGTAAATAGGACCTGGCTGACTTACTGATGGTACCTACCTTTTCTCTTGCCTCCACCTTGATCAACATAACAGGCAGTATCATTGAAAACAATTCCATTAGAAGTACCATTTGTTCCTCGAATGTAGCTCCCAGTAGCTTGAATGTTGTGAATTGAGACACCAATTCCTCCAGTGCATTTGCTTATCGTAGCGCATTCTGAGGGAGTATCATAAATTCCCTCAATACTATCATCTTTCATGCAGATAAGGAAGCAGCTACTTAGCTGCGCAACATTAAATAGAAGGATGAGATTAAATGCATAAGTTAACAGCCCACACTCCACACTGAAAACATTTTTGATTGAAGGTGGCACTGCAGTACCTGGGGCCTTGTAGTGCCAGCATTGAAAAGGGTCGGGGAAGCATGAGTGAACCAGCGCTGAGACATCATGTGGTATGTTCTGACAGCCGATTCAATATCATCCTTATGTATGCCAACAGAAACTCTCATGAACATATCCTGCGGCCTTTCGTTGACCTTTCCACCAGGTTTCAACAGATAAGACCTCTGAAGTGTCTTAAAACCAAAATAATGATAGTCGAAATCTTGGTCATATTTTATCTCATTGTCCAAGCAAGCAGCATTCTGAAGTTATGCAGAAGTCAAAAGTTGAGTGCTTAGTTCCATGAGTCAGACTATAAGAAAAGAGGAGTTAGTCAGAAATAAAATAAACTAAGTACACAGCTATATGAAGTCAGACTATAAGAAAAGAGGAGTTAGCCAGACCTCATCTGTTGGGCTTCTTTTCCATCTGATTACTTGAGCTATATGAAGTGACATCCTTCTCCTGAGAATAATAAGCAGAGTAGAGGTCACAGGATAACAGTCAGAAAATTATGGTGACAGAGTAGCATGCAGTTCCAACAACAAAAAAAAGTATCCGAATATCATGCCATATATTGTTGCAATGGAATTCATCAGTTGAAAGAAAGATCTATAATTAATAAAGCTAGATGGGAGGAATCCATTTGTTATATGATAATGCTGCATTTAGCAAACACATTGATAACTTACATGCCCATTTGCCCACCAAGCTTCATAGTAATGCACCGAAGCCTTGGCCTGACACCATAGTTTTTTATACAATCCTAAGCATAGGAAACGTAGTTCGATTTCTATGATGGACACATACTCCTGTCTTCAGCAAAACTTCACAAAATAAAGGTTGCATGATACATGAACACAAATTAGAGTTCAAACTGATATACTTCTAATCTTCCAGGGCCCCACCACAAATGCACTTTTGATGAGTTCTAGGAAGTCTTTAGAACCTGAATGAATTCAGTATATAGAATAATCAGTTCTCTGCTAGTCATATAAAATAAAACAAAACATTTCTAAGCTCACTACCATCACTGTCACAGTTCGATTATATCAAAATAACTGTAGATTACATACCTCTGCAAAAGTCTCTAATTCATACACCATCCAACGACAGTATCTCTTTTGCTTGCCTACGCTTTGTCAGCTTTATTGAATACAGAAAATGAACATGTTAATTGGACAGGGAAAGTATATTCCTATGTTTTTGTGCATCTTTACATAGTTCCCACCAATTGTCTTTTTCCTGGACAGCAAGCAAATCCATAGCAATTTCAGTTCTTTTTTTGACAGCAAGGAAATCCATAGGAATCCGAGTACAGCAATCAAGGCATACCTTTCAGAAAGTTTGTTGTTTTGTTGTTGCTTGCAGGAGAATCGCCTATTTGTAACAGAAATAATAAATATCAACTTTAGTTAGTCCACACATGCATAAAACCATCATGAGTAATTTCTCATAGAACTTACAAAAAGCTCAGTACCTATTTGGTGAGGACCTCTGAATACACTATATTCTTCGTGTATCTATCTGTTGTGTCTTTTTGATTGACCTCTTTCTTATCTGACATGTCGCCTTTTGTCTTCCTTTTTTTCCTTTTCTTATTTTTCTCTGATTGCTCAATTTTGTTGTCCTGCTTGTTGTCCTCATCTTCATCATCATTTTCAGCTGTTAGTATCTTTATGTTCTTGGCCGTTGTTGCTCTAGAAAGCGCGACATATAATTGACCGTGAGAGAAAACCGGTTCAGGCAGGTAGATGCCTACATTTGGTATTGTTTGTCCTTGTGCTTTGTTTATTGTCATTGCGAAACTTAGTCTTACAGGAAATTGTTTTCTCTTGAAACGGAATGGGAACATCTCATCATCAGAGGGGCACAGCGGGATTCGGGGCAAGAAAACTCATGTCCCATAATGTTGTCCTAGTACAATCTCTGCATCGATTGCATTTTTCTGGAATCCTCGTACCACCAATCTTGTGCCATTGCATAGTCCATTAGCTGGGTCGATATTTCTGAGTAGTATTATTGGACAGTTAATCTTGAGCTTCAGCATATGTGGTGGTAGTCCATTTGGGGTTAGTGTGTTTAGGAATTCCGGGGGATAGTAGTTATGTGGGTCATCTTCTACACTATCGAAGCTGTGATAGACCATCTCTTCTCCTTGGAATCGTTCAATCATTTTCAGATTTATGCGGTCTACACAGTCATTACGCGTGGATAAAATGGCTCTTGATGTGATGTAATTTGGATCCTCCAGGCAAGTGTTGTTCATTTGGTAGACGTTGTCGATGAGTCTATCAAGTCCGGAATCATCCATTGTGCGTGGAATACATATATTTTTGGGCAGACATATCTCGCCTTTATCGTTTGTCTCCTCAATGCCATTGCCGATGCGCAATAGGTATTCTGCAAACCATGGGTCATTTTGAGCCCTCATGTTGCGCACAAGCTTCATGTGACGCATGCAATTCCAGAGTTCAGATCTGCGTAGTGAGGCATCTACTATTTGTGATCTTGTACCCTTTCGTACAACCGGCAGAACTTGTCTAAAATCTCCCCCAAATACCACTGTTTTCCCACCGAATGGAAGATTTGGTATATCCATTATGTCACGCATGCTTTTGTCCAGTGCCTCTATTGCCTGCCTCTTAGTCATCGATGCTTCGTTCCAAATGATTAGCGATGCTGCCTGAAGTAGCTTGGCTGTCCCACTTTGTTTTGTGAATGAACAAATAGCCCCATCATCTATCCTTAATGGTATTTTGAACCTTGAGTGCCCTGTCCTTCCTCCGGGCATTATGGAAGCAGCGACACCAGAGGTTGCTGTTGCTAAAGCTATTTTTCCTTGTCCACGGACTGTTGCAAGCAATGCCCTGTATAGAAAAGTTTTCCCAGTTCCTCCCGGTCCATCTACGAAGAATAGCCCTCCTTCATCTCTATCAATTGCTGTTAGAATTTCATTGTAGGCGGCCTTTTGCTCGTCATTTAGGTGTTTAGGCAATTCCATGTCCTCAGGGTCCACCTCGATGTTGGCTTCCTCGGTGATCTCCCTAGGTGTATTGTCTTTTGTGTCATTTTTCTCGTTGATCTCTGGAAGAGGAAATGATCGTATGTCTTTTCCCATCGATTGCAACATTTCTCTAATATTGATTAATACCATCTGTTCGACCATTTTTGCATTTTTGCAGTTTCGTCGATAGTCTTCCGACATTGCCTCGATGTGATTGTTCCATAGTGCACGGATGTCGTGGGGCTCACAAAACACAAGAATTGTTGCAAATAGCCTTCGCAGCGAGGATGGCATCCGAAATAACTCTGCTTCCGTCAGGCAATCATCTAACGTGTTGTCTGCCTCAATGAGGCTCCTTCTCTCTGCAGCTTCACGAAATGATGGCAATATTTGGCCATCAACTGTTCGTAGGTCTTCGTAGCAGGTTGTGCCTTTCACATGGTTCAGGAGAACTCGAAGATAGTATCTTTCTCCTTCGGCTAGATGTGCTGAGACGATTCTCCCAACCTGGTACAACGTTTTCCTTTTCCTCTGTTGCCAAAACTTCCCTTGGGTTTGCCAAGTATAATGTTCTGGAAAATCACGGTACAGAATGCCTCGTGCTTTTTCGTGTATTTTGTTTGCTTCGAAGTATGCCGTTAGCATTGACTTCTCAACACCTTCGCGGTTGATAACTTCCGTTATTTCTTTTTTTCCATGGTATGAAACCATGTGCATGTTTGGAAGATGAAGCTGCAATTGCATGACTGGAGGATTTGTCTTGCTTAGTTCGAAGCCATATATCCTCCATAGTGCCTCTGGTGGTGTCACCCATATCGCGTCTCTGTATTGTCTAATCTCATCGATGTCTTCTTTTTCACTTGTCCCATTTACACATACAGACGCACGGTCATGCCCCTTGTAGATGTATTTGTATAGGTATTTGACAGCTTTGATGCTTGAGCATACCTCGACATTTATATGGCAATTGAACATTTGTAGGAGGTAAGGGTTGTATGGGACTACCCACCTGTTATCTAGTTTGTGCCCTCGGACTATTTCATTGTGGCCGTCATCACGTCGCCTGTATAATGGGTAAGAATCCTTGCCTTGAATGGTAGTAGCGTTAAATGGCCTTGGATAATAGTTCTTGCATGATTTTCGATTCTTCATGCATGCACAGTTCTTATTCAATGTACCGCAAGGTCCATGCATCATATGTTTGATAACCATCTTGTACAACTCTGGGTACTTTTGTTTGTTTGGGAGCTCCGCCGAGATTAGTCTATCATATTGCTCTGGACAAGTAAGCTTATATTTTCCGGTCATTATAAGCAAGAAATGAGCGTGCGGTAGACCTCTCTTTTGGAACTCTACAACATAGGTATAGGCCTTCACCTTGCCTAGGATGTGCTCTTCTAACAACTCCTTTTTCATTTCTTCTAGTTTTGCTCTGAAAACACGAACAACAAGATCAGGGCGATCTTGTGGTGTTTGACCAAACTCAAGTTCATTCGTGATCTCTTCCCAGTTGGGATTGCATGTCATCGTGAGGAATATGTCCGGTTTCCCATATTTTCTAACTAAAGCCATAGCGTCTAGGTACCGACGCATCTTGTCTCGAGGACCCCCAATAAATGATGATGAAAGCACTGTCCGTTTTCCGACCGCATCTCCCCTGTCTTGTCCTGCATGAATGCTATCTAGAAGGCCTTGGTATAGATCCGCCCTTATCTCTTTCTGATGATTCCATATGAAGTCCAGTCGTGAGCTCTCAATTTTGATGTATGTATCCACGGCGAATTGTTGGAAAAGTCGTCCGTCGTATAGTATTGGGTTAAATATGTTTGGTCGCACATGAAATTTATAGCAGTAGTATTCTCTCATGGTTACCCACAATCTACCACTTGAATCTGTGTTGGACAAATAGAATTGATTGTTAACGACATAGGCAATTATTTAATTAGTATATGTAACTATGAAGGCTAATATTTGAATTAGTTACCTGGGTCATTGTTTTTGTTATTTTGATTAGCACGAGCTTTCTTTACATCTTCCGTAGTAATTCCAACCTTTGGGATATCGGCATGCCATCCCAATTCACCTCTTGGAAAGAACAGAGGATAAGACAATGGATCGTAGCATCTAGCGTATGATCGGATTCCTTGTATTTCGTTGTTGTTCCCATGTAGTATTACATTTCTGTCAAAAGTATTCCTCCGTTCATTTCCTTCAACCCAAATTGCAGCTACCTCTGATGTGATTGGTGCGTTGTATGTCCTTTGGTCCAATCTTTGGTCAAGGTTCAACATCACTCTGTACTCCTCAAGGTTTTCTTCCTGTCCCAAAGTCCTAAATTGTTCAGAGTATGGATTGTTGCGTAGAGTATTGGTTATAATGAGTAATACATGTTTGTCTTGTTCATACATTTCCTTGCGGCAATAGCGGTAACGATGCTCTAGGGTTGGATCATCATCATAGAAGTAGAGTTCTAGATGCTTAGGATCTGAACCATCTTTTCCAAATGAGCGTATGTTGTGATAGATTTGACCATGTGCTCGGAAGGTGTAAATACCGCTATTTCTCATTGTAGTTGTATCTCTATCGAGGCGACAGTATAGAGAAGTAAATGAGAAGTGGCCATTGAAAAACCTTATATTCTTTCGAAAATGTATTGCATCAGAGTCATTGCTCGTCCATAGTCTCATGAGCTGATGTGGTGTCTCAAGATTTGCAAGTTTTATTTGTCCTTTTCGACAGCATAGGCCTTCAGGTTCGTGGTGAAATTTTTTTGCATCGCAATATTTGCAATTTTGAACAGGTTTCAGCTTGTGTGTGTTGTCTGGTATGTTACTATAGACGAGGTCATATGGATCATTGATGTTTGAATGCTCGGGAACGGTTGACTCATTTTCATTTATTTGTACCTCCATATCTTCCCATTCTGCTATGATTTGTAGGATTAAAAAAATTAGAGCAATACTCACATTGTGATGTGAAAATATTTTAACGTGTTTATCATACCTTGACCAGAAATTATGTTATCCTCCTCATCAGTGTCTTCTTCATATACAACTCCATCGTCATCTGCATAGAAATATGTGAATTATATGCTATTTTCTATTGCATGAGAATATAAATTTACTATATATCCTTACCATATGGTTCATCATCAATGATTGATTCATTTGGTTCTTCTCCATCCTTGGTGGCTGGACACATTGAATAGGGGATATCTGTCCATGAAAGATTGTTATCATTGTAAAAATTGATGCATGTTTTATCTGATTGTGAGAGTCATATATGCAATTAGGAGTATTACCTTCCTTCATGTTTGTTGGCTGTTTTTTAGATTGTAGATCATCTATGACTTTGGTGTTCGTAGAATAGTCTTCATCTGTTACGATATTTGCAGGGTTCTCCATTGCAATTGAATTCTTGCTTAGAGTGTTACGTCGTCGTGCACGGTTAACGGAATCTTGTTGTAACTTTGCTTTCTTTTGGTTTGGTTGCATGTTTGCATATCTTTCCTTCTCATGCATGCATTTTTTCTGTATTTTTTGCTGCTTTTCTTGATCAGTCACCTCTGAGCATTTTTTTTGGATCTGAGTTGAATTTGTACTTGTTCTTTTTTGTTGATGATAGGCTTCACGACGTTTTTTGAGTTTTTCCTGCTTTTCTTGATCAGTCATCCGTGCATACCTATCTCTATCTCTTTTCCTTCTCTGCTCTTTGGGATCCAAGAGTTGCGATGTTGATTCAAATGGTTTTTCTGCAAAGAGATATACATAATATTATGAAAATATATGAGACCGAGAAACATTAATTCTGTGTTTAATGGTTTGAAAAAGATTTGAATCATATTCAACATACCAAGAGTTGTCATTGATTATACGGTGCTCGCTGGAGACAACTATATGTGTGTGCTATGTTGAGAAGGTGATCCAGTAAGAAGTCCACGGACAAGCAATTATTGCAGCTTTACAATCTTTTCTTGTGAGTTGTCTGCAAGTAGCATGAAAGGGGATTGCTTAAATTCAGAGAGGATATCTATTATGCAATCTGTTACATAAACTTGATTGAAACGAACGAATTAGCCTAGGTTCATCGAGTAAATCAGTAAGGAAAACCATGGCATGTTGTTGTATCATGGAAAGAAATTCTGGGAACAACAGGTTGCCTTTTTTGAATGGAACCTTCAAGTTTTCAGGATACGCAATATTTCAAAAATATTAGCTTTGCTCATTTCATATTGCCAACTGGTACCACATGATCTAATTATTTGTTTTGAAAGACAAAAAAAAGATCTTAACTGCATTATGAATTGGATACACAGTAGCTCCCTGCGTTTTTGGAATTGGAAAACAGCTTCTATTTTATCACTCAAGTCCATGACATTTTACAACTTGTTTCTGGCATACAAGCAAGATGTGCAAAGACTCGATTGTTGGTAGAACTCACATGGCAACTTACAGAAAACCTACAAGTTATCCACATTACAAATGCTACAGTCTGGCCAATATTCAGGTATCAGCCTGGCCATGGGAAAAAACCAGAAATTTATAGGAGAACACCTGAATCAGCTGTTAATTTCTGGTAATTCTTATTTGTAAGAAGCTTTCAGACTTCAATGCAGATCATTTTTTGGTTTGGTTCTTCATTACTGCTAAACTCTGATATTCTCGTTACAAGTAATGGAAATTGATGGGGTTGTTTTTTGAGCAATTTTATGGTTGCAGCCCTCTCAAGCTCAACACAGGTTGTAACTAATCAGCTGAACCTGAAGTCCACAAACTGCCATCAAGAGAGCTCCTTCAGTTGATTCCCTTTCTCCAGCTGTACATAGCTATTTAATCCATCTTATTAACAGAAGGTAGAAATACACCCATTTTAGATCTAGAATTATGGATTTTTTTTCTACCAGCAGAATTGAATCCTCATGGTTTAAAGTTCCATAAATTAATCAAAATTTAGTTTTTCTTCAAACTACAAAAAGGCATACTATATTGTTAGCTCGATCTATGACTGGATCACTGCTGAGAACTTTTTCATAATTCCTGGCATCCTAAACGGTAAAACAGCAACTGTCAGTGCTGAAATAAGGGTCCATCATGGTTCTCCCATAAGCCCACAAGTTGATGAGGTGCTCATTCCTAATTCTCTCCAACCAATTCTTAGTTCAGTGTTGTGCATCTGCACTTCAGTCTTGGGTAAGGAATAGGCTGAAACTATATGCATTCAGATACGTTCAAACACCAGAATAGGCAGTGTCTATATTGGCTTCAAAAGAAATGAGCCTTAGTCATACAATACGGTTTTTCACCTGTACTCACGAAAGTTGATCATTGGTTTAGTTAACCATCCTAAGCAACATGGGCCGCTATAATTGGCTGGTCAGGGTCTAAGCATGCAAAGCACCGTGTAAATATAGTATTAATAGCATCAGTGCCTGGTGATATCATCACACCATACATCTAATTTCCCAACTATTATACAATATAATGTAATATGAAGCATACAGAAATATGCAACTCAAATATCATATTCTGCAGTCCAGATCCTTGACGCAACGAGTCATGCAAAATATCACATTCACAGTAAAAAAAAATGCACACATGAGGACTTCCGTTAAAGCAACACATATATAACCACTGATATTATAGGTGAACTCAAAAAGATTAAGATACTATCAAAATGTACAGGTTACATTGAGAGCCTTATCAAGATTCTCTAAATAATCTTCTGTTTTTGTCCCACTCTAAAATGCAAACAGGTGTCAACTCCAACATGAAACAGATGCAGAAAAAATATAACAAACAGAGAACAGGATAAAAAGTGCTACTTACATCTAACTTGACCTTTTGATCAATGTATTTCTTAGCCACATGATCCTGTTTTTGGAATTGGAAAACTGCTCCTATCGTACCTTTTGTGGAAGTAGAGTAAGAAGCTTGTGCTTGTTGCTGAGTATTATCGATGGCGAGGATGTCCTGGGCTCCTGGCCACAACCCCGCAGCTATGTATAGAGGTAGGAACGCAACCTTGATTCCGATCCGAGTCTGTCTCGATTCCAATACGGTTCGGCTGCAAACTCTCCTGGCAGTCTGTCCCCGAGTCAGCCTCGATTCCAATCCGTTTCGGAATCGAGCTCTGCTGGCAATCCGTCGACACGGCCGGCGTCGGGCGGGTCCCTGAAGTGCCGTAGGAACCGGAGGATGATGGCGTCGACATCGGAGGACGGCGGGATCTCGTCGGTGGACATGAGGACCTCCTGGAGGCGACGGTGGCGGCGTCGTGGCCGTGGCCATTCTCGACGGCCGGGAGCCTCCTCCTGGAAGTGGAGGAGGAGAGGCTCCTCCAGCCATGAAAAGCTGCCTCGTGCTGCCGTCCAGCTCCGGGGACCGATGGGGTGGGAACCGGCCGCCGGTCCCGGATGCGGACGGAGCGGCGGCGTGATGCGCAGGTGCCGCCACGGCGCCCGAATCTCCGGAGGATGCGTGCGGCGGCGATGCGAGGACGGTGAGAGGAACTCAAGGGGAGCCGGTGCCAGCGGCTAAACGGGAGATATCTGGGGTATAGAGAAGGCTCCATCGCGGCGACGCTAGCGGATCAGAAATCCCCGATGGCAGCACCGGGCTCGTCGGCCCCTGGTTTTGAACAGAGCTGAACGGAGCGGCGGCAAACAGAGAAGGGCGCGGGGTTAGCAGAGTCCGGCGGTGATGCCGATTTGGCAGGGGGAGGGGGAGGCTGGGGTTAGATGTGGCAATTTTGGTGTTCGCCGTCCAACGCCGACCAGCGCTAGCGCTCGAGGCCTGAAGCAGCAGACTCCCACGCGGCAGCGCTTGGCCCCTCAAGGCCATTCGAAGCCACCAAGGACACGGGATACAACAGCTCCTACAGCAGCCCAGGTAGCCGGCTAAGTGAATCTTGATGCTATTGTTGATTTGGTTGAACGGCCTTGACTATTGTGTGATGTAACATGCACTGCAAATTTCAAGCGTGTATCAAGCAGCTGATAGCATCATTTCTTAGTGATGTGTTCCTAACCAATTCAGTGAGATTGACAGGCTCTAGACATGCATTAATTAATAGCATAAGCGTTTTGGTTGTTGCAGGATTGACAGTAAGCAAACGAACCTGGGGAGATTGATGGAAGCAAATGGACCGAAGCTGTTAAAATCATCATGGCACTTTTACAGTTTTTCAGTAGAAAATCAAGAGGTCAGTTGCTCTAAATTAATAAGATAAAATGCTCCATGTATGAGTCAACAGACAAAAAAAGACACTTCAGAAGTTCTCCCTTCTTTATTTTGGATCCAACAGTATGATCCTAGCCTCCTGGTGATTGCCTTTTCAGGTCTACTGGTCAATGGTGCTAAAGCAGCTCGCACTCAAGTTTCAACAAGAACCAAAGGCAACTCTAAGTACATCAGATAGATCAAAGAAAGGGGGAACTTGGCTTCTCCTGAACTAAGAGCTTTCATCAAGATAGAGTTACTTTGCATGTAAGGACCAGTATGGTATACATATCAGTTCAACAAATCCAACATCTCACTGAGCTGATGATACATATTAGAAATGAGTGAATAATAAATATTCCTATAAACAAAAAGGTCCAACGGTAATAATAGACCGTTTCAACATGATCTCATACATTCTCTGTGCTTGCAAAACTATTTCTAACTTTGAGTAGCATTGATACACCTAAGAAAGTCTCGAACACCGGCAGGCATATTGTCTTCACATTCATTCTCCTTGTAAGTTAATAGTTGTGCCATAAATTGCTTTCTTAGTTCGTAGCCATCCTGTACATGCATATATGTATGCAAACAATTAATAATTAGCGTCATACAAGTGTGTAAATAATAAATAGCAATATTTCAAGTTCTTATGAAACTAACCTTTAAAATTGGCAACCGTAGTTCTTCATCTTTCCATATGCACATGAAGAGAGAAACAAGATAACCGGATAGTTCCCTGATAAGATAAGAACATCAAGAACATCAGTGAGTATTCTAATACATATATTTTCATAATATGTTCGACACTGAAGATTGAACTACTTTTGCTTAAACAGATGTGCATGTTTTGGGTGGAGAATATAACCAATCATACAATAAACCAAATAGTTACTTCATAGGTCCATCAAAACAATGATTTGATTTCCTTTTTGTCCGAGAAGTTTGCTACAAAATATGAAGAGCTGAAGTGATAAATTGAATTGGCCTTGGGTTGCAGTGTTATACATGTGCTCATACACTCAGGATTTTATGCGACAGAGTGCACAGGCCAAACCAAAATCCACTTCTAGCATATGAAGCATATCATAGCAGCCAAAATGCATACAGACACAAGCAAATTCAGGATAAAGCAATGAAAATATAAATAACTGCAGAAAGCTAAACTGAACTGGCCTTCAAAATTCAAGAATCTACATGCAGTGTTACCCAGGTGCTTATAAATCAAACTTCAACTCAATCCTAAGCTACCACATCTGAACAGTGCTTATAAGAATGCTTACCTGTTTTCGATAGGAACATCAGATAAGATTATTTGACGCCATAGGAAAACATCCTCAGTCCATCTAGAGCCAGGGCATACTTTTGACATGGCTTTTGGCAAGAATTCAGCAATACATAAAAGTTTCTTCACATATCTTGCATTTGAGTTGTATTTGTAAACAGGGTCAAGTGGAGTAGGGTCTAAAATATAGACGGTTCTTGTATCTTGGTTTAGTATAAACAGAATAAAGGTTTTATTGAATTGTACTATTGGTATAAGAATATGCAAAATGCTATTTGTTAGAACAAGAGCAAGAGCATTAAAATGTACAAGAAGGCTAGTAGCTATAATCGCAAGAACTGTGCTTATAGGTATAGGGAAGTGATGTCTACCAATTTGCATCTTGAAACACTATAATTAACACCAGGCCAGCTACAAACGGTTTCTGCGAGTTGTTCCACATCTAACTTTTTACGGAAGTTTGGGTGTCGTCCAAAATCAGTAATCATCTGTGAAATAAAATAGTGGTTAAAAACCTGAGGAAAAAAAAGAATATATTTATATTATGATTATAAGAACATACCCAAAACCTCGTGTCTAGATAATGCTTTGATATTGTTCCTTTGGTTTTCTTCATCATTTGGATGTCGTCAAACATGAATTTTCGAATAACCAAATTCAAACAATCACGGTCCATGGGCAGATCTTCCTTCAGAATTTCTTGCAGCTTCCTGACAGTCAAGCTAATGGAATATGGCTTGGAGTTTCTCACCCATACTTTTCTGCATTAAGACAAAAAGATGGCTTTACACAGTCCAGACAAAGAAAAATTGTCTTATTAACAAAATATGACAGGAGGAACAGTACACCAGAAACTTGCAACATGGTATATGGGAACACACAGCCAAATTACCATGAAACAGTTAACTTGCACAAAATTTTGGCTAAAAGGTCCCTGATATGTACAAGCAAGACCCACAGTAGCTCTACAAAGTTTATATCCATTCGGTTCATAACAAGGGGCAATGCAGCATGCAACATCTGATCATCATAAGTTCAATAGAATAACAAAATGGAATACTTATGTTGTACATTGTATTATTCTATTAATAAAAAATACACAGTAGTAATAAGAAGGTTCTTACTGCAAGGTCTCTGGACAATTAATTGATTTGATGTAGTCACAAAGGCCGCCAACTAACTCATTTTCACTGATCTTAGAAAGAATAGACATTAATGATTGGTATTTTGTTTCCTCTAATAAAGAATCTGTTGCCTTGGGTTCTTTTTGGTCATCTGAACTTCCCAACAATGAGATATTTTGAGGAGTTGTTTGTGTTGTGTTTGTTTTCCAACATAATAGTATGCCTGCTAACTTATACCTAAAACAATTAATATCTTCCTGCATGGTAGCAATCATTATTAGAACTTGTAAAAAATTAGCATGTCATTGACTTTATATTATTCCATAAGATAAAAAACAAAAACCTGTGTAATAGGATGAGATCGTGAATCTCCAGTCCAGTATTCCATAAACTTGAGCATGAACAGTCCACAAGATGAGCTGCATGGTTAAAAAACAATGAGTACTCCAAACAAGAAAATAAATAATCTTATATATGTTAGCATATATTTTAGCAACATACCCATCTTTCTGCATTGGCTCTTGTAGTTGTTCTGTGATTATCCATGAAATAACCTGGAGGTCTTTCCAGTTATGGCTAATCAAGTTTTGTTGCCTTCCAATTATGTCCAAATGAAATTGTAGTCCTTGCAGCTGTTCAATTATTAATAACAGAAAAAATACATTTTAATGTAGGATCAATTTATAATATCAAAGAAGTATGAATGCTGTAGAAACTGACCGTTTCGGCGAGATCACCTCGGTTGGAGTCCCAACACAACGAGTCAAGTACTTGTATTTCACACTTCTGTGTGTTAATAATAGCCAAATACCAATGTGTTTCTTTGATATTTATTGGAATTAGAACCTAAAATGAAAAATTGAATTAGTACAAGACATGAACAGTTAGAAATTAAAATCTACAAACCTTAAAACATGTCAATTATAGAGATAGAAATTACCATTTCATGCTTTAGATAGTTTCTCACAATCTTTGTGATATGGTTACCATCTTGACCTACACCAAGCTTGCCATCCCTTTTTAGCATTACAGAAATAAAGGGATTCTCAAAATAAAATTTAACATCATTCCTACTTTCTAAATGGGCTTGATACTTTATGCAACATATATACGCGCTGATGACCTACAAAGATTCAAATAAAAAACATTTATTACAAAAGAAAAAAATGTTAATCGAAGAGCATTCACTTTAAGTACTTACATCATCAT
Source organism: Setaria viridis (assembly GCF_005286985.2). Lineage (NCBI taxonomy): Eukaryota > Viridiplantae > Streptophyta > Magnoliopsida > Poales > Poaceae > Setaria > Setaria viridis. The sequence goes on along the minus strand of NC_048268.2, from coordinate 32,550,844 downwards.
TTAGGAATTTTTTTGGATCTAGCAAGCATGACAATTGAGATTGTGTGACAAAGATGTCATCTATCTTCACAAGTATATCACATTCCAAAGATGTTTCTATTGTTATTAGAGCACAGTAGTCCAGGTCTGTCATTTCATAATCTGCAAGTAATCAAAAAATTTATGGTGATGTTAAAAGTTCAAAACAACAACACAGTGAAAAAAAAATCATAGAAACATACCTTGTGGGAGATAGTCATATGTTTGATCAACTTTGAATTGTTCATGATGATTTTGATGTTTCTCGTCGTCTAATAGAATTCTTCTGTCATTATCTGATTCAAAGTCAATCCAATCAGAACATGACACTTTCTCGGCTACAATTGAATCAATAATATAAGGATCTTTTCCTTGAAAAAAAAACATAAAAATGTCAAATCATTAACCAAACCACTAAATTAAATGAACAAGAAAAACACTAACCGGAGATGATGATGGCAGGGTGGTTGCTGATGGAGGCGACAGTGATATGTCAAGATCATTCATCTGTTCACATTTTTCTTCCTTCAAGGGTCGAGCATCTAAATCATAAACATTGCTTGATTCAATGTTATCACATGATGATGCCAGAGAGGTGGATGATGGAGGCGATGGTGATAGATCGCAATCATTCAACTGTTCACATTTTGCTTTCTTTAAGGGTCGAGAATCTAAACCATCAGCAATGCTTGATTCAATGTTATAAGAATCCATTTTCTGCAAAAGCAGCAAAATTGAAAAAACTCTATTCAGTAACAAAATTGAAAACATATAGACAATGGAATCATGGCCTAAGAGGAAACTATTGGTGATCAATGGACTTGGGACACATTTGGGAGACAGATATAACAGGTTGATTTTTGTTAAGTAAAACACATCCAACAATTCTATGAAATAACATGTGTTGCCTTAAACTTATGGAAAGCCTTTGTACTCAAGATTTCATTGATTTCTTTTTATAATTAAGATTTCATCGATTAATGTTTGTTTCCAAAAAACTTTGACAGAACAAAGAGACATGGAATACATGGCATAAACTACATAGAGTTATCTTGAACTCAGAAATATCATGATTAAGTACCAGATAATCACAATTACTCAGAAAACTCATCTATTATGTAGCAGTTGATGATTCATGCCAAAATTCAAAGAGGGAAAAAAGCTTGACGAGGGAAAAAAGCTTGACAGAATTTAAAGGCCAAATAGCTTCGTATTAAGTAAATGCTTACGTACCTTTTGTGGAAGAAGAGTAAGAAGCCGAACACGCTAGGCCACACGAGTTGTTGGCGTCGATGGAGGGGATCTATGCGCGTGTTGCTGAGCACTTTCGCGACGGCGAGGAGGACCTGGGCTACTGGCAGTCTGGCACAAACACGTCCAAGATGCCCGACCCCGCAGCTATGTATATACAGGTAAAACCGCAACCTTGATTCCGATCCGATTACGCCTCGATTCAGATCCGGTTGGGCAGCGAACTCTCCTGGAGTCTGGCCCCGAGTCAGCCTCGATTCAGATCCAAATCGGAAGCCGCGCAGACTTCCCGGAGATGGAGGCGGAGGAGCTCCTGGAGGCGACGGAGGCACCATCATGCCCGTGGCCATTCTCGACGGGCGGGAGACTCCTCCTGGAAGTGGAGGAGGAGGAGATGCTTCTCCAGCCGTGCCCAGCTGCCACATGCCGCCGTCCATCTCCCACCCCGCGCGCCGCTCACCAGGGGGGAGGCTGCGGGGAGGGGGGGAAGGCAGCGAGGAGGGGGGGCGATGGGGCCCTCCGATCGGCGACGGCGCAGATCCGTGGGGGGGGGGGGGGGGCAGGACGGCGGCGTGCGATACCTTCTCCCCCGAATTGGGAGCTCCAACAAGATGGGCGGCGGAAGGGGACGGAGGAGGGGCGAGAGGGGGGGAGCGATGGAGCCCTCGGATCGGCGACGGCGCAGATCCGTGGGTGAAGCAGGCGGGCCGGGGGGCGGGGGGCGGCGTGCGTTACATCCTCCCCCGAAGATGGCCGGCGAAAGGGGAGGGAGGGGGAAGGCGGATACGGGCGCTGGGATGTCTGTTTCTAAGAAAGAGAAGCTCTTTCACCTTTAACACCCTCCCTTTGCACTTTTTAGCAACCGAGCCCCCCGTCTCTTCCAAAGTGGACTGCGGGTTGATTTCACGAAACGTCAGGATTTTTTTTGCAAAATGACCACGGACGAAAAATCCAGGCAGAAACGTTACTTACTTTAATAATAATAGGTAAAGATTTAATACTCATCAAACGTCCGAACCGAACGTCCCCGAGCGAATATTCGCGGGACGACCCGTCCCTCGAAAACGAGCGGCCCGCATCCATGGCGTGATGCGCCGTCTTCGTTGTCCGCGCGGGAGCTCGAGACCAGCCGCACGACGGAGGAAGCTGGCGCGCGGAGGAGGGACCGGGGACGAGGACGGCGGGGCGGAAAGAAAACCTGGGGCACCGCAGGCGACCGCGCGAGCTGCTCCGGCGGGCGGCCCCGCGAGGATCTCTGACGGGCGGCGGCGCAAGCAGCTCGGGCGGGAGGCCGCGGGAGCTTCTCGGCGGGCGGCCCCGCGAGGGACTCCGACGGGCGGCGGCGCAAGCAGCTCGGGCGGGCGGCCGCTGGAGATTTTCCGGCGGGCAGCTCCAGTGCGCGACTGCGGGAGCTCCTCCGGCGAGCCAGCCGGTGGGGAGAGGACCGGAGGAGGCTGGCGTGGAGGAGGATTTCGAGCTGTGGAGGATGTCCGGCGAGGAGAAGATAAAAGGGAAAAAGGAAAAGGAAAAAAAAGAAATGGACAGAGGATCACACGTGAGACCTTAAATGACATACGGAATGGGCGACTGCAAGAGAGTTTAAACTAAAACGACGTATTAGAAGCTATACTAAAATTTTTTTCCTAAAAACATGTAAAGTCACAGCAGAACGCTAAAAACTACTCCCCAAAATTTGCCACGTCATTGTAATTGGACCTGCCTCCAGAACAAAGCCACCCTCTACCTCCAGAGCTCCATCGCTCCTTCGAGCACAGCTCGTCGCCAGCCAAATCCGTCGTATCCCGACCACCTCTGTTCGATTCCTCGCATCATATCCATTTCACCCATCACCGACCTCTCTCGTCCACTATCCGCGACAAGTGTGGACAAGGATGGCAGTGACACCCCGTTGCAAGCCACCCTGATCAAGAACCAGCCCCCCGTTCCAACTCCTCGCCTGGTTCCGGCCGTAGCTCCGTCAGCTAGCTCGGTGCAGTGTCACTGCTGCACTTGGCTTCTAACTCTGACTGACCCAGTAGAACAAAGCAAGCTAAAACCGAATCCAACTATGGAGCCGCCGCTGATATGCGCTCGCCAGACGAGCTGAGATCCTCCACCGCTTCCCGCCAGACGACCCGCGCGCCTTGTATGCGCCGCGCTCGTCTGCAAGCACTGGTGCCGCCTTGTCTTGGCCCACCCCTTCCGCCTCCGCTTCTGCGGCCTCCACCGCCACCCGACCCTGATGTTGGGCTTCCTCTGCAACGATGTCTCCCACGCCAGCGGCGATGAGGCTTGCTCCGCCCGCTTCGTCCGCACCGCGGCTTTGTGCTCGCCACTCGCGTCCCACCGCGGCTGGCATGTGCTCGATGCCCACGCCAGCCGCGTCCTCCTCCACCGGGCCGCCGCGGCGCAGGCGATCTGCCTTGCCGTTTGGGACCCTCTCGCCGCCGGCGACAGCCGCCACCTGGACCTGCCGGCTGCCGCGCAGTTGGAACGCCGCGCTGCTTTACAACGACAACTCGGATGACGGGCCGTTTCACGTCATCTCATGGGCACCGACTCTAAGGGGACCTTCGCCTGCGTCTACTCGTCGCCTGAGCCTGCCGCGTCCTCCCCCCAGTCTCTGCCTCCGCTCGGGGAAGGCTGCCGCCCCCGTCCCCACCGCTCGAGGAAGGCCTGCGTCGCCACCGCTACTCGGGGAAGGCCTGGGGCTGCCGCCGCCGCCGCCACACGGGAAAATGATGCGCGCATAGAAAAAGAGGCGCTAGTGGCAATCGCGGGCGCGCGGGCGGATTAGGGGAGGAGGAGCGCCGCACATATTTGCAGAAAAATAGCTTCAGATGCGGGTGCACGTAAATTTGCGAGAGATTTAGGGGATCTGTTGGAGCAACTTTTTTTTCCTATTTTTCCTTAGGGGTAATTTAAGGGAGCTCTTAGAGTTGCTCTAACAATGTCAAAAATATCATCCATATCACTCATCCCAATCTCTTTAACAAAAACACAATCATCTCATCCCAATCTCTCGGACGAAATACGATCATCTCATCCCACCCCCACCAAACAGACGGGAAACGGTATATCCCGCCTTCCGAACCAAACACATAACCTCCTCCCGTCAACCTCAACCTCCCGATAAAAAAAAGCTCGCCTGCCCGCTCGCTCGCGCCCTCCGGCGACACCGCCGCCCGTCCTGGTCCTTCGCACGGCGGCCGGCGCCCCCAATACGCTGCACAGCTCCCAGTCGCTGCCCGCACGTCTCACGTCCTGGTAAATCCTGTAGGCCATTCTCCTCTTCCATCCAGAACATGTGAATTCATTTGCCTTCTGTTCAAATGCAGAGGTTGTACACAGATATTAGATGAGAGCCGCTTGATGATTCCGGTTAGCAGATCTTTTGGGCACCAGTTTGGGTATGAGCAATTCCTTTTCTCACTTGGAGAATGTCTCATTTGATCATATCATTCTGTAGTTTAACTTCACTAATATCAATACAGTAGCTGGTTGTTCTTCTTTCTTTAGAAAATTTTAAGCACGTGTATATAATTTTTTTAGGGGACTCATTCATCAGCCCTAAGCACACGCTGCATTAGATTCTTGCAAACAAGGTGCTCACACAAGAGTTTTTTCGATTTTAATCAATAATTGTGTGCTAATAATTTTGATTTTGCCTTGCCTTCCTGTCAGGAGTAATTTCATAAGAATTCCTACAAGGAATAACTGCCTGATTGGAAATTATTGTAGAAGTGTGGAAGGATAAGGGGATATTACAACAACAAACAAGAAAAGGCTTCATGATCATTTGAGTTAGAACTGCAACCCAAAAATTAAATGATATGTCCAGTTATTAATATTCTGGTTTCATACTACAAAAATAGAAAAGTGATTAAAACCCTCCCAAGTAGTCTGTCCTGCTGCACTTTCTTTTCTATAATCCTGATGTCATTTTGTTTCATGTGCCTGGAAGTGATGGGAGAAGGTGGAGGAGAAGGGCTTTAGAAGTTCTTAATTTGCAGGTGCATTTTTTTTTGCTACTTTCGGAGGAGCAACTGATATAAATTGATGGTTTTATTATCCTTTCATAGGTACTAATTTGTCATGTGCAGGCTTCAGAGGAGCAACTGAATTTTTTGAACAAGCTAGGAGCATGAGGGGAAACTCAGCCTGTTCTTGGTCAGCTCATGTAAGAAGTTTGATTCTTGCTTTACATAAATGAGTAGCCGGACCTTACAAGACTGAATATCCTTTCACTGTCAGCACTGCTCTTTGATTGATCCCACATGTCTTTGTCTGACAATCAATTTTGTATTGCCTGCTTAGTGCTTAGCATGTAAAACAATTGCCACTGTTGATGTGTGTAGATATAGTTTAGAAACCAAATATTCTGAAAATGCAGCTGCTATGGATAGTCCTGAAATTGTTCTGAAAATGCAGCTGCTACACTATCATGGCATCTTTCCAAAAATTTAAATGTCACTAATATAAGCTGCCATCCTCATTCTGTCAGTTACAACATAGTGTGTACTTACTGAATGGATGTTCTTACTGAATGTTCTAACTCATAGCTTATTAGATGTATCTATAAACTCAGCCGTGGGCAAGATTTCATATAGAACCTTTGATTTCCCAGTTCTCATGCCAGTAGTAGTGTTTTTACAAGTGCTAACGAAATCATGGCCTAATGCCATGATGTGCCTTAAATACTGTGAGTGAACGACAGGGTAACTTGCTATAATGTTGTTTGCACATGTTACTATTTTAAAGCAGCATAGCCATATCTATAATATTGAATAGAAAATTGCACTATTCTTGTTTTTAAAGTAGCATAGCCATATCTATAATATTGAATAGAAATTGCACTATTCTTGTTTCTTGGAGATGAGATACCTTGCGTGATTCCTGATATTGTTCTGTATTATAGAATGCTCAACACCTGAGACGTATTTTGATTTTTCTAATTTTTTTATGCTCATGTGAAGGTAAAGGTAAACATGTAAGTTCAAAGTGTTATAAATGGTTTGAGAAATTCTTTTTTTATTTACTATGCTAAACTCAGTAATTATTGATCATATTTGTTTTTCCCATCTAACAGGCAACATAATTGCTAAGGGCTCTCGGTAATTGAACTTTTGCTATTTTGTGATATGTACATGAGTTCTTTCTTAGACCAAAGATGTCTCAGTATGATATTGCAGTGATGTTGGAACTTGATTAGTTGCTCTTGAGGCCTGAGCTGTGCTCATTTGCTTTGTTGTGTTTATAAGGAACAATGGCCTATAGGCTATATGTTGATGGATAAATATACTAGAGAATGCCTGGCTGTCTGGTAACAAATACTAATTTTACAAATGACTACATGGGAGAGTTATGAATCCAGGATTCTAATACTTTGGTAAATAAACAATGTTGCCATGATCAGTTGCTGAATTTCCCATACCATTTAATCTCTTAACAATTAGGTGAATATTGGTATTAATAGTATATGTCCATCCTTGCATTAATTGGTAGGAGATATGATGTTACTTGTTAAAGTCAAAATTGTATTTGGGAGCACCTACCGGGGCTAGGAGATAAGATGTTACTTGTTAAATGTTGAAATTTGTATCGAGTACCTATTTTTCTGTGAAAGCACAAAGAATAATCAAAGATTGATAAGGTACATGCTTATCAATGCTTGTTCCAGGGGACTTACGTTGTTAAAGTGGCTTATATACCAGAATGGTTTTTTAACCCTGACAATATATATGAAGTTTCTGGTTGTTTTTTAAGGATAAATGACCATAAAGTACATTGTTTTGAATCATTATTCTTTTTTTCCAACTGCAAAATCCTGCTTGTATCTATGTTTCTTCAGCAGTCTACTGATCGTGCTCCAAACTCTAAATCTGTTTGCGATCTTTCGTGCTACTAATTTGTCTAGCAAACAGTTATGTTTGGAAGCTATAATCATCAGTGTGATTTATTAGATTCTTAAATGATAAGCCCTTTTCCATAAGTGAAGCTTGATTAATTTGATTTTAGCTTCAAATCTAAATCATGTCCCATTCAGCAGACATGTAGATGAGCTCTGGAGGGATGCAAAATCTGGGAACCACACTACTTAGATGCACACCCCGCCTTGCATGAGAGATGAACACCCACTTGCAAGGCATGTGCTTGCTGATTTGGAAGTACAAAGAGGAAGGATTAATTGGACTTAGGATTATTTCTTCTGTCAAGATGAAAAACCAAAGTTGTAATATATTTGGGCATATGGACAAGGATGTGTCATTTGCAAAGTAGAAAAATTGTTTTGTTGATGAATCTTAGTGAGCAAAAAGCTTAGTGCATCTAAATTGTTATGCTAATTATTTTGCTTCTTGTAGGTCCATCTTATAGTTCTTTCTTGTTAAGGTGGTTTGTTTTATTTAATTATGTTGTAAGCCTATAGCAACGCCGGGCACGATCCTAGTAGTAGAAAGAATAGTAGAGTGCAGAGCTACGAACGAATCAAATGAGGCACCAAAGTGTTGGGACACGTGGAGGGAACTTATGCAGTTTGTGCGGTGCGGCGACCGACGAGGGGGTATGGCGGCGGCGGCGGCGGCACCGCGACGGAGGAGCAGGCGGCAGGGGTGGGGATCCTGCTGCAAATATCGATGCTGGTGCTGGCGTTCGTGCTTGGCCATCTCCGCCGCCGCAGGCTCTACTACATCCACGAGGCCAGCGCCTCCCTCCTCATCTGATTTTATATTTTTCAGCCTACATAATCTGGAAAGCTGCTTGTTTGTACTATTCCCATACTTCTCGTAAGTGCATCTTACTTGAATCATTGTCTGTTTGCCTTTGAGGAATGTAGGATTAATTGACTATTTGTTTTCAGGTACATGCTAGCTTAAGGCTTTGGTCTATCTGGCATAGTCTCAATACTTTTTACTGGAATTGTGGGTGCAACTTAATTGAGGCATTCATGGTCTCATGGATTTATTTTTCAACATTTTATCTGAAGTTGCTTGCAAGATGATGGAACTTTCATTTCAGGTGATGAAGAGATGAACATTTTCAAACTTGTCACAAGATTCCCAGCGATTCACTGCTGCCTTTTTCCATCTGCTTTCATCATTGGCAGAAACTTTTGTGTAAGTTAACACTTGGATGTATTTTTGTTTTTTATCTTTCTTTTTTTAAGAAACTATATGCATCTCTCCTGCGTATTAGAGAGAATGTGTTTTTGTTTTGAACTTTTGATAAGCATTTAAATTAACGTCTAAGCACTACATAGGTTCATTTATTTGGTATTTGATATTACTATGGAGCGTCAAAGCTGGTCCCACATTGGGTTCATATTTTTCTCAATTGTATCCTTCACCTTTTTTTTCTGATGCTGTTTTGCACTGCGCATCATGTTTCAAAACAAAGATACCTTATAATGTACATATAAATCCTTCCTATGTGATATGGTATTGCTTTTTCCTTAGCATTTGTTGTGGTTGACTGATGAAGATCTTCATATTAGTTGTGAGGTATTTTTTCAATGAGCCTTGATCAGTTCCTATTGATTGAGACCCTTGAGGGGTTTTAGTTTATTAAAAAAAATCTCATAAGCTAGAACACGAAAAGTAACCTAACAATTCAAACAGCCTAAGATATCCAATACATCCCTCTGACAGCACCACTGTCATAAAAAAACAAAAGAAAATAAAAGATCCAACAGCTGAACAGCACCCGGTGGACTTTGCAATAAAATCAGCATGGTCTGTAGAACTTAGAATAAGATAGCTTTACGAGCTTAGTGCTTCTAGGTAGGCTCTATAAGGAGATACATTTGTATTGTTTACTCAAGTTACTCTGCAACTTTTCTCATGTTCATTTATTTTGAAGGGCTGCAAATATTTTCTCGTGTGCCTACTTGCTAAATATGGTACGGCCACCCCATTGGAAAATATCCAAGCAACACCAACTAGCACTTTGGTACAGTGGTAAGCAGGCTGACAAGAATGCTCACTAATAAGTATAATATTTCTGTCGTTATGTTAAGTGTTGGTCGCTTTTTGCATGACCAGGGCTTAGAGGGGCAATGGCTTTTACACTTGCTCTTCAGTCAGTTCATGATCTTCCTGAGGGCCATGGCCAGACAATTCTGACTGTTACCATATCTATAGTTGTTCTATCAGTAAGATATCAAACTGCACTAGAAGATATATAGTAGAAGGACTTTTGAGGTTTACCGACTATTGAAAAAATCAGTGCAGGAACTAGGAAATTATGTTGGCTCTACTGACGGTGCTGCTACTGTAAAACCTTCCAATCCAGGGTACTTACGATTGGAGGCTCAACAAGCACAATGCTTGAAGCTCTACATGTGATGGGGAATAGTACTAATGATCATCATCCACCATTTGAGGTATTTTCTTTATAACAAGCAGGATATATGGTACTGTAACTCTGCCTATCAGAGTGGAATGAACTAATTAGCTTGTCCTAAACATCACATATTTAAAAACGACAGGAGTAATAATATAGCTTTTACCAACACCACATTTGCTTCAATAATATCTATACTATGATGATTGCTGGCGTAATTAAGTTTCTCTTCAATCTTCCATAAATGTCATGATTAAATTGTTGTTGGTTTGGGACAGTACAATGCACTTCAATTTTTTTGACTTATTTTTTTGCTGTTAAAATTTATATAACTGATGAGATGAGGTGGTCCTCAACATTTTGGGCTGCGTTATTTGCACTATGTTTGAGGCACATAGTTTAGCTCATAAATATGACTGGTAATGATCTCTGAGTTGTTGACTGCAGGAGCAGGACAGTTCTAACGGCAAGAATGTTGGCAATATTGAACTACATGGCGAGGTTGGCAGTACCACTGCAAGCAGGTTTAAGCTGAAACTCAGAGAGACCCAAAGATGGTAAAGTTGGATTTGTCATCAGAATAGAATCACTTTTGTTCCCGGGAGCAAGATTTCCAAAGTTGCTGATACACACTCTGCTAGTTCATCGTTACGACCTCTTTTTTCTTCCCCTCTTATGTCCTTGCAGCACACCTTCCTTCACTGCACGACAGAAACTACCTTACTCCGTTTTGTAATTCACAGAATGGCGATAGCGATGACGAGGATTAGGATCATAGTATGTTTCTTGATAGAAGACTTGGAGAATTGTGCGCCTCCAAATCCGAAGCAGATGAAGGCATGAAGCACCACGGGTACCTGGGAAGTTGCAAGACTTGGAGAACCGTGTATAATCGGCTGGACGGATGAAGTGATATTTTCCAGTTCAAAGGAGATGCATAGCAGTTTCACTCTTTGGACCTTAGACTGCACCAGTACACCAGCTAGCAAAGCAGTGAGGAAACTAAGCACTTTGTTTTTCCATTAGATTAGATTATATTAGATCCGCATGTAAACAATAGGCGGAGTGCACGTGACAAGTCAACATGCTACCGTTTTTACCAATTGCAGTTGTTTTCAGGAACACATACAATCAAAATTTGCATTCCAGCATCATGCTACGAATAGAATCAAGCCTGTGGGATCGTATACCCAACTCAGTTCCCGTTGGGCGTTGGCTGTTCCACTTGGTGCCCCAGGTTCAGGGACCAGGGTACTGATTCCGTTTGCGTTGCGAAGCAAAGCATCATTCTTTCGCTTTCCCTTTTTTTCTGTCAGCATCGAGCTAAACACGCTGGATTATAAATTTGTCGCGGAATGAGTTTACCCAGTCTGTATCTTCTTCTTTTTCTTCTTTTTTGCTGAAAAACGGCTGATGAATAAAAAGGATGCATGCCAAAACTGTTTAAAGAGTCGCGTCCGTAACTCTCTCTGCGGTAATCTGAAATGTGTTGTCTGAACACATCGCTGGAAGTTTCAAAAAAAAAAAGAAGAACACATCGCTGGCCGTTCTGTATGGGTGCGTTTGGTTGCGAGAACGAAGTGGGACGGGATGGGACGATCCCACTTCGTCCCGCGTTTGGTTGGAGGACAGGTGGGACGGGGACATCCCTACGAGGGAATATACCCTCCAGATGCGGGATGTCCCCATCCCACCAAAACGAGCGGACGGGGGCATCCCACTTCACCCCCGTCACGCGCCGTCCGCCCGCACTGGTGGAGGGGGCGAGTTTGGGCGGGGGGAGCCGCCGGCGGAGGGGCCGGTGCGGGCGAGCTCCGCCGCGGCCGACGGGCGGGAGCTCCACCGCGGCCGGCGGACGCGAGCGGGGCCGGCGGGCGCGAGCTCCACCGCGGCCGGCCGGTGGAGGAAGAAGATATCTGTTAGTATGACAGGTGGGCCCCACGAACGGTGTTAACAGAAGAAGAAAACGGTGCTCGTCCCGTCTATAGCGATTTCTCCAACCAAACAAAAAATTAGAACGGACCCATCCCATTCAACCAAACAAGAAATGGGATCATCCCATCCCGAAAAACTGGAACGGGACCGTCCCGTTCTACATTGTCTCCCAACCAAACGCACCCTATCTTCACTGCGGACGTTTGCGGACGCCTGAAAGACAACACAGGGCAATTGGCCGGTAGTTGCTTGGTAAACTACACCGACGCGCTTTCTTCTAGAAGCTTCCTGCAAGTTGCATAGCGCGGTGACAGGGTCTACTACTCTCTACCGCCGCGAAAAGGGAGGAATCCCACGGAATTGGGAAATTATTGCGATCACGACAGTTTTCGTTGGCTGAAAACATGCCGATTTCTTTTTTTTTTTTACCAATAACATGCCGATTTCGAAAAGGGATTTGTAGAAAAACGGTGCATCGTGCAAACCTTGGACCAAAAACCTTTCGTGCGTAGGATAGTCAGCAAGCAATACACGAGCTCGCAACTGCCCGTTAATCGTAAGGCAATCATGCTCCAAACCCACCTCGCTCTAGAACCTTCCAAGTCTGAAAAAACAAAGACACAACGCCCACTGACTCGTGGGCCAGGACGCCTCCCGTACGCCTTGCGGGCCCAACGGCAAGTCAGTCAACCCACCCCCCGCGGCCAGCACGCCTTCCCGTCTCTGGTAGAACATTCCAGAACCCCTCCTCTCCCCTCCCCGATAAATCCCCCACCCCCACAGGCCTCCGCATCTCGTCCCATCCCACGCTTCCGCGGTTCCCCTCAAACCCTCGTCGCCTCCTCCCAAGCACCGCTGCCCTCTCCTCGCGTTCGGAAGTAACGTCTCGCCATGGCCTCCGAGACAGAGACCTTCGCCTTCCAGGCGGAGATCAACCAGTTGCTCTCCCTCATAATCAACACCTTCTACTCCAACAAGGAGATCTTCCTCCGGGAGCTCATCTCCAACTCCTCCGATGTAAGTTTCCCCTGACCCCGACCGTGCTCTTCTGTTTGCGGTTCTAGATCTGTGCGCTAGACCCTAGCGTCGTTCAATAGATTGTGGGTTCCGCATCGTGCTCCGGATCTGGTGATGGGGGGTTATGTAGGGTTTTGTACTAGTTCGTCGTTGACTATTCAGCTTAAATCCGCGGCATATCACTTCTTAAGTAGTAAAAATATAGATCATAGTTTTGTCGGATCTCGGTTGTGTCTGTGGCATCTGTACTTGCAGGGTTTATGACTAATCTGAACGATCTGATACCCTAGTGGGAACTGTGAAAGCGTGGTTGATTTTGATAAATGTAGTCTTTGTTATGCTGGTTTTGTTTAGTACGTGCTTCAACAGCTACATGGTTAAGTTGATTGTGTGCTGATGCAGTTAATCGTGCTTATTCCAGTGCTAATCTAGAATGTACAAATGAAAGCATGATTGGTCTTGATAAACTTTATCTAGTCTCGCTAGATTAAGAGTGTTGGTTTATGCTGGGAAGGTAGAAGGCTTTGTAGTGGGTGCTTCAACAACTACATGGTTAAATTGATTGTGTAGCGGTTAATCATGTTTATATAGTGCAGTGCTTATATAAATAGCTGGTCACCCTATTCTGGCAGAGCAACCTCCAGATATTAGTTAAAGCTGTGCAAGTTTCATTTAATACTTTCTAAGCACTTTATTATATTCTATATACTGAATGATGTACGAATCCAACCCTGAACTTGTATTTTTGTGGGCTTTTACAGGCCTTGGACAAGATCAGGTTTGAGAGCTTGACGGACAAGAGCAAGCTCGATGCCCAGCCAGAGCTGTTCATCCACATTGTTCCTGACAAGGCCTCCAACACTCTGACAATCATTGACAGTGGTATTGGTATGACCAAGTCAGATCTGGTGAACAACCTTGGTACCATTGCACGGTCAGGCACAAAGGAGTTCATGGAGGCTCTGGCTGCTGGTGCTGATGTGTCTATGATCGGTCAGTTTGGAGTTGGTTTCTACTCTGCCTACCTTGTTGCTGAGAGAGTTGTTGTGACCACCAAGCACAACGATGATGAGCAGTACGTGTGGGAGTCTCAGGCTGGTGGATCCTTCACCGTCACACGTGATACCTCTGGGGAGCCCCTTGGCAGGGGTACCAAGATGACCCTCTACCTCAAGGATGATCAGGTATAGCAGAAACTTCCCGGATTAGTGCTTGCTGTGTGTTAATAGTATTGGTGATGCTGCCATAGCCAGTTGTTTACTGTTTTATAAGATTATTTGTATAGTGCTGCTGCTTTTTGGCCATGGTTCAATTATGCAATATTAGTTTGTGCTGATGATACGGTGAGCTGACTTGAAACCATATATAACTATGATATGTTTGGTTTGTTAACTGACTGTAAATGTGGATGAGGTTAGAAGTTGGTTCAATCTTGTAGGATCATTTGAGATATTGCTGTTAGATAATGTGTTTCCCAGATTGGTAGGAACAATGTAGCATGCTAGTTTTTAATCATAGTCTGTTTCTTTTTCTGGAATGACTGCGCGATAAACATGTGTTCTTCTGGAATGCTATTTTTAAGTATAGTGTAACTGAAATTCTGACCATTATTTTGGGATTATGTCAAGACGTTGATGTACTGATAATAACTGTATTAAGTTTGCTGTTGTACTGAACCTTTAGGATTTTCTGAAGATTTAAGTATCTGAAAGTAATTCTGTCATTTTGTACTCTCTTATAATTTTTTTCTATTTTCTGCAGTTGGAGTACCTTGAGGAGCGACGCCTCAAGGATCTGATCAAGAAGCACTCTGAGTTCATCAGCTACCCCATCTCTCTCTGGACTGAGAAGACCACTGAGAAGGAAATTTCTGATGATGAGGATGAGGAAGAAAAGAAGGATGAGGAGGGCAAGGTTGAGGATGTTGATGAGGAGAAGGAAGAGAAAGAGAAGAAAAAGAAGAAGATCAAGGAGGTTTCTCACGAGTGGCAATTGGTCAACAAGCAGAAGCCTATCTGGATGAGGAAGCCTGAGGAGATCACCAAGGAAGAGTACGCTGCTTTCTACAAGAGCTTGACCAACGACTGGGAGGAGCATCTTGCCGTGAAGCACTTCTCTGTTGAGGGTCAGCTTGAGTTCAAGGCTGTCCTCTTTGTACCCAAGAGGGCCCCCTTCGACCTCTTCGACACCAGGAAGAAGCAGAACAACATCAAGCTCTATGTGCGCCGTGTCTTCATCATGGACAACTGTGAGGAGCTGATCCCAGAGTGGCTGAGCTTTGTCAAGGGCATCGTTGACTCTGAGGACCTTCCCCTCAACATCTCCCGTGAGACCCTCCAGCAGAACAAGATCCTCAAGGTTATCCGCAAGAACCTGGTGAAGAAGTGCATTGAGCTCTTCTTCGAGATTGCTGAGAACAAGGAGGACTACAACAAGTTCTATGAGGCCTTCTGCAAGAACCTCAAGCTTGGCATCCACGAGGACTCCCAGAACAGGACCAAGATCGCTGAGCTCCTGAGGTACCACTCCACCAAGAGCGGTGATGAGCTGACTAGCCTCAAGGACTATGTGACGAGGATGAAGGAGGGCCAGAGCGACATCTACTACATCACTGGTGAGAGCAAGAAGGCTGTGGAGAACTCCCCCTTCCTTGAGAAGCTGAAGAAGAAGGGCTATGAAGTCCTGTACATGGTGGATGCAATTGATGAGTATGCCATTGGCCAGCTGAAGGAATTTGAGGGCAAGAAACTCGTCTCTGCCACTAAGGAGGGCCTGAAGCTTGATGAGACTGAGGACGAGAAGAAGAGGCAGGAGGAGCTCAAGGAGAAGTTTGAGGGCCTCTGCAAGGTGATTAAGGAGGTGCTGGGTGACAAGGTTGAGAAGGTGGTGGTCTCTGACCGTGTGGTGGACTCCCCCTGCTGCCTGGTCACTGGTGAATATGGCTGGACTGCCAACATGGAGAGGATCATGAAGGCCCAGGCCCTGAGGGACTCCAGCATGTCCGGATACATGTCCTCCAAGAAGACCATGGAGATCAACCCTGAGAATGCCATCATGGAGGAGCTCCGCAAGCGTGCTGAGGCTGACAAGAACGACAAGTCTGTGAAGGACCTTGTCATGCTGCTGTTCGAGACTGCGCTCCTCACCTCTGGCTTCAGCCTTGACGACCCCAACACCTTCGGCAGCCGCATTCACCGCATGCTCAAGCTGGGCCTGAGCATCGACGAGGACGAGACCCCGGAGGCTGACACCGACATGCCCCCTCTGGAGGACGACGCTGGTGAGAGCAAGATGGAGGAGGTCGACTAAGCGCGCCCGGGTGCAACTTTTGAGTCTGAGTTAGCTTAGCTGTTCTGGTTATCCCTGAAAGTTGAGTTGTCGGTGTGTTTTGTGTGGTACTTTTCCTAGCCTGCAATGCGTGGGGCTAGATGCTATGGTGCCGTGGATTATCGAACTGCGTAGGTTAAGTATCGGTGGTATAATAGTGTTATTATTAACCTGCTGTCTTCGAATTACTGTTTTTTCTCGCTTTGCAATCTGTTCTTTTAGGAAACGGTCGGTAACGATAATATACATAAAGGATTAACCGAAATTTTGCCGGTTTCACTAGTATTAAACTAATCAGTGGCAACTAATAAGAAATTGAAAAACTCATTTAATATGGTTATTGGAGATGATATTATTTATATGAAAACAATTTCAAACGTGCTCTGGTAGGTGGTAAATGAGTTAGAGATTTTCTGTTGCAAATTTCATCCCTATTTTTGTATCACTTTCTTTTCTTAAGCTCAATTTATCCACTTTACTTTCACTTGCAGTGCATTTTTTTAGTAGTTGATCCGAATTAACTGGGCATTTGCGAGTTTTGCGGATTCAGCTGTGGCTTTTCAAGCCGAGAGGTTAATAAAATTTGGCCCCAGCCTCTGCGTTGATTACCACTAGGCAGTGGTCTGCACTTGTGATTGTATGTGGATATGTTACACCAAAAAAAGATTTGGTGGCTGATCAGTGTGCATATGATCGTGTAAATCCAGCAATGATGTGCATTAGCCATGTTAATGGGGAGTATTTCATATAAAAAAGGTAATACAAACCATTAAAAAAGTGGGTAGTAGTACTTAACATATAAAATTAGAGTGTGGTAGCACCATGATGCAATAAACTTAGCCATTTTAATGAAGTACTTTATATATGAACATAGGGCTCCTCTATCCTAAATTATTAATCATTTCGGTTGTGCATAATAAAATTTATAAATTTAGAAAAATCAAAACAGCTAATACTAATTTGGGCTGGATAGAGTATAATATCTGACGTAACATTTACTTTATAGATGAATTATGGGTTCTACAATGTATGACTAGCATTTTCAAAGTAATATGCAAGGATGCAGCAATTTTCATCAGTGTTACCAGAACTATTTTCTAATAACACACATAGTTTTATTACTCGAATGTGATGGCCAACAAACTGGAGACAATAGGAGTTGTGGTTCAGATGATACTCCCTCTATTTATGAATGCAAGGCATATTTTAATCCATGAAAAGTTACTAACCTCAGTCAAATCACGTTTAGTGCAGTAATAAAGTAACATCAATAGATTGTCTTGATGATGAGATTAACTACTTAGTAGCGATTGCCAAAATGTTGCAAGAGAAACTAGGAGCCAATATATACTTCGGAAGACTTTTTGCCTATCAAAATACATCCACAATTTATTGGTAGCTTCATTACTTCAGTGATGGACTGCGGGCCTGCACCTCCAAATCTAAAGCAGATGCAGCACCACATGTACCTGGGGAGTAAGATTTGGAGAACCGTGTATAATCCGCTAGAATTTTTAGTTCAAAGAAAATAATTAGCAGTTTCATACTATTTTACTACCTTAGGCCGCGCCAGTACACCGGCTAGCAAAATAGTGAGGAAACTAAAGCTAGAGCACCTTATTTTTTCCATTACACACTAGATTTGATTAAACCCACATGTAAACGATAGATGGAGTGCGCGCAACAAGTCCAGATGTTACCATTTACCAATTGCGCGCATGGAACCAAAATTTGCATCCCAAATTCAAATTACTAATAAAAGCTATCAAGCCTGGGATCGTGTACCCAGCTCCGTTCATGTTGGGCGTTGGCTGTTCCACCTGGTCCCCCGGTTCAGGGAATAGGCTCGCGCTGCGAAGGAAAGGATTGTTTTTTCGCTTTCTCCTTTTATGTCTGCAACTTAGCATTCAGCTATAAGTACATTGAATTATAAGCTATTGCAAAATAAGTCTACTATATGATTATATTTTTTTTTCTTTTGCTTTTTTTTCTGAGGATACAAACTGCATAGGGCTAAAAAGAATTCACGTCAAAATTGGTTTATAGCGGTGTGTAGGAGGGTTCACGTAATCTGAAATGTGTTTGTTTGACACATCACTCGCCGTTCTGTATATTCATTATCAGTGTGGTTGTTACGAACTCCTAAAATGGAAAGACAATTAGATGGTAATCTTTTGGTAAAGTACACTTATATTTCCTTCCAGAAGCTTCCCTGCAAGTTGCATTAAATAGAGACAGTGTCTACTATCTCCCGTTCTTAAACGGAGCAGAAATTTCACAGAATTTGGAAATTATTGCGATCACGACAGTCGACAGACGTATTATCAAAGCTCCCAAACGCAACTCAAAACACGAGAAAAAGTTCGTGCAAATCTTATACTGGACTCTTCATTATTTTTTTCAAAACAAAAAACCTTTCGTAAATCAAGCAATACACGAGCTCGTAGATGGACCTGCCAACTGCCCGTTAATCGTAAGGTAAATCATGCTCTAAACCCACCTCGCTCTAGAACCTTCCAAGTCTGAAAAAAGAAAGACACAACGCCCACTGACTCGTGGGCCACGGGGCCTCCAGCCCCAGCACGGCTGGGCCTAGAAGACTTCGGCCCAACGGGAAGTCAGTCAACCCGCCCCCAATATATCACCCCACAGGGCACCCGCCTGGCCGCCTCCCCATCTCATCTCAGGCTCCCTCGGTTTCCCCCAAACCCTCGTCGCCTCCTCCCAAGCGCCGCCGCCCTCTCCTCGCGTTCGGAAGCAAGGTCTCGCCATGGCCTCGGAGACGGAGACGTTCGCCTTCCAGGCGGAGATCAACCAGCTGCTCTCCCTCATCATCAACACCTTCTACTCCAACAAGGAGATCTTCCTCCGGGAGCTCATCTCCAACTCCTCCGATGTAAGTTTCCCCCCTACCCGCTCGTGCTCTTCTGTTTGCGGCTCTAGATCTGTGCGCTAAGCCCTCGTGTCGTTCAATGGATCGGTGGGTTCCGCATCGTACTTCGGATCTGGTGATAGGGGGTTATATAGGGTTTTGTGCTAGTTCGTGGTTGACTATTCAGCTTAAATCCACGACATATCAACCTGTACTTCTGAAGTCGTAAATAGTAATTTTGTCAGATCTCGGCTGTGTCTGTGGCATCTGTACTTGCAAGGTTTATGACTAATCTGAACGATCTGAAACCCTAGCGAGAACCGTGAGAGCGTGATTGATCTTGATAAATGTAATCTTTGCTAGGCTGGTTTATTGTAGTACGTGCTTCAACAGCTACATGGTTAAGTTGATTGCGTGTTGATGCAGTTAATTGTGTTTATTGCAGTGCTAATCTTGAATGTACAAATGCAAGCATGATTGGTCTTGACAAAATAAATTTATCTGGTCTTCCTATGTCAGAATGGATTATGCTGGGAAGGTAGAAGGCTTTGTAGTTGGTGCTTCAACAACTACATGGTTAAATTGATTGTGTGTAGTGGTTACTCGTGTTTAGTGCAGTAAATACCTTGTTACCCTATTCTGACAGAATAACCTCCTGATAAATAATAATAGTGAAAGCTGTGCACGTTTCATTTAATTACTTTGTAAGCACTGAATGATGTATCAATCCAACCCTGAATGTTTTTGTGGGCTTTGACAGGCCTTGGACAAGATCAGGTTTGAGAGCTTGACGGACAAGAGCAAGCTCGATGCCCAGCCAGAGCTGTTCATCCACATTGTTCCTGACAAGGCCTCCAACACTCTGACAATCATTGACAGTGGTATTGGTATGACCAAGTCAGATCTCGTGAACAACCTTGGTACCATTGCACGGTCAGGAACAAAGGAGTTCATGGAGGCTCTGGCTGCTGGTGCTGATGTGTCTATGATCGGTCAGTTTGGAGTTGGTTTCTACTCTGCCTACCTTGTTGCTGAGAGAGTTGTTGTGACCACCAAGCACAACGACGATGAGCAGTACGTGTGGGAGTCTCAGGCTGGTGGATCCTTCACCGTCACACGTGATACCTCTGGGGAGACCCTTGGCAGGGGTACCAAGATGATCCTCTACCTCAAGGATGATCAGGTATAGCAGAAACTTCCCGGATTAGTGCCTGTGGTGTGTTAATTACTATTGGTGATGCTGCCATAGTTATTTACTGTTTTATAGGATTATTTAGATACAGCTGATGCTTTTTGGTCGTACCTTTGTTGAAATCACACGGTTCCATTATGCTATGTTAGTTTGTGGTGCTGATCTGTTGGGAAGCTGAATTGAAAGCATATATAGCTCCAATATGTTTGGTTTGTTATAACTAACTGTAAATGTGGATTACATTAGATTCACTCTTAGAGGATCATTTGGGATATTGCTGTTAGATAACGCATTTCCCTGATTGGTAAGAACAATGTAGCATGCTATTTATCTAATCGTAGTCTTTTTTTGGAATAACTTTGCTCTTCAGATACTATAATTATAGAGAAACTGAAATTTTGTTTTGCATGTGTGTCTAGTTATGACATTATTTTGGGATTATATCAACAAGTTGATGTACAGTGATAATCATTAACTGTCTTAAATTTACTGTTCTACTGAATATTTGAGTTTTTGACGTTTGAATATCTGAGAGTAATTCCATCAGTTTGAACACTCTCTTATAATTTTCTTCTATTTTCTGCAGTTGGAGTACCTTGAGGAGCGACGCCTCAAGGATCTGATCAAGAAGCACTCTGAGTTCATCAGCTACCCCATCTCTCTCTGGACTGAGAAGACCACTGAGAAGGAGATTTCTGATGATGAGGATGAGGAAGATAAGAAGGATGAGGAGGGCAAGGTTGAGGATGTTGATGAGGAGAAGGAAGAGAAAGAGAAGAAAAAGAAGAAGATCAAGGAGGTTTCTCACGAGTGGCAATTGGTCAACAAGCAGAAACCTATCTGGATGAGGAAGCCTGAGGAGATCACCAAGGAAGAGTACGCTGCTTTCTACAAGAGCTTGACCAACGACTGGGAGGAGCATCTTGCCGTGAAGCACTTCTCTGTTGAGGGTCAGCTTGAGTTCAAGGCTGTCCTCTTTGTACCCAAGAGGGCCCCCTTCGACCTCTTCGACACCAGGAAGAAGCAGAACAACATCAAGCTCTATGTGCGCCGTGTCTTCATCATGGACAACTGTGAGGAGCTGATCCCAGAGTGGCTGAGCTTTGTCAAGGGCATCGTTGACTCTGAGGACCTTCCCCTCAACATCTCCCGTGAGACCCTCCAGCAGAACAAGATCCTCAAGGTCATCCGCAAGAACCTGGTGAAGAAGTGCATTGAGCTCTTCTTCGAGATTGCCGAGAACAAGGAGGACTACAACAAGTTCTACGAGGCCTTCTGCAAGAACCTCAAGCTTGGCATCCACGAGGACTCCCAGAACAGGACCAAGATCGCTGAGCTCCTGAGGTACCACTCCACCAAGAGCGGTGATGAGCTGACTAGCCTCAAGGACTATGTGACAAGGATGAAGGAGGGCCAGAGCGACATCTACTACATCACTGGTGAGAGCAAGAAGGCTGTGGAGAACTCCCCCTTCCTTGAGAAGCTGAAGAAGAAGGGCTATGAAGTCCTGTACATGGTTGATGCAATTGATGAGTATGCCATTGGCCAGCTGAAGGAATTTGAGGGCAAGAAACTCGTCTCTGCCACTAAGGAGGGCCTGAAGCTGGATGAGACTGAGGACGAGAAGAAGAGACAGGAGGAGCTCAAGGAGAAGTTTGAGGGCCTCTGCAAGGTGATTAAGGAGGTTCTGGGTGACAAGGTTGAGAAGGTGGTGGTCTCTGACCGTGTGGTGGACTCCCCGTGCTGCCTGGTCACTGGTGAGTATGGCTGGACCGCCAACATGGAGAGGATCATGAAGGCCCAGGCGCTGAAGGACTCCAGCATGTCCGGATACATGTCCTCCAAGAAGACCATGGAGATCAACCCTGAGAACGCCATCATGGATGAGCTCCGCAAGCGTGCTGAGGCTGACAAGAACGACAAGTCTGTTAAGGACCTTGTCATGCTGCTGTTTGATACTGCGCTCCTCACCTCTGGCTTCAGCCTCGATGACCCCAACACCTTTGGCAGCCGCATCCACCGAATGCTAAAGCTAGGCCTGAGCATCGACGAGGACGAAACCCCGGAGGCTGACAGTGACATGCCCCCTCTTGAGGACGATGCCGGTGAGAGCAAGATGGAGGAGGTCGACTAAGCGCTGCTTGGTGGTTTTCTCGAGTCGAGAGCTTAGTTATTCTGGTTATTCCTGAACCTTGAGTTTTTTGTTTATTTTGTGGGGTGCTACTTTTCCTAGCCTGCATCTGCATGCGTGGTGCTAGGGTTATCGAACTGCGTACGTTAGTTGTCGGTGGTATAGTAGCATTATTATTATCCTGTTATCTTCTAACTTCTGTTTCTTCTCGTTTGCATTCTGTTTTTCGTGTCACTTTTTTCTTAAGCTTCTATCCGTTTTACTTTCACTTGCACCGCATTATTTTAATAGTTGATTTGAATTAATTAGGGCATTTGCGTGTTTTGTGGTTTTGCAATCCGGCAGGTTAATAAAATTTGCCCCGGCCTCTGCAGTGATTACCAGGCAGTGGTCTCGATATCTTACAGAAAAAAGATTTGTTGGTTAATCTGTGTGCATCTGATCTTGTGAATCCAACAAGAATATGCACAAGATAGAATCAAGAGTGCTAGCAGTGTAGCACATTGTGACATGCTGACACGCAAACTCGGGGGGCAATGTTACGGGGACTATTAATAACTAGGATGATCAGCGCGCTTCGCCGCGCCTGTATCCAGTGCGCTGGAGATATTGAGGGGATCCTCTAAAAAAAGGGGTTTTCTAAATGCAGCGGATGATGCAGGAAAACGGTACTTCAAACTTGTGATGCCAAGAATCAGTAGCTTTTTTATGTAAAAAAGTATAATTAGCTTATCTAATTAGCACAACAGTCGTCATCCAAAAACAAACTCATCATTCATGTATGTACCCAACAAATGAGATGAAAGAACTTAAAATGTTACAATAGTTACAACAATCATGTCATAGAGACGCGTCGGTCTCATCCATTAAACAGTCACAATCTAAAGATTAGGAATACACCATATAAAGAGTCTTTCAAGGAAAACGCATATGTCCTCGTAGTCAGAAGGGGAAACTCCTTCCTATTTTTTTTATTCTAGATCCATTTAATTAGCTTCCACGGGAAGTTGAATCCAGGCTTACTAGTACTACTTAGGCATTCTAACCACTAAGCTAGAGACCATTTCGCAGCAGAGAACAAACTTACATTTTGTTAAAGAGCAATCCTCCATGCATTTATGTATTATTCAATCTCAGTATGGTGTCTGACTTTTAAACACTCAGCTGAAAAGTGCCAATAAGCTTGATCAAACTTAGTAAACAACTATCATTGCTTAAAACCAAAAAGGTGTAAAAATTGAAATGATAGGTAGGTGATTGCTTTTATGTGTATATGATAAGCTCCATTTTCATTCCAATAGCTGACATAATCATTACCCAGATGTGTGGAGTAGTTGTGGGGTAAATGGGTTAACATAGCTTTATAGCTGCTGTTCGTTTGTGCTGGCTGCATAAGCAGCTGCAGCTGCACGCCTGCACGGGACAGCAGGTCCACAATTCAGACTCAGAATGCTTGCTTGGCTATTGCAGCTGCAGTCGCGGCGTTGCAGCAGCAATCTCTACCGAACGGGCTCATATTTAATAGAGCCCTAGAATAGCACACAATTTCGCACAGATATAGAACAACTTAAAAGTAGCTAAAATTTTCTGCTGAATGGATCAATATAGTTGGTAAAGAAGGAAACGTGTTATAGCAGATCTACTAAGGCACATATTACTTGAAGTTACAGAATTGGAAAATAGAATTAACTATCTCCTGTTGGGCGTTGGCTGTTCCATCTGGTCCCCCGGTTTCAGGATCAGGGTATTGATTCCGTTCGCTCTGCAAAGAAAAGGATAATTTTTCGCTTTTCCTCTTTTTTTGTCAGCAACTTAGCATCCAGCAATAAATATGCTGAATTACAATCTGTTGCAAAATAAGTTTACCCTATCATTGCCTTAATTTTTTCTTTTGCTTTTTTTCGAGGATACCCATAAAAACTGCAGGGGCTAAAAAGGACGCACATTAAAATTGGTTTATAGCTGCATGTGGTAACAAGAGTTCTGCCGCGATCTGAATGTGTTTGACTGAACGCATCACTCGCCATTCTGTATCTTCATTATCGGTGCAGTTTTTTTGGACTTTTGAAAGCAAGCATATGACAATTGGACAGTAGTCACTTAGTAAGTTAGTAGTTTGTTTTGCGAACCTAGTAAGTTAGTAGTTAACTACACCTATATTCCCTTCATAAACTCCCCTGCAAGTTGCATAAAAAAAGGAGACAAGGTCTACTCTCTCCCGATGCTAAAAGGGAGGATAAATTCCACGAAATTTGAAAATTATTGTGATCACGATAGTCTTACTATTAGTGCTTCCAAACGCAAAGTTTTCTCTAGCTGAAAACACCTTATACTGGACTCTCTTTTTTTTTTCCAAACAAAAACCCATCCCCCTCCACCACGGCGGCTGCCATCGCTGTCTTTCTCGCGACCACCGCGTTCGGGACTGTAGAGATCCTATACGCTGCCGCTTTTGTCGTGGGTCTGGGCACCGCGGCTACGCTTGCCCCATGGCGTTCCCACGTGAGCAGACTCCCCACCCGCGCCGCCGTCCCACAATCCCACTCCCCGCGTCACGTGTGCCAATCAACGCGGTCCCCTTCCTCCCCCGCAGTTCGCCTCCGCCTTCCGCCACGCCAACGCCTCCGCCCACCCCGCTCAACCTCCCTCCTTTCACCACGGCCTTCGACCTGCTGCGTATGCTTGCCTCCACAAGCCATGCCCCCGCGGTCGCGGAGCGTGTGGCTGAACCGCGCCACCTTGCCACGGAGGAGGGGCCGTTCTACCTCGGTGACCTCTTCCGCGAGCCCCTGGACAAGGGCAAGCGCGTGGCGCTTGGTGAACCCTCCTCCCCCCAGCTCCGCGCGTCGCGTGCCATTCCTAAAGCACGCGACATCCGTGTCGTTGGCGTCGCCTCTCCGCGTCGCGCGTCTGGTGCCAACACGCCCGTCCCCGGGTGCTCGCCTCCCCTGACGCCGCCGCCGGGACTCGCTGCGCCTGTGGACCCAGTGTATCCGCGGAGGGGCGCGTCCAACGCTTCGGCGAGCATGTCCAACGGCGAGGCCAACAGCGCCCTGGAGGAGGAGTCGGTAGACAACGACGCCTTCGACGACGGCCCCGACTACCTGGAGGTCTGGGTCAACGAAGGTGACTGGGACCACGCCTCCCGCTTTGCCTTTGTTTACGTGGACCCCCTGGCTGCTGCAGCGGCCCCCTCCCCTCTGATCCACGCCGCGCTCCATGTCGCGGCGCCGCACATGCGCTTCCAGCTGCTCCCGTCGCCGCGTGGCGTGGCGCTGCTGCACTTTGGCTCTCCCGCGGCGCGGGAGATGGCAATGGACGTGCAGCCGGTGCATATTAACGACGCCACTGTCACGCTTGAGCGCGCGGAGGAAACTGATGATCGCTTCGTTCGTGAGCCAGAGTGGCTTGCGCACGTTGCCATCTGGAATCTGCCTCCTGAGCACTGGTCGGTCGAGCAGGTGCGTGACATCCTACGCTGCGTCGGTACCCTTGTGGAAGTGGATCCCTTTTGCAGCCCTGGCTTCGACCGTTCCTGCATGCGTGTGGTGATTGAGCTGCAGCACCCTCATCTCCCCAGCCGCCTCGGAGTCCACACCCCGAGCGGCCGCGGTGTCGTTCTGCGCCTGGGCGGTCTGACCTTCTGGCCGCGCGAGCAGCAGTTCGACGAGGCGGGGGACTAGATCCCGTTCTTTGGCCCAACTCCGCCACCACTGCCACCTCCTCAAAACAACGACCTGCACCCCCCTCTGCCGCCTAACAACCCAGCGCCTCCGCCCCCACCAGCCGCATACCCGCCCGAGCAGCGGCATCCCACGCCGCTACACCCAGCTTCGTTCACTGGCGCCTCCATCCTCTGCCACGGCTTCATAAATCCTTTACCCCTACCGCCCCTGCCCGCTTTCCCCATCCTGATCCAGTTACCCCCCACAGACACCAGCGGAGACCTGGGGAGCTATGGCGCCAGACCGGTCCCGCTCCTTACCTGGCGCCCCGCTGCGCCTGAGCCATGCCTGCCACCCACGCCTCCCAACACGCCGTTGCCAGCACACTCTCCCATGCCACCTCTCGGCACTGCTGCGCCCTCCCCTCCAACCCCGCCACCTGCAACATCAGATGCGCCCCCCCGCTGCCCATCTCGCCCACCCCTCCGCAAACGCCACAGCGCCCGCCTGGCAGCAAAAGAAGATGGAAAATTCGTGGATGCCACTTCCAAAGCAGCCCAGCTCAAAGCTCTCCGTGATAGCCTCGCGCTCTGTTCGTCTGCAGTTCAAGCCCATGTTGCCAAGAAGAAGCTGTTGACGAGGAAGAAGAAGCCAATCTCTGGAGCGGACTTAGTGAAGCTTGCCGATGCTATTGGGCTCGGTCAGGAGACGGCCAAGGCTCTGTACTGGGTCCTTGCTATCGGGAAGGCCACTACCGCTCAGCTGAACAAGGTGCTTGATGCTCTTGATGCCTGAACTCAAGAAGGCTTGTGCTTGTTTCTGCTGCTTGCCCGCTCTTTGCAGAAACACCAGTTATCTGCCGCCTGTGTGATTCTGATGTTACTTCGCCATGGCTCTAGTGTTTGGTCTTCCAGTGTCTTAGCTCTTTGTCTTGTGCCTTTAGTTGATGTTCTTCTGCTCCTGTTCTGGTGTTGTAATCGTACCTATGAATCTTAGTTTGAGTTCCTTTTCCCTTCTATCCTGGAATGTTCATGGCCTCGGAGATCCGCACAAGTGCACTGTTGCTAAGGACTCTATTTCCTCCTCGCATTCTAGCATTGTATGTTACAGGAATCCAAGCTGCGTGGCCTGGATGGCCTCAAAGCTCGTTCCTTCCTGCCTCCAACCATCACCGCCTTCCGCTGTGTTGATGCTTCAGACACGCGTGGTGGAATAATCACTGCGTGGGATCCGTCGATGTTCACCTTAGATTCTTTCATCACTCGACGCCATACTCTTACTACTTTCCTTTCCTCCACGGCCTCAAACTACTCCTTCGCTGTTACTAACGTCTATGCTCCCGCGGACCATCGCGACTCTCTGTCCTTCCTTGAAGACCTGCATGAACTCGCCCAGCACGTTACTGGGAGCTGGGCGTTGGTGGGAGACTTCAACCTAACTAGGAGTGGCCAAGAAAACAGCAACGGCTCCTCCCATCACGCCCTCTGCGATGCCTTCAATGCTACTATCGACGGGCTCTCCCTCCTTGACCTGCCTCTCCTAGACCGCCTTTTCACCTGGTCCAACCACCGCGATTCCCCTACTCTCACCCGCCTCGACCGCGCTCTCTTCAACCTAGCGATGAGCACAACCTTCCCGAACTCCTCCCTGTGTTCCTTACCAAAACCCACCTCTGATCACACCCCTCTCCTCCTTCAAATGTCCACCTCTATCCCGAAAGCCAACGTCTTCCGTTTTGAAAACTCCTAGCTTAAGGATATAAACTACCTCCCTACCATCCTGCTAGCTTGGGCTCAGAACGGTGACTCTGATGCGGCTAGCGCGATTGCTCATGCGCTCAAGACAGTCCGCTGTGCGTCTAAGGCCTGGGCGCGATGTAAGCGCGCTCCTCCCGCTCTCCCCTCCAACTGTAAATTTGTCATATATTTGCTTGATGTGTTCGAAGACTTCCGCTGTCTTTCTCCAGGCGAAGCGCTGCTGCGTCAGGCGTGTCAAGGCAGGCTTGCACTGGTGCTGCGCGAACGGGCCGCGTTCTGGAAACAACGTGGCAAGTTCCGCGCTATGCGGGAAGGCGATGCGAACACGCAGTTTTTCCACGCGCAGGCCACCCTCCGGCTGCGCCGGAATAACATCCGTGCCCTAAACATCAACAGGGTGGTGCTGAGCTCACACCAGGAGAAGATGACAGCTCTCACGGTACACCTCCGGAGCTTGCTTGACGAGCGCGCGGTGAACCTGAGCGGGGTCGACATCGCATCCTTGTACTCAGGCTTGCCGCGCGCGGCGAGCGCGCCGCTCCTTGCTCCCTTCACCGAAAGTGAAGCGCGAGCTACTGTCCGCGCGATGAACAGGACAAGCTCACCGGGCCCCGACGGGTTCGGCCCCTCCTTCTATGCCGCTGCTTGGGACACAGTACGGCACACGGTGATGGCGCTCACGCAGGCGTTCTAGGAAGGGACTGCCGAGCTCGAGTGTATCAACCGTGCCTATATTGTCATGATACCGAAGAATGAGGCAGCGATGTCGCCGGGCGACTACAGGCCGATCTGCCTGCAAAATTGCTCCCTCAAGATAGTCTCCAAAATGATGACTTCACGGCTCTAGTGTCAGATCTCCAAGCTGGTTGACCCAGACCAAACAGGCTTCATCAAGGGGCGTTCAATCTCTGAAAATTTCATCTATGCAACTGAGTTGATCCAATGCTGCCACAAACGAAAACTGCGTACTGTGGTCCTGAAGCTGGACTTTGCAAAAGCATTTGATTCAGTCGATTGGCGCTGCCTGGCTGCCGTTCTCGCCACTCGGGGGTTCCCTGCGCAATGGACTGCGTGGACCCTCTCGCTGCTGCACAGCTCCAAGCTAGCGGTGCTGATGAATGGAGTGCCTGGGCCATGGTTTCCCTGCAAACGCGGTCTTCGACAGGGTGATCCACTGTCTCCTTACCTGTTCCTGCTCGTTTCAGATGTGCTCCAGCAAATGATCAAGCAAGACCGCATGATACTCCACCCGGCCAGCTCTGACCAACTGTGCCCGGTGTTACAGTATGCGGATGATACATTGATCCTCTTGCAGGCCGGCCGTGATAGTGTGGTGGCCCTGAAGCGAGTGCTGGAACATTTCTCTGATCTCACTGGGTTGCACATAAACTTTGGCAAAAGCACAATGGTTCCTATGAATGTTGACACACATCTGGTAACTGCCTTGCAGCAGGTCCTTGGTTGCCAACTTGGCTCGTTTCCTCAAACTTACTTGGGTCTCCCCTTATCAAATGAGAAGCTCAAACTCTCGGCCTTCACCCCTCTGATTGCCCGGGCAGATCGACGGCTCAATGGATGGCGCGCCTGCCTTCTCAACTCCACGGGGCGAGCTGTGCTGATAAACAGTGTCATGGATAGCCAGTTGACGTATGCAATGTCCATTCTCCTCCTCCTCCCCCTAGCGTGGTGGATGCTTTAAACCATCGACGACAAAGTTTTCTTTGGGATGGAGAGGATACGGTCAGTGGTGCTCAGTGTCTTGTCGCCTGGGAACATGCCTGCCAGCCGAAAGAGCAAGGGGGGCTAGGCATCACGGAGCTTGGCGCGAAGAACCAAAGTTTGCTGCTGAAGCTTCTACACCGCATCTTCCGGCCCGGGGAGTCCTCCTAGGCGCGGTGGGTACGTGAAAGAATTGATCTAGCCTCGCTACAAGGAACCCTGGAAGGTGTCCATTGGACAGCACTGGGCAGCATGCTACCGCTATACCGTGTTGTCACGAGCTCTGAAGTTGGCAATGGCGAGAGCACGAGCTTCTGGCATGACAGATGGCTATCTGCTGGCCGTCTGGCTGCACTGTATCCCGCTCTGTACTCCCATGCTACACAACCGGAAGCCTCGGTGTCGCAGGTCATTGCCGACGGGATCCCCAGGCACCTAATGCCCAGGCGGACCCATGCGGCTGCTGCTGAATTGGCCGACCTGAACCTCAGGATTGGCCATATTGCCCTGAGCAGTGCTGAAGACCAACGGCACAGCACTTTGGCCCCGCCAAACGCGCCCTTCCAATCTGGTGCTGCCTACAATAAGATCATGGAAGCAACCGGGTCCCCTACCTGCAACTTTGCCAAATTCGTTTGGTCCAACCGAGCACCCCCTCGAGTGTATTTCTTCGCCTGGCTGATGGTTCAGGAATGGATTGCCGTGCAAATCTTGTCAAGAAGCACATCCTCTCTGACCCGGCGTGTGCGCTATGTGGCCAGCCAGAAGATTGCGATCACCTGATCCTTCACTGCCGCTTTGCTGCTCAAGTCTGGTCGGCGCTGTCCGCGGATACAACTGAGGTCTCGGTTCGATGTCTGTGGAACATTCCCCGCCCCACGACGGTGCCGCGGCGCCACTACTCCAGTTTCATTCTTCTCATCTGTTGGTTGCTATGGAAATCCCGCAATGAGCTTGTTTTCCAGAACATTACCCCGTCGTTTGGGCGCTTCTGGCTCGCATGCCGCGATGAAGCCCGGCTATGGAGCCACCGACTAAAGGTCGAGGATCGTCAGATAGCGGATGCCTGGTGTTTACTTTTTTGTTCAATGTAAACTAATGTAATCTCCATCCCCCGCCCTATTTTTTGCTTAAGATCTAATGTACTTGCATTTGGCCGACCTTCAGGCCCTATAATGAAATCAGGTGGGGCACTCCCCCGTTGACCTTCAAAAAAAAACCTTTCGTGCGTACTACGATAGTTAGTGAGCAATACACGAGCTCGTAGATGGACCTGCCAACTGCCCGTTAATCGTAAGGCAATCATGCTCCAAACCCAGCTCGATCTAGAACCAGTCTGAAAAAAACAGAGTCAAAGACACAACGCCACTGGCTCGTCGGGCCAAAAGAAGGAACTCAGCCCCGGCACTGCCGGGCCCGGAAGACTTCGGGCCCATCGGCAAGTCAGTGTCAACCCGCTCCCCGCGCCCTCCACCCCTTCCCGTCTCTCGTAGAACATTCCAGAACCCCTTGTCTCCCCTCCATATAAGTCCCCCCACCCCCAGGACCAACCCAACGCTCCCTCGGTTCGCCTCAAACCCTCGTTGCCTCCCCCCAAAGCGCCGCCGCCGCCGCCTCTCTCTCCCCTCGCGTTCGTGAAAGCTTCGCCATGGCCTCCGAGACGGAGACGTTCGCCTTCCAGGCGGAGATCAACCAGCTCCTATCCCTCATCATCAACACCTTCTACTCCAACAAGGAGATCTTCCTCCGGGAGCTCATCTCCAACTCCTCCGATGTAAGTTCCCCACCTGGTCCCGCTCGTGCTCTTCTGTTTGCGGTTCTAGATCTGTACGCTAAACCCTAGCGTCGTTCTATAGATCGTTGTTTTCGCATCGTACTTCGGATCTGGTGATGGGGGGTTATGTAGGGTTCTGTCCTAGTTCGTCGTTGACTGTTCAGCTTAAATTCGCGGCATGTGAACCTGTACTTTTGAAGTCGTAAATTAGCTCATAATTTTGTTAGATCTCGGTTGTGTCTGTGGCATATGTACTTGCAAGGTTGATAACTAATCTGAACGATCTGATGCGCCAGTGAGAACTGTGAAAGCGCGACTGGTCTTGATAAATATAGTCTTTGCTAGGTTAAGTTGATTGTGTGTTATGCAGTTAATTGTGTTTATTTCAGTGCTCATCTAGAATGTACAAATGAAAGCATGATTGGTATTGATAAAATTTATCTAGTCTTGCTAGATAGAAGGGTCGGTTTATGTTGGGAAGGTAGAAGGCTTTGTAGTAGGTGGTTCACAGCTACTTGATTAAATTGATCGTGTAGCGGTTAATTGTATTTAGTGGTGCTAATCTAAATAGCTGATTACCCTATTCTGACCTAATAATCCTGAACTATTATTTTTGTGCGTTTTGACAGGCCTTGGACAAGATCAGGTTTGAGAGCTTGACGGACAAGAGCAAGCTCGATGCCCAGCCAGAGCTGTTCATCCACATTGTTCCTGACAAGGCCTCCAACACTCTGACAATCATTGACAGTGGTATTGGTATGACCAAGTCAGACCTCGTGAACAACCTTGGTACCATTGCACGGTCAGGCACAAAGGAGTTCATGGAGGCTCTGGCTGCTGGTGCTGATGTGTCTATGATTGGGCAGTTTGGAGTTGGTTTCTACTCTGCCTACCTTGTTGCTGAGAGAGTTGTTGTGACCACCAAGCACAACGATGATGAGCAGTACGTGTGGGAGTCTCAGGCTGGTGGCTCCTTCACCGTCACACGTGATACCTCTGGGGAGACCCTTGGCAGGGGTACCAAGATGACCCTCTACCTCAAGGATGATCAGGTATAGCAGAAATTCCCTGGAAGGTTGCTGTATGTTAATCACTAATGGTGATGCTGCCATGTTTTAACTTATAGGATTATTATTGTTATTATTTAGATAGTGCTGATGCTG
Organism: Setaria viridis; assembly: GCF_005286985.2. NCBI lineage: Eukaryota > Viridiplantae > Streptophyta > Magnoliopsida > Poales > Poaceae > Setaria > Setaria viridis. The sequence goes on along the minus strand of NC_048268.2, from coordinate 32,518,683 downwards.
TTTTTGCTATTGCTTCGTTGAAATCACATTGTTCTATTATGCTGTAGTTTGTGCTGATTTTTTGTTGGCTTATTGCTAAATTGTAAGCATGTTATTCCTCCAACATCTTTTGTTTGTTATAACTGATTATAAATGTTGATAATAGGAACTTGATTATTATTGAGGCTGGGCTTGATTCACTCTAGGATTAGTAGGAACATTTGAGATATTGCTGTTAGTTTGTGCATTTCCCAGATTAGTAGGAACAACATATCATGCTATTTTAATCGTAGTAATGTTTATTTTTCTGGAATGAGTGCTTAAAGTATGATCATTATAGTGAAACTGGCAATATTATGGGATTATGTTAGCAAACTAATGACATCGACATTAACTGTACTAATTATGCTGTTGTATTGATGATTTTTAGAGTTTGTTAGAACATCTGTAAATAATTCCATCATTTAGTTCTCTTCTTATTCTCAAAAATTTGCTCTTGTTTTCTGCAGTTGGAGTACCTTGAGGAGCGACGCCTCAAGGATCTGATCAAGAAGCACTCTGAGTTCATCAGCTACCCCATCTCTCTCTGGACTGAGAAGACCACTGAGAAGGAGATTTCTGATGATGAGGATGAGGAAGATAAGAAGGATGAGGAGGGCAAGGTTGAGGATGTTGATGAGGAGAAGGAAGAGAAAGAGAAGAAAAAGAAGAAGATCAAGGAGGTTTCTCACGAGTGGCAATTGGTCAACAAGCAGAAGCCTATCTGGATGAGGAAGCCTGAGGAGATCACCAAGGAAGAGTACGCTGCTTTCTACAAGAGCTTGACCAACGACTGGGAGGAGCATCTTGCCGTGAAGCACTTCTCTGTTGAGGGTCAGCTTGAGTTCAAGGCTGTCCTCTTTGTACCCAAGAGGGCCCCCTTCGACCTCTTCGACACCAGGAAGAAGCAGAACAACATCAAGCTCTATGTGCGCCGTGTCTTCATCATGGACAACTGTGAGGAGCTGATCCCAGAGTGGCTGAGCTTTGTCAAGGGCATCGTTGACTCTGAGGACCTTCCCCTCAACATCTCCCGTGAGACCCTCCAGCAGAACAAGATCCTCAAGGTTATCCGCAAGAACCTGGTGAAGAAGTGCATTGAGCTCTTCTTCGAGATTGCTGAGAACAAGGAGGACTACAACAAGTTCTATGAGGCCTTCTGCAAGAACCTCAAGCTTGGCATCCACGAGGACTCCCAGAACAGGACCAAGATCGCTGAGCTCCTGAGGTACCACTCCACCAAGAGCGGTGATGAGCTGACTAGCCTCAAGGACTATGTGACGAGGATGAAGGAGGGCCAGAGCGACATCTACTACATCACTGGTGAGAGCAAGAAGGCTGTGGAGAACTCCCCCTTCCTTGAGAAGCTGAAGAAGAAGGGCTATGAAGTCCTGTACATGGTGGATGCAATTGATGAGTATGCCATTGGCCAGCTGAAGGAATTTGAGGGCAAGAAACTCGTCTCTGCCACTAAGGAGGGCCTGAAGCTTGATGAGACTGAGGACGAGAAGAAGAGGCAGGAGGAGCTCAAGGAGAAGTTTGAGGGCCTCTGCAAGGTGATTAAGGAGGTGCTGGGTGACAAGGTTGAGAAGGTGGTGGTCTCTGACCGTGTGGTGGACTCCCCCTGCTGCCTGGTCACTGGCGAGTATGGCTGGACGGCCAACATGGAGAGGATCATGAAGGCCCAGGCGCTGAGGGACTCCAGCATGTCCGGATACATGTCCTCCAAGAAGACCATGGAGATCAACCCTGAGAACGCCATCATGGAGGAGCTCCGCAAGCGTGCTGAGGCTGACAAGAACGACAAGTCTGTTAAGGACCTTGTCATGCTGCTGTTTGAGACTGCGCTCCTCACTTCCGGCTTCAGCCTTGACGAGCCCAACACCTTTGGCAGCCGCATCCACCGCATGCTCAAGCTTGGCCTGAGCATTGACGAGGATGAGACCACTGAGGCTGAGACCGACATGCCCCCTCTGGAGGATGATGCCGGCGAGAGCAAGATGGAGGAGGTCGACTAAGCGGCGCGGTTGTTTACTTTTGAATTGAGTTAGCTTAGCTTTTGGTGTTATTTCTGAACCTCGTTGTCAGTTTATTTTGTGTGGCATTACTTTTCCTAGCCTGCAATACGTGGGGCTAGATGCTATGGTGGATTATCGAACTGCGTACTTGTCGGTGGTATAGTAGTATTATTATTGTTGTTATCCTGCTGTCTTCTAATTTCTGTTTCTTCGCGGTTCTCCATCTTTTTTCTGGATGTCAATTTTTTTCTTCCGCTCATAATTTCTATGTTTTAGCTTTCACTTAAACTGCATTATTTTTAATTATTTGATTTGAATTAAGAGTGGTAGCACATAGTGACACAACAAACTTAGCTATTTTAGTTGGGAGTACTTCGTATATTTTGATAAAAATGGGTAGTATTTGGTAAAGAAAATTAGATTGGTCATTTTGACGAAGCAAACTTAGCCATGTAAATAGTAACATCTGCAAAGGAATTTCGTACGCAGATCCTCCGAAGGATGCAGCAATTTTCAGCAGTGTTAACACAACTATTTTCTAATAATGCATATCTAATTTTCTTACTCAAATGTGCTTGATGGCTAACAAACTGAAGGAAATAGGAGTTGGTTAAGATGATGCTCTATCTATGAATGTAAGAGCGTTTGGATGAAGGAAAAGGCGACCCTTCAAATTCTATGTATGTTTAGTGTATTTTAATCAAGGAAAAGTTGACCCTTTAAATTCTATGTATGTTTAGTGTATAATAAAGTTACATTTGCAAACACGTGCAGTCCATTTTCTTAAAACGTCTAAGCACCTTTTGAGTATTTGCCGATTTTCTCAACACACCATCTTAAGAAACACATGATGTACATTCACAACCCTATTGTTCCTTTAGAGCAGCACCCTTAGGAAATTATGTATTTGCACTGAAAATGCACCAGGCTCCTGATAAGAAAGAATAAATAATAACCTGTGGTCCATCAGCTGAAATTTGGACACATTAAATATGATTTAACTGTAATGCATATCTTGAGAGAGTAGAGACGGTCACTTGGAGAAGGTCACCTGAGTCGATGCTGGAGGTCAAAGCTAGTCATAGTGAAGCAGAACAACCGTGAGGTGAGCATCTGAGATATGAAAAAGATGCACATAGAGTAGCAGTGATCGTGTCGTCAGACTGAAGTGAAACAGACATCGTCGAGGACAATACAGCCATATGAATAAAAAGTTAGTTCTATGATTCTATCTCTGCCTTTCGCTAAGTTTATGTCCACGCAAAAACTGGTTGCTTGCTGGGGTTATATACATAACCTCTATATTGGCTGGTGAAGAATGCAATCTAACCTAAAATGCTAAAGCCCCTTCAAACCTATTGCATTGAGCTGGATGATGCCGGCAACTTTCTAATATTATGCTTCTGCAGAAAACCCCTTGCCTCTAGAGCATCAGCCCATTTGCCAGCAGCAGCGTAAATGTCAGACACCAGAACATGGCAGCCAGGCTGCTTTGTATCAAGATTGAGGATCCCACGCTGTACTCTTTCAGCCACATCAAATCTCTTATGCATTCGACTTGCACCTAGTAGCGCACCCAAAACCTTGACATCCGGGGCCATTGGCATGCTCCGAATCAGCTCCTCTGCCTCATCCAGAAGCCCTGCACGGCCCAACAAGTCAACCATGCAGCCATAGTGTTTGAGCTCGGGCTGCACCTCAAAAGCAGATACCATGCTCTGAAAGCACCGCCGACCCTCATCGACCAGCCCAGCATGGGCGCAAGCTGTCAGCACACTGACGAATGTTATGTCGTTCGGGTTCTCTCCTGACCTCTTCATCTGCTCAAACACATCAATGCATTGGGAAGCATCACCATTTACTGCAAGCCCCGTAATGAGTGCATTCCAGGCAGAGACATTCTTCTGATCCAGGGAGTAGAAAATTTTTACAGCCATGTCTGTTCTCCCACACTTGGAATACATGTCTATGAGAGCAGCACCAAGATTGAACTCATTGTCCAGAACCATTTTGTGCTTGCCGATGAAGGTGTGAGCCCACCTCCCTTCCTCTAGAGCTGTCAAATGTGCGCATGCCGAGAGCACACTCACCATGGTCACCTCATTAGGCCGGATACTGCTCTTGCTCTGCATTGACCTGAATAGCTCAAGGGTTTCTGCATAACGTTCAGCCTGTGCGTACCCGGAAATCACGCATGTCCAGGAAATCACATCCTTCTCCGGCATCACATCAAACAGCTCCCTTGCGCCATCCATCTCGCCATTCATCGTGTATCCCCTGATCATCGCGTTCCACGACACCAAATTCCTGACTGGCATCTCATCAAACATCTTCCTCGCCAATGGCAGCAGCCCATGTCTCGCAAACCCTGTCACCATCGAGTTCCATGTGACGACGTTCCTCCCAATGGCAGGCATCCGATCAAACATCTCCCTGGCAACATCCAGCTCCCCAGCACCCGCGTACGCTCCCACCATCGCGCTCCAGGACACCCCATTCCTCTGAGGCATTTCGTCGAACACCCGTCTGGCATTCCCAATCTCCCCGCACTTCACGTAGCCACCAATCACCGTGTTCCAAGAGACCACGTCGGCGACCTCCGCGCACGAGTCGAACACGGCCCGCATCGACGCCGTGTCGCGGAACGCCGCGTACATCGCGAGGAGCGAATTAACAACGTAGATGTCGGCCAAGAACCCGCGCCGGGCAGACTGGGCGTGGACCTGCGCACCCGTGCGCGGGAAGGAGGGAAGCCTGGAGGCGGACTTGATCAGCGGAGGGAAGGTGAAGTGGTCGGGGAGGCAACCGGATCGGAGGAGGGAGGAGAACGCGGCGAAGGAGAGGCGCGGGGAGGGGGACGCGGCGGAGGCGCGGATGAGCAGGTTCTGGAGGAAGGTGGCGGAGGAGGGGAAATGCGGGAAGTAGAGGCTGGAGAGGGCGGCAGCGAGGTGGGGGTGCGAAGGAAGGAGGGGTATGATGCGGCCGAGGTGGTACGGGCTCTGGCGGATCTCGCCGGCGACGAGGAGGCGGCCGAGGAGGACCGGGAGGTGGCGAGGCGGCGCCGCCATTTCCCCTTTTGGTAGAGGACGGGGAGAGTTCGTTCGAATATTTTGAAGCCTCTCCCAAGCTTGAGCCGTAAGATCGGCATCAGACGGGTGAGATCACGGTACAGAACCACTAGATGACAGCCCTGTTGACCCTCTGGTTGATACGATATTATATTTAAAGAATTTTTTGAATGGGAATCGGAGAGCACCTATCAAATTTAAAGGATCAGTGACAAATCAAATTCAAATTTAAGTTTGAAATTGTGATCTGAAATGAATAGAATAGAAGTCGGTGTCAGCCAGGCCAGGTACGCCAGAATTAGGGAGTGGGGTACCTAATGGTGGCCAGCTAATCACGTTTTAGTTCATTTCTTTCTCCCAGATTAATTACGTGGCATGTCATTGTAGTTAATCTTAGCAAATTTTGAGTCGACCCAATGATCCAAAATAAGTCGAACTTGCTTTCCTAGGCAATATTCTTGTCCCATAAATTTTTAGTACCCAGTTCTCTACTAGGAGATGCTACATTGCGAATATAATGGCAAAAAATTCAGGACATGACTTTAGCAGAAGAAATAATTCAGCTCATCAAGAAACAACAATCCTGAATATGTATGGTATAGCAGGCAAAAATCCCCCTGAACTTAGGAGAAAGATATGGCTGATTTGCATACTTCAACAGTTCAGTTATAGAAGACTTTGGTCCTATCGATGTCATAGGAGAACGGAAAAAAATGCATGCTTTCCGATGTTAGGTGGATGCTAAATTCTATCCCCAGTTATGTTCAGCTCTGAATGTTTGCAATTGCCGAGCTTCAGAGTTTGATTGCCTTCGCTTTCATGTTGGTCATGCTGTTTAGCACACTTGGTGACACTGCATCTTCCACCATAGTTGACCTCTTGTGCGGCTTTCTCCTTGCGTAGGTGTAAGCAAATTGTCGAGCTTCTCCAACTTCAGTAACAGGCTTGGCAGGAGGTGCCTCCAGCTTTATGCCATCATGGTACTTGCTCATGGTTTCCAGTTGCTCTGGAAAGCTGTTATGAGGTGGGTACATCCTTGTGCCGAGGTTCAACATCTCTGAAATACTTTCAGCATTTCTTGAACTGTGTGTTGTCTTGTATCCATTCATTTGATGATCATCACTAGCTCTCGCACATGGATCAGGAGAACTTTGATGGGCTATATTGTTCTGATGACCAAAGTTCTTCAAAAGGTCTTTCATGTGGGCACATTTTCTGGTGTCATATGCGTCATTGACACATGTTAACCTAAGGTTAGCTGCTGGATAGAAGTCTCTCAGCATCATGGAAGGGTAAACTGCATTGTGCTCCTCTGGAACTGTCATTTGGACTCCAGGTGGGCTTTTGCCTATCAGTGCATAAGTTTCCAGTGTACCCTTCCATTGCAAGGGACTTGGTTGTTGACTAGCAGACGTACCACTGACTGTGTTGATGTGAGAAGATGAATTCTCAGAAAAACCATGTACATCATGTGCAAAAGCATGAGGTGGAGCGCAAAAGCTAGAGCTCTGCATTCCTAACTGATCAACTAGAATCAGTCCAGGTCTGTGATGTGACCCTTTACTTTCATTAATAAGAGAAGCACAACCAGTCCTTATTTTCAGCACACCTTTTGGTACTTTACTACAATTTTGCCTGGGGTGACTGGGAGGATGGAAGATTGGACTTTCCAATGAGTTCATTTCTGCTGATTTGGCTGCATAATCTGTTTCATTATGTATGGTTGAACAATGAGTGGTTGATGACACATCCATAAGTTTGGCTCGCTTCATTGGCAAAACAGTGGCAGTTTCACCTTTGATAGTAGTTGGTAAAGTGGAAATGCTAAGACCAACACACGGCAAACTCTTCTCATATGCCCAGTTGTGCGAGATGGGAACCTTCGCTCTAAGACTAGTACTCGTATCAGAACTTCTCGACACCTTGGCCACGGATGCAAATTTACCAGCCATACCATCATGGTACAACTTCAGGAAATGATAATGTCTTCGTTTTTGAAATGTCATCAGTAACTCTCTTGCCTGAGAAACTTGTGGTGAATAAAGCCCACCCTTCAATCTAAGGAAAAAGCTTCTAAGTGGACTTCCAAAGAACATAGCATCACCATTAAACAACTCTTTCATTGTTGTAACGAAGTCATGTTGTTCCATGTCTGGGAGGGAAGCTGCTAGACAGAATCTATCATCTTCCGTCAGGCATGAATTCCACGTTTCCAGAGAAAGAACCTCCATCAAGTCAGGCAGATCATAAAGCCCATAGGGCACATTGCAAATCTGACCTCTTGACATTGCAAGCTCACAGTCCACCTCTGCAAGTTCAGAGTCATCAGGTTCATGAACTGGGAAGCTCTGAAGCAGCATCCTTTCATCTCGTGTAAGGTCCTCATCTCCGCAGCTGTAACCACTCTTTGCTGCAGGCTCACCACTAGCTATCTTGACAATCCCCATTGGCCAAAAAAGGCGGCCCAATACTCCAGTTGGATAAGAGATAATCAAAGTAGATGATATTCAACTGAATTTCGAGCAAAACGCCACTTCATCAGATAGAGGGTTCCTGAAAGGGGGAAATGAACAGATGCATTTTAGCACTTTACTCAACGATGTCCCAGAAACACATTTCATGGAATGGTGTATTGTTGCAGTGGTTAACAACACAAAATGCATTTCAGAACCATAACGATCGAAAGTAATAAGCGATACTGACAGTATGGCAGCATTACGATTCTTTCTAGGAACACGATGCACGGAAGCTTTCTGTTTGTAAGCAACATTTCCCATGTCACTAAACTAATTGTGCACAAATGGTTCCTCTAGTGAGCAGCATCACTGCAGCAACAGAGTAAGGCATCAAGTTTGATCCATGATCTCCTAGCATTTCAGGAAGCAAACAAGCAACAACTGAAACTGCACGACGCGGCACAACTCTAACGATTCTACGCGAATTCTCAGGGTCGAACAAAAGTCGCCGATTTTTCTCTACAGTCGTGCATAAACCACGGAAATCACAAGGAGACATGCCAGTTTCTCAAAGAGGGAAAAAAAACACTAGGAATCACCGAGCCCTCACACGACGAAGCCATCAATCCTACGAACCAACGCGAATCGCCAGCCGCAACCGCGCAATTCCGGGACGAGCAAAGCCCCCCAGCGCGCAGACTACTGCCCCCCCCCCCCCCCCCCAAAAAAAAAAAAAAAAAAAAAAAACTCAAGCCCACCACCATCCCCAGCCACCAAGACCCGGACGATCGACGAGTGGGGGGAACGCTAACCGTGCGCAACGCGGCGGGGATCGGATCGGAGCCGCCGGCCGGCCGGCGTCGAGGCCAGGGAAGGGAAGGGTTTGGGGAATGGAACGGGGTGGGAGAGTGGTGAGGAGGTGGGGTGGGGGGATGCCCTGCCGCCCCGTCCCCTCGCGGTACTGTGCCGCAGCGCTGTTGCGCCTGCGCTGCTGCTGCCTTTGCTTTGCGTTGCGTTGCTTTGCTTTGCTTCCCATTTTGTCCCGCGGGTGTCCGGCTGGCTTACCATCCGCGGCCGCGAAAACCACGCGGGGCGCACGGCGGAAAGCGCAGGGATTTAGTGGTGGTGCCGGCCGCCTGGCCTCCCCCTCCTGGCTCCTGCCGCTGTAGCGCAGCCGCAGGCCGCAGCGGCTGCGTTGCCGGCAAGTGTAGCGGCCGCTTTTCGTCTCTTTTCGGCTGCCTTTCTCTCTCGTGCAATTCGGTCCTTGGGCACGATTCTTTGCATTAGTTTTGCGGGGAATCCTTGCGGTTCTATGCTGACCACAAGGATTTCTTTTCAAGTTGCTGCAAGCAGAGTAGAGCCGACATGAGTGGGCATGTGAGGATCAAGCTAGCACTATTCTCCCCCTTAGTGGCAAAGAGTGTCACTAACATATGCAACACGTAGCAAAGTTGTAAGTTTATAAATCTATTTTCATGCGGATCGAAGCATACCATTTTCAAAAGTTCAACGAATGGAAAAATCAATTGAAATATGAGCATGTTAACTATGCGCTCTTCAGTGTATGAAAGATATCAAATATATGAAGAATGTAATCAGTTTCAAAAAAATTAGGAAGAATATAACAAATTTGTAATGTTATAAATATAATTTTCAATGCAAAATATAGATATAACATTTTCAAAAGTTCGCCAAGTATATTGAATCTTTTAGTTTTTTCTTTTGCTTTTTGGCTGGTTGTTGAAATATGCAGAGATGTTAATGAAAGGCTGCACTTGAGTCCTAGAGTTTTTGACAATGAAAGTAGCTTTTGGGCTTGGAAACGTGAATGGACTTGCACCGTACATCCAGTAAGGAGGAATTGTCAGCAAGTCAAGTCAGTAGATTTATTCTTTCAAGCCTTTCGTTGCAAAAGTAGGAGAAACATAAACTAATTATCTACAAAGTAATCAGTGCGGCATGTATATTACTGTTAGCAAATGCAAATGAACAGTTAACAATAATCAGTGAAATATAACAAATCCATTCTCTTTCGAAATTTTCATTAAAAGTTATAGGTCACTGAAAAGGACATGTTTGTTTTTAACATGAAAAAAACTGTAAATGATTATGAAAACATAGCACATTTTACGTAATATTACAACAGAATCCAAGTATTGTTAATTTGTTGAGCTAAGCCACACTCTTCATCTCAATCTATACCCCGCTTTGTCATCTGCACCATTCTTTAACACTGTGGATGATATCCCTTTCCTCTTTGTTCGATGGTCTGTGTCTTACCTTTCCTCTATTTATGACTACAGTTTCTCTTTTGCTTCTTTGGCAGGTGGTTGAAATGTAAGCAGATGTTAAGCATGCATTTGAGTCCAGAGTCTTTGACAATGAAAGGAACTTTTGGACTTGGAAATGTCAATGGAGTGTACCGTACATTTAGGTATGAGGAATTGACCTTGATGCATGCCAAACCACTAGGTATTCTTCCAAAAAAATTTTGTTGACAAGTAGGGGAAAACACCAACTAATTATCTGCAAAGTGATCAGTACCGCATGTATGTTACTGTTAACAAATGCAAATGGACATAGAGATTCTGTGTTATTCTCTTCGGAATTCTTCATTAAAATCTATAGGGTTTTGAAAAGGATCTTGTTTGTTTGTAATGGAAACCGCATATAAAATTTTTAGGAAACATAATAATATTACGACGAAATCCCAAATATCAATTAAGATACATGGATGTTAAATTGGTTATCTGTTGAGCTAAGTCACATGCTAGGTCTCAATATAAATCGTAATCTTTCCTACCACAGTTTGTACTGAACTGAGTGTGTTGCCTACCACTGAATCTCAGCATTGGCAAAAAGGACCCAAAAAGACACCATACGCACAACACCTCAATAGCTTGCCATAACATATCCCACTGTCCGTGCACAGGCAAGTCAAACAAAAAGATCCGAAAAGCTCCTCACCACTTTGTCACCACTTTGCGCAAAATATGAACTCACCCGATTTGGCAGCTCTCACTTTCTCTTCAACCACAATGACACCACAAGACTCCAAAAACAAATCTCTGAAAAATGGAACGCAATGAAAAGCTACAAAACGTTCAGAAGCATGGCGACAGGTTGTGGCCATTGTTTGAAGGGAAGAGAAATGCAGAAAAGGGAGCCATGGAATATATGACCTTGTTTAGTTGCCCAAAGTTTGGAGGTGCAAAATTACTGTTGTAGCACTGCAGCATACTGTAGCGTTTCGTTTGTATCTGTGAATTATTGTCCAAATATTGACTAATTACGCTCAAAAGATTCGTCTCGCAAAGTACAACAAAACTGTGCAATTAGTTTTTGATTTCGTCTACATTTTAGTACTCCATGCATGTACCGTAAGTTTGATGTGATGGGGAATTTTCTTTTTGCATAGTGTCAAAGTTGGGAGTTTTGGGAGAACTAAACAGGCCCTATGTCGTGTGTAGTAGTGTGACCTAACCTAAGCAGCATATCTGTCCGCCTTGATTTGCTCACCGTTTCTTCTTTTCAGTACCACTCATGCTGAAGAACAAAATCACCATGCGTTGCATAACAAAGAGAATTTCTTCATTGTTATCTGAACTTTTGTCTCCTCAATAATGGTTATTGTTCGTCTGATTGTCTCCATGGGTGAATATAGCCGGATAAGGTGGTACTCAATAATGGGCGCCTTTTGGCACTGAATCATAGTGTTACCACTGTTCCTTCATGCAAACCCGACATTTCATCAGTGTTTGATGCAACTGTTGCAAACTACCATGATTGCTACGGTTCACATCGATGGCCCAGGGCCTGATGGAGATCTGATCATCCTTCTAACTGCTAAGCCCTCCCTGCTGCAGGCAAGTGCTCTCTGTTTATTTGACTCTGCCATCTTACTGTCTTGTAGGACTATAAAGTAGAAATCATAGCACAAGAAAAAAAAGAATTTCGATCTGGTGTAGTAATTGACACCCCAATGGCCGTCCCGAATCCGTCGAAAAGGCCAGGCAGATCTCAAGATGAATGCTTGCGAGCATCAACCACACGCAAGAACAGAATTGCAGCCTGCGCACGCAAGAGCCAAGCCAGCGTCGCCATTCGGTAGTAATTCGCGCTTGAAGTTGAAGATTTGCCGATGCCCGGCGTGTGGGGGTGGTTTACTCGCGTCGCCATCCGCCAAATTCAGTGAGGAGTGAGGCCACCGCGAGCTGAGCGGCCGCCTCGATCGGCGCCGGTGACGTGCGGGTGGGCCGCGGGCGGCGAGCCGCCGCCTCCATTAACTGCAAGGGCTCATGGGTTCGGTGGGTTCGGTGGGTTCGGTGGCTTGTGATGAGCGGAGCTCCTCGCTTCCGGATGACGACGACGACGACGACGACGAGCGGCCCGATCGATCTGCGGAAGAATCTTTTGGCAGTGAGAGTGGCTTGGAAACGCAGCAAGCGATTCCCTGCTGGTCAGGACAGGCCAGGCCAGGCAGCTTGTGTTCTTGGCCCCGGATGTGCCCACGTCTGATGTGCCGGGGAGTTAATCGGGTTGTTGACCTGTGCGCCTGGTTTCAAGCACACACGTGTTTTGATTCAGTAATCTCTGGGATTAGGAGAGGTAACGGAACTTAAATGGGACAGGGTTAGAAGAAATCGCGAGTGCTCCCTTCGTCCCAAAAAAGAGCGCATTCTATCGGAACAAGTTGTCCAGATACATGGCCAGGAATACATTCTTTTTGGAACGAGTGACCATCGGGATGATGACGTCAGTCGCATGAACATCGAAGCAGCTACTTTTTTTTAAAAAAAAAAGAAAAATAAAGAAAAGGACATTGAAGCAAGCTAGCTCCATCTCAGGCGGAATCGCAGCGATGGCCTGAACTGCCCTGCCCTGCACGCACACGAACAGTGTGCCACCACACGGCCGGCATTACTGCCGGAGGTGAAGCGTCCCCGGCCGGCCGGTCATCCACCGCAACTAATTGCGCTCCCTCCCTCCCCTGGACCGGGGGACCCCTGCACAGTTGGCTGCCGAACATTCATGTGCACAGCGCGGCGGCAGGGGCCGAGAGATCAGGGATGGATGGGGATGGCAACGCGGATCGATCCACCGGCCGGTGAGGTGAGAAGCGGCCGCGGGCACGGACAATCCGGGACAGCAGGGCCTCGCCGGCATTATTACCCCCGCCGTGCCGCCGCTTAATTGCCACCGTGGAGCCGCGGTTTCGGAGGATCCCCCACCCCCTTCTCGATCTCTCCTCCTGCTGCACGTTGCCGGGCACATGCTGACATGCGACGCGAGCTGTGCGGTGGCGGCGGCGCCTGCAGCAGCAACGGCAAGATCGCTCAGGTTGATCCGGGGGATGTGACGGAACGTTCCGTGAACACGGCCTACGCCGCTACGCGTATAAAATTATCGACATCGTACGACGATCTTTGCATCCAATCCATTAAAATAGGCAAGAATGCATCCAGGTCCTCAAACTTGTTCGGAGATGTTACTTACTTTTTTTTTTTCGGAAAAAGGATGTAGCTTATATTAGAAGATAACTGATTGCACAATACATCCCTTTCTTGCAGAAAGGACCCTGAGTAAACGAGAATTACAACAAGATCCTAGCTACACCTACTGTTCTTCTTCTTCATCCGAACAAACTTCCGATTCTGCTTCTCTATTCGACAAGGCTGATACCCGAGCATCAAACCCCCAAACTCGCCAAGCCAAATCGAAGAACGGATTCCAAGCTTTGGATAGCTGCAAGAGGTTCTCGGTAATAGGACGTCAGCCGTCAGTCTCCTCGATCTCACGATCTGGCACCACCGCGCACTTCCTCCACAAACCACAGCCCAGATGCTCCAGTAACCAGCTCCGGCAACGTCAGGAAGGGATCCAGCAGTCCAAGAACCGAATCCAAAGAAGAAAGAACACATTCGAGCACAACTCGAATGCCACAAAAATTCCACTCCACCATGCCACCACAAACAGCAGCTAGCAGAGGGAAAGCAAGCCGCAAAGGATTCGCCGTTGCCTCCTTCAAGCGACCAAAATCGAAAGAAAAGACGAACGACGAACCTCCGGCAGGACGAACTTCGCCGGAGAAGACGAAAGGATCGACTTCAGAGCCGGCGAAGAAACTTATTCGGCGACGGAAAAAGCTCCTCCGCAGCCACTGTTCCCCGCAACCCTAGCTCCGCCATCGCCGACGACGGCGAGCAAACCCTAGGCGTAGATACTACCCTACATACCCTATATACATCCGCACAACGATTCCCCAGCCCTCCTCCCTCTCCGGCGCCAACCCGGCCGCTAGAGAGGAAAGGGCCAGGCGGAATCGCCGCCGGAAGGAAGTCCGCCTCTCGTTCGCTCCTTTTCACTCGCTCAGCACTGTAGCAAGGGATAGTGATGTTACTTGCTACTTAGATCTTTGAGCTAGTAATTTTTGGATCTTAAATTCTTAATTCTCAAAACGTGGTGTTAGCAACATGTAGAGTTCTTGATAGACTTCGCTAGAAGGGAAATGCCGTTTTGGAGACCAAGTTCACCAGGATCACAAGTGTTTATTATTAGGCAAATCGGGAGATCGATCTTCTTGGCCAACCACAAGAAACCTACTCTGTTTGTGTGGTTTAACTAAAAGATGGAGTGCTATTGTCAACGCAATTTTGTTCCATTTGCAGTTTGAGTGGCCAAGTCAACTCAACCACCGCCACTTATTCCTAAGTTTGACAGTCCAGGTCTGGAAAAACTGAGCTGAACTTGATCTGGACACGCCCACAGATCCAATCAACACCCTCGCTTTTCTGACTTTTACATTACACATCTCACCGGTGCTTTGACTTGGCTTCAGTTTCAGTACAAAAAAAGGAAGGATTTTTTTTTTTAACATTCATGGATATACACAACTGTGTTTTTTTAGGTGATATATACAAGTGTGTTGCTTTCGAGATAAGTGTTGTCATCTCTGTCATCACTGTCCATGTAATACAGATTAGTGAACAGTAATGTGATGCTCAGCGAGATGATAAACAATTATTTGGAGGAGCACTATGAGTAATCTATTGCATGCACTTGTGCTGATGAGGACAAAGAGAGACCCATAAGGTAATCACTTGTCCCTGTTGCAAACAAAAAGGCTATGCCAAAGAGTATACTGTGTGTGTATAGTTGAAAAATCTCAATCTAGAATCCAAAGAGGAGATGCACCAAAAAGTTTCCCTTATGTCAAAAGTGGTCTGAAAAGATGAGTGGATTGGATTGGCACTACTTCTGGTAGGTGCCGAATACCAAAATCTTTTAATGCATTTCTGGTGGTTCATAAAATGTTGAAACATTATCAAAGAAATGGCCGACTTTCTGGAATATATTATAATACATTTTTAAATTAAACTGGATTATTTTTATTGCATTGTTCCTATAATTTCTCATGTAAAGACAACTTAGAACTGCATCAGTAATACAGCCGCCAAGATCCAATGTATTCATCATGTGGCAGTTTGGAGTAGTGTTATCAAATGGATCTGATTGTTAAACAAGTATCCATCTCAGGTTTTAAGATTCTTTGACACTTGCAAATACAAAAAAAGAAAAGATGCATTTTTGTACGGCTGTACCCATCTCTGTGTTTTAAGACGACAGAGGGCACATGCTTGTTGTGCCCTACCTTTTTCCATAATGTGTTAGTGACAATATTTGGTTTCCTGGTTAATATCTTTTTTGCATTTTAAAAATCATGGTGCTATTCAAACATGTAAAGCCAAATTATACAGCCCAAAATTAAAATTGGATTGAAGTAACTAGAAGCCCACTATTAAGTTCTCTCAATTTTTCCAAAGTAAACATAACTTAAAAAGTAAAAAAAAACCCTACATTTTAACCAGTAATTGTAATTTAAAACATATCTTTTATGAGATAGGCATTATCCCACGTGGCAAAGCATTGTATCTTCAAAGTGACCTTATCTTGGAGTAAATTTTTCCCCATTTCCCCATCATAGGATTCCATCACCCATAAGGAGGGCATCATGATAATCAATTAAACCAACACCCAACCAAGCCCTAATTAAAAAATTAAAATAACATTTTTTAGCACAAACCTCCAAGTAAGAAGACCATACAATCCAGATGATACAAAAGGCTCAACGCCACAAGACCTGCAAAGCATCAAAACCCTACAGCCACCCCACAGTTTGCAGCAACACACAACAGTCAGCAGTTACCACTCCCACCCTGTGCTCCACCCTGTTGCCTCGCTCCCATTGGCCGCCATGGGCTCCTGCCTCTCCTCCGAGGCCCCCGCCGCCGGCGACGGGCCGGCGTGGCGGAAGAGGCGGCGCGGGAGCCGGGAGGGCGCGGCCTGCGGCGGCGCCTTCTCCAGCGGCGGCAAGAAGGTGCCCGGGGGCGGGGGAGAGATGACGGAGGACGAGCTCGCGCGGGTCTCCGGGAGGATGTTCGGCAACGGCGCGAGCGCGGTGGCGTGCCTCCACACGCAGCAGGGGCGGAAGGGCACGAACCAGGACGCCATGGTCGTGTGGGAGGTGAGCTCGTAACCGCCGCTTCTTGCCTGGTGATTCGGTCCGGTGGCCGGTGGGTTCTGAGCCCTGATCAGTGGCGGTGTTCGGTCCGTGTGCGATCTTGGTCCCAAAACAGCCGCCTTTTTGTCCCTTTTTTGCATGGTTTAGAGCGTCGAAATGATTGCGTTTACTCGTCCAAAATCCGAAGTGTTCCTTAGCTGTTGGTGGTAATGGCTTGGCTTGGCTTGGTTGGGTTTCGGTTAGGGGCATATTTTGATTTTGGGTTTTGTTTTGATTCGATGGGGGAAGCGTCTGTGTATTAAAGATTTGTCATTTTTGAAGTTAAGAGGGGTTTAGCTTTAAGAAGGAGAATACCGCTCTCTGAGGTGTTCCTTGCAAAGATAGATTCGGATTTGCAGTTGAAGTTGGAATGGGTGCTTTTTTTATGGTTTGGATTTGGTTGGCAGCTCTCTTACTCCACGGGATGGTTTGATTCGAAATGCGGTGTTGTGCTGTAGATTATTCGAGCTTTATTAATCTGAAAGTGAGAAGTTTTCAGAGTGGAACTGGAAAGTGCCAGCATAATTTTGTCCGATGATTTCTAAAAAACAAAAAGATTCTGATAGTTGGCGCATGAGTTGGTTGAGATTATAAAAGAATTGTTCATTTCTTGTCTTGCTTTTGGTTATAATCTATGTTTGTAGTTCAGGGCTTCAGGCGAGATTCTTTCCTGTGATACTTTGGCAACCTTTTCTACCTATCTTTGTTTTGATCTCTTTTCGTTTCAAAGAATGGTATAATGTTGCTGCTTTCTTGAACAGGTTGTGCTATGTGCTGTCAGGTGATTGGTTGGTCCTAGTAATAGCTGTCTTATTCAATTTATGACCCATCATAATCGATTCATGAATTGCTCTTTAGTTTCATGAACAAGCAACTGGTATACACAATAGGTTGTTTGTGATCCTTATCTCATAAATGAAGTTTACCAGAGGGAGAGAATGAAGTGTGCTTATGGATGATCTCTCACTATTTTTAGACCTAGCTAAGTGTACGTAGGTTGCTGTCTTGTAGGTATTTAAGAATATCTGTATGCATTAGTTTAGCAAGTCAAAGAAGTAAAGGCAGTCACTTTCTAAGTTGCATTGAGGATCATGTTCTTCAGAGACAATAAAAAGACTTCAAGCCTATAGATTCTCAGAACAGTGCTATTGATTGTTAATATTCAAGGCTAGAAAAGTACCTAATTATTTAGGGTGAGGTACTTCCTTTACAAACATTTTTAATTTTTTAAAAACTTGGAATTGAATTATGGGCTTTTGGTTCCATCTTGAAGTTTTTGTTTTACTCTTCAATAATATTTTCTCATTTTTTGTTTTATTTTTTATGACCATTATATACCGGAGTTCACATATTTTCTATTCTTCTTTGTTTATTTCACTGTGAATACACCACAGTGTTGCATGAGCTATTTGACGATTTCTGATAGGACTTTTTCTTAATGTCAGTGTAGCAATATAAAGATGGTGGTCTAAATTGCTGTTTTTTAAGGGTCTAAATTGCTGTGAAATGGGCCTACTCAGTCTATATTCTTGCATGTTATAATTCTCTAAGTTTGCTAGCTCTATTCCATTTGATGATTGTGTGTCCAGATGATGTTTTTTTCTTCTTTTCCTTGCCTAGCTACTAACTAGCCTCATAGTATTCTTTATTAACATTTTCTTTGTAATACCGCGAAACTAATGGACAAATAAGATGCAACCAACACAGTTTGTTGAATTGAAACCTGGTCAACCAGCCTATCTCCTCAGACTTTTCGCTGAACAGTAGAATGCATAACTGCTTCTTTAGAAAATTACAGACTTTACCTACCTGATGGGATTTCTGGAAACACGCAAAGAAAAATATCTGCCTATGGTGCACTAAATACTAATGTATGATTTTTTTTTCTTGTTACTGCAGAGTTTTAGTTCAAGTGATAGCATCTTCTGTGGCGTGTTTGATGGCCATGGACCTTACGGTCATTTTGTTGCCAAAAAAGTTAGAGATTCACTTCCTGTCAAGCTGCGCACGCAATGGCAAACCGGCGCTAATGGTGCCTCTAGTCCTCATCAAAATGGAAGCATATCTGGAAGTATCAATTCTGAAGAAACAGGTTCTGTTGTTGATGATGAATGGGGTGAATCCATTAATGGTGATGAGAGTGAAAAGCTTCCTGAGATGTTTCTTCCCCTTAAGCAATCTTACCTTAAAGCTTTCAAATTGATGGACAAGGAACTCAAGCTGCATCCCACGGTTGATTGTTTCTGCAGTGGATCTACAGCAGTAACATTGGTCAAACAGGTGACGTATACTTCTAAACTTGCCTGGTGTTTGCAGATACTGAAGCTTTTGAGAGAAGTTGTAAAAATAAGACTTAAATTTCTGAATTCAGATATGTTTTTTTGTTAGGGATTGGACCTTGTAATTGGAAATCTTGGGGACTCAAGAGCAATAATGGGGACAAGAGATGCCTCCAACAATCTAACTTCTGTGCAACTCACTGTTGATTTGAAGCCTAACCTTCCCAGTATGTTCGTATGTTCGTTCATTACTTTGATCATTTCGTTGGGTATAAATGCCCATGGCTTTCAAACTTAAGCCCATCTTAATATGCATATGGGATCTTTCCTTTCTTTCTGTCCTTAAGGTGCCTTCGATTGAACTATGATGTAAATATTTAATCTTCATTTCATGTTCTTTAGGGGAAGCTGCAAGGATTCAGCAATGTAAAGGAAGAGTTTTTGCTCTTCAGGATGAGCCAGATGTTGCTAGAGTATGGTTGCCAAATAATGACTCTCCTGGATTGGCAATGGCAAGAGCTTTTGGAGACTTCTGCCTTAAAGATTATGGCTTAATATCTGTTCCTGAAATATCATATCGCCGTCTTTCTGAGAAGGATGAATTTATAATATTGGCCACTGATGGGGTATGTTTAATCAACTACCATTCTTACTTAAAATGGTGTTGATCTGGAAATTCGCTTGCCAATGCATTATATCATGATTTTCCAATCCCTGTTTGGAGTAGTTATCTTTTTAGCACCTTTGCACAGAAAGGTTTAACAACCTTCAACTGCATCAACTTTCTTATATTTGAAAGTTCAATGCTTGTAGGTTTGGGACGTCCTCTCAAACAAGGAGGCTGTTGATATTGTAGCATCAGCACCATCTCGTGCAACAGCAGCCAGGGCTCTCGTTGACTGCGCAGTCAGATCTTGGAGATTGAAGTTCCCGACATCCAAGAGTGATGACTGTGCTGTTGTCTGCTTATTCTTGGATCATGAGAAGTCAACTGACTCTGTTCAGGAGAGCGAATCCAAGGAGGAGACCCCAGAAACAACTGGGGAAGAGGTTTCAACACCAGATGCCAGTGCTGAGGTTGATGAAGACATTGCAGATGTAAATGCGCATATATCCAGTGAAGAGCACATCGCCACAGCCACATTGCAACACTCCAACACATTACGGGAGGTTGATGAGATTGTACCTGTTGACGAACCTCCCGTCCTGAAGGAGCCCGAAAGGTGTGGGTCGGCTCGCAGCCTTGCAGATTGCATATCAACAAACGAGGAAGAGGAATGGTCCGCACTTGAAGGTGTGACCCGGGTGAATTCCCTCCTGAACCTCCCTAGAAAACTGTCAGGCGATAAGCGATCGGCCAGCTGGAGGAAGCGGCGGTAAACAGCAAAGGAAACTCCCTAGAATTCTTAACTGAATTCAGGTTGTTGTGATTGCAGAGAAGCACATTTCGAACCAGCGTGGGCATTTCAATCAGACCGTGCAAAATTCTTCGGTCTCTGGGATTTGTTCTAGCTGATTTTTAGGCTTCCCCAGATTGTTTTGATCGGCAGGCGTGTACATTCCATATTACTGCTTTGCCAGGAGGTGTTCCATGCTTGGGCTTATGTGCTTCGTTTGTGCATAAGAAAGTTTTTGTTCTGTAAGAAGCTTCTTTTTGTAAATCATGCGATACCTCCTGACGTTTGGATGGTTGCTCGCCTGCTGTCCGTGACTGTATTCAAACAAAGACGGATTCAGACATTTAGTACTATATGTACTATATTAGGTCATGATTTTGTTCACCTTCTTTGGCTTGGACTTCACCTGTGAATTCACCGATCGAAATGATTTTGGTCAAGCCATCGTTTTGTTGTAACAATCTTGTATTCTTGCTTGTTGTATCATCTTCTCTGAATTCTGTAGCAGGCAAAAATGCTCATAGTAGCTGTATCAGTATCACATAAATAGTGGGCTTTAGCCCTAAAATGTTGCCTGATAAAATCCCATTTACAGAATCGACGAAAAAGCAAAACGATGGGCACTTGCTCGGCCCAACCACGATAACAGGCCCGATCCGGCAACCACACCGGCCCCCTTAGGCGGTCGGGAATCCTATCCATCAAATAGGGCCCTTAGCTTTCCGATATTTGAGATTCGTGCAGTCACTATGGGCCGCACGATCTCCCTCCTCCATCTGCCTCCCCTCATCTCCTTCTCGTCGTTCGTCACGCCACCGCCGGGTGAGGTCGGGGAAGGGAGGAAGCTGGCTGGAGGGAGGGAGGGGGTGGGCTGGAGCGGACCGGCGACAAGGTCACCATCGGGCGGCGGCGATGGTCGAGGTTGGTGGAGTTAGGTTAGGGTTCGGGGTTTCTGAGGGCTCTAATGTCTGGTGGACCTAGAGAAGGGAGAAGGTTGGGGGCGGCTACAGGGATGAAAGCGGATCGGAGTGGAGCGGATAATACTTTTTTCACATCCTCATCCATATTTTTATGTCGGATGCGGAGTAGAGTGGTTACGAATGCAAAATTTTTTGAATGTTGAAAATGGTGTGGAGTCGAATCGGTGTCGGATTAAAATAATCGGATAACACATGCTTACATTTAACTCTGCACAAGATTGTCGGCTACAGTTTACTATTGCTCGTGCACACAATATATAAAGCAGATGATACCTCATATCTTATGGGTCATAAAAATTAAGAATTACGTATGAGTCTCAGTGTCTAGGATGGGCTTGATTTGTACTGTGTTGTCGGATATCCTATCATAAGCCTCGGATAATCCATATTTAATTATCAGATAATTCATATCCGTCAGATTTCGCTAATACGATATCCTGCTCCGCATGCGCACACGGTCAGATTCAGATGCGGATATGGAAAACTCTTCTCCATATCTGCAAAATTCGGATTCGAATCGGATCGGAAATGGATATTATCCTCACCACTTTCACCCCTATCCAGCGGTGGCCGCGGTTTGGCTAACGCCGGAGGTGAGGCGGCTCTCGCCAGGCGGGGTTGGATATTCGGTGGGCGGTAGCAGCGGCGGGGTGGCGAGGGGTGGATTAGGAAGGGTGGGGTGGAGGGAGGACCGACTTTTTTGTATTTTGGCCCTTTTCGCGAAAAAATCTCACAAATAGACCCCTAGCGAAACCAATTCCGAAAATGGACCCTTAGCTTGGCGCCAGGCTGGCGCCAAGGTATAACGTCTTGGCGCCAGTCATCCTGGCGCCAAGGTCCCCCCACCGCGCCACCAACGTGGCGCCGGCCCGCTGACGTGGCGCCAAGGCTTGGCGCCACGATCTACGGCGCCAAGCCTCGGCGCCAAGATCTGTGGCGCCAAGGCTCGGCGCCACCGTCGCTGGCGCCAAGCCTTGGCGCCATAGATCTTGGCGCCGAGGCTTGGCGCCAAGCCTTCCTCCATATACACCGCCCCCTTCTTCCTGCCCGAGAGTTCCTCCACATTATTCTCCACTCTCTCGGGTTTTTACTCTCCCTACTTCACCCTAGACTACGAATCGACATTGTAGCTTAGGAAACTTTCATTTGATCCGTGGATCCTGAAGAGCAAGGTATCCTCTCTCCGTCGTACCTTTTTTTCACATCGATTCGCTATATATTTCTTGCATTTTTGAACTTAGGGTTTCATGCAAATGTAGGATGCCGAGGCGTGGAAAAGTTAAGAAACTAAGATAATCTCAACGCACGTAGTTATGTTATATACTCATTGTTGTGGATGAAATGAAAAAACCTTAATTGTAGGTTTATTGTTAAGTGCGTTTGATTCATAGAACGAAATAAACTAAATTGTAGTTATGGTGCAAAGAAGACCGGAAATGCGTTCGATCCATTGCCTCTGCCTAGTAGTGTTCCAGTGCCGATGTGCTTTTGCGGCGATCCTTGAAAGGTAGCCAAGTCCGAAGAACATGCCACGTATAGGCAGAGGTATTGGATGTGTTCCAACTTTGCGTTTGAACCTACACTTCGTCAGCGCCGCATTAAAATGTTGGTAAGGAAATGTTGTGGTCTTATAATTATTGTCCATAATTTTTTTGTTTTATAACAATTGCATTTGTTGTAGACCCCTCCACCGCTATGTGATTTTGAGCAGTGGATCGACACTGAGATCAATCCTGAAGACAAGGAGTTTTTGGAGTATATGATGCGCTGGGATGCAGAGAGGAAGGAGGTGTACGAGAAGAGGCTCATAGAGGAGGCTGCGGAAAAGGAGCACTTGGAAGAGGAGGAAAGGAGGCGGGTTGCTGCGAACAGGGAGGAGAGAGAGAAGAAGCTTGAGCGGGCACGTCGAGCGAAAGCAGCAGTTGAGAGAATCCCGATGCCTTAAGGAAGGGAAAGTGGCCTCGTTGCACTCAGTAGCCATATTTAGGTTCTAGTTCTATGCTTTATTTATGAACAATATTTTCTACTGTGAGACTTTTATTATGTTGTCATGTAATAATGCACTTTAAGTATGGACACGCAATTTGTAGACGACATATGTTCATTTTGCGATGTAACCCATTGGTCGGGAAAACCGACGAGGATTTGGATCAACTCCTACCCGACGAACAACCACTTAAACACTTGGGGAATGACCATTCATAACCGTCCTCACATATTTTTCCCACTGGCCTGCACACCGAATTGGAACCATCTTCCTTTGAATGTTGAGAGGGGAACCTAGGTGAAGTATGCCCTCGATTGTGATTTCATCATCTTCATGACAATGTAACTCCTCCCGGGCCCTTGCAAGCAACTCACTAAACGAGGGTTTCTCATCAAATATGACAACCTCGCACTGCATGCCAACAAACTTAACACATCCATATTCATCCCTTTTCACGGTGCCTCCGTGATATATGCTCACTACGTTCTCCATCTAGTATATCAATATAACGACGCACAATTCATTTAGTCCATAATAAATTAAACATTCTAAGTCTAGTATGAAATCAGATAGTATCAATTGACTACTAACTACTAAATACAACTAACTAACTATGTGATGAGGACACCACAAGTACATCTACACCAGCAGCACCTCAGGCGCCTCCAGTTGCTCCTCCACCTCAGGCGCCTATAGTTGATCATCCAGTTGGGCCAATCACTCGGGCCCGTGCGAGAGAATTAAACTTCATCATGGTGTTAAGGAACGAAGGCCCATCGGAATAAGAAGATGGCCCAACAAGGCAGCCCAGGTGGGGCACCTAGGGTTGGGCGCGCGTGACCCCTTCGGACTCCAGGGGCTGCGCCCCCTTTATTTAGTCCGAGTCCTTTTTGTTTACGACTTGAGTTTTGTTTTACATCTAGCTTTAGCTACTCTTGAACACGCGCAAATACGCGATGTCCTTGTGTGATTCAGAACTCCACCTTCGAGTGATATTTAGATTGCTCGCCTCTTTTTCTTGTTCGTTCTTCGATTGTGGATAGGAATCGATCTTCGTGATCAGGCTGATCTCGCACCGGCGAGGTTGGTAACCATCGGGAGTTGGTTCAGCGATTGCATTGGCGCTTCGGGTTCGCTCGTCGTAGTCGGATCGTGAGGGTCTACTTCTACCAAGTCGAATTTATCTCCACTCACCGAAAGATCGGGCACTCCGACTCTATCAAGTGGTATCAGCTTTCCAGGTTGATCGGTGAGTTTTACCGAGTGTTTTTCCCTTCCTACAGTCCACAAAAACCAAAACAAATTTTTTTCAGGTTAGATCCTTTGTCCCAGCAACCGTTTAGCCTCGCACAATCTTTCAATAAGTGTCTTTGTTGAATTTGTGTGCCTACTCGTTCAATTGTTGCTGGTTACTTGTGTTTAATCTCTTGTTTCTTGTTTTTCCTCTAACCCTAGTTTTCGCCGCCGCCGCCGTTCCGCTGCTCGCCAACCCTACCAGCCGCGCCCACCGCACCCCCCCTCGCGACAACCGCGCCGCGCCATCCCACCACTCCGATCACCCCTCCCCTGTCAAAAAAAAAAGATAGAAAGCAATCAAAACAAAAAAGGAAAGTGCAAAAAAAAAAGGAAAGAAGCAAAACAACAAAAAAATCCAACAGGGAGACGGAAGGTGATCCGGTTTTGTTTCGGTGGAAACTCCTTGCGCGTGCCGTGAACCCACCTGGGTCACGACCCTCCGGGGCAACTCCGTAACCCCCCCCCCACACACGCATACCACGCCCTTCCCCACGCATCCCGTGCCAGCTTTTCATATCCATATCTCTCTTTCTTGGTACTTTTTTTTCTGAGGTTCGCCTTACTCTAGAGAGAGAGAGAGAGTATTTTTTTTACCGGAATACCCCTATACTTTCGGAAAAAGTGTGTGCCACAATTTGCTGTTTGAGATCCTCTGTGTTCATATTATTAGTTTTGGGGCACCCTCTGTGAAAAAAAAATAGAAAAAAAAAGAGGTGCACCCTCTCCACCTTTGCCTCTGTTCTTTCAATTTCCCTTGTTACCAGCAACTCTTGTTACGTGTTTGGCACTATATTTCAACTTTGCATTATTGTTTGATTGTGCTAATCCTTCATTTGAGGGCAGCCTTCCCAGAACTCCACATAGTTATACGACGAGCATATTTTGTTTCTCCAGGCAATCGCTCCTCCAATCTTTCGCGAGTTCCACCGGTTGGTTGCAATTCACCCCTGTGTGCGTGGTAAGAATGGATAAGAATTTGATAACAGCACTAGTGTGAGCGCCTTGTGAGCCGTTACACCCCTGTTTTTTCATCGCTTTTGTTCTTGTATTTGCGCTAACCATGGCAGATGATGTCGACGCGGGGGCTAACCAGTTGCAGGGCATACGGGCGCAAGTTGAAGGGCTTGTCACCGACATTCAGACGATTCATGAACGGCTGGACTCGACGATCTCCTCGACGACCGAGCGGTGTGATCAGCTCGACCTTGCACAGACGGCCGCTAAGGCCACACTCGACTCAGTTGTGGCAAGACTCGATGCATTGCACACAACAGTCGCAGAGTTGCAGCAGGGTTATGGTGGTGACTCGGACCAGGACGATGGCGACCGCCGAGGCCGTGCCCGCCGCGTGCCACGCCGTCCCGGTGGTAATGATTCCTTTTCCAAGATTAAATTTAAAATTCCACCTTTTAATGGCAAATATGATCCTGCTGCATATCTTGATTGGGAATTAGAAGTTGAACAGAAATTTTCATGCCATGATATTCTTGCTAATTCTCAAGTTAAAGCTGCTATTAGTGAATTTACTGATTTTGCTTTAATTTGGTGGCGTGAATATAAACACAAACATCCCAATACCATTCCAACCACTTGGGAGCAATTAAAAACTGCTATGCGCCACAGATTTGTGCCTTCTTATTATGCTCGCAATTTTCTTAATAAAATGCAACGTTTTCAGCAAGGTTCCAAATCTGTTGAGGAATATTTCCAGGAATTACAAATAGGCATGATTCGTTGTGGGTTATTGGAGGAAAATGACGCTGCTATGGCACGTTTTCGTGGTGGTTTGAACCGCGAAATTCAGGATATACTTGATTATAAGGACTACACAGATATGACAACATTATTTGAATATGCTTGCAAAGCTGAACGTGAAGTGCAGGGACGCCGCTTGAAGACATATTCTAACTCTTTTGCAGGAAGAAGCTCGACATCCAACTCCGCACCCGCTCTCCCTGCGCCACCCACGCCCACCACTACACCACGCAAGCGAACGGCCAAACCTGCTAGCGCTGCCCCTTCCACAGGCGCCGCCCCTCCCACAGGCCGTACACGGGATATTCAGTGTCATCGTTGCAAAGGATTTGGCCATGTGATTCGGGACTGTCCGAACAAGCGCACTTTGCTTCTTCGTGACGATGGTGAGTACTCTTCCGCTAGTGATTCTGAAGATACTTGACATGCGATGCTTACCACTGACCATGCAGCTATGGAGGTACATGTCAACCCGGGCGACGCCGATAGGTATGAAAGTCTTGTTGTGCAGCGTGTTCTTAGTACACAGGTCGCCCCGTCCGAGAAGAATTAGCGACACACTCTTTTCCATACCAAGGGCGTTGTGCAGGAGCGGTCGATTCGCATCATCATCGACAGCGGCAGCTGCAACAATTTGGCGAGTACCACGCTGGTTGAAAAGTTGTCTTTACCCACTCGTAAGCATCCACATCCATATCACATTCAATGGCTTAATGATGGTGGGAAAATTAGAATTACTCGATCAGTCCGTGTTCCTTTCTCCATGGGTGCTTATTCTGATTTTGTCGATTGTGATGTTATTCCCATGGAAGCATGCTCTCTATTACTTGGGCGACCTTGGCAATATGATACTGATAGCTTGCATCATGGTCATTCAAATCACTATTCTTTCATGTTTAAGGGTCAGAAAATAATTATACATCCAATGACACCTGAACAAATTCTTAAAGATGATCTTGCTAGAGCTGCTAAAACTGCTAAACAACTTGAACCATCAACATCTATTAATTCTGAAATCAAGTTGAATGCTCCTGTTTTGCTTGCCACACGTGCTGATTTTGATGAGTTACGCGATGCTCCTTTGCCATGCTATGCCCTTATATGCTCTAGTGTGCTCGTTTCACTTGATGATGCACCATCTTTGGATATTCCCCCTGCGGTTGCTAACATTTTGCAGGAGTACGCTGATGTCTTTCCAAAAGATTTACCACCAGGACTCCCACCACTTCCTGGCATTGAGCACCAAATCGACCTCATTCCCGGCGCACAGCTTCCGAACCGCGCACCGTACCGTACAAATCCGGATGAGACGAAGGAAATCCAGCACCAGGTACAGGCGTTGCTTGACAAGGGTTATATTCGTGAGTCTCTTAGCCCTTGCTCCGTTCCCGTGTTACTTGTTCCAAAGAAAGATGGCTCATGGCGTATGTGTGTAGACTGTCGTGCTATTAATAACATTACCATTCGCTACCGATACCCTATACCACGCCTTGATGATATGCTAGATGAGCTTAGTGGTGCCATTATTTTCACTAAGATTGATTTGCGTAGTGGCTACCATCAGATTCGCATGAAATTAGGTGATGAATGGAAAACAGCTTTTAAAACGAAATTTGGGTTATATGAATGGTTGGTTATGCCGTTTGGTTTGACAAATGCGCCCAGCACATTTATGCGTTTGATGAATGAAGTTCTGAGGCCCTTCATAGGATTGTTTGTAGTTGTCTATTTTGATGATATCCTCATTTACAGCAAGTCTATGGAAGAGCATTTAGAACATTTGCGTGCTGTTTTTGATGCGTTGCGTGCGGCCCATTTATTTGCTAACCTCGAAAAATGCATGTTTTGCACACAACGTGTCTCGTTTCTTGGCTATGTTGTTACTCCACAGGGCATTGAGGTGGATAGCAGCAAGATTGATGCCATTCGGGAGTGGCCTACACCGACGACGGTCACACAAATTCGAAGCTTTCTTGGCCTTGCAGGTTTCTACCGCCGGTTTGTTCGTGCTTTTAGCTCCATTGCAGCGCCTCTACATGAGCTTACAAAGAAGGATGTTCCCTTTGCTTGGAGTGATTCGCAAGAGGTTGCGTTCAGCACCTTGAAAGATAAGTTAACCAATGCTCCTCTCTTGCAGTTGCCTGATTTTACTAAAGTGTTTGAGCTCGAATGCGATGCTAGCGGTATTGGGCTAGGTGCTGTTTTGTTACAAGAAGGAAAACCTGTTGCTTACTTTAGTGAGAAATTAAGTGGTGCTAGCTTGAATTATTCTACTTATGATAAGGAGCTTTATGCTTTAGTGCGCACTTTGCATACTTGGCAGCACTACCTTTGGCATCGCAAGTTTATAATTCATTCTGATCATGAGGCTTTAAAACATATTCGTACCCAAACAAACCTGAACCGTCGTCATGCTAAATGGGTAGAATTCATTGAGTCTTTCCCTTACATTATTAAACACAAGAGCGGGAAGGAAAATGTCATTGCTGATGCTTTGTCTCGTCGCTATACCATGCTGTCACAGTTAGATTTTAAAATCTTTGGCTTGCAAACTGTGAAGGATCAATATGTGGATGATGCTGATTTTAAAGATGCTTTCGCCCATTGTATTCATGGCAAACCATGGGGCAAATTTCACATACGGGACGGGTTCCTGTTTCGCGCTAACAAGCTGTGTGTTCCAGCTAGCTCGGTTCGTCGTTTGTTGTTACAGGAAGCGCATGGAGGCGGTCTCATGGGGCACTTTGGCGTCTACAAGACGCATGAAGTGCTGGCTGCCCACTTCTTTTGGCCCCGGATGCGCGCTGATGTTGAGCGCCTTGTTGCACGTTGCACTACTTGCCAGAAAGCTAAGTCACGATTGAACAACCATGGTTTGTACATGCCTTTGCCTGTTCCTACTTCCCCTTGGCTTGATATTTCTATGGACTTTGTTTTGGGATTGCCTAGAACTAAGAAGGGGAGGGACAATATTTTTGTGGTTCTTGATCGTTTCTCCAAAATGGCTCATTTTATACCTTGTCATAAGACTGATGATGCTAGCAATGTTGCTGAATTGTTCTTTCGCGAGATTATTCGTTTGCATGGTATTCCAAATACAATAGTCTCTGATCGTGATGCTAAGTTTCTCAGTCATTTTTGGAGATCACTGTGGAATAAAATGGGAACTAAATTGCTGTTTAGCACCACTTGTCACCCTCAGACTGATGGACAAACTGAGGTGGTTAATCGAACCTTGTCCACTATGCTTAGGGCTGTTTTAGATAAACACTTGAAACGTTGGGAAGATTGCTTGCCTCATGTTGAGTTTGCTTATAATCATGCAACGCATTCTTCTACAAAGATGTGTCCTTTTCAAGTTGTTTATGGTTATATTCCTCGGGCGCCTATTGATTTGTTTGCACTTGATGCCGAGGACGCCCCACACATAGATGCCGCTGCACATGTTGATCAAATGATTAGCTTGCATGAGCAAACTCAACAAAATATTGCTGCTGCTAATGCTAAATATCAGGTTGCGGGTAGTAAAGGGAGAAAACATGTTACTTTTGCACCGGGTGATCTGGTTTGGTTGCATTTGAGAAAGGATCGTTTTCCTACCTTACGTCGTTCTAAATTGATGCCACGTGCTGCTGGTCCTTTTAAAGTGCTAACCAAGATTAATGATAATGCTTATATCCTTGACCTGCCTGTGGAGTTTGGTGTTTCCACGAGTTTTAATGTTGCAGATTTGAAACCGTATGTGGGCGAAGATGAGGAATTGCCGTCGAGGACGACTTCAGTTCAAGAAGGGGAGGATGATGAGGACACCACAAGTACATCTACACCAGCAGCACCTCAGGCGCCTCCAGTTGCTCCTCCACCTCAGGCGCCTATAGTTGATCATCCAGTTGGGCCAATCACTCGGGCCCGTGCGAGAGAATTAAACTTCATCATGGTGTTAAGGAACGAAGGCCCATCGGAATAAGAAGATGGCCCAACAAGGCAGCCCAGGTGGGGCGCCTAGGGTTGGGCGCGCGTGACCCCTTCGGACTCCAGGGGCTGCGCCCCCTTTATTTAGTCCGAGTCCTTTTTGTTTACGACTTGAGTTTTGTTTTACATCTAGCTTTAGCTACTCTTGAACACGCGCAAATACGCCCTGTCCTTGTGTGATTCAGAACTCCACCTTCGAGTGATATTTAGATTGCTCGCCTCTTTTTCTTGTTCGTTCTTCGATTGCGGACAGGAATCGATCTTCGTGATCAGGCTGATCTCGCACCGGCGAGGTTGGTAACCATCGGGAGTTGGTTCAGCGATTGCATTGGCGCTTCGGGTTCGCTCGTCGTAGTCGGATCATGAGGGTCTACTTCCACCAAGTCGAATTTATCTCCACTCACCGAAAGATCGGGCACTCCGACTCTATCACTATGTCACATATACTAACTAACTATGTCACCTAATATGTACATACGTACTTAACTATACAACTACTTAACTAAATATCGTAGTCACTAGTTTACTCTGCTATTAGTTTTCATATCTAACAATTCTATCTATCTGTCAACTTATCTATCTACCTATTTTATCTAACAATTCTACCTATCTATCTAAATTTTACCTAACTATTCTAATTTATCAATATTACTATTTTATCTAAACCTATCTATCTACATTATACTACAACTAATTACCTTCGATCGGCCGGGAGCGAGCATAGGACGGGGGGCGGCTGGCCTTAGGCCACGGCGGGCGCTGGAGCCCGACCGGGGGGCACCGGCGAGCGGGGAGGCGCGGCTCGGGCCGGGCGCCTCTGGGCGGCGCGCGGGCCGCCGGGCGTGGGCGCGGGGGCCGCCGGGCGGGGCGGCGCGTGGGCGCGCGGGGCGCCGGGCGGGGCGCCGGGCGGGGCGGTGCGTACGGCGGCGGCGGCGGACGACTATGGAGCGGGCCGACGCGAGATGTGAGCGAGATGCAAAATCAAACTGCGCAAAAGGAAAGGAGCGCCGTTATGGTAAAAGGCTTGGCGCCAGGGATGGCACCGTAGATCTTGGCGCCAAGCCTTAGCGTCACGTCAGCGGACCGGCGCCACGTCGGTGGCGCGGTGGGGGGACCTTGGTGCCAGGATGACTGGCGCCAATTTTCGAAATTGGTTTCGCTAGGGGCCTATTTGTGAGATTTTTTCGCGAAAAGGGCCAAAATACAAAAATGTCGGGCGCGGTGGTGGCGAGCGGATGCGCGCAGCGGCTACTGGCCGGGGTGGGGTGGAGGAGGCGGGGTGGAGGATGTCGGGAAGAAGAAGGTCGAGGTGGGCCGGTGTTGGGCTGGAAGGTTCGAGCTCTGTATATCTTCCGAAAGATAGATAGGTGCCCCCTCGTCGGTTGCCACCTCGGGTTCGCTTTCCCTCGCGGAAAGCGTACTCCTCTAGTCGCCGCGGCTGAGGTGGTGGACCGGGCCCACTCGAACGCCCCCAACTTCGTGGCCAAGGCGGCGGCTACCGGCCGATCTCTCACCTTCTTTCTCTCGCGTCGTCTCCCCCATCTCGCAGGCTCGCAGCGGACCGCGCCAGGCCGCCGCTAGGGTTAGGGGTTGCGAGGCCGGAAGGCGGGCTTCAGCCATGGCGCTCAAGTTCCTTAACAAGAAGGGGTGGCACACGGGGTCCCTCCGCAACATCGAGCGGGTATGGAAGGCGGAGCAGGCGGAGGAGGCGGAGAAGCGCAAGACGGAGGAGCTCAAGAAGCAGGTCGCCGCCGAGAAGGAGAAGGCCGAGTTCCGGGCCATGCAGGAGCGCGCCGGCCTCAGGCCGTAAGTTTCCTTCTCCTTTTTCTCGCTTCTTTCGATTGGATCTGAGCGGGTAGTCGTCCGGCTAGGGTTTCGCTTCGACTCGATGGCTGTTTGCCATTTCTGGTATTTTTGGCTTCGTCCGGTGTTCTAATCGCGTGATGGTTGATACAGGGCGCAGGAGAGATTGGACTTCCTCTACGAGTCGGGGTTGGCCGTCGGCAAGAGCTCCGAAGGGTTCCAGGCGCTGCAACAATCTGCACCAGGGGCCGCTGCTGCATCCTCTTCTTCTGCGCAAGCTAGTGCGGCTGATTCTTCTAAGGTACTTACGCCTGCCTGTGCTTCTTACATCCTACTTGATTGTAGTTCCTTAGGGGCATGCCAATCATACCGAGCTGTTAATGTATTGAGTGTAATTCAAAGCTGGGAATCGATAAAAAAAAGTTATATTATTGAGGATACAGTGGCAGGGGTGATGTGCTAAGGTATAAATGCTATTAAGTAAAAAAATGCCATGATAAATTAGAGTGATGCCTTGATTATTGATGTTTGGAGGTTGTCATGATAGAATATTGTTATCTTATATCTTGATACGGCGCATGTCACGGTTGTCGCCACACAAAACGATTTATTTTCGCATCAGTATTATTTAATCTTTAAGAAAATATCACAGAATGTGTGGATCCTTGCATATATGCAGTTCATAGTAATGGTTTCCTTGCATATATCGTTTCTTTTAAAAGCATGTCCACAGAAATGGTCTCCTAGTAGTCCCTGAACAGAAAACTGAATTGCATACACTAAACTTGCATTCTAACAGCAGTTCTTTGTGTTGAGAAGCAACATGGCTTGAATTTTTCACTAAGTTTCTTGTTTAAACTTGATATTTACCTTGATATCCTATTTATGAAAAATTATCATGATAAAAAATGATTTTAGGAGTCACATTCTTTTTTTTTCATTTGCATGATTCAGGCAGCAACGCCAGGAGCTTTATTTGAGGATAAACCTCAATCTGCAAATGATACATGGAGAAAACTCCACTCTGATCCTCTACTCCTAATAAGGCAGCGGGAGCAGGATGCAATTGCGAGGATTAAAAACAATCCAATCAAGATGGCCGAGATAAAGAAATCTGTAAGTTCTGCTTTCCTTTCTTAATCTGGGTTCTTAAGTAGCCTAAGTATATCCAAATTTATCAACAATTGGTAACAATATTGATATGGTTTCTAATTGTTGGTTTGGGATCACAATGTTAAACAACTGTAGCAACATCTTGGTTGATAGAAATGCTACGTTTCTTTGTCGTGAAGGCAAAGCTGGATGCCCAAAACGTCCAAAAAATACTGCAATTAATTGCTTTTGTTAGAAAAGGGTGAATTTTCTGATTTTTGTGAAAAATAAGTGTAGTCATTCGGAAATTACTTGAGAGCATTCAAACAGTGTTTTGTGGTTAGGCTGAATTTAGTGTTAGGAAATGTCCTTTTGTAAAGCTCAACATCCATTCTTGCTCCCTGACACAATCTTGCTCTTGTGTATAGGTTGAATCTGAGAAGAAGCAAAAAGAAGAGAAGAAAGAGAAGAAAAAGCACAAGCATCGCCACCATAAGTCAAAGAGCAAGAGGCATCACTCAGATGAGGATTCAGATTTAGATGAAATAAGTGATGGCAAGGATGAGAGAAGGAAGAGGGTTCATTCTTCCCCTGACCGAAAGAAGGAAGAGAAAAGGTCCAGGCATGAGAAGAAACACCGCAGACAAGATTCATCAGATTCAGACAATGATGAACCACAGAGAAGATGGCAGGATGTGTCAGAAGACGATGAGAGAAGGAAGAGGGTTCATTCTTCCCCTGACCGTAAGAAGGAAGAGAAAAGGTCCAGGCATGAGAAGAAACACCGCAGACAAGATTCATCAGATTTGGACAATGATGAAAAACAGAGAAGACGGCAGGATGTGTCAGAAGATGATGAGCCAAGGAGAAGACGGCATGACGATGATGAACCAAGGAGAAAACGTCATGATGATGATGAACCTAGGAGACGGCATGATGACAATGAACCTAGGAGAAGAAGGCAAAGTGACGATGAACCGAGGAGAAGAAGGCAAAGTGACGATGAACCAAGAAGAAGGCAGGAAGATTTGGAACCAAGGAGAAGACGGCAGGACGATGAGGAACCAAGGGGAAGATGGCATGATGACCATCCACGATATGATCGCTTGGATGCTGATGATAGGAAGAGGAGACAGCATTCGCCACCAGACCGCCATCATGCATACTCAAAGTATGACGGTCCAGACCCTAGGCCCAAAAGAATGGAGGATGGGAACAAAACTGGAAATTCCAATTCTGAACACCATTCGCGCGCTGTCCAAGGCTCGGGAGAGCAGACAAGGCAAGAAAGTGAACATGGCAGAAACAATGGTCCTCCGTTCAACCGTCGACGGGGTGGCGTCCACCATATGTCGGAAGAGGAAAGGTTGGCTCGGCTGCGCCAGATGCAGGCTGACGCTGAGGTCCACGAGGAGCAGAGATGGAAGAGGCTGAAGAAAGCTGCAGATGATGATGCCAAAGAAGCAGCAACTGTGAGCGCCAACCAGTTCAAAGGAAAGAACTTCTTGGAAGAGGAAAAGAAGAGCATATTTGGAACGGAGAAGGGTGGCAGCGCCACGATCGAAGAGAGCATCAGGCGCCGTGCTTTTTACTCTCAGGGTGGCCGTGATGCTGAGGGCAATGCGTTCAGGCGGTAAATCTTGCGCTGTATTGTCGCTGTTGCTTCACACGTCTGCACTCAGTATTGTACTTGAACAATTTTGAGCGTTATGTACGATAATATTGTGTTGTTTTGAATAGAAAAAAATTGCTGCAATGCCGTATACAATTTCGCTACAGGGTTTCATTTTGTTTTCGGTTTATGAAACTAGATATTTCGATG
Source organism: Setaria viridis (assembly GCF_005286985.2). Lineage (NCBI taxonomy): Eukaryota > Viridiplantae > Streptophyta > Magnoliopsida > Poales > Poaceae > Setaria > Setaria viridis. The sequence goes on along the minus strand of NC_048268.2, from coordinate 32,484,180 downwards.
GAGTAATCACTTGGTTAAAGATTATGCAGACGGTAGCTAGGCTAAAATTAGGTTGGAAATCAGGCTGGGAGGAGAAAAAAAATCCGGTCCGTGTAGGTTTTATGAATGATATTATAGGTGAAAATGAGGAAAAACTATCGTGATAATTAATAGGTCATATAGTTTTTTTTCATTTGATAACATTCTGGGCCTACCGGGAATCAGATCAGAATAAAGGAGATATATTTCCATTACTTCATTGAACAGGCAGAGGTACCACCCTCGAGATAAAGGACATTTTTTATTCGACCATTCTTTTTATTCCTGCTGTGCCTTCTGTAAATGTGTAACTACAAATATTGTCCCCCCTTTGCCACCATTACCTTTGCCAATCGACATGGTATTTCACATCTACGATTCAGTGTTGTTCCCCACTTCCTATACATCCCCACTTGCTTGTTAAATAGAAGAATCGACATACATCAAACAAGAATCAGAAAAACAAAAGGCTATTGGATTCCAGTTCCATTTCCATGAGTGCAGCCAATAACAGCATGCGTATTGCAAGTTTGCTGCTTTCCTTCCTGGACGAGGTTCTGCTCAACAGCTACTGTCCAGTACCAAGACTCACAGAGGAAACTCTTTCTGAAGGGCGTCGAGGTTGCGGGCATCACATGCAGCAATCATGTCAGCTCGTGACGCATTGCTGGTTTAAAATGGAACAGCATATGATTAGTTAGTAAAATCAGCATTGCTTATTATAAGGTTCGCATGAAGGAACAGCAAACGTTCATGACATACCTAAGAGAAATCCTCAAGTACTGCCAGGCATTGTCAGCTTTCGGATTCATCGCAACTGCCCTTACATAGTACCGAATGGAATCTTCATACAAACCCTGCATAAGCAACATATAAAAAAAGCTGCATCAATAAGGGTTACCAGGTTGTCTGTTGCCATGCAAAACTTACAACAGTTCGCAAAAATAACCAAAAAATAGAAGTTCCACATGGTTGCATGTTAGTGTAGTAGTGTTGAGAAGGTAAGCAAAGTCAAAATATGATCTCTTATTTCGCACAAGGTAGTATTAAAGAATGTGATTTACAGCCGATAACATGATCAAGCGATAGCATTCTACAGTGCTTGAGAAAAATTACCTGGTTGGCATAGCTGATTCCCATATTAGCCCATGCACGGACATAGTTCGGTTTCAAGTCTAGAGCCTGAAACCAACAAGCAACATATTGTGATTAGTTGTGTTTCAAATCCATAAACAAGGGTTATTGTACCAGTATGCCGCAATATTATCTACATTGGATAAGCCAAAGATAAGTTTGAATTACAACTATTTATTTATATCAGCCATAGATGGAGGAGATAATACAAAAAATGTTATGTTAATCAAACTGATGAGATGTCTTTAAAGAATTTGGCAAAACAAATCTTACATTGTACCATGAATTTGGCCACTAAAGTTGCAACATGAAACCACTTCTTCCATGTCTGTGTCAGTCTATATAATAGTCATTTCTGAGTTTCAATAACAAGTCCGACAGGACCCACATGCATTATTTAGGAATTTATGTTAAGACAAGTAGACATTAACCATACAGTTTTGCATGCTAGTTTTGCATCTTACACAGATATAGTACCCAGAAATATTCCACTAAAAGGAATAGCCAAAGACCAACAAAGGACAGGATAAGCGGCCATTTAAGCATAAAAAAGGATAGAAACAAAGTTGGGTCGTCGACTGGGAAGAATGACCGAAGTTGAAAATATAAACACATATCGTAACTAATTACCTTCTGATACGCCAGTATTGCATCAGCACTCTGGATGCTGTTTGCTTGGGTTGCACCAAGCTTGTTCCAGAGTGAATAGTCCTGAGGTTTGAGCTGTAGTGCTGTCTTAAATGAAGCTATAGCTTTATCATACTCTCTTGATAGGTTGTATAAGACTCCCAGAACTATATGGACATCGGCATCTTCAGGTGACATCTGAGCTGCTTCATTAAACAATCTAACAACCTGATGAGACGTAAGCATTTAGTATGTCAGAATGAAAATATTTTGAGAAATAAATATATCGAAACACATTAGAATGGACAAAAGTATATGACTGCAGCTAAAAACATCTAATCATGTATACAGGATACCCATCTGAAATCTGAAGTTGTCACAGTTCGATGAGTTAATATACAAAACTGAAACATCCACACTAAAAGCACATAGCATGCACTTACATCTGGACCATAAGGTGAATCAGTAGACTGTGGAGGGGCAAGGCCCCCATATTTTGGATGATTCTGAAGCCACCTATAAAGATATCTTAATGCTTCTCCCTGCTCCAATTCTGCAGAAATTGCGCAGAAAATTAAACCCTTTCAAGATATCATATAATTTGCTGTTTCGATTAATTTCCTACTTGAACTAAATTTAAAAATTTTAAATAATAAAAATGCTATTAGCAAAGCATTCCATTATTGGCCATGAAGCTTGGAGGAGCATGGAAAAGTTTTTCTTTTCTTTGAAACTACAAAAGAAAATAGATATGTTTTCCCTCAAACATGAATTAGTTCAATAAGGTGTGTTTAGTTGTTCACTGTTCCTGGTGAAATAGCTTTGCATCAGTGTGGAAATAAGATTACTTCCAATCACAACTTCTGTCAGTAAATTATGTCCAAGAGCGCCAGGAGCACATTGAGAACATTAAATTGCTCTCACAATTCCAGGCACTAACCATTTGTGTGACTGACACCAAGAGCGAGAAGAACTTCAAGGTTTGTCGGATTAGCTTCCTGCGCCCGCATCATCGCTGCAATGGCCTGAATTCAAAGCAATAAATTAGAAACAAAAGTCACCTTAATGAAATGGAGAAGCATGGAACCCCTAGGTCATAACATCATAGTTTATCGTGAAAAGACTAACAAAAGTGCATTTTTCCCGATAGGTATACAGAACTGCAATGGAGCATGGTTCACACTATCCCTCATGACAATCTGTATACTGCATGCAGGACAGCTACAAACAATCAAGTTCGGCCACCCTGTACCAAACTTAATGCTTTTACCTCTCAGTCTCAGATTTGGTTAAACAACTCTTTGAAATCGATCTATTCAAAACTCATAATGAACACAACTCATACACAAAAATGCAGTAAATACATGTTGGACTACGTACTGAGAAAAAGTAAGTGCCCTGATTCCTAGTATGTCTTTTGATTTTTGATACAATCATAACTGACACATAAAAGAATCTAAACATTAAAGGGAGAAACATCACCTGTTGGTCATCATCATTTTCTGCATGTGTTACTCCTAGCAACCTCCAACCTTCAGCATTATCAGGATTCTTCAAAACTTCAGCCTCTAAAGCAAGAACAGCTTCACTTAAGAGGCCCTTGCGGAAGAGCTCTTGTCCTTCTTGCATTGGATTAGGGTGACCAACATAAGGGTTCATCTCAGAAAAAACATAAACCCCTCGAGAAGCACCCGAGCTTTGTTTGAAGGATGACAACTGTTCTTGGAACCTAGAAACAAAGCATGATAACAGTTAGTGGTATGATACCATAATGTAACAGCTATATGAAAGGGTCTCCTCTAAAACATAACATAATTCACACAGCATATAAACTAATCAGACAATTATATTAATAATTTGCCAAACTAGATGGGATATTTGAATAAAAGGCCCAAAGTTATTTCAGTATCTGATTGATAGGTCTGACAACACACCAAGAAAGAAGCAATTGATGTCGACTCAAACTGAATGCTATTCCCATGACAAAGCAAATGTACAGAGGCACAAGAGACTTGTACTTACTCATCTGCCCATGGATCAGCAGAGCTTTCGCCAAAACCACCTCCACTGAATTCTTCTGCCCATTCATCAGTGACATTTAATTTTGAAAACTCATCAACCCAGCTCTCATTTAGAGCACCCTGATTATGTTGACTAGAGAATTCGCTAGCCCACTTATCCGCCCCTTGTGAAAGCTGCAGGATAAAGAATAGTGAGAAAATATAATCAGAGCACAGCTGATACAAGTGTGAACAAAACAAAAGGTGTGATGCTGCCAACACCAAGAATGCCAGAATATTAGAAGGTTTGCACTAAAGGATGATCATTTCATCATATGCAGGTCCTATAGAGAAAATGCAGCCACGATGGGTTTGGGAGATATCTAATCCGAAGCTTCAGCAGTTCTGCAAGTCTACTGAACAAACACATCCTGACGACTTCTAGTTTCACACATGCTCGTAGGCAAAAAAGCTAAAAAGTTGCATGTTACAAATCGCCATGATGCACCAGTGATTATTAAAAGATTTACTCTGACCATGGAAAATTAAATCTCCATTAAGCATGCTGTACACCCATCTCTCTGTTATTACCTCTTCATGTGCAAACTGATCCGCCCATGTGTTTGCATTAGCATTGTACTGTGTTTGAAATTCATCAGCCCAGCCATTGGATTGGGATGCGGAACCTTGTTTTACTTGATTATCTTCTATAATAAGTTCACCACGGCTCATCTTTGAAACAAACTGGAAGAACTTAGAATTCTTCCCAAAATGGAAAAGAAGGATATTGTCAGGCCCTTACAACAGGATGATCCAAATGACCCTATAAACTTAATATAAGACTGGTAAAAATATCGTTGTTTGATACACGGTCTAGGAAAATCTCAAGTCAATACTGAACAATAATGGTTCAGATATGACAAGTAATAGTGCGGTACCAATGTGAACAGTCAATACAAAAGTAGTGCACACTATTCCCTCTCTGCATATCCAATGAGGTCCCCACTCGGTCACTCTAGAAAGCAAGATTATATTTAGACAATTAAGGCATGTTAACTTTAAAGAAACCCAAAGTATGCAAAGCACTTTTCAAAAAGTGGCATGCAAAAGAATATGCAAACAATTTCCGAACTGATGACCTATGTATCACTGATACAGCGATACCGGTACAGCTATACACGATTTTGGAAAACAACACAGTGGTGATACACAGAGAGTATCGAAGTATCGGATAAGCAAGTATCAGATATGGGTACGGCAGGGTCAGCGAAGTATCGGTGATTCAAAGCTGATGGCTCATGTGTCATCCTGTTAAAGTTATCTATAAGAATAAAATGCAATAAGTCCCTATACCACACAACTTCACCAGAAATGATAGGAAAAAACACTCTGACCGGAATGTGCATATTCAATGATAAAAATGATCTGCTTTTACATGTAGCAAAATGATAGGTCAACAGCATATGTACACTAAATGGATTTGAATTATTAATGCATCACATCCAGCCAGCCAATTGTGTACAGAGACACTAATCAGAACAAACAGAGCAAACTAGGACGAGTTATGCTTCAATCAAAATTCAAGCCAAGTTGGAAAATGAAGTAGATACTGCTTATCTAGCAAATCACAGTGCACAGAACATATAAAAGAGTTATATACAGTGATATCATTTATACCTGAAACTTGGGGTCATTATTACTTGCTAATGTTTGTGCAAGCATACGGGATTGCTCCATAGCAGCCAGGCTGGCCATGTTCGCTCCTCCCATCTGACCCATGGCCATCTGAGACTGATGCTGCAACAGTATAAAAAATAGATGAGAATTTAAATCACAGGTACTAAAAATTGGGCATGCCAGGCACAAGCATATTGCAAGAAGGCAAAGCAATATTAAGCATCCAAATTGGACACAGAATTGGATTGAGGGCAAAAAAGAGCTGAGAAGATAAATCCATATCAACTCCACATCCTGTCTATCTCTAAGAGAACTTGCTCAGCAAAAAAGCAACTTTCAGAATCGATATTGCAGAAATCCTAAACAAGCACGCTGAAGACTCTGACCTGTTCAAACTCGGAGGCCCAACCATTTGGGCCATATTGCTGCTCGAAAGAATTTGCCCAACTTTCTGGGTTATTATTTTGATTTCCAAACTCGGTAATCCATTTATCTGCAGCATTATGCATCGAAGCAGGTCCCATAGAACTTTGGGACTGATTCCAGTACTGCTCCAGCTCTGGGTATTGTCCATGCATAGGGCCTCTCATACGGTTGTCAATATCAAGCGAATGCAACAAGGTATTGACCTGACAAACATAAAAAAGTAAGATCACCAACAATAAGAGAAATACTGAACTTGTAAGGTGCATGCAAAACTGAAGCTACTGTGCAATTCTAGCTAAACAAGCGAACAGAAAGCAGAAATATTTTGATCAAACCACATATGGTCCTAGGTAATTTTTCAGATCCAGAGAGTTTAGAAATTATAAGTTAACCTGAGCCTGTATATATTCTTCTGGTTGGTCAGCCAAAATATGCCGTGCCATTATGCAGCTACGATCTCGTATGCATTGTTTGTCACTTTCAGATAAACCAAGAGCTGGTACTGGAACAGGTTGAAACGGCACACCAGCTCTGCCACTTGCAAGAAAAGAATGCAAGACACCAGACAACACCCTTTGTGGTGGACCTGAAATGAATTATGTGAGAATCACTGTAGTGTTGTACTTTGGTATCATTGTAAACTAGGAAAATACTGAGCCTGAGGTAAACTCTCCATTTTCATATAGTATGTTAGAAGAACAATGCATCTATTTATCAAAGGCTTTTTTTGAATATACTAAACTTCAATCCTCACAATCAAACACAATTTGCATAACAAAAAGTCAAGAACCAAGGCATTTAAGATTTTAACTATTCTATAGTATGCAAGCACTATATATTAAAGTGGGATCTAGTGCCTACTGTTGATACAACCAAACCTTTTGTCTCAAGCAAGCTGGGTTGGAAGTATGCCAGATGTGAAACAGTAAGAGCCGCACAAAGCAAGGATTGTAATATATAAGAGCAGTAATATATCACAACAATAATTATTACTGTATTCAACAAGCTGGGTGTATTATATGCACTATCAGATATGTATTTGTGCAACATACACAGACAAACAACCAGTCAAAAGAAAGACTAAAATCTAGACATTTACCATCCAAGGGCGGTCCAATGGTTGTCCCTGTATTGTTATAGATTTGGTCAAATTCTGCAACTTGTGATTCTGTTACTCCAAATTCAGGAACCCCAGGAGGGCGAAAAGATTCAATCCAATCATTAGCAGGACCCCAATGAATGAAGTCGGCACCCTACAGGTTCTCAGTTACAGTTAGGACTTAGGATTGCATGTAAAGGGAATAAATGGGCAGCATTCGGAATAACCCTTACCCGTGCAAGGGGTCGTTGATCTTGTTTGAACTCATCATCTGAACCTGGGATGGTTGACAAGGGAGCAGCTGTGCCAAAATCAGATGTAGATGGAACACTGACTGAGCCAGGAAGTTCCTTTATTGACTGCACAAATAAAGGGAAAAGGGTGTTTTTATGGAGAGAGTTGTGTTGATGTTAACTGTAACCTATTAATCAATGCATTTGGATGTTAACCACAGCAGAATATTATAGATCCACTCTAATTTATATCAGAGAAACATGGTACAATAAGTAGGTGAATCAGAAATTCTAACTTAGTATTTCTTACTGAGTACCTAAATTGGGAAATTGAGTATCCTATCAGCTGAAGCAAAATGAGCTGTTTCATCCCGCTCCTCTTTGGCAACAGAAAAGAACTACCTCATATTTGATACATGATCTTCACCGAGGTGTACTGGCAATTTCAGTTCCAGATAAACAAATTCACAACTCCATCGGAGCCAAGTGGCAGCGGAACGCAGAGATCACTAATTCTACTCAGAATCAGGCACATCTAGTAGACTGGCGTGGTGATATACTAGCCAATTGGGGCTCACACAATTACCGCACAAAAAACACAAGCGACATGATACGATCGAACTACCAACAACATAGAATAGCAGGATTGATTTTTCTTTCGGAACAATGGCTCCGCCCATAAGAAATTAACCAACCCGAGCGGCACGGTTGGCTGATCCAAGACTTAAACCATCACCGCGGCGTCGACTAAGCCCCCGAGCTCCAGACTACGCCGGCAGAGCTTAAGGCTATGGATGCTCACCCGCGTCTTGGAGGACTGGCCGAGGACGGCGTTGGCGAAGGCGTTGAGGGGGTTGGACGACGAGGCGCCGTCCGGGGCGCAGCTGTTCTGGCCCGTGATGAGGTGCCGCATCGCCATCTCGGCCGCCCCCTCCGCCGGACGGGCGCGCTCGCCGACGCCGGAGGTGCGATGCTACGGGCGCCCGCTTCGGTCGTCGCCGGCGACGAGGGGCGACCGCCACGAGGTGAGGGAAGGGGAGCGGCGGGTGAGGGGGAGTCGCCGTGCGGCGGTGGCTTTGCGGGTGTGGAGGGCAGAAAGCTGCAGACCCGATAATGCCAAGATACCGCACCGGACACGTGAGAGATTGGCCTGCGTACGTATGGGTTGTTGTGATCACATTTTTTTTCCCGTCTTTCAAGTTTCGCGGTTAGTTGAGGAAATTTCCTTCTTTTTTTGCTTTTCGCACTGTGGAAAGCATTGGAGTTTGTAAGTTTGCATGAAATTTCCTTCCCGCTGAGCCATAGTTACCACGATTCTCACACAAAAAGCAGACAAAATATCTAATTGATCTGTCAGCTAAACTTTTGAGTTTTTCGAGAGAAAAAAACTAAACTTTCGAGTGTTCGTTGGCACTCATTTCTTTTAACGTTCTAGTGAGTCCCCACTATCAGATTCGCTCGCAAGCGGAGGCTCTGCCTAGTGCAGTGCAGGTGTGTCGGGTATGCTTCTCAGGCTCACGAGTAGGCTTTGGATGGCCCACTAAGGAACGTACTCGGACAAGATCAGAACAAGGATAGGCGTATCCTTCTCGGACTATTCTTGTATGTTTATGGAAAACTACTCGGGTCAATACCGAGTAGAACTCTGTAATAGTACCCGATTAGGACTCAGACTTGTAACCCTGCCCTCCTGGTATATAAGGCCGGGCAGGAACCCTCCTCAAAGACAGATCTATCAAGACCAGAACATACATCAATACAAACCAACACACAGGACGTAGGGTATTACGCGATCTAGCGGTCCGAACCTGTCTAAATCGTGTTCCTTGCGTCACCATTGATTCCTTAATTCTCGACGACTCTTACCGCATAAAAGACCACCTAGGGTACCCCTAGGCGGGTTGCCGGTCTAAAACACCGACAGCTGGCGCGCCAGGTAGGGGACCTCGTCGAGTTTCTCAGCGCGAACTCAATGGCGAAAATCATCATCAGGCCCGTCTTCTTCATCGAAGCCGGCGCCACCTTCGCTTTTGGATCCTGGCTCTGCGTCGCCGAAGGCTCGGGATCGTTCCGGTGCCAGATCGTCGACATTCACGAGAAGAAACCAGAAGATTTGACCAGAAAAAATCAAGATTTCAAAGTCAACGAGTTCGAGTTCGACTACGTGTCGGATTCGACTTTGCCTCGGACTACTCCAACGTCTCGCTCAGGGGTCAGGCTCTCCCGACCCCAGGCCTCGAGGTCGGGCAAGACGGAATTCCACTCAGGGTCGGGCGAGGCGGAGCCACTCCCCCAAAGGGTCGGGCTCAACCGACCTCCGGACTCAGGGTCGGACTCTCTTCGGATTCGGCGGCCCCAATCAGCATCCAAATCAGTTTCGACTTCAAAGCGGTTCCCACACGGACTCCGCAACACGACAAAAGTCTACCAAGATCTTCTCGCTCGAACCCGAGTTGAACTCGGGCGTGACGAGGATGTTGACTCCGACTCATCCTACTCACCAGAGATACCATTATCTGGTCCAGCTCAAGGGTTGGTAATAACTTCGACACCACAAGGCAGATTCGTCCACTGGCCGGGATTGCGACCATCTTTTCTCGACCGTGACTACGACTCACGCCTTGTCGTCCATATAGACAACCTGCCATATCAAGAGGGCGTTCCACTTACGTCCAACCACGAAGAAAACTACACAGAGATTGCTACATCAAGTTCCGGAAGCTACTACCCGGATAGGGAGATACTTGTTATTACTCAAAATAACAACCCGGGTACACTGCCCGAAAGATCCTTTTGGGCTACCCAGGATTGATCAAGTGGTTGACTCCACCGCCGGGTGCGCCTTGCTATGCTTCCTCGATTGCTACTCCGACTATCATCAGATAAGCCTCAAAGAGGAAGATCAAGCCAAAACAGCGTTCATCACGCCCTTTGGAGCTTTCTGCTACAAAACAATGTCCTTCGGACTAAAGAACGCAGGAGCAACTTATCAAAGGGCCATACAGATGTGCTTTGAAAAACAACTTCATCGCAATGTCGAAGCTTATGTCGACGACGTCGTCGTCAAAACAAGGAACCGGGAGGAACTCATTGCTGACTTGGAGTAAACTTTCTCCAGTCTCCGTGCTTTCCGATGGAAACTCAATCCTACGAAGTGTGTCTTTGGAGTATCTTCCGGCAAACTGCTCGGGTTCATCATTAGCCATCGCGGCATTGAGGCCAACCCAGAAAAGATATCTGCCATCACAAACATGCAGGCACCAGCCAGCATTAAGGATGTGCAGAAACTCACAGGCTGCATGGCCGCTCTCAACCGATTCATCTTGAGACTTGGAGAACAGGGACTACCCTTCTTCAAGCTTCTCAAACGTCAGGACAAGTTCAAATGGACGGAAGAGGCAGAGAGGACGTTTACACAACTCAAAGACTTTCTGTCAAAGCCTCCTGTACTCAGCGCTCCCTCGCCGAACGAATACTTGCTCCTATACATCTCCACTACTACTCATGTCGTCAGCACGGCAATAGTAGTCGAACAGTCTGAACCGGGCCACGCTTACAAGGTTCAACGACATGTCTACTTCGTCAGCGAAGTACTCTCGGACTCCAAAACTCGGTATCCACTGATACAAAAACTCCTATATGCTATTCTGCTCACCTCCCGGAAGCTGCGCCATTACTTCCAATGGCACAACATCACAGTCATCTCCGATTTCCCGCTCGGCGAAATTCTCCATAACAGAGATGCCACGGGTAGAATCTCCAAATGGGCAGTCGAACTCGGAGCTCTCACTTTGAGCTTCAAGCCAAGGAGAGCCATCAAGTCTCAGACTTTGGTCGACTTCATAGCCGAGTGGACCGAAAATCAAGTTCCAACTCCAATCGAACGACCAGAACATTGGGTAATGTACTTCGACGGATCCCTCAAACTTGAAGGAGCCGGCGCAGGCGTCTTACTCATCTCCCCTAAGGGAGACCAACTCAAGTATGTGCTGCAGATATTCTGGGAAGCATCTAATAATGAAGCCGAGTACGAAGCACTGCTACACGGTCTTCGCCTCGCAATCTCCCTCGGCATCAAACGACTACTGGTGTATAACGACTCCCCTAGTCGTCATAAACCAAGTCAATGACGAGTGGGACCGAAACAAGGACAACATGGACGCTTATTGCAAAGAAGTCCGTAAACTGGAAAACAAATTCTCCGGCTTGGAGTTCCACCACATCGTTCGCGACAACAACGTTGCCGCCGACGTTTTATCCAAAATGGGCTCAACTCGTGCAGAAGTTCCAGCAAGAATTTTCGTACACGAATTACGCAAGCCGTCCATACCTGAACAGGTCACGCCGCTAGTAATCCCGACTACTGACGTCTCCCGAGAAATCATGATGATAGAAGTCGACTGGAGGACACCCTTTATCGACTACATCAAAGATCACCAGCTACCATCCGACAGGAATAAAGCTGAGCAAATCTCCCGACACGCAAAGAATTACGTTCTAGTCGGAGACAAGCTCTACAGGAAAGGTGCATCATCTGGAGTACTCATGAAGTGCGTCACCAGAGAAGATGGCCAAGAAATCCTAGAAGAGATTCACAGAGGAATCTGCGGCAACCACGCATCTTCAAGGACACTAGTTGGCAAGGCTTTCAGAGCGGGCTTCTATGGGCCAATGGCTTTGGCCCATGCCAAACAACTGGTTCAGAAATGGAAAGGTTGTCAATTCTTCACAAAACAGCATGTGCCGGCTTACAAGCTAGTCACAATACCTCCAACATGGCCATTTGCCTGCTGGGGGCTCGACATGATTGGCCCGTTACCAACTGCTCCAGGAGGATTCAACAGAGTACTCTGGCAATTGACAAGTTCACCAAATGGATCGAGGTCAAACCGGTCACTTGCCCCAAAGCAGACCGAGTCCTCAACTTCTTGGATGAAATCGTACACCGCTATGGTTTTTCCAACAGGATTATCACAGATCTCGGGTCAAACTTCAATAATCATGCCTTTTGGGAATATTGCGAGAACAGCGGCATCGACGTCCGTTATGTCTCGGTTGCTCATCCGCGAGCCAACGGACAAGTCGAGCGAGCTAATGGCATGATACTCGATGCTCTGAAGAAACGACTACATGACGTCGGCAACACCAAAGGCGACCGATGGCTCAAAGAGTTACCCAATGCCTTGTGGGGCCTACGTACCCAACCATGCAAGACTACGGGACTATCACTCTATTTTCTGGTATATGGTTCGGAAGCCATATTACCCGCCGATATAATATGGCAATCACCATCCGTTGAGCACTACGACGAAGAACTTGCAATAGAAACGCGGCGAACGGATATAAACAGTTTGGAAGAAACAAGATGCGCAGCACTAGTGCAATCTGCCAGATACCTTGACGGTTTAAGGCGTTATCATGACCGCAACGTCAAGGAAAGATCTTTCAACTCGGGCGATATAGTTCTTAAACGTATTCAAGACACGTCTGGATTACATAAACTCAATTCACCATGGGAAGGTCCTTACATCGTATCAAAGGTTACAGGACCCGGATCTTACAGACTCCAAGAGCTTTCAGGAGAACAAGTGCCGAACTCCTGGAATATAGAACACCTCTGTCGCTATTACCCATAGCAGCACTCGAGTACTCACTTCAAGGCAACTACTCGGGACGACTACCCGATTACCGACGTCAAGGGGTGTTCGCTTCGACGAGCTATCAGTACAACAAGGATCCTTGCCCTGATACAAAATCTTCATATCAATCTTTACTGAAACAAGAGTACATCAAGTTAACATACGAGTACAAGGACTCGGCTTACACGAAGACTACAAGCAACTGCCTACTGGCGGGCTGCATTTAAGCCTCAGACTTTTACTATATCACAAGGCCACTCAGGTTTGCCGACCGCAGGAAGGGCCCACACGTAAGGAAGCTGCGTAAAACGCAGCCACGCCCAGGTATCCTACCCAAGGCACTGCCAGGTACTCTATCATCGCCATCGCCTGGACAGCGGCAACGCCAAATCCGGCAAGACGCGCCTAGAGGGAACCAAGGCTGCTCTTTTGCTAGCCTTGCGAAGCCCATCTACTCTACGGCCGCACCTCCACCTCTTTCAGAGCGGGATGAAGACCGCGGCACTCATCACCCATCACTCGCGAGTTCCAGCGCGTACTCCACTGGATCAGGAGCTGCAAGATGAGGCGTGCGATGAAACCTCCTACGAGGAATCTTCTAGCATCGCGGCTATCCCTACGAGCGCAGGAGTCTGTGGAGCGAAGGTGGCCTCAATCTACGAGGAATCTTCTAGCACAGGTGCACTCTTTGATGATTCTCTACACTCAAATAGAAGCAACCGCAGGCAATCCATCGCTACTCAGGAGCTTGAGTTGGTTCGCCCACCAGATGGCCCTATTTATAGCCGAAAGCCACAACTACCACCGGCCCAAGAGTTACTGTGCACCCGTGATCAATGAGTCTGACAACTCCTGACTCTGCCCATGTGACTGCACTCATGCCGCAACGGACAAAGGAGCACAGTACACCCGTGCATCCGCAAAGGACAAAGGAGCACAGTACACCCGTACATTCGCAAAGGACAGACGAGAACAGTACACCCGTGTCCCCCAAAAAGACGAGTACTCAAACAGCATTACGACTACTCGACACTCGGGACTACAAGCCAAGCACAGCCTACATGTCGGGGGCTTCGACTACTCCGAACTCTCAATCGGGCGAGGCGGAGCCTCACTCAGGGTCGAGCGAGGCGGAGCTACCCTTCCAAAGGGTTGGGCTCCGCCGACCCCAGGACTCAGGGTCGGGCGAAGCGGAGCCTCACTCAGGGTCGGACGACGAGGAGTCTCGCTCAGGGGTCCGGCTCTCCCGACCCCAGGACTCGGGGTCGGGCGAGGCGGAATTTTTACCCTCGACAAGGTCAGATTTAGCCGACCCCAAAACTCAGGGTCGAGCGAGACGAATCTCCTCCCCAGAGGGTCGGGCCCGGCAGAGGTGCAATACTTCGGGATTCGACAAAATGGAGTAAAAACTACTCTTTGCAAGACAACAACAACAAATCCAAAGGCTTGGCATTTCAAAATATCAATGTACTCAGATACAAGATTACACAAGCAGCTTAAAACTCTTCTAAGGAGACAAACTCCGACATCTTGGATGCAATAGGCTCCGCCTCCTCGAGGTACTGCGCATAGGCCTCCTCTGTGCAGTTGCGAGCCACGCCATCACCTGCTGCCGCCAAGTCTGCCCTCGGGTAGTAGGACTTCACAACCGCAAGCACCTGTTTGCAAACAGTCTTGCAAAGTCCCGCCACTTTACTCAGGGCAGCTCTTAGTCGCTCTACTAGCGATTGCGGTCCCGCGCCTTCCTCCACGGGGGCTGTGGCATTCACCAAGTCTTCGGCCGCTCCAGACAGCTCTCGGAGTTCGCCTCGAAGCGTTCCCAAGGTCTGGGCATGATCTCTGCATGCCACCATGGTCATGGCAAGCATCACGCCATTCTGCATCTTTCGGTCCCGCTGATGCTCGCAAGCAGCCTGAGCTTCCGTGAGCGCGGCCCGAAGATGTTCGGCTTCATCTGCCACTCGGTCATGAGCGTTCCTCCAATCAATAACTTGGCTCCTTGCAGCCGCCTCCTGCTTCTTGAGCTCTACAAAGCAAAGAACTCAGGCCACAGCCAACTACAGTTGGACACACCCAAAGTAGTCGCATTGCTTACATTGATACTTCTTGTTCAAGGATTTGTAGCGGCTCTCCAGTTTTTCCTGCAGAACCACGTGATCCGCGTGTTCCACGGCAAAGGACTTCGCCCCGACTTCATGCACCCGAAGAGCTTCTGTCAGTCGGGCACATTCTTGCTCCAACTGGCGGCTTCTTCTTGAAGGTAGTGGACTGCTTAGGCTTATTGTTCTTGCCCTTACCCTTGCCACCATTGCCATTGTGATGTGATTGGTGCACCATATTGGCACTAGTCTGACCCTCAACAGCTTTAGATCGTCCATCTTTAGCCCGAGCTTTCTCCTCAACATCAAGAGACGCAATCAAGTCTGAAACAGAAATTTCTGTCCTCTTGTGTTTGAGAGAAGTGGCGAAATCCCTCCAGAATGGAGGTAACTTGGCAATAATGCTCCCAGCCACAAACTTGTCGGACACGACAATCTTTAGCAGATCGAGTTCCTTCACCATGCACTGTAATTCATGAGCCTGAGCGACTACAGATTTTTCGTCAACAATCTTGTAGTCATGATACTGCTCAATGATGTACAGTTCAATGCCAGTGTCTTGAGCCACCGTAGTTGGCAGTCAGATCGTCCCACAACTCCTTTGCGACCGTGTGATGAAGGTACACATCCTGTAGATGTTCTGCAAGTGCACCAATCACAGCGCCCAAGAAGATTGTGTTGGCTTCCGGATATTCTTTCTCCTTTTCAGGAGAGAGAACCCCTTCTGGCTTGCCATTGGACACCCAGAACACCTTCATGGCAGTAAACCACAGCGTGGCTTTCACCTGCCACCTCTTGAAGTGCATGCCAGCAAACGGTGCTGGCCTCAGTGCATCAAGAAATCCAACCATAAAACTAAAGTGCCTACAATAAGGTTTTTGGATTGTTGGATATATAAGCACTTTTAGTTTTAATTTAATCCAGAAATAAATCATGAATACGATGAACAGATAGTAGATTAAACTAGACATGTCTACGCAAGATCTAGACAAGTCTATCATTGCAAATAGAATCACACATTCTACCATACTATCCAGTGCTATCAGACTGCAACAGATCATAATGCTAGTATGGAAGATATAATTTGAGATAAGAGATCGTACGTTTCTTTCTTGATGAAGACAGGCTCCTGGACGACTACCGGGTACAGCAGGCGACGACGATCAGCAGCCTGACGTTGTTCGCGACGACGAGTAATGCCCGAGCGACGAATAGGTAGACGAGCCGTGGTGAAGAAGTCGACGAAGAACTTGACGAAGCGGAGGAAGCGATCGAGCAGTCGCGCAGAGCGCTTCCCAAAAATCTTATTCGCCCTATCCCGGTGCAGGATCGCTGAAGACGACGGTTCCGAAGACCTGCTCTCCCAATCGCCGGTGCACGCTGACAATCGGGATGGAGTAGACTACGGTGGCGGCGCAGCAGCAAGAGGAGGCAAAAACCTAACTAGTACAGACCACCTTAGGGATACCCTAACTTGGGGGCCTTCCCGTATAATAGTCTATATTTCATCTTTTTCATGAGGGAGGTGGTCCATATATACAGGAAGGAAAAGCCCCAACACCCTTATCTATTAGCAATATGGGACTAACATATGGTGTACCCCCTCTTTACGCTAATGGGCTTTGAGATTTATTTGAAATTCTAAAATTACTTATGGGCTAGGCCCATTATTTCAACACCTTGTCTTCCACGAAACCCAATGCACTTTTAACTGATATGAGAAGCAACAACCTATTCGTTTCACAGCCAGCAGCAGCTACAAAACCAAATCCAAAATCACGCTATTTGGATTGCATGATCCAATTTTCGGCTTCGGCCAAAAATAAAAGCTCAACCGAGCAAGGCCTTAGAGGAAGGAAAAAGAAAAGGAAAATCTTAAAAGCACACGGGCTTCTTCCCGTCTTCTTCCACTAGCAAACCATGAGACCGCGTGAGACAATGGAACCGCCATGGCCTCTGACCTTGCCTGCAACTTGACGTCAACGGAATACCAAGGCGAGTCCATGAAACGAGCCCGACGCGCCCCCACTTTCCCCAATTCCCCGTGTTCCACGCATCTCGATACCGTGCTGAATCATGGTCAGCCAACCTGTGCTTGGCGCCGGGCACTCGCAGTTGCAGACTATATGGATACGATGTGCTAAAATTTAGCAGGATCACATCGAATATTCGGATGCTAATTAGGAGAACTAAATATGAGCTAATTACAAAACTAATTGCACAGATGGAGTCTAATTCGCGAGATGAATCTACTAAGACTAATTAATCCATCATTAGCAATGGTTACTGTAGCACCACATTGTCAAATCATGGACTAATTAGGCTTAATAGATTTGTCTCGTGAATTAGACTACATCTGTGCAATTAGTTTTGTAATTAGACTATATTTAATACTCCTAATTAGTATCAAACATCCGATATGACAGGTGCTAAAGTTTAGCAATGGGGTATCCAAACACCCTAACAAAGGTTTTCAGTCTCACACCGGACAATCGGACATCACGGCTGATTGTGCTTGGTGCTGGCTTGGTTCTCGCACGCGGTTCCTCTTGTGACTTCGTTGACCTGTCACAGATCAGTGTGTTTTCTTTAGCCAAAAAGCAGAGGGCAACGCACAAGAAACCCAGTAGAGCGTGACAGCAATGAACGAAGAAATTTTCAGTTAGACTCGACTACTCTGGAAAACAAAGTAATTAGGCTTGACCCAATCACAGTGAAACAGACTTGACCAGTTGACTCAGCCATATTAAAATTTTGGTGGCCGCGGTAGCACAATATATCTCATATCATAACAACAAAGCGACAAGCCTGAAAAGAAAAGCATGGTGCTGTTGTTATGCCGTATTGTCATCTTCCTCTCTCTCATGAGTTACAAAGATGACTGGCATTTGGCAAGACTACTCCTAGCTATGACCTTGAGACTATGAATTAGTAAACTGACCCGAGGATTGAATGCCAACGACGCGGTCTCAAGTCTCAACCATGGCGTCAGCAGGACGTTGTGGTCACAAAGTTGAACAAATGGGGCCCAAGATGACTTCAGGTGGGCGTGTCTGTATCGCGAACGCTGGGTCTACGTCACCAGGAATCGATCTTTCACAATCTGCAGTTCTTTCTCCTCGGTGCGTACGAGAACGGATGGGGCTGATCAAGACAGCCTGATACTAGATTGACGCCTAAAATCAGGACTGGAACTCACAGGAGAGACACTTGGTCTTGGTCCAACATCTTTTCCGTCCATACTTGCCTCAGCTGCTGGGCTATTCCTCCTCTATATAGGTCTTGCCACATCCTTCCCTTCCGTGCATAAACCAATGATGCATCCACCTTCCATCATTGGCATGGCTCATCGCATGCCACTGCTGCAAGTTCTATTTCTCCTACCTCTACTAGTCCAACTCCACTTCTCACTCGGGCTGGCCATAGGAAACAGCACCACCATGCATCATACCGGGCTCCAGAGCCTCCCGCATCAGGCCATGGTGCTCCTCGAAGTGAAGCAGTCCTTCTCCTTGTCTAGCAATGATCCCTCCATGATACTGCCGTCATGGCAAGCTGACAAGGACTGCTGCAGCCACTGGGAGGGTGTCACCTGTGACAAGGCCGGGAGGGTCACCGCTCTCAGCCTGTCGAACTGCGACCTCGCAGGCAATGTCCCTATCCACATATCCGAGCTCATAGATTTGGTGTCACTTGATCTCTCCTTCAACGACGAATTGAGGCTCCATGAACCGAGTTTCCAGACCATCGTTGCAAACCTCAGTAAACTAACGAAGCTCCATCTTGATAGGGTGAAAATCTCCAGCACTGCGGCAGAGTGCTTCAGAGCTCTGGTCAAGTCCATTCCTCGGCTTGAGGTTCTTACAATGCCTGGTTGCAACCTGTCTAGTCCTGTCGACAACTCCTTGCCAGGTCTAAGATGGCTATCTGTAATTGATCTCAGTTACAATTCCATCACTTATCCCCCTGGTTTCTTTTCCCGCTTCCACTCGCTAAGAGTTCTAAAGCTTGGCAGCAGCAATCTCCGGACATTCCCTCTCGAAATTCTTCAACTCAGAAATCTCAAAGTTCTGAATCTTTGGAGCGCAAACATCTCTGGATGCATACCCTACTATATTGGCAATCTCACATCCTTGACAGAACTGGACCTCAGCAATAATGTTTTCTCAGGGGGTCTGCCTTCTACAATCAGCAACCTGACATCATTAAGGATAATGAGGTGTGTCAACTGTAGTTTGTCTGGCGAAATAAAAGCCCTGGCAAATTTAACACAGCTTGAATCTGTGTATCTCTCAGATAACAATTTCACAGGCATGTTTCTTGTATGTTTGGTACATCATATTTTCCATTTCTTTATTTATTGCTGATAAATGTGTTTTCTGAAACCTTGTACAGGGCCAATTTATCTTGGTGACAGAGTAAAACTCAATAATCTGGAGTCCTTGTATCTGAGCTTCAATTCTCTATCTGGAAGAATTCCTCTATCTTTGTTCACACATCCAGCACTTAGCAGGCTAGACCTCAGCAGAAATCAATTTTCGGGTGCTCTTGGAGAATTCTCAAATCCATCATTGACGTTAACTGAAGTCATCTTAAGTGGCAACCACCTATGCGGTCCAGTTCCTAAATCATTTGGTTGGCTTGCATCTCTTGAAAGCCTGAGTCTTGACCACAACTACTTCACAGGTACATTGGAGCTGTTCTCCTATTTCAGGCTAAGGAACATCTCATGGTTGTCAGCATCAAATAATAACTTATTCTCTGTTGCTTGGCATGCATCAAATGCAGAAAACAGTAGCAGTAGCAATAGCACCAGTTCTTGGTTAGGTACCTATCCTTTAAAAACTGACCAGTCACACCTAAGTGGACTAGACCTCTCATGGAATCAAATTAGTGGGGAGATTCCTAGTTGGATATGGAGCAAGGTAGTTCGCATATTGAACCTGTCGCACAACAAATTTACAGCAGTTGCACAGCCCCTGGCCAACACCACAGTCATGTATATCGATCTGAGCTACAACATGCTTCATGGGGCAGTACCTCTCGTAGCCGCTGGCCTCAACCAGGATTACTCACACAACAGATTCTCCTCTATCCCTTCCAGCAATTTCACTCAGCAGTTTCGGGCAGCCAATTCTATCAATCTGTCTAACAATGAGATAAGTGGCCCCGTACCTCTATCAGAGTGCAGCACTAGTGATAGTCTTAGGATTATCGATTTGTCTAATAACAATTTCAGCGGTCCAGTTCCGTCATATCTTCTGAATTGCAAAAGCTTGGACGTCCTAAGATTGAGAGGAAATGACCTTACTGGAGTATGGCCTGATAATGTTGAGGAGGGGTGTTCTTTACACTTGATCGATTTAAGTAGAAATCAGATCACAGGGCATCTGCCGAGGTCGCTGTCCAGCTGCCAAGAACTAGTCTTCCTGGATGTTGGTGAAAATTTTATTACTGATTCTTTTCCATATTGGACAGGAGAGCTACCTAACCTTCGTATCCTAGTCTTGAGATCGAACCAATTCTATGGTTCATTGCCAAGTATTGAAGAGAACTCGACCTTGGAGTATTTCCAGGATCTACAAATCATTGATATCGCAAACAACAGGTTCAATGGTGCCTTGCCCACGAATTTATTTCAGAATTCAAAGCTCATGATTCATCCAGCAGGAAGTGGTGGTGGGATTTATGCTACAAGTCCAGAGAGTGAAGAATGGTTCTGTCCATACCTGCTGGTGGTTGACATTGAAATGAAAGAGCTGTACATTGATGTGTCTGAAATCCAGACTGACTTTGTGTTGATTGACCTTTCTCACAACAGATTCCATGGTCTCATCCCCACGACCATCGGAAAGCTGAGTGCGCTGCATGTACTCAACATGTCGGGAAACTCCTTCACGGGCGAGATTCCACACGAGCTTGGCAATCTGGTTCACCTTGAGTCACTCGATCTCTCATGGAATAGGCTGTCAGGGGAAATACCGCAGGAGTTGGCAATGTCTTTGACGTCTCTCGAGTGGCTAAACCTGTCATACAACACCCTGAGCGGTAGGATACCTTCGGGTCCTCAAATCTCCACATTTCCTAGTAGCTCTTTCCAAGGGAACGAAGGACTTTACGGCTGCCCCATTCCTATACAATGCACCCTGGCAGGTTCACCTCCAAAGGATCCAAAACCATTCACTCCACCGGCGTCAAAATCTAAGGGTGAGCGGTTTGATGACATCATGTTGCATTTGTTCATTGGATTGGGATTTGGTGGTGGCTTCTCAGCGGCAGTCATGGTGAGACTGGTCTATAGTGGCAGGTGGTGGCACTACAGCAGCTTCCCAACTCTATATTGAGAAAGCAAGCCAGTTAGTGTATGCAGCATATGCGGTGTATAAAGGGTTGACGCTAGCAGCTTTTTCTATATCTTCTTCTTAATATAAATGATACGCAGCTCTCTTGTGTGTTCGAGAAAAATTAGCAGCTTTTTCTATGTAAAGGTTAACGCTAGCAGCTAGACACTTGGTTTGAGTAATTATAGAAGCACTATAAACTCATTGTATTTGAGTTTTTGTTGTGTTAGAAACTTGGAATAAGCTTTCATCAGGGAAGCATCTTGGTTTCTTCAAAATATATGCTAGTTTGGGCTACTGCATGTGTTGCTCTTAAGGTGGAGATGGTACCTGCTTGATAGTTGACACTCAGTTTGGTAATTGAAAACTTCTAGAAACTCCTTGGTCGATTCTTTTTTTCAAAAAAACTATATAGAGTTTTCGCTGAAGGAACCCAATCAACTGGCATGGAATTTTGGCATCCTTTGGCCACCCATCCGGCGCTAACCAATTACCAAATAAGTTT
The DNA here is from genome assembly GCF_005286985.2 of Setaria viridis. Lineage (NCBI taxonomy): Eukaryota > Viridiplantae > Streptophyta > Magnoliopsida > Poales > Poaceae > Setaria > Setaria viridis. Next base: position 32,462,382 of record NC_048268.2, on the reverse strand, counting down.
CTAGACTCCAGCAAGTCACTAGTTTCTTGCGGTAGGAGGCATTAACTTTATTTGCTTCGCCTTCTTACCATTCTAAACTCCTAACTGCAAAGAGAAAATTCTTTTATCTAACAGATTGCTAAATAATTCTAGGAAAGCGGTTCCTAGCTGCATTATTCAGTACTGGTACAGATTACAGAGAGGGAGGGAGGGAGGGAGATGAAACCTCACCTTTGCAGAATTCACGGTGGTGGCGCTGGGAACGTGTCACGTCGCCGACCTTCGCGGGTCAACTCGCCGGCCTGTACCCGCCTCCTCGCTGGCCTGCCGAGCTGTCGCCGAAAGCCCCCTTGTCCTAGCACGCTGCGAGCTTACGAGCTCTCACTGCCCAAAGCCTCCTCGGTGGTAAGACTGAAACACAGCAGAGACATCAGGGGAGGGGAGGGGTGAAATGGCGGTGGTGGAATCATGCCGCCGGCGCGTCGATGGAGGAGCGGAGCTGCCGGAATCGCAGCTTCAGCGTCGGAGATGCTGCTCTCGAAGCTCATCGGACGACCCAGAAGACGTAGTTCTACTTCCATCTACACCAACCGGCCCATCTGAGAGCTCCACCAAGCTCCAGCCCAGCCCACAAAGCCCAACAACCTCTCCAGCCCAACACGAGACGAAAACCGTCTCGGCCCCTCACGCCGCGCAAGCCCAAAACCTAAGCACGCCAAAAGCCAACGCCCACAGCGCAAAACCCCCAACCCCACCTCGCATCCTGCCCGTCGCCGTCGCAATCCCCGCCGGCGCTACCTAGGTCACGCCTCCCTCCTCTCCCTCCCCCGGCTCCGACGATGTCGGCGCCCTCCGACCCCGCCACGGCCGCTGGCCAAGCGCCCGCCCCTGCGGCTGCGTCCGCCGCCTCCAGCAGCGGCCTCACCTTCAAGCTCCACCCCCTCGTCATTGTGAACGTCTCGGACCACCACACCCGCGTCAAGGCCCAGGCCGCCTGCTCCGGGGACAGCTCCTCCTCGTCCGGGGCGGCGGCGGGGCAGCCGCCGAGGGTGTTCGGGTGCGTGATCGGGGTGCAGCGCGGGCGGACGGTGGAGATCTTCAACAGCTTCGAGCTCGTGCTCGACCCCGTCTCCGGCACCCTCGACCGCACCTTCCTCGAGAAGAAGCAGGAGCTCTGTAAGCTCGTACTCAAATCTAGGGAATTTTTAGGGTTTGATGACGCTTGGAATTCTAGGGAATGCTAGGGTTTGTTGGATCGTTTGATGAGTGCTTGTTACGATTGTGGCTGTGCAGATAAGAAGGTGTTCCCCGACTTCTACGTGCTGGGATGGTACTCCACTGGAAGTGATGTGCAGGACACGGACATGCAAATCCACAAAGCCGTGAGTTCTTAGAACCTTCTCTTCAAGTGCTTAATCTGACTATCTGAGAGGCTGCGACATTGTGCTTGGGCATTAGTGTTTGCTCGTGTTATGAAGAAAGTGTGGGTTTCGGATCTAATTTACAGTTAGTATACTTGTTGCTGCAAAGGGCTGGTAGCACCTAGGGATTTTTATTGTTATGCGGTAGGCCTATTTTCATGTTCCTGCTAGTAAAACAAGGGAAGAAACTGACTAACTTGTGGAATGTGGGAATTCTCTCACTGCAGTATTAATTGGTTATGAAGCAGATGGTTAGTAACTATTACTGCTGAGAACCTAATAATGTAACCCATTTATGCTTCTAATAAGGCGCTCTTAAAGTTTCACGTTTAAAATAAAAAATATACTGCTGCAAGATTAACAACTGAAAATGTCACATTACTTACATTTTTCAAAGCCTAACTACGAGGTAGGATTATCTAAGTAGAAATCAGAGAATTGTTCTATCAGTAGCTATGATATTTGAGAATTTCCTTAATCCTAAGTTTCCCACTTATGCAAAAAATATGTATTGCTTATCTCGTGCCAGCAAATATATATATTACTTACCGCTATAGAACATTACCTGAGTTTGTATGGCTGAATGAATGGTGGATCTTTGATTTTGACTTGATTGTAGTGGACGAATTGCTTGTCAGCAATATATTTGTTTGATCTGTGATGGATATATTCAGTTGCCTCTGTATAACCTTCTTTAACATGTGTTATCCAGTTGATGGACATTAACGAAAGCCCTGTTTATCTTCTATTAAATCCTGCAATCAACCTCTCCCAGAAGGACCTCCCCGTGACTATCTATGAGAGTGGTAAGCTAATGTAATCTTAAGTTTGGGACCATTGAATGTATTGCAACTTGCTTCTCCTGACCCTAAATCCGTTACTATTGGCGCTTGATTTTCGGTTCACATCAGTTACCTAACTCCAAATCTGAGCATTTTAGATCGCCAAGTCACCCTGACATCGTAGTTACTATATTGCTCTTTAACTTCATAGTTTAGAGCAACAAAGGATATTTATGAAGTGAGATGATGATGTAAACATAAATTAAATCTTCTTTCTGCCTTGTGATTATGGCACATTGCGTTCATTTATTTATTTGATATCCAGTGATCCTAAAATTCCTTCCCCAGGTGCCAATGTTTAGCTACATTAGTCATTAAGTACTACCGTATTAGTATAACATGGATAGCCCTTGAATTCTTCTCATACTTAAATCACTTAAGTTTTTTAAATGTACAAAGTTCTTGTCTCGCTCCTTTTTTTTACCTATTTGGATGCTAATTCCTTTTTTATTTTCTGTAATTTTAAGAGTTGCATGTCATCGATGGAAGTCCTCAGCTCATCTTTGTCAGATCAAATTATACAATTGAGGTGTGTGTTCACCCCTTGTGTTTGTTTATCTATAAATGTTCTGTTTTTTTAACACTATTAGTTTGCTTGATCAAAGACTGTGGAAGCTGAGAGGATATCTGTAGACCATGTTGCCCATCTCAAACCATCTGATGGCGGCTCAGCGGCAACTCAGTGTAAGGATTCTTCTTTTAAGCCCATGTCTTAAGACAACCAGGGGGGTGCCCTCCCTCACCTTGGTTTCTTTTAACCTTTTGAGTCATAGTACCCAAGGTATATGTTTCTGGACAGAATTATACTGATTGATGCTTTATGCAGTGGCTGCTCATCTTACAGGAATACACAGTGCCATCAAGATGCTCAATAGCAGGGTCCGTGTTATCCATCAGTATCTTGTTGCCATGCAAAAAGGTCTGTACGTGTATGAAGTGCTATGGTTATTTATCTTTCACCACTGAAACAATGTTTTAATCTTTCTCATGTTTCCTTCTGTCTTTCAACCTAATCCTTTAGAACTTTAATTACCCAAATTTATTAATGGCCCACTTTGGCATCAGTAATTCAACTGAAATTCTTTTCTTTGGCTGCAGGTGAGATTCCAGTGGATAATTCGCTGCTTAGACAAGTCTCAAGCCTCGTAAGAAGGCTACCGGCTATGGAGTCACAGAAATTCCAAGATGACTTCTTAATGGTATGCTAAGTTTAGTGGTACTCACCTTACATAGAAGTCCTTTCTCTTTCTATATGGAGAGACACATTTCCTCATGAATACCATTATTTAAAATAGCGAATCCAGCTATCCTTGCCTGAAAAATCAATTAGCTTTAATTTTCTGTCATATTTAACACTGTATGTTTAATTATGCTGATATAATTCATTCTTTCCAGGAATACAACGACACTCTCCTCATGACTTACCTTGCTATGTTCACTAACTGTTCAAGGTATGCAGTCACTTCTTTACCAGATGAAGTTCCTTTGTTAATACCTTAATTCTTCTATACCCTAGATCATTCTTTGCTTGAAATTTCACCTATGCTGATTTCATCTTTTTTTTACTTGCAGCACAATGAACGAGTTGGTTGAGAAGATCAACACAAGCTATGAGAGACCCGCAACCAGGAGAGGAGGGCGAGGTGCTTTCATGTAGTTCACCTGCCATGATCCTGCTGCTGCTCTCATCTGTGGAGATTTTTGGAAATAGCTTCTTGTATCCCGAGGCAATTTTTTTGCATGCAATCTATTATGTGCTATCGGCTATATACGGCTGCTCTTGAGTTACTTCAAACTATCTAGGCAAAAATGATGATTTGCTCGATTCCGTGCCAAATCCCACTTGTGCTGAAGTTGGTCTGTAAAGTTCGTCCTCCCCCTAGTTATTCTATTTGTCTCGCAAATGGATATTGATGGTGGTTTGCGATTTTACTATGCTTAGCAAAACTTGAAACCATTTCTCGCCGTGCTGTTAGCCTGCTGCTTTGTCAAAGCAGTTCGGTGTTTTCCCATGATTGATGAGCATGGGCACATGGCAGCACAAAGCTTGACGTGATCCCTTGAACTTATCCGTTATCCATAGGATCACAGTGATCTTGTGACGTTTTGAAGACAAGAGGTTACATCTGAATGTCAAGTCTTCAAGACAAGGAGGAGGTTTTGTTGAAGAGGAGGTCTTCAAGACAAGACAACGAATGGTTCTTCATTGCAAACAATCACACAAACGAAACTTAGAAAGTACACATGAATGGTTCTTCATTGCAAGCAATAACACACCACATACTAGTTTAGTTCTGTTCAAACATTGAAACATCATCTCGAGCGACTAACACCACATCTACTGAAGAAAATGAATATCAGGATGACGCTTGTTCCTGCAGCCCATGTCACAAGCGTTGCCACAGGTTAATCCTAGATTAGTTTTGTTAAAGAATGAACAGAACATTACAACAGCAACTCGAATGGCAATAACAACACATCTACTGAATAAAACGAATATCAGGATGGCACTTGTTCCTGCAGCCCATGTCGCACGCATTGCCACATATAGTCAATCCTGGCTTCTGCTCCAGAAGCTCTGCAACCGTTGGACTGCAGCCACGACGTTGAACCACATTCTTCCCAACGCCAAGCCACCGCAGGCCTCGAAACAATGGTGGCTCAAAGAGTCTCAGGAAGTTACGAGACAACTTACTGCAGTAGGCGAGATCAAGCATTCTCAGGGAACATTTACTGGAGTCACGGCCCATCGAACCTAGCACCTCAAGAGATGAATCGGTTATGAGGAGGCAGTTCCGCAGACACAGGCTGCTTAGCTGCTCACAGTTCTTGACGATCACTGTCACAGCTCGACATGATATCCTCGGCACATTCCCAATGTCAAGTGACACTAAAGTTTTGTTGATGGTACCAGTCCCGCACAACAGTGAAGCTATTCCATTACTGCCAATCCTTCTGCACCCTCTCAAGCACAAAGAAGATATCAGGCACCTCCCATTCCCAAGTGCTGATAAACCAGCATCAGTGATGTCAGCTCCAGCAAGGTCCAGTAGAGTTAGCCTGGAAAGCTGTGAGATGGAAACCAAGCCAGAGTCTGCAATGCTCTTGCAACCAGATAGATCAAGAACCTTTAAGTTAGTGCAGGGTGCGAGAGATATGGCTGTATCACTAGTTAGGAGAGCACAATTAAGCAATCTCACTTCTGTAATATTCGGAGCTGCCTTATCAAGATCAAGGCATGCCAAGTCTGACAAGCAGGAGCCATTACTGACCTCAAATTTCTTCAGGTCCTTGCCAGAATGGAGAAGGGCTGCATACCCTGCATCGCTTACTTTAGAAAAGCCACCAAATCTAATGGTTCTGAGTTGCTTGCATCCATCAGCAAGCATCAGTATCCCAAAGTCATTTACACGTCTGAAATCACAGTAACGACGTGTCAGCGATAAATGTCTCAAGTTGTGGCACAAGCCAAGAGCTTGAAGGCCGATATTGGTCAAATCTTCAGGCAAATTTGGTTGGGTAACAGGTCCATCTTCCAGGCAGAGCTCAACTAAGTTACGGACATTACTGGTGATCAAGATAACAAGCTCATCCGTTATTGTGTCAAGAACTAAAGAGAGTGATCCCAAACTGTCAGTGATGTGTTTTTTCAGAGATGTGGTTTTAGTGAAGACCGTCTTTGCCCGCAAATGAGACACAGGTTGCAGCAACAGTTCCTTGACGGTACTAGGAATAAAATGCATCCCATTCTCATACTCAGCAGTGCGCGGATCTAGCAGAGGGAACTTCACCCAAAGAGTCTGGATCAAAAGATTGAAAATTAAGATATCTTAGACCCAGCGACCAAATTAAAAAAACATCTTTAGATAGCTCCATATCATTATTGCAAGACTACGGTTAATATTATGCAATCTACTCTACGCTTTGCCACTGAAACATACTGAAGCTGAACAATTTTTCAGATATGTGATATCACCACAAATGGCTATGTTTTTAAGTGAGAAAGGGTATCATAAGCAAGGACAAATATCTCTCACCTCCAAGCAACCACATCCCGCGTAGATACGTGCTAGGCAAGTACCAAATCCAGAGTAACGAGGATACAAAACTTCTGGGGCAACTGCCATCTCCAGCTTTAATGATCTGAATTTAATAGTTTAAAGCATACTCAGATTTCGCTCTGACTTGAAAAAATGGCTCGAAACTCCAATCATAACTTCTAGTTTTCCATAATTTCGTTTCGGTGCAACAAACACCGAGAATAAACTGGAATGTGCATAGTTCCTGGTGCAAACTTTTGAAGAAATGCATTCGCGTGCATGTAGATATAGTAATAAGGCATAAACAAGTTGAAGAATGCATTCGCATGCATATAGTAATTCAGGCATAAACAAGCCAGTGCTGAAAACCATACCTTAAATTGCCGCATCTCTCACCAATAGCCATAAAGAAGCTCATCGTGAACGAGCACTTCAGAAGCGAGAGCTCGCGGAGGCTACCCTTCGCGATGACAGAGGCCGCGGAGTCGTCGAGGAGGCTGCAATTGACGGTGAGGCTGCGGACCGCGCCGTTCCCCGCGAGAATCCTGCTCAGGATCGCGTTCGACGGAGCAAACGCCTGCGATAGCGAGCGAGCAAACCCCAGCGTTTAGGGGAAACCGTTCGGGACGGTACGGCGGAGCGGAGGGCGGGGCACGGAAGGGGAGTCTCACAGAGAGATCGATGGTTGTGATGGCGGAGATGGCGGCGGAAGCGGCGCCGCGGAGCGCCCGGCAGGACGCAGCGGCGGAGCAGGCGTCGTCCACCTCGAGCCGGCCGAGCACCTCCACCAGGAGCGCCTCGGGGAGCCTTTCGACCAGACCTCCACCTTCAGAGCTTCCGGAGGCCTCGCCGCGGCTGCCGCCTCCGTCGTCGCCGCCGCCGGCGGCGGCTCGAGGTTTTTTCTCCATGGCGTGCTCCTCCCCGTTTTGCTTTCGGGCCTGGAGTGTGGACTCTGGATTGGAGAATTGAGGATTTGTGGAGAGAATATTCCCAGGATGTACCACCGACACCTGGAGCCCACAAAGACATTGGTTCTGACATGTGGGCCATATTTGTTCGGGATTCGGGAGAGGGAATGGTGGGTGGCGAGTGGGAAACCGGGAATGATGCGACGGGTAATTTCATTCCGAGATTCAGCAGGAATGGCCAGCTTGGGAATATAACTAGAACCGGCCAATGTGCTAATTTGGGGTTACCCAAGTCAATCATTATAAACTTTGTTTGCACATATTTTTTTTTGGTTGAGCTTGGATATTTGAAAATGATATGCGTAGATTTATATAAAAAATTAATTTCATAAGAGTATACCTTTATGTTTCATAAACATTTTCATAAGAAATGAGTATTAGTTGAAGTTGTCTTTTAAAGATTGTCCAAAGCATCAATTATTTATGACAAGTGAGTATATATAAGGTGTGTTTCTCCGTTGATAGTATTTGCATGTGTGAATGTGAGCATGCTGGTGTAAGCGGATGCCATCTTTGTAAAAAAGGAGAAAAAAAGATTGATTACATGCAATAATACAAAACTGCACTGGAATGAAGAATGCATCTGTTATCAAAACGTTTCTTGGTACTGTATTATTACCGCATTTTACTTTTCATATGATATATAGCAAATGATAAAAATGCCAATGTGATCAAGCATACAAGAGGAAATGGCCACAGATCAATAGAAAACTGATAATGCAATTTTATTTCACAACACACGCAAACAAGAAAGCCTAGGGAGTGATACTGGAAATTTACAGGTCCAGCGAGATGATATACAACTACACTGTCTCAGAGCTTAGCAGTAAACGGTGATACACTACTGACACACTACCAGAGCTAGCAGTATACGGCTATGCTACAAGGTTGTTGCATACAGAAATCTACAGCAGGTGCTTGCTTTGCCATGATCAATCCATTCCATAGGCTTAGGCGTTCTTTCCTTCAAGGCTTCCATACAACATAATTACAGGAATAGATGAGGTTTTCCGAATGTCTGCCTGCAGAAAAGAGGGAAGGATAACTCAACCTACGAGAGCAAAGATGTTACACTGCAAATTGCAAATTGATATGTGCTATTATACTTTAATGGGCAGTTGAAGATCAATTGCCAATGAAGAGTAAGAAGGATGAAACCAGCTCTCTCTTTTTCTGTAAAGAAGTGTGCTTCAGTGAACTAAGAAATTCTCATGCAGAATGGCTATGTTGAAAATAAAGATATAGAGAATATCACGCAGAGGACACTAGAGCATCATTGGCATTTCACTGCCTGCATATAGTTGAGTAATTGCTGACCAGTGAACGTAAATAACTAATTATGACATGTATGTTGTGGTATCCAGTTGAGTTGTGTATCACAAGTCAACTAAATTGCTAATAACCACCTTTTTCCTACCTCAGGACATCCAGTCATTCTGAATTCTGATGTCGATGCTGCTTGAACTTATACAATTCCATCCCACAATTTCCACTGTCATATGCTTTGAGTCAAGCATGTCAAAGACTGTCAGCTGACTGCAAGCTGCAAAGAAAGAAGAACCCACAGTAGTACTGCTCTAGTATCAATTGGCATCGAACTGAAAGGGTCTTAAAAAGTGCATATTCAGCTTGTTATAATGGAATTTCTAGGATCCATGTATCTGATAGTTTGTTTCAAGAAGCGTGGGATTTTAAGACAAGCACTACTGTAATCTTTTAAGTTTATCTCAAGTTTTTTTACTTTCAGTTATTCACTGGTATTTCACATTTCAGCAGAATGCAGGATTCTATCCTGAGAGCCTGAGATGACTCATGAGATACCTTCTAAAAACAATCTAGTAATGTAGCAGATAGTAAATCTTAAAGCTACATGGCTAGGGGGTAAAAGAGCTGTCCCCATATTGGCACAAACATGATAAAATATACATGTGAATTTCAAAGTGATGATGACTGAACGATAAGTGTTAAGTCATATTCTGATCCATGAAAATAATCAGAAAGTAATGTACAATTGCACACATTAAGGCTTATAGCTAGAAGCTATTCACTGGCATTTCAACCATGTTAAGAATCACAATGTTCCTATCATATTACATACCCTACGTGCAAAAACTTCACAATCTAAGAACTATAATAAATTATCCTAGTAACATTAATATGTTTTACTTTTAGCAACAGACATTAATAATGAATCTGAACTGATGCATCGACGAGGTGGATGCATCAAAGAAGTATGCCATGTTAGCTATTTTTTAGTCAGTGTCAGTCAGTGATGAGTAGTAACTCTGGTACTGAAAACTGGTATGATCAGTGACAAATTCGAACAGTGATGTCAAGAAACTTGATATTTTTAACAGGAAACATGCAAGACGAATTTGACAACTATTGTAACTATCATATGGCTCATAAAAAAAATTCAAATGATTTTGTTTACATCATAATATGTCTTTTCAAAAGTCAAAAGAATCATCTATTTTTGGGTAGGGAAAAATTGAGGCATAGTAAAAATATATCTTCTTTTAGGACAACACGATCAGGTTTTCCCAACTACAGTTTGGTATATTACACATATTACTTCATCAACATTCAGCAGAACTGTATTTTGAAACGTTCTTATGTAGATATGTTCAATTATTCTGAATACAACCTTTTTATGAAATTTCAAAACATTAGCTAATGAAAAGTATAATATATAATCTTCAGCTCTTAAAGTCTTTGCCATCTGTTATATTTCTGCTAGAGGTAAAGGCTCTCTATAACTTACAACAAGTTCTTTTAAGCAGAAACAATTGATATATGAGGAGTCTGAAAAGATGATTCATTATTCAAAACCCCTTGATCTACCTCATTTCAACTTGACTGTGAAAACAAAGTGATAAAAGAATGTCAAAAACAGCCTTACAGTTACATGTGGTCAATTTACAGCAAAATTTCCAATCCAGTCACCAACTTATCTTCCAGCCTTTCCATGAGACAATATGTCTTTGAAGACCATTATGTCATCATCTGAATACGAAGGTTTTCTCCCAGTAACCAACTTCATTATCTCTCTCGCATTCCTATCCTTTGAGATTGCCATGAGGCCTTTCAACAGCTGGTTAATAGTATCAACACTGGGAAACCAGTTCTTCTCCATGCTATCCTTGCAAAACCTGAATGCCAAATCAAAGTCCCTTTTCTCACAGAGGTAATGGACCATTGTCTGGTAAACCTTACTGTTTGGCTTGCATCCTCTCCCATGCATAGCACCAAACACCGTCGTGGCCATCTCATGCTCACCCATCATGAAGAAACCCTTGATAATTAGATTGTATGTGATCTCATCTGGTTTGATCCCTGCTGCATACATTTTCCGCACCAAATCATTTGCCTCCCAGCCCCTTCTCCTGTTAATCAGGAATTGGATCCTCACATTGTAGCTAGTAAGTGTTGGGTTGCAACCCCTCAGCCTCATGAGGTTCCACAAACCATCCCCAACCTCACGCTGGCCGTACTTATAAAACGCAGCCATGAGCGTCGTGTACGTGATGACATCTGGTCGCACACCTGCCTCCTCCATCATCTGCATAGCCCGGTAAGCTGCACGCAATTCCCCCATGTCGCAAAACATCTTCACCACCGTGTTATACGAGATGTCATCCAGATCAACGCCATACTTCTCTGATCCCTCAAACAGCCGCAGGGCCTCATCAAAGAGCCGTGCTCGTATCAGAACCTTCATGGCGGCATTGAGGGACTTGGCTGTGCGCGGGCATCCGTACATCCCCATCTCCTGGAATGTTCGCAGAGCGTGGTCCGGCATCCCGGCCTTCCCGTAGAGGCCGATGATCCTGACCACGAACCCTTCGCGCCTCCCCTGGGGCAGCGCCTTATGCTGCTCGAGGATCTCCTCCACGAGATCATTCCGTCGAGCACCTGCCAGGCGCGCCACCGTGTCCTCGAACGCGAAGCGGTTCTCCACCAGCAGGCGGTTGTGCGCATTGGCCCTGAACAGCTCGTACAGCCGCTCCGGGTCCCGCTCGTGCTTGATCCTGACCAGCACCGGCTGCTCCTCCTCCTTGGCGGCGGCGGCGGGGGAGGATGAGGGGGAGGGGGACGGCTGGCGGCGACGGCTGCTGCTGCGGCTGCTGCCCTTGGAGGCGGAGACTGCGGCGCGGCAGGCCGCGATGGTGGGGAAGTCGGCGGGATACGGGGAGTGCGCGTGCGCGGAGGAGAATGGGTGGCGGCCAGAGGGCGGCCGAGAGAGCCCCGCGGCGATGACTGTGAGCGCGACGGCGTCGAAGGCGGCGCAGAGCTTGCGAATGGCGCCCAGGGAGAGCATCTGGGCTCGCTCGGAGCGGCGGGCAACGCGAGTCTAGGGCACCGAGGCGGCGGCGGCCATTGGCGTGGTCCGTGGGGGCGGCGAGGTGAGGGAGAAGGGGAAGGGGGCGCGGCGGCGGCGGAGCTGCGTGGAAGCGCGACGCACCGCTTGGTCCAGCGGACTCGCGAACGGTGGACGAGAGCCCACGGTTTTCCCAATAACCAAAAGGCTGGAATTGCTGCTGGGCTGTCAGGCTGATACTACTACTAGCCGTAGTGGGCCTTGTGTGGGCCTCGGCCCATCAATCTGGTACGTACATATATGGGCTTAGCCGAGAGTTTTCGTGAACGGGCTCTGGTTGGTGGTGCAAATGGTGGGATTACATGAACTAAAATGGCAATAAACTGAGATTCTAAATCTCAAGATGTCGTACACCGTCTACTCGTCGAGGACAAAACTTTGCAATGGAAAATAAGATGGCCTCGATTTAAAAGTAACGGTAATGCTACATTACGAGCGTCCGGACGCGTCGGAACGTTTCGCTCCAAAATATCTGGCGCTTCCTATCTATTCATTTCACCATTCTTTTTTCTTCCCCATCTCACTCCCGTGACCTTTCTTTTTCAACCTTCCACCCCGGTGTCCTCCTCGTCCACCCCAGCGGCGGCGCGCTCCCCAACCCGGCAGCCTCGTCCCCCACCCACTCCCCCACTCCGGCATCCTCCTCGCCCACCCCAGCGGCGGCGCGCTCCCCCACCCCGGCGACCTCGTCCCCACCCCGGCGTCCTCCTCGCCCACCCCGGCGGCGCCCCTCCCCCACTCCGGCGTCCTCACCCATCGAGGGCGCCCAACGCCCCCGGATCCGGTGGCCCTCTCCCCGACCCCGGCGAGATCCGAGCAGGAAAGGATCGGGTAGCGGCCATGTTGCAATAGGTATCTTGCAGTAGGGATTCTTGGATGTTGCAAACCACTACCGTTTTTTTCTTCCCCATCCCTTTTCTTCTTCAACCTTCCATCCCGACGTATTCCTCATCCATCCCGGCGACGGCACGCTCCCCAACCCTGGCAGGCTCGTCCCGCACCCCGGTGGTCTCGTCCCCCACCCCAACGGCGGCGCGCTCCCCTACCACGGCGTCCTCCTCGTCCACCCCGACGGCGGCACGCTCCTCCACTCCGGGAACCTCGTCCCCCACCCTGGCGGCACCCCTCCCCCCACTCCGGTGTCCTCAACCAACTGGGAGCACCCAACGCCCCGGATCCGGTGGCCCTCTCCCCGACCCCGGCGAGATCCGAGCGGGGAAGGATCGGGCGGTGGCCATGGTGGACGACCTTCGGCGGTAGGCTGGTTGTCGTGGATCTGAGTGTTGCAATAGTTATTTTTGGATGTTGCAACGGTGGCTTTTGATGTTTCATCTGTTTTGCACCGGATCCGGTGGCCCTCTCCCCGACCCCGGCGAGATCCGAGCGGGAAAGGATCAGGCGGCGGCCATGGTGGACGACCTTCAGCGGCAGGCTGGTTTGTCGTGGATCTGAGTGTTGCAATAGGTACCTCATAGTGTTTCAATAGTTATTTTTGGATGTTGCAATGGTGGCTTTTGATGTTTCATCTGCTTTGCAACAGTCTGACAACAGTCTGACTCGCCAGCAATCGGGTGTTGCACCAACTTGTTCATGATGTTGTATATAGTTATTTTCTTTGTTTCATCTCTTCTTCTTTCGTTGTTGCAATGTTGTAAGAGATGTTTTTTTGTTGTTGCAATGTGTCTGTTTTGAATGTTGCACGAAGCAATTCGGGATGTTTCATGCACGTAAAGGTGTTGCAATCCTCGGTGCTGCAAGTGTTAATTTTTGATGTTTGGTAGTTATTTTTCAATGTTTCGACGGAGCGTCCGATAAAACAAAATTATCGGACGTCCGGACGCTAGCACTTCCGTAAAAGTAATCGAAAATTGCTCTTTTGCTTTAAAACCAGTCTCTCCCGTTTGCAAACCATGTCCACATCCGCATCCTTGATCTCACCTCTCTGCATGATGGCTACTCAATGTCCTCCAGATTATGCATGCCAAATATGCCGTTAGTCTAGTGACATTTTCGCCAGCCAGGTAAGCAAGGATCCGATGCCACGTACGTAAAAAGCCAAGAGATAAGGAAAAGAAAACATAAAACAAGAGCTCACTCAAGTAGCTGGACAGAGCTGTTTGCCACAGATAAAGCTCTCCGCTTTGGCCTTTGTTGGATGCTAACCGTGTAGTACATCATTACACGAATGGAGATTAGGAGGTAACTCTTTTTATAATGAGATAATGAGAAGGCAGGACAACCGACATATTTCCTAAAGAAAGATAAGGGGAATGGAATGATGAAATGAGGATGATGCTATTAATGGACTTGCTCCGAGGTTACAAACAGTGCTAATCTCTGTTCTTTAAATTTTTTTTAGGAAAGTGCTACTGTTATAGAACTGAAACCTGTCTTAAAACTGAACCGCGACGTTAAATCATGCAGCAGTATTAAGTTTCGCAAAAAAACAAATACAGTAAATATTTGCTAATGATGGATTAATTAGGCTTAATAGAATCCATCTGTATAATGGGTTTTGTAAATAGTCTACGTTTAATACTCCTAATTAGTATCTAAACATTCGATGTGACACGTGTTAAAAATAAGCAAGAGTAACCAAACCAGACCTAATTCAGCTGCTGCCGCTGTCCATTAGTTCATGGAAACAGTGCAGAAATCCCCCAGTTCTAGGGGTGTTTGGATACCACATGTTAAATTTTAGCAGTGTCACATCGGATGTTCGGATGCTAATTAGGAGGATTAAATATGAGATAATTATAAAACTAATTGCAGAACCCCTGAGCTAATTCCCGAGACGAATCTATTAAGGCTAATTAATCCATCATTAGCAAATGGTTACTGTAGCACCACATTATCAAATCATAGACTAATTAGACTTAATAGATTCGTCTCGGGAATTAGACTCTATCTGTGCAATTAATTTTATAATTAGCTTATATTTAATACTTCTAATTAATATCAAACATTTGATGTGACGGGTGAGTCTGACAAAAAGGTTCAGTTGAGTTCACCGGTTCAGAATTCAGATGCTCCTGTTCATGGCAGCTGTGCTGTTTGTTCTTTACACGGGAGATGGGGACCTGGCGAGCCACCTGAAAGCATCCATTGGACCATCCCATGGGGCATGGATCACGAACACCAGGTGCGATGCACTTGCATGGTGCCAAAACTGCTGGTCCGTCCGAGGAGATGGCTGCCATTGGATGAGACCACCGAGCTTGAGAAGAGAAGGTGAACCTCACCACTCCTCTATCAGACTGTCACAGGCTCACAGCACAGGACACCCCCTCTGTTCAGTGTTTCAGTACGGCACCACTTGCTGCTAGAGCCCAAGGAGTGGGCGCTGTCAATTCAGCTGCAACTTGCAGGCTCGCGGCATCTCTGTCCTCTTTAGTGGAGTAGTTTGATCTGTACGAAGATCCTTCGAACAGGAAAAATGCTAGTGAATTATCTTCGAGACTTTGACAAGTCCAACTTGGCATGACATGGTTTTTGTTTTAACTCGATTTAATCCGCTAGAAATTGGTTTGATGACAGTGGATGCTGAAATTGTGCTGTGTAACTACTCGAGTGCAAAGTGCAGTACATTAGAAAAGTACAATGATTTTCTTTTGCAGTAAAAAAGGAGGGTCATTTTGATGAAATAGTTCAGATAATGACGCATGTAAAAATGGTTAAAGGTAAAACCGTCAGACGGTTAAAGAGCAACCGCTTCCATAAAAGATGGGGAAAAGTGAGCGGGGAAGGCGACACCTCTGCAACTCGGTGCTCAAAATTAGGAGCCTATCGCCTGCAACTGCAGCGAATCGCCTCCAGCTTCTCTGCCGCCGCTCCCTTCGCCTCCCTCCTCTCGGCCAACCGCCCTTCTCTCCCTCGTCCACCTCCCGCAAAAAGCAGCTCCCCCATAAATATCAAACACAAGGAACCACAGAGAGAGAGAGAGAGAGAGAGAGAGAGGGAGAGGGAGAGAGGTGAATCCAATTCAGTCGTCTCGGAGAATCTGATTTCCACTGCAGCCTGCAAGGTTTTTGCGGCCGTAGTTGATAGGTTCTTGTTCTTGTGAGAGTGAATTACGTGAGGAAAAGGGGGGAAAGGGCGTAGAAAGACAGATTTTTGTCCATAGTCAGTGGCTCGGTTGTTCTTATCCCCACGGGCGCACGATTTGACCAACTTGTCGTCTCTGCCGCAGCCCATTTGCACATCCTCCAGGCGCCCATAGAAAGGCGGCGTGTCGCTGCCGCCGACCGCTCCGGCCGCTTCAGCCTTCAGGTGCCTATTTGAATGCCTTGTTGCCTTTAATTTCGTGATGTTTTCATGAGTTTTGTGGTAAAGGCCGCTCCTTTCTCACCAAAGCTGAGGCTTCGTGGGTTCTTATATTTACTTGAATTGTGTATGAAGTTTGAGTCTTGGTTCGCAGTTTGCCAAATTGAGCTGTAAATTACCTGTAGGCTGCAGGTTGTGTCAGAATATGATGCCTGTGAGTCATTTTGCCGGAATTCAAGGCATGGCATGTGATTCGACAATAGTGGTCAGTTGGCTGCTTTAGTCTATCCATCTCATCAGACTGTAGTTGCAGTCTTGGCTTGATTCAGTTCAGATGTTTGGGTCAAGTTCAGCTCGTTTGGCTGTAATTTGCTTGCACATAGGACTATGGATTCGTTTACTAGGCATAAAAAATATATACATGTACATGGGCTCTTTAGTGTGTTTGTATCTGTAATTTGGTGAGTATGGATCATGTACCTTCTTATATGATCTCCTGGGTTAAGCAGTGAATTGCTCCATTTCCATTGTGTCTTTACTGTTGTTGTAACGTATCTTTTTTTTTTTGAAAACTGGTTGTAACGTATCTTTGTGCAAAGGTTGCCCCATTTCCTCATTCATCTGTACCTGTCCATATCCTGAGCTCATGTGTTTATATGTTAAATGAGTGCTTGGATCTTCAGTCAATTCTGTTTCTATTTCCAGCTATGCTATCATGTTCCATGTGTGGCACCCTGTTTTTCCTTTGCGCAGCTGATAAGAAACACCTCGCCTGTTTGATTTTATTAACAAGATTGTTCAGTGTTTCAACTAAAACAATGGGTTTGCTACTTTGCTTTAGAAGTTTCAGTCAGAGTTAGAATTACCACCAGCATGGCCGGAACTGACAACCGCAGAGCATTGATGGAGGATTGGATGCTTCCTTCACCCAGCCCAAGAACAGTGATGTCAAGCTTCTTGAACGAAGAATTCAGCTCTTGTCCATTCTCCAGCATCTTCAGTGACAATGGCAGCAGCAAACCACTGGATGCAATTGAGAAGAGCAAAACTTTAGTTGATTCGAGCGTTGAAGAAACTGTTCAAAATACAAAAGCCCCTCTGCAGCTTGAATCAAACCTTTTTAGGGCAAATCAGGAATCAACCTCACATGGAGGTCTTGCGGAGAGGATGGCTGCAAGGGCCGGTTTTGGTGTCCTGAAAATTGACACATCTCGTGTCAGTTCTTCTGCGCCAATCCGGTCGCCTGTGACAATACCACCTGGTGTGAGTCCAAGGGAGCTTCTCGAGTCACCAGTTTTTCTACCCAATGCCATTGTAAGTATCTATGTAATGCCTATTGAGATGATTGTTGCTCTTGGTGAAGTCAGATACAAATTGGAACATGTAGGACTATTTTCTTTTTTAGATCAAATATTCTTTGGATTATTCTCTAAGCCTGGAGGGCATTTATTCTTTTTATGACTTTTGAGATTCTTAATGCAAAAGTGAAATTTAAAAGAAAAAACTAAAATAGAGAAGATGGTTCACTCTTTCCTACTGTACTTATACTGTTTGTGATGTGAACCTGAAATTATTTATGATCTCTGCAGGCGCAACCTTCTCCTACAACTGGCAAGTTGCCATTTCTAATGCCTAATAACTTCAAGTCAATGATATCCTCGGTCCCCAAGAAGGCTGAAGATTACTTCCACGATGATTGTGCATTTTCCTTCCAGCCCATTTTGATGTCTAAGCCCCCAAGTTTTTCAACTGTGGACAAGGTATGTTTGCTGAAATATTATTACCCCATCACCTACTTTCTGTCATTGCTGTTCCTTACTATTGCATTTTCTGTCTTGTAAATTTGACGTGCACAAACACATCTGTCAGATTGTAACACATTGGCCTGACGAAGTTTGCACTTTCCAGGGTTTGAGTGCTGTTCACCAAAATCAGTCCTTAGCAAATTATAGTCAGGAGTTAAGTCTTCAGGCTAACACAACTGCAACCAAGGATGAAACTGAGGAAAATCTTGTTAAACCTAGCACATGTGATTCCATGTCAGATAATGACCATCCTTCCCCTGCTGATGAACAAGAAGAGAGTGAGGACAACCAAAATGAAGAAGATTCCTCAGTTCCAGTTATCGCACCTGCTGAGGATGGATATAACTGGAGAAAATATGGACAAAAGCAAGTGAAGAACAGTGAGCACCCAAGGAGCTACTACAAATGCACTCACCCAAATTGCCCTGTCAAGAAAAAGGTGGAGCGTTCTCAAAAGGGTCATATAACGGAGATAGTCTACAAAGGTTCTCACAGTCACCCTTTGCCGCCTCCCAACCGCCGGCCAAGTGTCCCGTCGTCACATGTCAATGATTTGCAAGCTGATGGCTCTGAGAACTTTTGTTCAAAGCCTGGTCATAACACAGAAACCTCACGGGCAATGGCTCCAAATGACCACTTCCAAGATGTGCATAGTGAAGTTCTTGAAAGAAATCTGTCTGGTTCTCTTACCACAACAGAGATTGCTGATACATGTGTTATGGAGTCCCAAGAAGCTGTAGATGTCTCGTCTACACTCTCCTCCAACGAAAAAGATGAGAGGGCAACACAATGTACCATTCCCTCGACCTATCGCGGGGATGACGATGAGACTGAATCTAAAAGAAGGTTGTCTTGTGACCAACTATATTATATGAACATTTTTTTAGATTAAGAACTATATTATATGAACATACCATCCCGCTAAACCAATTCTAATGTGTTCCTTTGAATTTCTTTCAGGAAGATGGAGGTTTCTGCTGCTGCTAACACTACCACCAATGCCATTGACATGGCAGCTATGGCATCAAGAGCTGTACGGGAGCCTAGGATTGTTGTGCAGACCACAAGTGAGGTTGACATCCTTGATGATGGCTACCGCTGGCGCAAGTACGGGCAGAAAGTTGTCAAAGGAAATCCAAACCCAAGGTCAGCTTTGTAGTGTCATTTCCATCTCTTCCATAGTTAGTAGGAAACCTATTGGAAATCTTAACGTTTCAAAGGGCAAAATTTTACATTTTTGAAATGGAAATTTAGCTTCTCGATAGTTAACCATTAACAATGAAAAGCCCTTCTATATGTCTGCAGGAGCTACTACAAATGCACTTATGCAGGCTGCACAGTGCGCAAGCATGTGGAGAGAGCCTCAAATGATCTCAAGTCCGTGATCACGACGTATGAGGGCAAGCACAACCATGAAGTTCCAGCAGCCAGAAACAGTAGCGGGCATCCGAACTCTGGTTCCAATGCTGCGCCACAGGGTAGCAACCTTCACCGGAGGCCAGAACCGGCACAACCCAGCATCCCGCAGCTGAACGCTGCTGCTGCTTATGGCTCACTTGGTCTCCCACCACAACTCAGCGCAGCTTCAGGTGGTTTCTCCTTCGGATTGCTCCCACCTGGCATGGCGGTACCAGTACCATCTCTGGGGACCTTCATGCCAGCACCTATACCTGGTCATCCGCCAACAATGCAGGGCTGCACAGGGCTTGTGGTGCCAAGAGGTGAGGTGAAGGTGAACTTAGAGGAGCAGTCCAGATTGCAGGTGGCAAACGGGAATGCCATGGCAGCTTACCAGCAGTTCATGGGCAGGTTGCCTCAGGGTCCTCAGATGTAAATAGCAGGCACAAAGTGGAGAGATAGGTGTTTTTTTTTTTTTTTTTTTTGCTTGTGTACATAGACAATGTCAATGTTCTGTGGTTTCTGCTATTGTAGTTCCTTTGTTTTCTTCCATCCCTTTCTTTATCGAACATTTGCTTTCAGCCTTTAGTACAGATGATTCCTATAATAGTACTAGTAAGCACTAAGAGGAAATGGGGGAAGGAGGCAATTACTTGAGTGAGCAAGCCTGGTTTTGCTGTTAGGTTAATCGAATTATTCAGAATGGGTCCTAGAGTAGTAACCAGCTTCAATTTCTGCTTTTTGTTAGTGTTGTGGCCGTTCAAAGGCCATCCCAGAATCTGGCCAGTGTTTTTGTGGCCGTTTTCTTTCTTTCTTTTTTTTTGAAGAAAAATTCTGTTATGTGATTTTTCCTTTTCTTGCCTGAATCCAGAGTTTGTTTGTCAGTCTATAGTTCAGACTTCAGAGCTCAGACAGTACGTTCTTTTCAGTTATATGTGGGTGCATGGCAGCATGGGCACCTTAGAATACATGCCATGCCATCTTATTCTAGTACTAGCAGATATGCATTTCATCGTTTCCATTTCCCAGCAAGCACACATCTCAATTTGAGTGCAAAGCCACTGTCAGTATTCAGCTTCGGCTTCTAAGTAAACAGTCACCAATTCACCAATGTCCAAGCCTCCGTGTAATCATCAACAGAAGAACGAAATTACCTTACCTCCGTGCAATCATCAACGGAAGAACGAAACTGCCTTGCCTGCTCCTAGAGTTTCTTCTCGCAAGCAAGCGACATCGACAAGCCAAAAGCCTCTCCAGAGTCCAGCATCGATCACTTCACTTCCATGAACGCTGATGGCACACAATCTCTGCAAAAGGAAGATCCGATTAAGCGAAGTAGCTAAAGGTTTGTGGAAAAATTCGTTGCAATTTCCATAAATCACAAGCTGCGCGTGAATCTGAATCGCGCTCTGTTTTTCTGATGCCCAGTTTGCTTCCTTCAGTACAGCTTTCGATTTGCCGGAGCCCACAAGTGAACCGTCGATGTCCGGCACGGCCTCCTTCGACCGTGGAAGAGCCCCGCGACATGCGATCTCTCATTCTCTCCTCCCTTCGGCGGGGCCCTCCAATCCGCCGCAGTTCAGTTCCCCATCCGTTTTCTTCTTCAACTTCGTCCTCCTCTTTGAGTCACTGGCGGAAGTGAAGGAGGAATCCGCGGCGAAGATCAGGGGAGCAGGTGGAGGACGAGAGGGAATCCATGCGCGAGGAAGAGGCAGGTATCGCCGGTGCCGTCGCCTGACGGGAAGGGGCGCCGTGCGAGATAGCGCGGAAGACGGCCCGCATTTTTTGTTTTAAGCCCTTCTTGGAAACATACGCTCCTGACGGAACCAATTTAAAAAATTGGATCCTTAGCTTGGCGCCATCCACGCTGGTGCCAAGCTACAACGTCTCGACGCCAGTCATCCTGACACCAAGTCAGAGCCATGTTTAATTTCCTCCAAACTCCCAACTTTGACACTATGCAAAAAGAAGATTTTCCATCACATCAAACTTGCGGTACATGCATGGAGTACTAAATGTAGATGAAATCAAAAACTAATTGCACAGTTTTGTTGTACTTTGCGAGACGAATGTTTTGAGCCTAATTAGTCAATATTTGGACAATAATTCACAAATACAAACGAAACGCTACAGTTACGCATTTATGGCAAAATACCAATTTTGCCACTCCCAAATTGGGAACTAAACAAGGCCCTTGTTTACTTCACCCCCCACTCCCAACTTTGGCACTATGCAAAAAGAAGATTCCCCATTACATCAAACTTGCGGTACATGCATGGAGTACTAAATGTAGATGAAATTAAAAACTAATTGCACAGTTTTGTTGTACTTTGCGAGATGAATCTTTTGAGCCTAATTAGTCAATGTTTGGACAATAATTCACAAATACAAACGAAACGCTACAGTGTGCTACAGTGCCAGCGCAGTAATTTGGCACCTCCCAATTTGGCCAACTAAACAAGGCCCAAGATCCATGCGTAGCTGCTGACGCGGATGCCGATGTGGTGGGGGCTTGACGTCATGGATCTTGGCGCCAAGCCTTGGCGCCGAACTATCCACCCCGTACCTCTTCGCGTTTCGAACTAAACAAGTATAATTATTTCGAGGAGTGTGCAACAAACTAAGCTGTGGTTCAACTGGTTCGGAGGTGGGCTTCTTATCCTGGAGACCTGAGTTCAAACCCCTGTGTTGAACCTCCTAACCAGTTGAACCACAGCTTAGTTTGTTGCACACTCCTCGGAATAATTATACTTGTTTAGTTCGAAACGCGAAGAGGTACGGGGTAGATAGCTCGGCACCAAGATCCATGGCGCCAAGCCTCTGCCACATCGTCACCCGCGTCAGCAGCTGCGCATAGACCTTGGCGTCAGGATCACTGGCGCCGAGACGTTGTAGCTTGACGTCAGCGTGGATGGCGTCAAGCTAAGGGTTCATTTTTGAAATTGATCCCGTCAGGAACTTATTTATGAGAATCTTTCGAAAAAGAGCTACAAACAAAAAAGTCAGGGAAGACGGCAGGTACAACACTACAACAGGGAGCTGAATGAAAATATTTGGGGGTTTTATGTCAATATTCGGATCGCGATCCAATTTATTTGGATCGCGATCGGGACCGCAGTCTACGATGATACGGGCCACTCGTAGCCGTTAGATCTAGGTTGGGCGGTCCAGATCGGGGTCAACATAGTTGGCTCCAACGAC
Source organism: Setaria viridis (assembly GCF_005286985.2). Taxonomy (NCBI): domain Eukaryota; kingdom Viridiplantae; phylum Streptophyta; class Magnoliopsida; order Poales; family Poaceae; genus Setaria; species Setaria viridis. The sequence continues at coordinate 32,440,084 of NC_048268.2, read as the reverse complement.
CAGACCGCGAGCTTCTGCCGATCTCCTCCATGGCGGCCGCCGGCCGGCCAACAGCGTCGGGCCATCGACGAGCGCCTCGCTCGGCGACCCCGCGCGCCTCCCATGTGGTCGAACGTGACCTCGAGGTCCACCATGAGCGACGTGTCGTGCGCCCAGAAGAGCTTGATTTCGGAGACCCTGGTCAGCTTCTGCCCCAGATTCCCCGGTGGCCGACGGCATTCTTGTGGCTGGCTGATCTACTAGTCCGAGCTACTTGGCGGAAGAAGCCAACTGAGAAAATGCAAAGCTGCTCTCGTATCTGAGAATTCTTCTCTTCCAGACGCTTGCCATCTAGCCATCCCGCTCACCGGCGTGATCAGAGAGCTCGAAGAACAGCGCCTGCGAGGAAACCGCGACACCCGCGAGATGGCGCATGGCGATGGACTGACGGCCCGGGGAAGGAGCCTTGGGGATGCGTGCGTCGTGGCAGTTCATGGCGAATGATCTCCGGGACGAAGCGCTAGCTAGGGGCCTAGGTGGCAGTTGACAGCTGTGTCGTGCGAGCCAGCGCAGAGAGGAGAGGAGATTCGAAAATGATTCGGTACACCCACCGATCTCATCTACTCCCTCCGTTGCAAATCACGTCATTTCAATTTATTTTTAAATCAAATCATTTATATTGGATAGAGGATCACTGTACAAATATATTTAATGAAGAAACTAATGTATCACAAATGTTTTGTACTTTATTATATAAATTTGGTGAAATTGATATATTTTAACTTTGTAATAAAGTTGAAATTACATATAATTTAGAACGGAGGGAGCAGTAAATGATCCAGTGATCCTAAGGGGGTGTTTGAATATCAGGGGCTAAACTTTAACCCTGTCACATCGGATGTTCGGATGCTAATTAGGAGAACTAAACATTAGCTAATTACAAAACTAATAGCAGAACCCCTAGGCTAAATCGCGAGACGAATCTATTAAGCGTAATTAATCCATCATTAGTGAATGGTTACTTAGCATCACATTGTCAAATCATGAACTAATTAGGCTTAATAGATTCATTTTGCGATTTAGCCTAGGAATTGTGCAATTAGTTTTGTAATTAGCTTTTTTTTAATACTCCTAATTAGTGTCAAACATATGATGTGATAGAGCTAAAATTTACCCCCAGTCCCCCGGACACCCAAAACACCTGCGGAGGCAGCTACTGCGGCTGGGATGCGAGCGCTGGACGCGACACGCCGAGGACAGGGAGTCAAATCAATCGATGAGCTTGCCTGCCAGGGCGGCAGCCTTTGCGTTGATGGTGCAAAAGGGCTCTCCGGTCTCCGCCTGACCGCCTCTAGCCTCCGCTCGGCTCCGGGCCTCCGGCCATGGCGCGGCAGCCTTTCAGCAGACCCATCCTGCGGTGCCAAAGGAAGTCAGAGCCTACAGGAGTGGAGGAGCACTTGAATGGCAACAAAACCAACCTGTCCCCGCCCGGGCGATGCGGGCCGGCTGTGGCAGTACCTCAGCTGCTGCGATGCGAGAAGCGGTCGCCTCGCCAGGCCTTACCTACTGCTCGCTATCACATTTCTCCTTTTTCGTCCTAATGGACAGGCGACTCAATTGCAAAGGAATACGTATAATTTGATTTGTTGAAATCAAATCAAAATTTACGAGAACCAAAGGCATAGATAAACAAAGCACGTGGGTATCGATGGACAAGGTTTGGCACGTCCCGCCACGACTCCCAACCATGCGGAGCTAGAATTTTCATTCTTCTTGAACGAAAAGGCTGGCAGCTGGGCTCCAGCAACCACAACTAGTTCCAATTCTGAGCAGCAGTAGCCAGCAAGTGATCAACCAGTGAATCCCTGACTCTACAACCGGGCCGGCATCTCACGGCAAGATCCACCCAACCACTTAGAAACCAAGCACCACTGGCATCTCAGATTCTAACTAGTTCCACTCAGGTTACGATCAACGAAGAACTTTTCGAGCAAAATCACACCCAAAAAGGATAAAGGCAACAAACAGCAGTTACATGGAGCAGTGAGTCGCTCAAGAGCATCTAGTAGCATAGCATTGCGGTTCAGGCCACTGAAATCAAGCATGGTCCTGGTCCGGGTCACAATCTGACGATCGAGTACTCCGCCATTAGATATAGCGACGATTCATCAAACCATACAGATAAGTAAGGGCCTGTTTGGTTACCATTGCTTATAAATAAGCAACTTATAAATAAGCAAATAAGTTGCTTATGACCCAAACACCCTTGCTTATAGACTTGCTTATAAGTTGCTTTTGCATAAGCAAATAAGCAAGTTTGGAGCTGCTTATTTTGCTTATGGGGTACTCTTTACCCCCTACCCTTCCCACTTTTCTCTCTCTCCTCCCACTTTTCTCCTTTCCCCATATCCCCTTCTCTCTCTCCTTCTCTCCCCCGGCCCGACGCTCCCACCTCGCCCGCCGGTCCCTCCCCGCCGCCGCCCGCCGCCGCTGCTCGCGCTCTCCTGGTCCCGCGCCCCGCTCGGGCTCTCCCTCCGCGCCGTGCTCCGCCTGTCGCCCCCTTCCACGCCCAGCGGCTCCTCCTCCTCGGCGTTCGGGGCGGGCTACCTCGACGACGACGCGGACGACGAGGAGACCACCCTCGCCTTCCACGTCCGCCCCTGGCTCCTCTGGCGCCGCCGCGGCTCCAGGCGGTTCCGCGCCGGGGACCGCCTCGTCGACCTGGCGTGGGACCTCTCTCGTGCGCGGTTCCGGGGCAAGGAGCGGGAGATCTCCGTGGATCTCGTGGCCCGCGGCCGCGGCAGGGACAAGGGCGCTGCCGGCCGGAAGAAGGAGAAGGAGCGGGCGGACGTCGGCATGTCGGTCTCCGTCGACGGCGAGCGCGTGCTCCACGTGCGGCGGCTGCGCTGGAAGTTCCGCGGCAGCAAGCGGGTCGACCTCGGCGGCGGCGACGGCATCCAGGTCTCCTGGGACCTCCACAACTGGCTCTTCCCCCCGCGCGATCCCCTCCCCGCGGACGCCTCGACGCAGGCGCAGGCCCACGCGGTGCTCGTCTTCCGGTTCGAGCTCGCCAGCGGCGGCGAGCGCCGCCTCCGCCTCCGCGCCCCGCCTCCGCCCCCCCGCCTCCGCGCCCCCCTCCGCGCCCCGCCGCTCCCGGCCCGGCTCCGCGCCGCCGCCTCCGCCCCCCGCCTCCGCGCCCCGCCGCCCGCCTCCGCGCCCCACCGCTCCCGGCCCGCCGCCCGCCGCCGCCTCCGCCCCCCTCGTCCGCGCCCCCCCTCCGCGCCAAGGACCAGGAGGTCCAGGACCCGGGTATTGACTAGGGGGGTAGTGGGAAATGGGGATGGTAGGGGTAAATGTGTCAATAGCAGTCTCATTTATTGCAAATAAGCAACCCAAACCAAACACCTAAGACTTATAAATAAGCAACTACAATAAGCAAATAAGCAACTTATAAATAAGCATCTATAACCAAACAGGCCCTAACATATGGTGGTCCAACAGCATGCCATACCCCACCCAAAACATGTCATCATGCCATAATAACTTGAGTTCAGCACCGCTAACTAAACCTGGATCAAAGGGCAAGATTGTATTAGTTGGTTCAGGAGAGTTGACATTAGTTAGTGCAAATGTACAATTGTACTCCTGCATGCATGATGTGGGAGTGCAGAAAGAGCAAACCGAGATCAATTATGTACGGTGAGATGAGTTTACCTAGGAAATTAAACAGCTGCAAACCCTTGCTCCTCAGCTCATTGTTTGACTGCCATCCTGGAGATGCCGACCAAGTGGTAATCCCCAGGCATTGGCCGGTACGGTGGTGCTCCAGTTGGTTCAGGAGAGCTGATGTCACTCGACCAGTTCCCTGGCCCTTCAATGAAAATCAATTAACACTTGTCAGCATATAACACTGCATTGAGCAAATCTGAATTTCTGATGGGTCAATCGCAAATCATTATTTGGATAGACCTAGTTAACTATTCTTTGTGCAAGGTATATATATCTACTAGCAGCTGGAAACAAGTTCAAAGCAAATGTGTGAAGGAAGATGCAATGGCTGCCCCGTTAACAAAGATGCTCAGTGCTACAAGTAAAAATAAAACATTACAATAATTACATACAACTAAGAACAGCGAGTGTGCACATATTCTACAAATAACTAGTGATCTCAACTTGTGATCCCAAAATTAGTCCAGATCACACACGTAAGGAAAATGCATTTGCCATCTAACTTATCCGACCATATATACGACTACGATGTAAACATAAAGCACTTTAATCGCATAGAAACCACAATTTCATCATTTTTGTTTTGGCTGTTGCTCTCTGATCAGTTGACAAGCCGAAAATGTTGTAATAAAATTGGGCTGCGTGCTTTGTAGATGCCGAAGACAATTCTTTTTTCTAAAATCATAGGAAGCACAAGGCAAACGTACGCATGTCCTACAATTAACTAGTCTCAGCCTGTGTAGACATCAACACTAGTACACTAGTCTAAAAGCACGCCCAACTGGAGAACAGAATACTAGTATCTTAGCATCAACATTAAGAATTGTCACCACAATTTATACACTCTGACCATACAAGGTGTAAAGTACAATAAATCAACGTACAATTTGTATTATCCGATCATCAAGAGAATAAATTTTGGATCCCTGCAAAGAGCCCAAGACATTTGCACAGATATCTTGAACATGAGCACATCAAAGAGAATTTTGCAGAGTTGAGGGCTACGTGTTGGTTGTCAGTGTATTCGGAAGACACAGGCGTGTGATCAATCAAAAGTCAACACATTTAAGTGATACAGGAAGAAGATAACACTACCATATTCACATACGAATTGAGCACAATGAGAGTAAACATATTCTACAAATAACTAGTGATCGTAACCTGTGATTAAGAAATTAGTCTATCACACATGTGCAGGAAAAGGAATTGTCCAACTCGATACAACCATATACGACTACAACGCAAACATTTTAGTCACCTAAGGTTTTCCTGTCCTATAAATAGCTAGTCTCAACTTGTGTAAACGTCCACAAGATAAGCTAGTATAATAGTACACCACTGTGGGGAATACTAGCATCTCAGCACCAAATATTGAGAGAAAATATGTCAGCACAATCTATACACACCAACCATATGAAGCATACACTACAATGATCGAAAATGTAATTTTTTTAGGGCGATCGAAAATGTAATTAATATTGAACTTAAGCACATAAGAGAATTTTGCAGAGAATAATGTAACCTGTAACTACGAATTGCGAAACATCTACAACTGGCAGAATATGTCGACCAAACATGCAAGAACTAGAAGTATTTCTGTCGGTTGTACGTGAAATGCTGTAGCGGGCAGAGGCCACCGATTAATGAAGCCAACTCTGAAGCAGCAGAGCCAGAGATGTGATGAGGTACGTACCTGAGGAGACCGCACGCGGCAGCTCCCAAGCGCGGATGAAGCGATTGGCGATGGGGTAGTCGCGGGGAGGCGCCACCAGATGGTAGCAGTCGCACTCGACAACCTTGCGGGCACGCACGTCGACGCCGAAGAGGTGGTCCTTCAGCAAGAAGTAGACGACGGCTGGGTTGTGGGGGTGGATGAGCGCGAGCACGGGGGGCTGCTTTTGAAGGCCGGTGGCCTTGTAGGTGTCGTCGGCCCAGATGTCGGCGAAGGTGGCCTCGTGCTCCAGCGTCCACTCCGTGGCGTCGGCGTCGGGCAGGGTCCAGACCGTGACCTTGTTGGGGGCGCCTCCGCGGCGGTAGGTGTTGACGAAGCGCAGCTTGCCGGCGCTGACCCCGACGTAGCGGAACATGTCCAGCACTCCGCCGGCCTCCCTGTACCCGAGCAAGCAAGACCGGGGGAGCGGCAGGAAGCGGAGCACGGGGTCGTCGGCGAAGGGGTCGGCGGTGATGATGCCCCAGGAGTAGTCGACCCACCAGAGCCTGCCGTGGTGGGCGAGCGTGCAGATCGGCGCCAGGGGCCGCGGCGGGAGCGGGTAGTGCACGCTCTTGATGACCCACTCGCCGAAGTCGGAGAAGTAGCAGCGGAGGCTGGCCTTGTCGCGGCCGAACATGGGCACGAGCTCAGCAACCATGTAGCGGCCGCCGCCGCCGGGGCAGGCGACGAGGCCGACGAGCGCCTGGTGCTCGATGGTCTCCTGCGGGCGGGGGTCCGGGAGGCGGAACGCGGAGCCGGTGGCGGCGTCGAGGACGAAATAGCGCGGCTTGGAGTCCCGCCAGTGGAAGGACTGGTGGCCCGGGCGGTCGATGTCGACGCGGGTGAGCGGGGCGGCGAGGATGGCCGAGAGGAGGAGCAGGCCCGAGGGGTCCGCGGCGAGCACGAACGGGAAGTTCTTCGGCGTGGGGCGGTCCGGGAAGACGCGCTGGGAGACGGTCAGGCGCGACATGCGCGGGGGCGCTGCGAGCGCGAGCGACAGGTCGGCGGCCTCGGCTCCGCCGCCGCTGCCCTGGACGACGCGCGGGATGCTGCCGAGGATGACCCACGGGGACCTCGGCGGCGGGGCGGCGGGGTCGTCGGTGGGGGTGGAGCGCGGCGGGGACGCCATCTGAGGATGATCTGCGGTGGTGCCGTGGTGGTGGTGGTGCTGCTGCTGGGGCGTCGCGCGAGGGGAAGGAGGGTTTTGCTTGGGGTAGTTGCCACTTGCGAGTGGCCAAAGAGGCGAGCGCCGTGGCGGCGGCGGCGGCAGCGAGGGTTTTGCTTGCTTCTGCTGGATGGATGCCGCAGCAGCCGCGACAAGGGACTGGGCCACTAGCGAGTGGGGACCCACAAGAAAGCGAGCGTGAAGCCATGGGACAGCTGGCGCTCGGTTTAAAAGTTGAAAACCAAAGGAAACAAGCAGTAAAAGAACAACTATTTTCGTGTTTGCATTTCCTATTTCCTAATCAGGAATTCAGGATGGATTATGGGAACCAAAAACGGGCACGGATTTTGAAACAACCGGTGCATGCACACTGACATAGTGGTATAGCTTGCCACTTTGCTGAGAAAAATCTACTTCCTAAATGTTTATAGTACTGCTACTTATAAATCTCCTATGCTACTTTCTAGATCTTGAAGCTTCCCGGTTGCAATTGCCGCTGCTCTTGTATTAGGTCAACTAGGGCAATGAGGTTGGACCCTTGAAGGAATTGGGATACTGCTTTATTATGTCTTTCACAGCAAAAAACTAAAAGGGGGATATTATAAGGATTTTCTCGTTATAACATGGAATTCTATAAAAATAGGTGCGAAAATAGCTTCTTTGACTGTGATCCGCCTCCCGACCACTCCATTATGTACTTTCCATGACTTTTATGGGGTGTTTGGCAAGGAGGGGTTAAACTTTAGCCCCTGTCACATCGGATGTTTGGACACTAATTAGGAGTATTTAAACATAGTCTAATTACAAAACTAATTGCACAACCCCTAGGCTAAATCGTGAGACGAATCTATTAAGCCTAATTAGTCCATGATTTGATAATGTGGTGCTACAGTAACCATTCGCTAATGATGGATTAATTAGGCTTAATAGATTCGTCTCGTAATTTAGCCTATAGGTTCTGCTATTAGTTTTGTAATTAGCTCATATTTAGTCCTCCTAATTAGTATCCGAATCGTGTGATGTGATAGGGCTAAAGTTTAGCCCTGACATCTAGGATTGAAATAAAATTTTGGTTTGATTTCCGGTGCGTGATCTCCGGTACGAAGCGCTATCTAGATCAGCTTTTGCAGGCGGGTGAGCCGCGCGCGCGGCCGAGGCGGCGGCGACGAGCCGTGGTGTTTTGTCGTCGTTTGGCGACCGCGGAGAGGAGGACAGATGACTGATGCCTCGGCGCCGCGACTACGCGAGCGCCAGCCACTCAGACAGGGAGAGAGGAATGATCGTCCTTCTCGGGTGCCTCTCGCTGGCCGCCGGCCGGTCGGCAGGGGCCAAGCCGCCAAGGGCAGGCCGCCGGGCTGCAGCTCCGGCCGGCCAGGGCAGCCTTTTGAATTGACCGTGCATATGGACTCCGGCCAATGGCCATGGCGCGGAGCATTAATGCCAACAAAAACAACCTGCCCGTCCGGGCAATCCGGTCCGGCCATGACGAGGGGAGACGGGCAGACTGCTACCTGACTGCCTTGGCTGTTGCGATCGGGCAACGCCGCTCTTCACTCTTCGCGGCTGCGACTACTTTTCTCTTCTTTTTTCCATTTCGGAAATTCGACTGCAAAGGAATTTTCATGTGTTGATGGCAAGTCAAATTTCGCGAGAACCAAACGGCATGAACAGGCTCGGTTCAAATTCTCAGCTGCGGCAAGTGAATGCCCGGCTCAACAACGGACTGGCGGCGTCCACATCTTCGCTCTTCAGGATATATCACTACACACAATTCAGCGCTGAACGAGAAAATATAAAAGCTTGGAACAGCGTAGAATAGCCCTGCGGTTCAAGTCACTGAAAACCGAGCATGATCCAGGTTACACCCGGATAATCGGGTAGTGTTCCATACAGATAAAGCTAAGTAGCATAAATAGTGTTCCAACAGCACCAACCGATAAACCGAAACGGTTGGTGCTCCAAACATGTCATCAGCACAGGGCATTCCAAATTACCAACCCAAAAAATGTCATCACACCAAAAATACCTGACTCCAGTGCTGCTAAACCTGGATCAAAGGATATTTCGGCAAGAGTAAAAACATCAGTACGCCTGCAGCATCCATGATGCATGCGAGGGTTGTATGTAGGGAAACAGAAATCAAACATGTGAGTAGGAAATGGTGAGTTCACCTTGGGAATTAAACCGCTTCAAACCCTTGCTCCTCGTCGGCTCATCCTATGAACGTCATCCTGGTGTTGCCCACCAAATGGTAATCCCTAGGCCTTGGCCGAGATGGTGGTGCTTCAGCTGGTTCAGACGAGCCGATGTCACTCGACCAATTGCCTAGCCATTCAAGGAAAAACCATCACTAGTAAAAAACACAGCACAAGGCACAAGGCAGTAGTATGCAAATCTGGATTTCTCTCCGTCACTATTTGGATAGCCTAATTACTAATACTAGCTCTTTGTGCAAAATAGATACATCTTCTAGCAACAGAAAACAAGTTCAAAGCAAATGTGTGCAGGAAGATGCAATAGCTGTCTAATTGTGATCAGATGCTAAGCAATACAGTAAGAGTTGACAAGTACAATATTAACATACACAGCACAGTGAGAGTACACATTCTACAAATAACTACTGACCTCAGGTTCTCAACTTGTGATCAACAAATTAGTCTATAATCTAGATGTTCGTCACCACTCAATCCAAATATATATACAACTAAGGCATAAACATTTTATTTACATGGAGCACACAGCATAATCTTACAAATATGTAGTTTGAACTGGTGGCAAACACCAACAATAATAATAAACTTGTCTAATATAATAGCACACACCGAGTGGAGAATACAAGGATCTAAGAATCAATTTCTGAAAGAAATTATGACAGCCCATTCCAAGTCTCCAACCATATGAGGAATATAGTGCAAAATGCTGACATGTAATCGGTATAGCTCATTTTTTAGATAATGATCGGTATAGTTCATAAAGAACGTCACTATGGGACACATTGCCAATGGTACATCAATCAATACTTCTCAAAGTACATCAAAACAAGGCACAATGCAAATATGTATCTCTGTCAGGCCAATTACAAAATAAAGCTCAATCACTGTTTGGATAGCCCTGGTTATATACTCTCTGTCCAAGGTGTTGATCGAACTTGTTCGAAAGAAATGTGTGTATGGAGATGCAATGGCTTTCTAATTGACTAGATGCTAAGTGATACAAGTAAGAGTTAAATTTGCAATATTCATACATACTAATTGAGCACAGTGAGAGTACACATATTCTGCAAGTAACCAGTAGTGATCTCATAGCTTGTAAAGTGTGAATCTGTGATTAAGAAAAATAGTTTAGATAAAACATTGTGTAGGAACAAGCATTGGACGCCATCTAACTCCATCCAGCAACAATATATACAACTAAGGCAAACATTTTATTCACATATGAAGCACACAGCGAACGTTCGCCGAATATCCTATAAATAACGTGTCGCAACATGCGGAAACATCAAACTTAATAAGCTAGTCTAATAGCACACCCAACTGGGGAGTATACTAGTATCTCAACATCAGATTTTGGGAGAAAATATATCAGCATAATTTTATACACTCAAATAATATGTCATACGGTACCATAAATCCATATGTAACTGGTACTACAAATCATCATGTGACCCCTTGCCAAAAACACTAGCGTATATGTTGGACTCCCATGAAAGTGAATTTTGCACACCAAAAATGTAACTTTTATCCCTGAACAAACATCTACAACAAGGGAATGCATCGATCGATCCATGAACGAGAGAGTATACTCCATGTCAGTTGTATGTAAGTGAATGCAGGACGAACATCTATAAAAAATAATTCTCAACCAACAGAGGAAGAGATGAGACGAGGGATCAGAACTGTATGTACCTGAGAAGACCATTGGCGGCAGCTCCCAAGCCCGGACGAATCGGTTGGCGATGCCGTAGTTGCGGGGAGGCGCCACTAGATGGTAGCGGTCGCACTCGACAACCTTGCTTGCACGCACGTCGACGGCGAAGAGGTGATCCTTCAGGAAGAAGTAGACGACGGCGGGGTTGTGCGGGTGGATGAGAGCGAGAACGGGGACCTTCTTGGGGAGGCCGGTGGCCTTGTAGGTGGCGTCGGCCCAGATGTCGGCGAAGCTGGCCTTGTGCTCCAGCGTCCACTCCGTGGCGTCGGCGTCGGGCAGGGTCCAGACGGTGACCTTCTTGGAGGCGCCTAAGCGGCGGTACATGTCGACGAAGCGCAGCTTGCCGGCGCTGACCCCAACGTAGCGGAACTTGTCGAGCACGCCCCAGCCTTCCCTGCTCTTGAGCACGCAGGCCCGGGGGAGCTCGACGAAGCCGAGCACGGGGTTGTCGGCGCAGGGGTCGGCGTTGATGATACCCCAGGAGTAGTCGGCCCACCAGAGCTTGCCCTGGTGGGAGATCGTGCAGAGCGGCGCCAGTGGCCGCGCCGGGAGCGGGTAGTGCACGCTCTTGTTGACCCACTAGCCAAGGTCGGATGAGAAGCAGCGGAGGTCTGCCTCGTCGGTGCCGATGAGAGGCAGGAGCTCGGCGACCATGTAGCCGCCGGGGCGGGCGAGGACCCCGACGAGCGACTGGTGCTCGATGGGCTCCTGCGGCTCCGGGTCCGGGAGGCGGAACGCGGAGCCCGTTGTGGCGTCGAGGACGAAGAAGCGCGAGTCGTAGTCCCGCCACTCGAAGGACTGGTTGCCCGGGCGGTCGATGTCGACGCGGGTGCGCGGGGCGGCGAGGATGGCCGAGAGGAGGAGCAGGCCCGAGGGGTCCGCGGCGAGGAGGAACGGGAAGTTCTGCGGCGTGGGGCGGTCCGGGAAGACGCGCTCGGAGACGGCCAGGCGCGACACCCGCGGGGGCGCGGCGAGCGCCAGCGACACGTCGGTGGCCTCGGCGCCGCCGCCGCCCTGGGCGACGCGCGGGATGCTGCCGAGGATGACCCACGAGGACCTCGGCGGCGCGGCGGCGAGGTCGTCGGAGGTGGAGGAGCTCCGCGGCGACGCCATCTGAGGGTGATCTGCGGTGGTGGTGGTGCCGCCGCAGCTGTGGCCTCGCGCGAGGAGGGTGAGGGTTTTGGTTGGGGTACTTGCGAAATGCGAATGGTGGAGCGGTGACTGACTGACTGGTGTGCGCCCGCCGCGCGGGCGGCGGCAGCGAGGGTTTTGCCGTTGCCTTTGCAAAGGGAATCGCCGAATCGAGCCAAAGTATCTCGTGCTGGAGACACAAGAAAGCAAGCTGCAAGCCTGCAAGCGTATTGACCCTGTCCGTGCAAATTTTGAATCCCTTCCTCGGCTTGGTGTCATGGGAAAAGCAATAATAGATTTTATCATTTTACTGCATGGAATAACCTAATTTGTTCGTTTAGCTTTTGAATAAAGTTAGTTTTTCTCAAACTATTTTAATTGGTATAATCTACTCCAGTGGGATTCTTCAGTTGTCATTATTTCTTTCACGCGTACGTAAGTTGAGTTTCAAGTTGTCACGAAAAAAGAGTTTTAAGTTCAATTTTATAGGATGGCATATGACATAATGTCCCATGTTAGAAAACACTTATGACTTTTTCTTACAGTTTTGTATCCTAGCGTCATATGGTGCTAGACGCTCCTAACATATTAAACAATTACCAAATTTCTTAACATATTTCTCAAACATTATTTATAATTTTTTTTGTGATTACTCAAAATTCGAACTTAAAACACAGAATGTGCACACAAAGAAAATAAAATCGTTAAGAGGATAGATTGGACCAGTGTAGGTATTTATTACTGAGTCAGCAGTTTATTAAGGAAGCAAGAGCAAACAAATTGAAACGCTCTGAATTTCTGATAGTAGAGTGGGATTTTTACTTGATTTATTTTGTACCATTTGTATCCACATTTTTTTTATTCATTGACTTGTCATCCCTGCATCTCAATTAATTTTTTTCCTAAACCCTGAGCTGTTTGCTAATGTTTGAGCTCAGGCATGAACGTTGGCATGTTTGTTATTTTTTAGAGTAAAGTACATAAGCGGTACTCAAACTTGCACGGTTGTATCAAGCCGATCCACGAACTCACCAAGTATGTCACTGCGGTCTCTAATCACTGTTTGGGTCTCATTAAGGTCCAATCGGTGTTAAAAAGTGATTAGTGCCGACGTTGTATGCCAGCGTGGACATTTGACGTGGACTGGGCAGCCGAGTCAGCAATCAAAAATGCAAAAGACCCCTCGTCTCTTGGGCGCTCTAGTTCCTGACCATTCCCATCTCTTCATTTTCCTTGTCGCTTTGGGAGGCGGCGGAGTCGAAGGCAGCGTGGCGCTGGTAGCGATCACCGTCCACCAGATCGAGAGGGTGAAGTGGAAGCCAGATCGAGCGGCAACGGCGCTGGAGAAGTTTGTCGCCTTTCTGGACAAGGATGGTGGTGCGATTGCGGCGCAAAGGGAAGGCAGAACCTGTGTATGGTGAGTTGATTGAGCCTTAATCTGAGATTACAGTTCTTCGATTAGGTAGTGATTTTGTAGTCATAGGACATTTGTGGGATGAAGACTTGTATTTTCCATGTCTGGATGTCGATTTGGGGGGATTTCTAGGGTTTTGGCCAATCAGTAAAGATGTTCTTTTTGCGCACAATGTAGGTGAAGGTCGGGAAGAGTTCACAGTCGAGCTTCACCATGGGTTTTTTTTGTTGGATATGGTAATCTGCGTTCGTACGTGGATGGAAAGATAGACTGGTTCGATAATGTGTTGAGTCAGACACCTGGTCATTGTTATAGTTTGGGAACTTTCAGGAATAGTTAGGATACAAAATTGACCCAAGTTTGAAGATTTATTGGCTTTTACCAGGGAAAACTTTAGCGGATGGGCTTAGAATCATAGCCGGGGACCATGATATCAATGTGATAGCATCTGTTGTTGAGAGATACAAGATATTGGTTGTGTATTTCGACCATGATGAGAATATTGGAGGTCTTGATTGGGATGATATAGTTGTCAATCCAGTATCACCGTTGCCAAAGGTAATTACCCCTCACAAAGTTGAAGTTGCGAAGTGTAAAACTCGTGAGAAGCTCCCTATTTTCTATGCTGACATTAGAAATAGGAAGGTTGAGCAAGATGTTGGTACTTCAGAAAATGAGGAGGAAAGTGACAGTGATAGCGAGTATGATAATTTTGTGGACAGTGACTATGACTTGAAGGATGAAGATGATGACCTATTTGAGGAGCATGTCGATGATGATGTGGGAGAGCAGTTGATAGGAAAAGGGAACAAGAAAGCAAAAGGAAGCATGTCGATTATGATGTGGGAGAGCAGATAATGAGAACAAGGTTGGTAGGCCACCAAAGTCAAGGAAAAAGGCACCTCATGAAGTGCAAGGTCCAAATGGCCTAAAATTGTCAAGGCATGAAGTCACCATCCACTGCAGATATTGCACAGAAGCAAGTCATAATAGTGGAGGGTGCAAATTGAAAAAAATGGATTTCAGCTCTAGAGATGCAAAGAACCTTGTTGCAAATACCAGAGCCAGACTATAAGAGGAGGCTGAACAAGCAGCTGTTCAATCAGCTAATATTGTTTCTCATGGATACCAACCAGATGATGTTAGCTAGAGTACAAGCAATGTTCCTATCAACTAGGTAAATTTCTTGCTAAGCTTATTTTCCAGGTTCAATGAAATGCTCTGACTCTCATGGTTACATTTTGTAGGATGGTAGTGAACAAGTCCAAGTTGAGGTAATCACACAAGCAAGCACAACCATGTTAAGTCAAATGACAGAAGAGGTAACTTACTAACTGACCATATCACAACCATTGCTTTAACCCAATTGACACAAATGGTTAACTTACAAACTGACTATGTCACCTACAGGGAACTCAGGGTGTTTCTTCACTTTCACAACCTGTTGGACCATTGCCAGACAGTCAATTCATTGCTTCCAACAATTGACCCAAAGACCAGTGGAACTGACTATCACCTCCAAGGCAGGGAAGGCAAGACTTGCAAAGAAGAGGAAGGTCAACAGCAAGTCTGCAGCAGCCAAGAAGAGGAAGAATTGAAAGTGATAGTGAAATAGAGCTTTTGTGGAAGACAGATCATGTTCTGACTTGCCCTTAGTTTAAGTAATCCAATTTAAGCATCCATGTAATATGTGAAATGCTGTTATGGGTTATTAAGCATGTGGATGCTTTCTTAACTGAATTATGGTCATGAGTTACAATATGGCTCTCAGCTTTTATTATGCCTGTTTTCTTCTGTTCCAAATGTGAACGTTGTTTCCTGTGCATGCTGCTTTTGGCTAACAAATTGGGATGCAAAGTGCCTTATTTTCATTGATCCATTTAAGAGAAACACACATACATGATACATATTTCACATCCTCGTACTAGCATACACATTCCACATCACTCCACACACACAAACAAGGGCAATACACTTCAAAAGCAGAACTACTTCTTTCACAATGTCTATTAATATGTTCATCTTCAGTTCCAATCAGATTACAGATCCTCACTTCTTCCCTGTTCTTGTTCTCTTCTTGTCACTGCTTCTTTTGTTCCATGGCCTGAAGCTCCACCAAGTACTCCTCCCACCTGTAGAATTGGCAACCACGGCCATGCTACAGATCCAAAATCAAATCCCAACAAAAATGATGAAATTTGGAACCACACAAATCAAATCCCAAGAAAACCTACTCTAATCAGTACCTTCCCACCACCAGGGCACCTGTAGAACACCCGCCTCTTGTTCCCATTCTCATTGCTCTGCACCACCAGCTCCAAGACGTTGAAGCAGCTGGAATCTGTGCAGGTTATGAGAGGGATCTCAGGATTCACCTGACGCCTATTCGCTGAGGAAGAAGAGCTTGACGGTGCTGCCAAGGCGATGTGGATGGAGGCGGCTGCTCGACGAAGAGGTCAGGGCGATTTGGGAGGGGAAAGACGAACAAGGAAAGGTTAGGGATTTAGATGAATGATTTTTATTTTGTTTTGGGGTTATTGTGCAAATTTACACTTGTCGCCACATAAGCATGCCACGTCGTTGCACGGTCACAGGTCCGTTTGTACATGCAGTGAGACCCAAATAGTGATTAGGGACCATAGTGACACACTTTGTGAGTTTATGGATCAGGATGACACAGCAGCGCAAGTTTGAAAACCACCCATGCATTTTACTCTATTTTTTATTGAAAGGGTAACTTGTGTCTAATAACTCTTTCAGCAAAGCTCAAGCAATATGTTATGAGCTTGTAACATAATTTCTTGGACACAAACATAATATATAAAGATGGTCTTAATTACACCAATTTGACTATCAATATATGAAGAAGTATATTGAGAGTTACATATTTAAAAAGCATTTTTCATAATGGGTCTGATAATGCTAAGTTTGTGTTATCACCCTATATAAATTCGAGATATTGATTGATAATCAAAGGTAAAGCAAAACTAAATTAGAACAAATCTAGATCAACTTTTATTATATTTGCGATGAAAGCTAGCAGGATTGTAGGAATCTGAAGGGGCTTGTGCTAGCAGAGCAGGAGTCTCATCTGTCGCGCACAATACGACTCCACTCCCTGCCGCACCAGTCGTCACATAGGTTGGGGGGATGGTGCACCGTGCTCGTGGTTGTCTGCATGATCTCCGGGACGAAGCGCAAACGATGGCGAACACCACGTCTTGGCGCCGCCGCTCATGGGCTGGTCGGCGAACGGCCGAGGGCGGCGAGGGTGAGGGAATCAAATCAATCAATCAATAAGCCTGTCGCCCTGCAGTCTGCCTGTCACCGTCCGGTCGTCAGGGGCAGGCTGCAGCTCAGCTGCTCAGGCCAGGGCAGCCTTTGAAACCATCGTGCAAAAGCAAAAGAACCCGGCACTGCGTGGAACCTTTGAAGAATCGATCCTGCTCCTGTGTGCCAGCAAAACCAGCCTCTTGGGTCCCGGCCGTCCGGGACTCCGGGTAATCCGGTGCGGCTATGCAATCAGAAACGGATGAGTCCTCTACTCCCATGGTCCTTTTTTTTTCCAACCTTTTCTTTCCTTTTTTTCTGAAAAATACCTTTTTTTATTCAACTGCAAAGGAAATTTGATTGTTGATGTTGCACCCACACCCTTACCACTACCAGCTCAGGCTCCAGCAAGATAAACCGGTTCTAAATTCTAATTCTCAACCGTAGCAAGTGGCCCAAGTGAATATCAGATTCACAACTAAGCACCACTTCCCATTTGGATCATCACACACTGGCAATTGCTCATCGCTGAATGGCAAATGGACTTGCATCCCATATTGTAGCTAGTTCTTCTCATCAGGTCACGATCAGTGAAGAACTTCCCAATCTAACTCACGTGTGTACAAAACGAAAAAGACATGAAACAGCAAGTGCAAGGAGCAAATCAGTCGCCCAAGAGCATAGATCATATCATAGCATTACGGTGCAAATCACTGAAATTAAGCATGATCCAAGTCACGCCCTGATGTTCGAGCACATTGCTCTACCAAAGCAAGGATCGATCATACCATACAGCTAAGTAAGCATAAATTAATAGGGTTGCAACAGCATGCATCCGATGAACAGAATCGGAGATGCAACAAGACACCCAAAACACATGTCACCAGCACAGAGCATGCCACACCCCAGCAAAAACATGCCATCATACCACAACTCGAGTCCAGCAGTGCTAGCTAAACCTGGATCAAACGAAAATTTGGCAGAATAAAATCATATTAGCACACCTGCATGCATGATGTGGAAAGGGTAGAATGTAGATAGAGCAGATGAAGTCAAGAAGTAGGGAATTAACAAACAGTTGCAAACCTTGCTCCTCGGCTCATCCGATGAATGTCTGCCTTGTGTTGCCGACCAAGTGGTAATCCCCGGGAGATGGCACTTCCCGGGTTGGTGGCGCTTCAGTTGGTTCTTGAGACGAGCTGATGTCAGTCGACCAATTCCCCGGATCTTCAAGGAAAATCAACCAATAATTGTAAGAACGCAACACAAGTCATTATGGAGATAAGGATTTCTGGTGCATCAATCACAATGCTTAGTCATCATCTGAATAACCATAATTAGCTAGTCTATGTGCAAAATATGTATCTGCTAGCAGCAGGAAACAATTTCAAAGCAAATGTGTGTCTAGGAAGATGCATTGGCTGTCTAATGAACTGGAATGTTACTAACTGACATAAGAATTGAACATTACTCCCTCTATTCCAAAATGTAGGTCGTTTTAGCTTTTCTAGATGCATAGATTTTGCTATGCACCTAAATATAGTGTTATGTCTAGATACATAGCAAAATATATGTATTTAGAAAAATCAAAACGACCTACATTTTGAAACAGAGGGAGTACTGTATATGCATACAAAGCACCGTGAGAGTACACATATTCGGCACTAACCGATTCTCAACTTGTGACCAAGAAATTAGTCTAGATAAAAAAATCTGTAAGAACAAGCATTTGCCATCCAACTCGACCAGATGATATATATGACTAAAATGAAAACAAAATTATTCACATATCAAGCACAAGACGAAACTATGCAAACAACCAGTCTCAAACTTGTAGTAAACATCACCAGTAATATCCCCAGTGGGAACATATACTATCATCTCAGAATCAATTTTGTGAAAGGAAATTTGTCTGCATAATTTATACACACCAACCATACAATACAAGGCACAAAGGACAATAACTTGGCATATAATTGGTATTAGTGATCAACATGTGCTTCAAACAAACCATGAACTGGTTGTAAGTGAATGCAGTAGCAGGCACAGGTGAGCGCCAAGCTGGTGATCAATCAGGTGCATACTCTAATCAGGACCCCTGCCAAAAATTCTAGCTTGATCCTGAACTTGAGTAAATTGTAACCACGAACACGAAGCATTTACAAATGATGAATCCATGATCAAGCTATGAACTTGAGTAAGTAGTATTCCTAGTGAATGCCGCACGGCAGAGGCGAACACAGGTCTGCACGACGAACATCACATAATATTTTGGAGGCAAGAGAGCCACAGATGAGATGAGGCACGGTACTGTGGTACGTACCTGATGAGATCGCACGCGGCAGCTCCCAGGCGCGGATGAACCGATTGGAGATGGGGTAGTATTGGGGAGGCGCCACCAGATTGTAGCGATCGCAGTCGACAACCTTGCGGACACTCACGTCGACGGCGAAGAGGTGGCCCTCGAGGAAGAAGTAGACAACGGCGGGGTTGTGGGGGTGGATGAGCGCGAGCACGGGGGGCTCCTTGGGGAGCCCAGTCGCCTTGTAGGAGTCGTCGGCCCAGATGTCGGCGAAGGTGGCCTCGTGCTCCAGCTTCCACTCCCTGGCGTCGGCGTCGGGCAGGGTCCAGACGGTCACCTTGGTGGGGTCGCCGCGGCGGCGGTAGGTGTCGACGAAGCGTAGCCTGCCGGCGCTGACCCCGAGATAGCGGAACTCGTCGAGCACACCCCAGGCCTCCCTGCACTGGAGCACGCAGCCCGGGGGGAGCGGCACGAAGCGGAGCACCGGGTCGTCGGCGAAGGGGTCGGCGGTGATGATGCCCCAGGAGTAGTCGGCCCACCAGAGCTTGCCCTGGTGGGAGATCGTGCAGATCGGCGCCAGGGGCCGCGGCGGGAGCGGGTAACGCACGCGCTTGTCGACCCACTCGCCGACGTCGGAGGAGTAGCAGCGGAGGTGGGCCTTGTCGCTCCCGATGAGCGGGAGGAGCTCGGCGACCATGAAGCCTCCGCCGCCGCCGGCGGCGCCGGGGCAGGCGACGAGGCCAACGAGCGCCTGGTGCTCGATGGTCTCCTGCGGGGCGGGGTCCGGGAGGCGGGACGCGGCGCCCGTGGCGGCGTCGAGGACGTAGTAGCGCGGGTCGGTGTCCTCCCAGTGGACCGACTGGTGGCCCGGGCGGTCGATCACGACGCGCCGCGGCGGGGTGGAGAGGATGGCCGAGAGGAGGAGCAGCCCCGAGCGGTCCGCGGCGAGCACGAACGGGAAGCTCTGCGGCGTGGGGCGGTCCGGGAACACGTGCTCGGAGACGGCCAGGCGCGACACGCGCGGGGGCGCCGCGAGCGCCAGCGACACGTCGGCGCCGGCCTCGTCGTCGGCCCCGACGCCGCCCGGCGGCGCGACGCGCGGGATGCTGCCGAGGATGACCCACGGCGACGTCCCCGGCGGGGTGGGGCCGTCGGCGGTGGGCGCCATCTGCGGAGGCTCGGTGGTGGCGGCGGCGGCGCTGCTGTGGCGCCGCGTGGGGAGGAAGTGGGTTTTGGTCGGGCTAGCAACAGCGAGCTCCGCGCCGCCGCCGCCGGCAGCGGCAGCAGCGGCAAGCCAAGCGTAGCGAGCCGGAAATCTCATCGGAATTCCTTGTGTTTGGTGGTGGGCGCGGCGACGGAGAAGGCGAGGCGAGCCAGGGCTCCGGGAGGCAGCCGCGGACGCTCTGTCCCTACAAGTTTGAATGCCCTTGGGCCTCGTCGCGTACTCACCGGCTGTTCCGCACCAGCCCACCAGGTGCCAGTCACCGAACCGCTTCAGCCGGTTCGCGGCCGCGTCCACTGGTGTGGTCTGCTACTCTGCTCGTGCGCCCATGGCCATGGGCAGGCACGCGTCGGTCGGAGAGCTGGAGCGGCGCAGAGGATTGGGGCAGTGTCCTCTCCTCGGGTTTGCGGTGCGGCCGGGCAAATGATCCGAAGATCCCTGATCGACTGGCCTCTACGGTCTGCGTGGCTGCAGCCTGCATGATCTGGTCAGTGGTCACGCCCGTGCGGCGCTGTATTGGCGTGTTTGGATCCCAAGCTAAACTTTAGCTCCTATCACATCGAATGTTGGACACTAATTAGAAGTATTAAATATAAGCTAATTACAAAACCAGTTTTGCAACTCCTAGACTAAATCGCGAGACGAATCCATTAAGCCTAATTAGTCCATGATTTGACAATGTGGTGCTACAGTAAACATTCGTTAATGATGGATTAATTGGGCTTAATAGATTCATCTCGCGATTTAGCCTAGGGGTTCTGCAATTAGTTTTGTAATTAGCTCATGTTTAATCCTCCTAATTAGCATCCGAATATCCGATGTGACACGAACTAAACTTTAGCTCCAAGATCCAAACACCTTAGCATGATCATATTGGATATTCGAATGCTAATTAGAAGAATTAAATATAAGTTAATTATAAAACTAATTGCACAGATGAAGTCTAATTCACAAGACAAATCTATTAAAGCTAATTAATCTATCATTAGCAAATGGTTACTGTAGCACCACACTGTCAAATCATGGACTAATTAGGCTTAATAGATTCGTCTTGTGAATTAGACTCCATATATGAAATTAGTTTTATAATTAGACTATGTTTAATACTTCTAATTAATATCAAACATCCAATGTGACATGTGCTAAAGTTTAACGTGGCGTATCCAAACACCTAGCGCGCCAAGAGGCTTCGCAGCCAGCGATTTCCATGTATATTTATGGCAAGCTGCTGTTTTGTCGATTTGTATACAATGTTTAAACACTGATTTGTAGGTGATTAAATTATCTGACCAAATTTATAAAAAAAATGGAGAAAAAAAAGTTTGGTAACAAACATTGAGGTTAGAACGGAGCCTTAGTTTGGGACATAGTTTGAATCCCACAATTGCAGTCTTTTGAATACCACAATTGCAGTTGAAGTAGGACGGAGGGAGTATGCGTGAATAAACAGCGTCAAGCCAAATTCTGTATCGCTGCAATGCAACAGCTCAAATACTGTTACCGTTGCTATTACGTACGTTAGTAGATTTGAGCAGTGTTTTGCTCGAAGTTTTCCTTTTTTAGGAAAATTACGGTTGGCCCTTTTCGTTTTTAAACCCGTGTGAGTGAGTTATCTTCCTTTCTTTAAGAAATCTGGTGGGTTCTTTCTTTGTTGAGCTCAGGTGCAGGAAAAAATGGACTGCTTGATTTTGATACGCCGGTCATGAAAATAATGTGTCGAGTGACAAGTGGTGCAACTTTTTACTTAAAAAATGTGGTACACGATGTGTAACAATTCCACTTTTACCATAGCCACATGGAAAATACATGACACGAAGTGTTAAATAATTTTCATGCACTAGCACAACCACCAATATTTGAATAGCAACCTCGCGCGATGAACAATGACAGTCAAAAAGATTCCTGAACATTACCATGTCCGAATTCAGGACTCCAAAAGCTAATTGGAGACAACATACCATACGCATCATCTTTTATATATGAATCGCCTCTTAACATCTTTTATTCGTGTTTTATTAAAAAAATGGTAAGTCCAAGCAAACTGCATGAAACCTATACACTTCAAGACGAGTGGGGTGCTGCTGATGATGACCCACGATGATATAGGTGAAGGCGAGGTGGAGTTCATCGGATGTGGAGGACGAACGTGGTACGAACACCATCTGAGGATATAAAAAGTGATTTTGGAATGGGCATTAGGATGAAAATGTAGGAAAATACCATTAGGTGAGGAGATAGAAGGAAACATTGGGTCGTGAGCTAGTCCTTATTTTAAAATTTCTTAAAATTTTAAAATTTACTCCTATTCAATCGACCGATTTCTTGCTTATCTATCAATCACCCAAAAGTGTACTGGAAATTAAATTAGTAATGGAGCTTCCTGGTTAGGATTTGAGGGTTGAGGTTGGGGTCTATCTGTAGCCTACAGGCCTAGAAGGAGCTTGGGGAGGATCACCGGCCGGCGTTGGAGGTGGAAGAGACGACGGCGAAGCAGAGACCGCGAGGGCG
Organism: Setaria viridis; assembly: GCF_005286985.2. NCBI lineage: Eukaryota > Viridiplantae > Streptophyta > Magnoliopsida > Poales > Poaceae > Setaria > Setaria viridis. Next base: position 32,417,726 of record NC_048268.2, on the reverse strand, counting down.
CCATTGGAGCTGGGTAATGGAAGATCCTGGTGGGCAGTGGAGATGGGGGGTGGAGATGGGGGGTGGAGATAGGGGGAGGGGGAGGGGTATATCAGATCTCAACATGTTAGCGTCGGTGGCGGCTGCTGCGGAGGCAGCGGAGACCGCCGAAGCAGGAAGGAGGCACCCGCTCGACTGCACCCGCGCGCGCAGGCGAGGCGAGTGATCGCTGATCAGTGAGGCGAAAAGGCTACCAGCCTACCAGCAACGCTGCACCGCTCGGCGGCTCGGCGCGCCGTGACCGTTGCGACCCCGGATCATTCGCCGGCAGCACCCGTCCACCGACTTGCCCGATGACGAGGAGAGAGGACACGCTTCAAAGGCTGCCCCTATGTCCCTATCCTCTGCGCGAACCGGCTCACAGACGGCAGCTGGTGCGCAACACGGGAGACTGGGAACAGCCGGTCAGTACGCGACAAAGCCAGGGAAGAGGAAGAATTCAAACCTGTACGGATACGGAGAGGGCCGCCCTTGGTTGCCCCAGTCCCAGAGGCCAGAGCCCGAGAGCTCCAGTCCTCACCGCCGCCGGCACCACTCCACTGTCCTCGTCCCCCTTCTCCCCCTCACCCAGGCACCGGAAGGAACCAAACCAAACCCTAGCCACGCCGACGAGCTCGATGGGACTCCCCGCGGCTTGCCGGAGCTGGCTTGCCGCTGCCTCCGGCAGAGGCACCAGCAAAACCCTCGCCGCCGCCGCCGCCGGGGCGCTCACCTCTTCACCGCCACTCGCTGCTAGCCCAACCAAAGCCCTCTTTCTCCCCACGCGACGCCACAGCACCACCACCATAGCCACTGAGCATCCTCAGGTGGCGCCCATCGCCGACGGCCCCGCCCCGCCGCCGCCGCCGACCTCGCCGTGGGTCATCCTCGGCAGCATCCCGCGCGTCGTCCGGGGCGGGGGCGGCGGCGGCGGCGCCGACGTGTCTCTGGCGCTCGCCGCGCCCCCGCGCGTCTCGCGCCTGTCCGTCTCCTCGCGGGTGTTCCCGGACCGCCCCACGCCGCAGAACTTCCCGTTCGTGCTGGCCGCGGACGGCTCGGGCCTGCTCCTCCTCTCGGCCATCCTCGCCGCGCCGCTCACCCGCGTCGAGAGCGCGGACCGCAAGTCGCTCTAGCGGGACTCGGACCCGCGCTACTTCGTCCTCGACGCCGCCACGGGGTCCGCGCTCCGCCTCCCGGACCCGGGCCCGGAGCAGCCCGTCGAGCACCAGGCGATCGTCGGCGTCCTCGCCTGCCCCGGCGGCGGTGGCCGCTACGTCGTCTCTGAGCTCCTGCCCGTCATCGGCAGCGACCACGCCGACCTCCGTTGCTACCACTCCGACGCCGGCGAGTGGGTCAACAAGAGCCTGCGCTACTCGCTCCCGCCGCGGCACCTGGCGCCGATCTGCACGCTCGCCCACCACGGCAGGCTCTGGTGGGTCGACTACTCGAGGGGGATCATCACCGCCAACCCCTTCGCCGACCACCCCGTGCTCGGCTTCGTCCCGCTCCCCCCTGGCCGCGTGCTCGAGGACGGCGAGGCCTGGGGCGTGATCGACGAGTTCCGCTGCGTCGGGGTCAGCGCCGGCAACCTGCGCTTCGTCGACACCTACCGCCGCGGCGGCGACCCCACCAAGGTCACCGTCTGGACCCTGCCCGACCCGTACACACGGAGTGGAGGCTGGAACACGAGGCCGCCTTCGCCGACATCTGGGCCGACGACACCTACAAGGCCACTGGCCTCCCCAAGAAGGCCCCCGTGCTCGCGCTGATCCACCCCCACAACCCCGCCGTCGTCTACTTTTCCTGGAGGGCCACCTCTTCGCCGTCGACATGCCCGCTCGGAAGGTTGTCGAGTGCGACCGCTACCATCTGGTGGCGCCTCCCCGCGAGTACCCCATCGCCAATCGGTTCATCCGCGCCTGGGAGCTGCCGCGTGCGATCTCCTCAGGTACGTACCACAGTACCGTGCCTCTCATCCCATCTGTGGGCAGTGGCCATTTCATTGATCGGATTGCCTCTGCCTGTTGCATTGACTAGAGCAAGTACTTGTGTAGATAGCTGGATCGATGCACTCGTCAGTAGTTGATACTTCATGGTTACAAGTAACAACTTACATTTTTGCAAATTTCTCTTTCTATTCATGCGTGTGCAAGTTCAGGATCTACTCGCCTCTCCCTGCTACTGCGTTCACTTATGACCTGACCTATAATCTTCTACTGCATGGCTTGATTGATGCACTTGCTAGTTGTAGATGTTTCATATTTAGATGTCTACAAAATTATACATGTGCTTAAGTTCTAGTTCTGCGCCCCAATATTTTGACAAGGAGTCTCAAACTGATGCACATGATTATCATTGATTCATACGGCAAAGTTCCCGTTCCCCGTAGTGGATACCGATTACTCCCTCCGTTCTCAAATATAATATTTAGAACAAGGAAATTAATTCATTTTTGAACTAATTAGCTTATCCTAAACAGCATATAGTGAAGGACGGAGGTGATCTGTAGTGCACTAGTGCTGTATGCCATGTATGGTTTTTGTATATAAACTGTGCTGGCATAATTTCTTTCAAAATTTGATGCTCAGTAGTATATTTTCTGCAGCGGGGTGTGCTATTAGAGTAGCATGTTACTGTTGATGTTTACCACAAGTTAGACTTGTTGTGTGTAGGATATACATACTTTTGCTGTGTGCTTTGAATGTGAATAAAAATGTTTACATCTTAGTGGTACATATCGTCTGATCGATTTGGACAGTCAATGCTTCTTCCTACACATATATATGTGATCTAAACTAATTTCTTGGTTTCAAGTTGAGACTTGGTTAGTGTAGAATATGTTTACTCTCACTGTGCTTTGTTTGCAAATATAGTAATGTTTTAATTCCTACTTGTATGAGTTAACATCGTAGTTAATTCGACATCCAATACATCTTCCTACACACACTTGCTCTGAACTTGTTTCCTGTTGCTAGCAGATAACTAGCACATAGGGTAGTTGATTATGTCTATTCAAATAATGATTGAGCATCACGATTGACGCATCAGAAACCCAGATCTGCACAATGTCTTGTGTTGTGTTCTGACAATTGTTGGTTAATTTTCCTTGAAGGAGCCGGGGAATTGGTCAACTGACATCAGCTCACTCTCTAGGTGATCTCATCTCCCCACAAATGCTTTATTTCCGTTGGTCTACATATTTACCCTCCGATATCATGCATGCTGGTGTGCTAACGCAATTTTGTTCTGCCGAATTCCCCCTTGATCCAGGTCTACCAACACTGGAACCAAGTCAAGGTGTAAGGTGACACGTTTTGGGTGGGTAGCATGCTGTGTGTGCTCGTGGCATGTTTTGTTTGACGGTCAGGCAATCCTCGTTTCTGTTCATCGGTCAGCATGCTGCTGGAAAACTATCGATGTTACTATGGTGTATGGTATTATCGGCGTTTGATGGACTGCTCGATCATCTGTGTGTGACCACGATTATGCTTGATTTCAGTGGCTTGAACCGCAATGCTGACATGTGCTTTTTGGTGACTAATTGATCTTTGCATTTGCTGTTACATGCTTCTACATTTGCTGAAAGCCTATTATAGAAAATGGGACTGCCCCGGCAGGATTCAGTCTAGAGCCTGGAAGACTGGAACTATAACCAGCTCAAAATTTGCAAATTTTTGTTAGTGCACCAGCTCAAAATTTGCAAATTTTTGTTAGCGCTGTGACAGTTCTAGCAGAGTCTAAGGTCATCAAATACTGCTACGATTGTTACATAGATCTGGCCAGAGCTTTGCTCGGAATTTTCTTTTCTTTTCTATAAACCCTGAGTTGCTTCTTAATTGAGCTCGAGCAGTACTTGCGTTTTTTATTGTTTGGGACTCTGGATGCTGTGAAGCTTAGAAGTTAGAACGTTCAACTTTCAGCGTGCCTGCTGTTTCGGCTTGGATTTCAGGGGACTAACCGCCACTCATAGCCATAAGAAAATACATGTCGAAGGGTATTAGCTATTTCTTCTCTTCCAACAATACCCACTGAACAAGGGCGGCCAAAGCGGTTCCGGTACATTGCCATGTCCAAACTTCATAACTCCACAACGCAAGCTGAAAACACCAGACCACACACATCACCTCTTATATATGAATCGCCTTTCAGCCTCTTAAATATGTGTTTGATACAAGAAGCATGTCCTGGCAGACTTCATGAGACTTTACACTTGACGAGGGAACTCTTTAATGGAGGCATTTCTAAGTTACACCCTTAGCTTTGTTGGAATGTCACTTTATGTATCTTGTATTTTCTTCGCTAAAAGGTACAATCAAAACTTCAGTTCCACATTTTCAGTGCCCATTGACTGTTGTCTGCTGGAAATTCTCTCTTTGGTATATTGCCTTCCACCGTTCAAGCTCTTCCCTGAAAATGAATAACAGCCCAAACATCTGCATCAGACAATTTTCTTCAGAGATAGGACAGAATGTCAGTAAATTCAGTTCCCCTTCTCATGCAGAAGGCATCAGTTATAGTCTCTTGAGAGCTCGTGATACCTGTCAACACTAGAGTTCTATAAAATTTTGGGCCTAGAAAACTAAGCATGAGCAACTTTAACTTCTGCATTTCAAGGTTCAATTTAAGCTTTAGAGTTTTGCATATTTGAAGAATACAAACTGCAAACTTTTCCAAGAATTTTGGTGCAGCTAGTGATAACTGATGTGGTTACATTGGAGCCTTGAGGAATGGGTGTGGGAAAACCAAAACCCTGGCTGGTTCCTGTTGTGCTACTCCATACAGTGATGTCAATTACTATTGTTACATCCCATTAACAAAAGCAAACTGGAAATGTCCAAATACCCCTAAAACATGTTTTTTACAAAGGTTCTTTACCAAAAAAAAACACGATATAAACCCCAAGGCATATAAAAAAAATGACAGGCTTTTGGTATTTTGGTGGGAAAATGAGGTCACCCATACTATGCTGAAGATATTTTCATCTGAGATTACATATACCCCCCCCCCTGTTTTTAGTTACAAAGTGTAATTCATTTCGTTAGTAGAAAGTTTTGACCAAAAATTTATCCGTTAGTATTTTATTTATGTGATACGAAGTTATAATCACAAGTATTTTTTAATACAAATCTAATAGAGTCGATTTTTGGATCACAAAAACCATATATAAATAGAGTAATTGTTGGTCGAAGGCTTGTTCTAACAAAATTAAACAAGCCTTGTAATTTCAAACAGAGGTAGCATGGCATAGGCATATAGCAACAGTTCATTGTTTCTTTGTCCAAACTTCATTTAGATTAACTAGCAAGGGGCAAGTGCAATTTCCGAAGGAAATTTTTATCACAAAGGAGTTAAAAGGGTTATAAATACAATGTCTTAAAGAACATAATCCAGCAGTATCGAAGACCCATGTCATCTCTCAATGGATAAGAACATGTTGTGCAATAGGTGTTGAGAGAAGTAAACTGTTGCACTGATATTGGCAGCAACTCAGCTGCGTAGGTTCCTGGATGGTATTAGATGAAAGAGGACTCATACAGTACTTTTGTGGGAATTTTGTCCTAAAGCAGTTAAGCTACTCATATTCGATATAAATGTCTCCAAAGAATCAGATCTTATAAGATCTCAAAGGAAGATACCATCACAGAAGCAATTCAGATACTCAAAGAAGAAACATAAGTAGGGAAAAGGATTACCTCAAGCACCATCCTATTGAATCATAGTGAAGAAGGCCAAGGACCTTACGCCTCCCATCATTTCTTCGACCAGCACCCCGTTTGACCACTGGAAGTTGCTTAATACCTTTAACTTCCATTAGCACCTTAGCAGTACTCAGGTCTGTATCAGGAAAGCAGGTCACTAGTCCTCTTTCATTGCCATGGAACTGAAAACCTCGAGTGAGGCATGATGAGACAGGAGAAGAATTTGCCTGCAAAGTTGCCAAGTAAATGCATGAATTGCTAACTTAAAGAGTAACAACAGGTAGGACTCAGATTATAGACTTAATATGAGCAGTTTACATACATCCAAGGTAGATGAATTTTCCCCAGTACTATTAGAATTTTCACTTGGTTCAAATCCTTTACGACGAATATCACCTAATGTTACAATTCCCTCGAGAAAATCTTCATTATCTACGACAAGAACACAACTTTGCTGCTTATCTTGCATCAACCTTGTTGCCTCCTTGATAGTCAATGTAGGTGTGACCTTCACATAATGCTTTGACATTGCTTGCGATACCTGGTAGAGTGATTGTTAGTAAAAATAAATTGTGAGTATCGCAGATGTATTAACCATTTAACTTCATAGAAACAACTTTCATGAAAAAAATAACTTCAATTATAATCAACCTTCAAGTCATCAAGAAGCATCTCCTCATTGTTACTACCATAGTGGTAGGGATCAACATCTAGAATTGCGAGTTCAACATCATCCCCATCTTGTCGCCTCCAATCTGTCTCATTCCTATCAGTAGGAGGTAATAGTGAAGAATAACCATGTCGAGGAGATGTTGCCTTAAATGTATCTTTGCTACCAGATTGATTTACAACAGAGGGGACCCATATTGCTAAACCAACAGCTCCCTGTTAATCAATGCAACAATTACAGTGGACATGTTAAATTAAATTATATGCAATATAGGAAAACAGCAAATGCAGGATACTACCATCAGAGGAAGTAGAATTCTGTAATCCTTAGTCAACTCAAAGAGCAGTAGCACAGATGTCAATGGGACAGAGCAGACTGAAGCCAGTGTGGCAGCCATTCCCACCTAAATTCAGTTGTAAGTTAGTATACCCTTGGAATTAACAAATTTTAAAGTGCCTGACAAAAATAGAAAACTTACTAGCGCATAAGCTTGAGGATGTGCGACAGCAGTGTTACCCGGAATGGCAGAGTTTATCAATTCTGCTGCTGAGCCTCCAAAAACAGCACCGACAGCAGCGCCAATCATCAAACTTGGAGCATAAAGGCCACCAACAAGACCAGAACCTTTGCAAAGTGCAGTTGCTACAACTTTTGCAGCAGCTAATTGAGCTAAGAGCCAGATTCCAGGGGCTGAAGCACTTTTACCAGTATGTAAAATCTCATCAACGTTGGTGAAACCCCAATACAATATTCCAGGGTACCTTAGTGCTATTAAGCCTGCTCCAAGACCACCTAAAGCAGGACATACTACAGCAGGAAGGCCAAACTTTTTCCTTATCAAGTCAAAAGTCTTGGTGAACCAAACAACCAACTGCCTGAATGCCACACTCACAACTCCACAAAGCATGCCTAGAATAAGGTAGAGTGGCAACTCTGCATAATATAATCTAAGTCAGCTTTATGTTTAAACAAAGGAACATTATCAGTAAAAATGTTGGACATATTGCTAATTTTATACACAAAGTACTGCAAGTATCAAACACTAAATGATAAAAATAATGACAGCTCCTAAAGACAGAGTCATAGATAGTTCTACAAGGAACCACATGTGCTCTGCATTTTAGTGGTAAGATCAGCTACATAACCATGTAACTGTCACATTTGATTATTATAGAAAGACTACTGAAGGCCACTAGATCTATCTGTTTTCCTCCAGGGAAAGCAATTAAAACTGAAAAGAAAAAGAAGACTTGTTTAAGTTCAAACCATAAACCTACAGGAGGATTAAAAGGGTCAGATAAAGCTGGATGGGGCACTAGGGCCTAGAGGAGGAAGTAAAAGCTTTATTTGGGTTCCCAGGTTTTAAAAAGAGGGAATATTGTATTCTAGACAGGCTACTAGAGGGGGCGTACGCAGTGCGAAAAGCTCCCACACAAGGTGGAGTCTGGGGAAGGGAATTCCTAGACAGCCTTACCCTTGCAAAATTCTTTTAAAATTCTGCAAGGAGGCCGGTTCAAACCCAGGACCTCCGGGCCAGAAGTAGAGAGTTTTACCACTGCGCCAGGACCTCTAGACAGGCTACTAGAGGAAAATATAAAAGTTGCGACTACAAATGGGAGAATACACTAAATTTGCCAAAGGAAACATAAGACACAAACTAAAGAACAATAAGAGGTCATATAATGATTTAAAATTGGAAAAAAGATTTGATTACAAATATTCGCTCATATTAGAGGTCATAAAATAGCAAAAAAAGCGACACATGAAAGTATGTGTTGTGTAACCAAAATTGATTAATATTACATAAAAGATATAGAAGATGGAAACTATAACCGAAAGTCAGGTGAAACCAGAATGCATGCTTCTCTAAATTTTGAAGCTAACTAAAAAAACAACTACCTTATTAACACCAAAAATGATCAGAATAAGGTAAAATACCAGCAGCAGATTTTAGTTCATACGTCGGGACAATAAACGCTGCCTTTTCCCCTAGCAAAACATTGGACACAGTTGATGATATAACTGATGCCAATATAATCATAGCAGTAGTAAATGGTGGTGAGTTCTCTGCTTGAAGTGGCCTCAATACTGTTTCGATAGCAAAAAAGCATCCAGCAACTGCTGCATTAAAACCTAAAGGAAGATACAGTAACAGAAGTCAGGGAGGATATAAGACAGGACACTCATTACAAAAATTATGGTTCTATTCTGCATTACATCAGAGATTTAATATCCTAAAAAATATTTCATTTTCTTGTCAGATAAATTGCCCAATATCTTAGAAATTTGAAAGAAAAAATGAAAATGCATCCATCCAATTTTCAATTCATCAAATCTATATCACGAATTGAATAGATAATTAATCAAAATACCTGAAGCGATTCCAGCAGCTGATCCAGCTGCAACAAGAGCAATGCTCCGTTCCCTGTTGTTCTCCATCATTGCAGCGCATCCATTTGCGCAAGATTTACCAATATCAACACTAGGCCCTTCTGGCCCCAGTGAACACCCCGTCCCTAAAGTAATGGCAGCTTGTATGGCCTTGATTGTGGGAAAGATCGCGGCCATGAAATCAATACCTTCCCTTTGAGATGATAATGATTGCTTTATCTGCTCAAAGATCTCCAATAATCCATGCATCATCCCAACTACTACTCCACCAGTCACTGGAATCAACAATATCCTGTGCCAAGTATCAGCCAGCCTCTGCAGACGGAGCCAAGCAGCACCCTCGGTGGGTGTGCCTGCCCATGCCCATTCATGTATAACATGCACCTGAAAAGGTCAGGCAGGGACTTCTGAGACAGTGGCAGACATTCAGAAAATATCAAATTAGAACTTTGGATTTAAAAAATGCACAGGCAAACTAGATTTAATTCCTCTCATATAATGACTATGAGTTCTTGCAAAGCAAGATATAGATTTCCCTTTTGATTTGGATATAGTTGAATAAACACACAGTGCAACTGATGCAAAAAATCAATTACTGACTATCAGTGGCTCAAAGATCACAGTTAAAGAGTAAACGAGTAGAATGACCTTGATTCCATGAGAATAATGAAGCAACACAAAATGGAATGGAATCGCCTCGATAACACACCAGATAACAGCAGTGACTCCACAAATGGTAATCATGTTAACTAAGCCAAAGGTAGCATTCACTAGTAAATAGAACAACAAAACGAGTCACCTTTCCATACGGTTAGCTTAAATTCAACCAGGCATCCACCTAATCAGTTCAGTAAAATCAAGCTCTATGTGATCCATCACAGCATAAAACCGTTGACCAAAATCAGCAGCAAGAAGACACTATGTAGTCAGTAGCACAAGAAGACACTATGTGGTCAGTAAAAAACTCTTAGCATCAGCCATCATGCAGCAACACACCACTCAACAAGAGATCAAAATTCTGACAAGTACACTACCGTCCCCATGACCCCATAGCATCAAATTTCACATTTTAGGAGACACAAAAATATACTGAAATCTCGACAAAGCACCCCAAACAGCACATAAACGTCTCATAAATAACGACTTCTCACGAACCCAACCAGTAAACAAATTGACACCAGCATACCATTAGCCCAGTAGGATTTCCGATAGATACATATATCTCGATGAAAAATGGCACCAGGTGACACTACAACCGTAAACAAACAAGACAATTCCCCACAGGGTATGGCACCGAAGTAAAAAACGATGCAATTCCCCACGGGGATCTCGTACTCACCCCGCGATTGAACGCCGCAACGCAGATGCCGGTGGCAAGCCCGAGGAGGCACCCGACGAGCAGCAGCGCCCACTCGGGCGGCGCCCCGTCCCCGAGCTCGTCGCTGTCCTCCTCGCCCCTCCTCGGCGAAGCCCCCGCTTCCCCACCGCCGCGCCCCGCGGTCGCGGCGCCCTCGCCTCCTCGGCTCCGGTTCGAGAGCCGGCGGTCCAGGTTCCGCAGTAGCTCCCGCATGCGGCTCCGGCGCGGGGTCGCGGGCGAGTCCGGGTCCGACGAGGACGGCAGCGCGGCCGCGCCGGCGCGCAGCGGCTCGAGGTCGCTCCCCGCCATGGCGACTGGAGCGGGAGGAGGAGGAGGAGGAGTGGGAGGCCGGGCTAACGGGATCGCATGAGACTGGGTTCAGGGCCCGCCGAGCCCGCGATCTCGCGGTGGATCTGGGAGGGGATTTTCCCGCGCCGGATCTCGTCGGCGGTTGGCGATGGGCGACGCGGAGCGGGGCGGGGCGGAGGGAGGTGAGCGGCCGGCAGGAAGCGGACGAGGAAAGCAAAGCTGGGTGGGTCTGGGTGCGCGCGTGTTTTGCAGTTTGGCCCCCGTGCAAGTTCGTATTCCCAAATATACTACGCCTCCTTGGGTCGTCGGTTGGGTTGGGCCGACAAGACGGGCACAGGCCCATTGACTCGAGTTGGGCAGATGTCCACCACAGCCCACTGGGATTTGGGAGTGCAGCACTACTAGCCATTGTCAGAATTTGGGAATTTGGGATTGTTGGTGCAAAGGTTCTGGTCTTGTTGGTGCAGCACTACTAGCCATTGGGAATTTGGGATTCAGAATGGAATTCACAATTCAGAATCAGAACATGTCAGAATCGAAGTGGCAGATCGCCAAATCAACCTAGCACACGGCAACAAGCCATTGCCATCGTCAAAAAGCGTGAAGAGCAGACATGTCGTCCTGTCCCTGCAATCGAAGCTCACAAAGCAATAGGCATGGAAAGATCCTTTGGACGAACGAAAGAGAATTGCCTGTTGCTACTAGCCTCTACTTTCTCAGTCAAAGACGGTGCCTTTTCCTTCTCCTTCGTATTGCTTTCGGCGAAAGAATTATTGGGTGAAATGTCTTCTCGGCGATGCGCGATCAGACGTCGCCATTTTCCCCGACAAACCTTGCCTGAAAAGCTGAGCTTGTAAACACCACAAAAGCTTGCATCAGGCAACAACCCACTGTCACTGATGATGCAGTTACAAAGAAAATCATGCAGAAAGAAGCGAGAGATTTTGCGCTGCTTAACGGACAGATCTGCCCATGAATGCAAGTTCTTTAAGCGAAAGTATTCACTTTCCAGCAACTCTATGGTACGATGGAGCTTTTTGTTCACCAAAAGTGTACTCAAGATGATAAAAAGAAGGCCGTCTTCATTTCTGAAAGTTTCATCTGGGGAGCTCAATGGTAAGATGAAAAATAAGTTCTACCAAATAGCAAATGGACTGTACTGTACATAACACCTCCACTTCCATATGGCACCTGAGCTAAAATAAGTTACACATCGCATCATGGAACTTGGCTATTATACTGATGATCGCTAACAAAACTGTAGCTGGTGTACAGATTCAGAAATACTGGGGCGTGAAAACTTCTGAACCCTTTATAATACAGCAGAGGAATGTCACATCGAAACGAGATTACAAGGGTCTTGGACATCACTCATATCTTACTCCTGTATCTGACCAGCTTCGCCAGCGTCTCCTGGGCAGCTAGCGTCTGGGCATGGCCATGGCCGAGCATGACGGTCCGGATGCTGATGCAGGTCCTGCACAGCTCCTCACCAGTGTCGAACAGCCCCCCGCGGAGCAGCAGCTTTGCCCTCGTCTCCAGCAGTGTCGCCTTGAGCAGCGTCACCTCCTGCCAGACAAACTCGTCAACTCGATGGTTTGGCTGCAGCTTCTTCCTCCAGCACAGCGATCCACGGTTCCAGTCCTGCATCCGCGATGCATAGGACTTCTCCACCTCCTCGAGGACATTGGTGCACACCTTGAGCAGCTCTAGAGCTGAGCCGCACCGCGAGAAAGACATGAAGGAGTCTATCGCCAGGGGCAGCGCTGTCTTCTTTATGAAGAGGACCATGTCAACTGCTTTGAGCTGAACAGCAGGTGGCTCGGACTTGAAACCAAACACAAGGAACGCACTAGCCCAAAGGTGGTCAGAGTATACTGAGGGATTTCCAGCTCTCATCACTCCATTCACTGCTGCAGTTGTAGGCACCAAACCTCCCCTGATCTTGCCAAAGAGCTGTGTGATCGGATGGAATTGGATCCAGCAACCAGGATGTCGATTTGCCTTTCTTGCCAACCCAAGATTAACAAGTAAGAGCGCCGACTCCACCTCAGCCTTCCGCCCATTTGGAGCTAGGAAGCAATGTGTGCCACATAGAAATGCAGTCTTGAGGGATTCACCAAACAGGTGCATACCACTGCCTTTCATTGGTAGCTTGCTCGCTGTTGCAGCTAATAGTGTGGATGATACAGGAGCAGGAGCTAACCAAGAACCGGCAATGACCATCCTTGAGGTAAGGCTTCCTCCTTTCGCTCGGTCCATCAATGCAAAACAGAAGACCAAGACCTTTATCAAGAAAGAATTATTACGGCAGAAACCATCATCATTGGCACCAATGGGAAACAAGTTCTCGCTCAGCGATATTCTCTCAACAGCCTCAAATAGAGTGGAGGGAGCAATCATAAGCTCAGAGAGAAGTGAACCCACAACCCACAGACCAAAGCTCAGCCTTCCTAAACGTTCATCAAACTTCCTAAGAACTTCTGTTTCCTCAGGCGGGTAGTCTTTCTTCCTCTTCCCCTGTATCAAGGCCATTGCGTCGATGTACGAGAGTTGTGGTAGCTGCATTGGCTCAAGGTTCATCACGCGTGGCAAACGTGTGGTCACAATCACATGCGTTGCTCCAGTGTTCCTTGGGATGAAGTCATGGAGATCCTTGCCTTCCCACCAATCCCTCTCACTCTCAAGGTTGTCGATTACAAGCAAATAGGGCACATCACGGAAAAGCTCCCGCTTCACTCGCTGGAACGCATCAAATTCTTGCTCCTCAAAGCTCCTAATCCTACCCCTATCCTTCTCAGCCTCAGCACTGATATCCAATCCCAAATTCATGGATAAATTGAGAATGTTCTGCCTCAAATACCGAGCTTCACCTCCAATCCACAGTACCATCTTGTACCGCTGTGAGTACCTGTAAGCAAACTCCAATGCCAGTTCAGTCTTGCCGATGCCTGAAGAACCATTGATGCAGATTACATTAGCACTGTTGTAGCCCTTGCTGTTGCACCGAAACCTTGACCTCCTGTGCTTTGATCTTTGCTTCTGGAGGCTTCTGCTTTTACCTGATGACAACTCAATCACTGGGTCAATCCAAGCCTCCAATGTTGGTTCCTTGCACTTGCGCATCTCCAAACTGATGAACCTGGCATTAGATTTCCTCGCAGTATCACTATCCTCATCAGCAAATCCATCAGATACACCACTTGATCTCTCATTTGTACTGGAAGCCCTTGGGCAATCCACCTCTTGGATATCCACAGTCGACCCAAAGAGCATGCCTTCGATTTCGCTCAGCTCCTTCTCCCTCCCCACAAAATGCCGGTTGCGTGGAAAAGGCAGGCCTTCAGATGCTTCATTCTCCTTCTCAGCTATATTCTTCCGGCCAAGCTTGGATCGTAGCAAAGTAACTGTCCTTGACACACAGCTTCTTGAATTGCTCTCATTCGCCTCAAGTTTGAATTCATGGCACCGCATCAGTCCTTCAAATGCTTCTTTCCCCTCCTTATCCTCCAATTTACCATCAAAAAGTCCAGCAATCTCTGTTGGCTCAGTGTCAAACAATATGGGCACCAGGTTCTTCTTCTGAGCAAAAAATCTGATCTCCTCGAGGCTAAATGGATTGAGGAAACTTGACATGGTGACCACCACAATACCGAATGCGACCGAGCAAATAATCCGGTCAGCAATCTCATGGCTCTGCGAGTCCGAATACTTTGCGCGGTCAGCAACGAAAGAGGCAATGCCCTGCAGCTCAAGCTCTGACTTGAGCCACTTGCAGAACCTGCCGAGGCCGCCGTTGCCGTGGTAGCCAATGTACACGTCGCAGCTCCGGAGCTTGGCGTTGGAGGACGGCGATGCCACGGAGCCCCTGGTGAAGGACACCCGGGGCACGGGGAAGGAGAACGACACGCGCGGCGGAAGGGGCCCGCCGCCGCCGTCGTTAATCTTGGCCGCGTCGATGCCGCTGGAGTCGTATCGCTCCGACGGCGGCGTGTGGGGCGCGCTGGGCCCGCTGGGCGCGTCGATATCCTCCGAGTGGGACCCGTTGGAGCATGACGCCGGTGACGGCGCCGCGGTGGTGGCGACACTTGCGCCGGCGGCCTTGGCTTCTGGGCGCGGCTGGGGCTCCGGCGGCGGCGGCGGCTCGAGAACTCGAGGCGAGATGTACGGGGACTGCAGCGCGGACACGAACGCGGACGACGGCGGCGACGGCGAGTAGAGGTGCGGCGTGATGGAGATGGCCGGCGAGATGGGGCAGGACCGGTCGGAGCCGCTGCCGCATCCGGCGGCGCTGGTCCGGATGGTGAGGGACTTGGTGGCAATGGGAATATCCTTGGGCACATCAAGGAAGCTCGCAGCTTTTTGCTCGTCCTCCATGGCTACCAAATCACAAAGTTACGGAAGCTTGCTGGAAAGAGCCGCACAATCTGGCGCACCTCATTTCCCTATCAAAGATTGAGCAAAAGGGGAAGAAAATAACAGAGTTATATTAGAACCCACAAAAAAAACACCAATCAAGAAAACTGAAGAATATACCGCATCCCATTCAGAAAGCAAGCACAAATGAGTATAGCAAATAACCTGCAGCAATCTACAGATACTGCTCCTGACTCACAAATCAACAAATGCGCCATGGAATCTGAACCTTCAAGAAACAGGTCAAAGGGGGGGGAACTTACCGAGACAAATGCAGCCTTCAAGAATCCAATCCCTCCACATCAGAGCCGGTGGTGCTTTCCCTGATGCTTCAAGAACAGAGATGGCATGAAGAGCCTGGAGCTGGATTTGGATTTAAAAACGGGCACGCTGCCTTTCCCACTCAAGCCATTGAATGGGATGGGTATAACTATCCTCCTGCGGGCGACTGTGACCCTCCCCTGTCCTAGGAGCAAATGAAGGGTGGAGGCCCATTCATGTAAAGCAAAGTACAGCTTCAGTTCAAGGATCTCTTCTCTCTTGAGATGACCACCAGCCAGCTCCTTAAAATATATCAGAAAAAATATTGGAAACCATATGTGGCATCAAAAGGTGCAAGGAAATGTGAAGCTACCGTACTCCTGCTAGGGCTACTGGCTAGTGTCACACACCACTGCGAGAAGACCAGCACCATTCCCAGTGGGCGGAGGCAAGCAGGGAAAGGCCAAAATCCACCCACCAACAGTAGAGCCCAAATGCAGCAATGCCAAAGCTGGCCGGCCTCACGCCCCAGGAAGAACCATCCTGTCCGTCCAATTCTGAAGATCAAACCTGTTTGCAGATCAAACTTTCACCGCAAGCGCGGTGTTGGTGGTTACAAAATGTCCAAACAGTAGAGGGTGGCTCTAGGATACAACACTTATCCGAAAAAATTTTAGGGACTGAGTATCTAAAATGTTGTGTCTTAGACGAGCTCAGGGCTCGCCCATATCCTTGGAAAACCGAACCTTTTCGGGTAGAAGACTCTTCTACTCCCGGGACGGACGGTCCCTCCCACTCGTGGCACCCCTTTCAGGGGCACTCTAGTCTTATACCTTCGTTCTGCATGGTACGGAGGGTTTCCGTACTTAGGACGAATGCGGCGGTCTTGCAAGGGACCTTCCGTACTGGAGGTGGGGTTGATTCAACAAACCCGTTCTTACAGCTGACGCATGCCTGGCCACACCAAACCTGCGGGCCTTGCGGAACCTGATTGTGGGGTCCTATCCATCTCGCCAATCGTTTCCGGGACGGAGGGCCTTTGGCCCTCTCGAGAGACCTCCGGCATCCTGCGCGTACCTTCCTCAGTATGCGCCCTTGCCTGTTGTCTGGGACTTCCGGGTGGAGAGAGAGGGGGGGGAGAGTCCCTTCTATCCACGTCCGGAGGGGCCTTGGTAAGTGGGTGTTTGGGAACACCGTGCTAAACTTTAGCACCTGTCATATCAGATGTTTGGATACTAATTAGGAGTATTAAATATAGTCTAATTACAAAACTAACTGCACAGATAGAGTCTAACTCGCGAGACGAATCTATTAAGCCTAATTAGTTCATGATTTGACAATGTGGTGCTACAGTAACCATTGCTAATGATGGATTAATTAGCCTTAATAGATTCGTCTCGCGAATTAGACTCCACCTGTGCAATTAGTTTTATAATTAATTTATATTTAGTCCTTCTAATTAACATCCGAACATCCGTTGTGACCACGGTCCCACGTACCCGTCACCCGTGGCCGATTCCCCCAACACGCCGAGCGAGCTTCTGCCCTCCGTGTTTCGAATCTTGATGCGGTTGTGATTCTCATCTGGAACAGTGCTTGGAAAGGTGGGGGCTGGGCATAGATTAGCGCGGGGTGGGGGACATTGAATAATGGCCGTCATCTGACCGGTTAAGCCCTTGTTTTATGTGCTCTGGGACAGGGGTGGTGTGGTGCCTCCCCACTGTTTTACTTTACGGCGCCCTAAGCTTAGCCAATGGAGCAGTACTAAACTACTGATGCAAATCTGCAGTAATGCATTGCCATGCCGTTGGGTAAAACCCTAAACTGCCATGGGGACACCGAGCTGCTCTTTCTAGGGCAAACACCAGGCGACGGCGAGAGGAGATCTTGCAGGGAGGGGGTAGACCGGAAGAGGACACGAGATACTACCAGGAGGCAGGAGCAGTAATAATGCTGGTGAGAGGGGCAGGGGCAGGGGCAGAGCATGGCCTCACCTTTGTTTTGCCTAGAAATTCGTGCACCCTGGGGAGATGGGGGTGGTAGACCCGTCCAACTGAGCCCTGCGCTACACGCTGCTCTCTGGCCTCTGCGCTTGCATTCAAATCCAATGCCGGTGTACCGTCGCGGCAAGCGCTGAAACAGGACCGTCTCTCTCTCTCTCTCTCATGAAACAGGACCGTCTCTCTCTCAAACACGGACTGATTCTCTCTCTCTCTAGCACGTGTTGCACAGCAGACGTGGCAGGGACTGGCGACTTGGTGGAGACATTGATGATTTGATTCTCTCGTGGCCTTTCCTGAGTGAGGATGACTCACATGTTGACCAAATGGGGATGAGAGAGAGGGGGGCAGTTTGGGGTTTTCCTCGAGTAAACAAAGAAAATGAGGGCTTCATGGCTCAAACTCGAGACAAAAGCTTGTGTGGAACACATGGCAGGATTGGTTAGCAAACTTTTTTTCTCTGTCGCGCATTTTCAGGGAGTAATTAAAGCATTGATAAAGTTAAAACGACCAACAATTTGAAATAGAGAGGTACTTTACACTTCAAGAAATACAATATGCATAGCTCTCTTGTCGATCATCGCCGTTTATATTTACATAGTTTTATGGAAAACTCCATGTAATAAATTAGTTCAAGTGTTGAATTGGCTTTAAATCAATGGATAGGTTCGTATCTAATTTTACACACGTTTCACTGTACAATACTCAAACATCCCTCTTGGAGAATGCCTATATTTTATTTCTTCGCAGATGACCTATAGCATTTTATTCTTGCAATTCTCCCCTTAAATGAAAATGTTTTCATTTCTGATAGTATGTGTCCAAAACTCTGCACAGTGCAGAACATGGACATATACAGTCACTTCAATAGGCCAATAATAAAAGCAATTATTGCATTCAAGCCCACTCAAAAAAATACAGCATGATTATTAACTTATCATACTAAATTGTTTCCGGTACAAAATGGTACCTCCAATAAGAACACTGAAGAAACAAGGAGTAGATACAAATCAAGGATGGGGGGCACGTTTCTGTACGTCTCACGTTATAAATTAACCATCAAATCTAGGGCCAGTATGGCCAGACTCCTAGTGCTCCGGCTCTAGCCATTGTAGCTGCGCAGTGGGCCAGATGAGCCGGAGCCCGGTGGAGCCACAAGGGCTCCTCCGACGGCTGTGAGAGAGGGAGAGAGAGAGAAAGGACTTAGGTGAACGGTATCGCAGTACCGCTACAGAGATCCGTCGGGAGGAGCCGGAGCCCGGAGAAGCTGCGCCAAACGCGCCCCTAATAAAGCAATTTGAAAATTACTGTTAGTACTTCCTGCTCGAACGCTAGTAAATCGAAACAGCTGCACGTACCGTGAAAAGCTTTTGTGGAAATGTTTCAAAGAAAAAGGCAAAAGGCCGTGTGTTTATTGGAGAAGTAAATACTGCTTGACTCTTAACGGAAACATTAATTTCAACATTTGCTGATTGGACATGTCAGAACTCTACTCATTTTGGAAAACTATTTAAGCCTTGTTCAGTGTACTTTTCATGATATACTGCCCGAACCCCGCATAATGAAGGAGTAAGTGATATTTTGGATATTGTCAACGGTCTTCCAAACATAGCTCTCAACACTAATTTCTATTGCAATATATTTATAACATGATACAAAAATATACTATTACGCAATTACTTATTGGTAAAAATCTACTCGGATCTTTTTTTGAATATCCAAATTCAACACACAAAAAATATTTTGTAATTAACATGTGTAATGACTGACTGCAAAATCCCCAAAGCATGATTTATTTATGATTGAAGGGGAGTATATTGAACATGAACACATGCCACTTCTCCCATTCAAGAATATGGAACATATTTTCTTTTGAGAAAAGAATACAATGCATAATTTGTTGGGAAAAAATGTTTTGCTGCTATGAGCAGTCCACTCTCTCAGCTTGACCTCCTGAACAAGATTATGGGCTCAATTTTCTCCTTCAAACCATTTCAATTGCTCTAATATATCCCTTATAAGATTTGTATTTTTTTTCCTCCATGAATAAGTTGAGTTTTAAATTCAAATTGTGGGGGCAACAAAAGGACATGATATCGTTTATTCAAAAAATACATTGAGAATTATGTTTTTAAGTATTGGCCATAACTATTAGGAAAATAAGACTTTTGTAAGGATAAAAACACGCAGTGTAATTTTGAATGAAGGGGCAACCGGCACTAACTCCCTACATTTCAAAATGTACGTCATTTTAACTTTTTTAGATACGTAGATTTTGATATGTACGTAGACTTCTATGTATTAAAAATCCAAAACGACGTATATTTTAAAATCAAGGGAAGTACTTTTAAAGCCAGTCATATATTTCTAGTTTCTTGTTTAGATACAAACAGTTATGCTACGTTTAAAAGTGGTAGGGTCTGCCCCGTCGCGACTATACATCACATACGCGTTAAAAAAAATTATTTGTCACCTGAAGACATGCCTTCCGCCGCACGCACCGAGAGTTGCATACCTGTCGCACACATTTTCTTTTTCTCGCTAATATTAGCCTATGTAGCCACGCTATGCTGATTCGCTTTCTTTTGCAACGTTCCTGTCTGCTTCCTGCTTTCGATGCTCCCACCTTTTTTTTCTTCTTTTTCGTCGGCGTTTGGTATTATTTTATCTTGTTAATTTTTTTAGCTTAGAACATTGTGTTTTTTCCTTTTTGAATTTTTCTATTTCTTTTCCGTTACTTCTCATTTTCTTTCTAATCTGTATTATTTATTTCTAGATTCATTTATATTCCTTACTTATAAGATAGATAGGACTGTGTTGACGCCAGATTTTGACACGTGTTTTGAATCGGCGTCAAAGGGGGAAAAGATTGGCCGACACGGCAGGCTAAAAGCTACAGTTGGGAATCGGCCGATTGGCGCTACAGTGTTTCGGCCGATTGGCGAACGGAGTTGATGAAGGTCGGCCGATTGGAAAGCTGGAGCGGCTGGGCCAATATGGGCTTAAGCTGGGCTAGAGGAGAAGATAGTTGAAGAAAAAGATTGGCCCGTGGGAGTATGATAACCAACTCTGATACGAGTTGTGTTTGTAAATATTTGTTATCGTTTAAAATTAGAGGTAGATCCTAGTCGGTTAGGAAATTAGTTGTAACAAGCTATAAATAGCCGCCTCTAGAGATTTGTAGACAACACATCAATCAATACAACAAATCTACTTATTCCTCGCACTTTACTTTCAAGTCGGCGACTTCGCCAAAAACCTTTTCTTTTCACGAGTTCGTACAGGTTGGCAGGGCTGCATCGACACGATCTCCGGCCGATTTGTAAGTTCCGTTTATCGAGTAATATCTAAGCTTTAACTTCGAGCGCATCACTGTCGTTTCATTTAGATTTATTCACCAATTATCGATATTTACTAGAATTATAGGTTTTATTTATTATTCTAGTTTTATCACCAGTTATCCAGCTTGAGATTTGAACTGTCGGCTTCGTCACTGTTATTCTTGTTTATCACCATATAGCCGATTAGATCTGTCTCAAGTGTTGCATTTGTAGCGTTATTCAACTTGCTCTAGTAATTTCTTTGCAATCGCTACGTGATCATCGGCTGTTTTATAGCCGTCATATCTACAGTAAATCAGCCGATTCGCTGATACGCTATTCAAGATAGATTGGAACTCTAGCCGATCGAAACTCCTAGAATTTAACACTTTTCTTCCCTTGTCAATCAACAAGTCAGATTGACTGTCACGCCGCGCGAACCGCACCAGGGCAATAGCCCGAACAGGAGTTAAGCAGATTCTCCCGAGTCGTGTGTCCGACGCTGAGAGTCCATCGGCCGATTTCCAGCGCCAATAGACTGTTTTCCTTTTTTTCATTTTATTTTGGAAAACGTATGCATTTTTTCTATTCATTTATGAATATCCATTATTTATTTTTTTATTACTTTTATTTTTTAAAATAATTTTGGATATTTTCCCCATGAATTATAATTTACATTTTTAATTTATATCATCCATCATTATTTTTGTATATAATTAGGAGTTAACAAACCTGCATTTTATTCTATTGTCCCATAATAATACTGCTTGATCAATTAGTTGGTGATGCAAACCGACTTATTAATTTTACGTACTAACTTGTTCGTCACATGCACATATTTTGTTCATCCTCAAGAGATAATTTGTTCGCCTTCAAAGAATAATTTGTTCATTTTTCAAGAGTATTGTTCGTCTTCTGTACATATTTGTTCTTCTTCAAGAGTAATTTGTTCGTTTTGTAGAATAAGTTGTTCGGCAATATCGACTTATTTGTTCATAACGTTCAACCTTTTGTTCGCAGTACATTATTATTTGTTCATCATATTTAATCTTTTGTTTCTGGTGTCGAAGCATGTGTTCGTAGTGGTCAAAAATTAATTTTCCTGTATTTTAAAAAAGTGCGTTTTAAAATATTTTTCAAATACAGTCGAGTGTGGTCTTGTTTTGAAGATCTTGTTATAACAAACGCAATGGTGAAATCAAAATTTAATTTGGATACTCGGTTTAGGATTTATGACTTTTTTAGTTTCGGATTTGCATGGACACGTGCGATCTCATTATTTTTGTCCTTTATGCATATGCGGTCTCTCATTCTCTCTCATCTAAATGCAACACAAACAACCCAAATAACTATGGGGTGTTTGGATACCCCGCAAAACTTTAGCACCTGTCATATTTGATGTTTGTATACTAATTAGGAGTATTAAATATAGTCTAATTACAAAACGAATTGCACAGGTAGAGTCTAATTCACGAGACAAATCTATTAAGCCTAACTAGTCCATGATTTGACAATGTGGTGCTACAGTAACCGTTTGCTAATGATGGATTAATTAGCTTTAATAGATTCGTCTCACGAATTAGACTCCATCTACGCAATTAGTTTTGAATTAGCTCATTTTTAGTCTTCTTAATTAGCACCCGAACATCCGATGTGATCCTGCTAAAGTTTAGCATCTCGTATCAAACACGCAAACACGCCTAAGCCAACACGTGGCCACGTATACTTCTTCGTGATAGCGAAGTGGTAGGGATCTGAACCTGCAGCTCCGCAATCACACGACGCGTTTATCCTTCTTCTTTGAAAGGGGGCACTAGTTGTACCTTGTGGTTGACATCGTTCCTTGCTCCTGTATTTGATAATGGAGGCAGGACAGCGTGGGACGTGGGAGCACACCATGTGTACGTTGCCATGCTTGCCATCCGATCGCAGATGCTTACGGGAATCTAGCATACGAGCCAATAATTTGGTCAGTCCAAGAGAGTATAGGCACTGGGTGAGTGAGGTAGCCGGTGATCTGTAGTGCTAGTTTGCATTATTCAGCTCGATCGGTCAGTCGGGCACAACAGAAATATCTTGCTCTTCTTTCATCTTTCTTTGCAATAACAAAATCATAGAAATCTCTGTTGAAATAAATGCGATAAAAATAAAATAAAAAAGTGTATAGCTCGACCTGCATGTGTCCCACTCCCGTCCCACATGCAGGGAAGCTTTGCAATTGCAGCTTGCGTTCCATGTAAGGTCACATCAGTCCATCACGGCACGCCATCCATCACAGGTGATGGTGTGTGAGATATACCCTGTGTCCCTGCTCCTAAACTAGGAGCTAGGTCGCCGAGCCAGACGCAGCCGGCAGCTCCTAATCCAGAACCAGGACTGTTCCTCCCACCACAAAGCAGGGCAAACCAAAAGCAGCAGCAGAGGCCACACAGCCACAGCCACACACCTTTGCCAGTCCAATCACTCCACTCGGAGTCGAACTGTCGAAGGACGGATCGGTTCCAACTGGGGGTCACTTTCGGCATCATGATTCACGGGAGATCAAGCTGCCAACGTGCGAACCAACCGGATCGATCAGGGCACGGCGGCGCACGGACACCCTTTTTCCAGGTGCCCGGAGCAGTTCGGGGCGGCGCTGGACAACAAGAACCGAGGCTGCTTTTCTGGGCATCAATGTCGCCGCTCAGCTGGGAAGTGGGAGCTGGGAACGGACGGGAAAACGGGAGCGGAGCGGAGCGGACGACGGGTGGAGGCGAGCTCCGGCACGGGGCGCCAGGACTTGCGGGGGCCATGGGAACCAGGGCAGATGGCCGACGGCGGGCGGGGGGCGCGTCGGGTGTCTGCTAGCTAGGAGTAGTGCGGTGGCGCGCGAGAGTGCCTGTGCCTTCCCCTGCGACCCTGCGCGGGAGCGTCTGAATCCTGCCTCCTGCGTCGTATCCGCAGCCGTATGCAGCAGCAGCAGCAGCACCGCTCCGTGCCTCCTATGCCCCTGCTGCAACAGGGAATCGACTAGCCGTTTACGGATGCTTCTACAGCTGCAGATGAGTTGCTCGCTACTACAGTTGCATCGTGCATCCACTTCCACACACTCTCCACCGGTTCCGTAGAAAAGGTGCACAGCAAATAAAGAGCCGAGCTGTACAAGGATCCGTTGATGCGGTGCGATTGCAACGCGCCGGCGGCGGATTTGAAGTTTGAACTCCTCCGCCTTGTGCGCGCTCACGTGTTCCTACGGATCAAATCATTCAATCGGCACTGTTCGCGAATTCAATCCATGCACTCCGGTTCCGCAACTTTCGCCGCACCCCGCCCCCCTCCCCCCCACCCCCTCCCGCCGCCCCCCCACCCCCGCGCCGCGTCGCTGACGGCATCCGTATGGGCTTTAAGCCTGCTTCAACCGAGTGCCGCCCGCCGCCGTGCTGGGCCTGATCGATCTCCGAATGGGCTAAAATGTCCACGGAAAAAGAATAGATAATGGGCCTTACCAAGGGGATACCAGCACGCCCAAAAGAAAAGAAAAGGAGACCATGTGTGTGGGTGAGAGAGAGAGAGAGAATGTGTGTAACGCACACTACACTACAAACATTTATTTGCTAAAAAAATTACTACTACACTACAAGCATTTGGAACCTTTGAGAGCTGTGATTAGGAAACCAAAGGTGGATTAGGAAGCGCCTTGAACAGCTCGTCTGCATCGGAATGCGCGAAAAAGAGGTCGCTCCATTTGAGGAGGCTGCCGATGGCGCTGCTGCTGTCTCGGAGGCTGCTTCTACTCGTCCATACGTGGCTACCCTATCCTTCATTAGCCTAAAACCAATGATTAACCTTACTTAACATTCTCCGATCCTTGCGTACGCGCTTATCGCCTCCCGTTTTCGAAATCTGATCGGCGCTTCGTGGGCCGCGGGATTTGTCAGCTTCTGCACGAGCAAATCTCCCCAAACTCTCTGTAGCAGTTTTCGTGATGGTTCGATGCACGGGTGTCGTCGAACAAATCTCTTTCGAATTACAAACTCCGATTTCGAATGTGTAAGTCTACTTACTTGGTCGACCTGTGTTTGTTCCGTAAAACTTCAGCGTGAAATTTCGTAGAAGCGTTGAAAATGCTACACGCAAAAATTGACTCGTTTCGTGGGCGATAAAAGCAGCATCAAAAGTTCCCACGTAGGAATCCGGCTTTCCAACAACCTCGGGAGATCCTTGGCCGTTGGAGCAATAACGGACGGTGGATGAGTATGTGGGCCCCGTAGACAGGTCCAAGTGCGCCTCCCGCCACGCGGCGGACTTTTTCCAGCCTTCTTCCCCGTTCGGCCGTTCTCTCTCTCGCGGCGCTTCATGCTTTTCTTCTCGCGGGGCCCACGGGTGATTCGGTGGCAAATGCAAACGCACACCGCCCACGCTTCAGGCAGAAACCCCAAGAATGCCACTCAGACAGAACTATAGATTAGTTTGACACTGACGCTGCTCAGCTGCTGAGTGATGTCTCCCCGGTCAAACACGGCGGATAGCCCTGCTTACATGGTAATCCCATCCAGTCAAATAGTAGCAGAGATTACGAATTACCACGCATTGCATCCTGTATTGAATACGGAATACCCTTACCCCTAGGGTAACTGATTCAGAAGAATTAGTTAGGCGGTCCCAACCCTTCAACTAGGATGGTTTAGTTAGGGCAGCCCCAACCCTTCAATTAGAATATAGCACTAATTCTATTGCCACTTAGGACTTTTAGCTTGTGTGTCACTATATTAAATGAGAGAGAATGGAAAGAGTAAGAAACTGCATCTCATGCAAGACTCAGTGTCAACACGAGAACCTATGCATAAAACATTGTCAAGTTTTGGATTGGGAGAAAATGGTGTCTTCGTAATTGATGAGCAACAAATATGATTGGTTGAGGGGAGAGATGATGAATTTATTAAGAACCCACACTAAGAAATTATAGGTTGTAGAGTGTAATGTTTAAAGTGATATTTTGATTATGTGACAATATAGACACTATCTATCGACGTCATGGGTTAGAACTGGCTTACAGCGTTAAGCTTCTCAAACACATTTTAATAGCCTATATGCACCGGTACTGAAATGGAGAGGTATCTGTGATCCATTTTAACCTGAAAGATCCAGCTGAGCTAATTTTTCTCCGAAACTACTGCCGTAGATTGGATGAATTGCGACTGATCTGGTCACCTAACGAAAACATTTCTTCACGCTTGAGTAACCAGCTTTCATTGAAAAGTACTTCCAGTAAACAAATCTTAGGATCTTGAAATCTAAGATTCTCTAAACGTAGGAAACTGGAGTTGCATGAATCATGCTATGGAGTGGAAAACTAAGAATTACTCAAGGTGTTCGGCGAGGTTCATAGGTAAACGAGTTTTGGGCTCCTGTGAGAATTCATTTGCACCAATTCCGTCGTCTAAATGGCAGTTCTAGAAGTTATTTCTTTGGATTTGATTCCTCCAAAATTCATTTGTTCCGAAGGAGCCTAAAGCTTACTCCATGCAAAAGTCTCCTCATGCCTGTCATCCATCAATTTTGGCCCAAAAACTGATACATCGAGGAGGATCCAATCTAGAACGACGACCATTGACTGTTCCATCTCTTATAAACGGACAGTGAGCTCCGTAGACCGTCTTAATTCCAAAGTTGGACGCAAATACGATCACATCTACAGGAACCACACACTTGCATGGCAGTGATGCAATAACCATCAGAAGCCGAGGCTACTCCCAGCGCCTGCTAAACAATGTCCAGGCGTTCAAACATGGATGGGTTGGTGGGTGCACCTGGTAAGAAGGCCACCATTCTTTGATTCCATAAAAAATCAGTTGTTGACTCAGAGCCCACGATCCTCTTCCGTTTGCAACTCTCCATCCCATTGCCACCTCGAGTTTTCTAACCATTAGCCACCCATGATTGGATCTCTGCATGTGTTGTTGTGTTAAGTCTTCCTGCTAATCAATTGTTTCTAGTACAAATTGCACACTGCCCGGTGTCAGTTCAAGAACCGAGGAGGAAGGCGCCGTGATTCTCAACTCTGACAGCCATATCATCAGGTAAGCGTCTGAATTTCTTCTTCGTTTTTATTTGATCTTGTTCAGATGATTTCAGTTTCTCCTTAGCGAGAAGATGCAGAGTTTGTGATCATATAGAACAGTAGGATAACAAACACAGACGTATCGGTAGAAGCGTGATTTGAACAGCCCTGTTCAATGTTTCAGATTCTTTTGGAGAGACAGAGCTGACTGGAAGAGATGGGGTGCGTCTCTTCCAAGATCCTGGCGAAATCAGGGAGCTATCAGGAGAAGGGGAGCCTGGGCCACAGCTTCCAGAGGAGCAACGTGATCGAGGAGATCATCCTGTCTAGCTCCAAGAGCAACGGCGACCAGTTCCTGGCCCTCCTCTGCGCGTCCAACTCGACGGCCAGGAAGGCCAAGGAGCCCGAGCAGAGCCCGGCGGCGGCGGCGGCGGCAGTGGCCGAGCCGGCTGCAAAGATCGAGACGATCAATGTGTCGGAGCTGCTCGCCGGCCTGGAGGAGGAGAACGCCGTGGAGCAGAGCGATCGCAAGGATGGCGACAGGTCGCCGGCTCTGTGCATCTCAGATGGCGCCGCTGCCGGGAGGGCGAGGAGCTTCCGCACGGTGGAGGAGTTCGACGCGCTGGTGACGCAGGGCGGCTCGTCGGAGCGCGCCGCGGAGCTAGAGGAGCCAAGAGCCGCGGCGGCAGCGACGGCCGACGCCGCCGAGAGCAGCGGCGGCTCGTCCAGGCAAGGAGACCCCGCGGGGCAGGGAGAAGAGACGGAGGCCGCCGGCGCGAGGAGGCGGGCGAGGGCGCGGCAGCTGGGCGAGCTGAAGGTGCCGGCGGCGTTCGACTTCTCCAAGTCCGGCAGCCTGCGGGACTGGCTGCGCCAGGGCGGGCAGACCTTCTCGCCGGGCTCCTACGTCACGCCCAAGTTCGGGACGGCGCCGGAGGTGCCCGCCGAGCATGGAGGAGATCAGAATCACGGTGAACAGCAGCAGGAACACGCGCTGTTCGACCCGGAGCTGGTGGCGCTGTTCGAGCGGGCCATGGAGCAGCTGTCCGAGGACGGGGGCCGCGTCCTCGATGAGATTCTGGAGGCGCTGGAGTTGGAAGCCGGGGAGAAGGACGGGGCGGCGGCGTTCGGGAGAGTGAGCAACGATCAGCCGGCGCCGGCGGCCGTGGCTGCGCAGCAGGTCTAGCCGGTGACGGTGAGCGAGCTAGAGTTGGTGGCTGTTAGTTCGTTAGGTTTTTGGATGAGACTGTAAAACTGTAAGTACGGAGTGTTCAGAGATGTTTGAGTAGTTTTCGTTTACTTGTAAGCATATGCTTTGTAGTCTGTAGATTTGTTGAGAGAAGTGAACTGGAGTTTGTGATGTTGAGTTGTTTAGTTGAGTACGATGGCGTGGTGTTGTTAATGATCCAATCCAACCTGCTGATGTTTATGTTATTTTTTTTTCATTTGTTGTTTCGTCATCTTCTTTTTAATATAATCGGCAGCTCTCCTGTCCAGTTCAAATGAACTTGAGTTTTGTTCAGCAGCAGATATGTGGAGAAGATGACACGCAAATGTTTGGAATGCTTCATTTGATCAGTTACAAATTGCCAGGCATCATGGAGGAGGAGAATTACTTCCATGTTTACCAAGTCTCAAGTCCCTCACTCGTCACTGGGTATATCATAAAAGAGGGGGAAAAAAAGGTTCACTGATAAAGAAAAGCTCGATCGTCACTAGGTGGATGGTTCTCACTGTCTTGATGAGACGATTCAGAGGAGTCAAACAATCAAAAAGGACATGGCTAAGTCATCGGATGATCCTTGTTGAGCTCCTATACGCGTGTTATCACGGATCTGGAAGGACTTTGTATCTCCCAGCAGAACTTGACAGTCACACATGAGCGATGGGTGCAGTAAAAGTAGGTTTGGCACCTAACTTTAGGTGTCATTATTCAGTCGACATGATAAGTTCCTTACTCTGAAATACAAGTTTTACTACGTGACAACGAGAGAGGATGGATTGGCATCAGAGAAGAGGATGAATTTGTAAGCTAAAATCGAGTCGATCACAGCATATTGAATATTAATGAATATAATTGGACGGGCAAAAGTATTTCAGAAAAGATTTGGTTAGGATGCGCCAAGCTCGAGCTGTAGTGCAAAGCGCAAGCAACACGTGAGGACCCTAATGACAGGTCATTATCCAGATCTTCCCTCACTAAAATAAATAATCTCGTAATATATTTAAAAATATAATTGGTCAAGCAAAAATATTTGAGAATAGGTTTTGTTGGGGTGCGCCAAGCCTAAACTGTAGTACAATTAAACTGATAAGAAGAGATCCTACACTTGATCTTAGTCAAAAAGGCCGAGAAAGGTATGAGTTGCATTGTTTGCTTCCCTTTAGTTTTATTGCCTTCTTCTGTTAAAACACTTCTCCGCGCGGCAGTATGGTACTAAACAGGATTAGTTGTTAGTACTGTCCCTTGAAGGACATGGTGCCCTGTAGTTTTATTGCCTCCAATGTGATAAAACTCTTCTCAAGCAGCAGTATGGTACAAAATGAAACAGGATTAGTACTATCCCTGAGACCCTGTCCGCCTCGGGCATGGACAAACAGGTGGGCTCTGCCGTACCAACCACGACGGGGCGTTGGTGGGCCAGAGGAGGCCCATATACCTGCAAAGCCCAACTACTTTGCGGACTGGCGGCGCGACGGGACTACGAGAGGGTGAGCAGTGATCAGCCGGCGGCCGCCGTGGCTCGCAGCAGGTCTGGCCGGTGACGGGTGCGCAACAGGTTACAGGTCTTACTGGGTTGAGCACTAGAGCAGTTGATCTACGTAGTTTGTTAAAGTTTTGGGGTGCTTCGGATTCGATTGTAAGACTCTGAGTACGTAGTGCTCAGAGATGGTTTACAAAGTTCATCATAGGATACATCGTCCCAAAAATAAAAAGTTCACCAATAAGGTGGCGACATCTGCACACGCACTATTTTTTATTTACTGGTCAAATTTTCCCCGGGGAGATGGGAGTGGCAAGCTGGAACCAAGGTAGCTCAGCAACGATGGAGAAGTCCTCTCAGCAGCGGATGGCCTTGGCACGGCAAGGGCTGCTCGGCGGAACCTTGATCAGCGGCCGCCCGACGATGTAGGCCTTATTGTCCTCTCCCACGTCGCCGGCGGAGGCGCCGCCTGCAACCGGGACTAGCAAGCATACGGTTCTTGATCAACAACGCTTAACCAGGCGCTTGTAGGAGGAGAAAATCGAAGAAGGGGGGCAAGTTACTCACCAGGCATGCCGCCCTCGCTCCTCTGCTGCTGCTCCGAGGTGGGATCCAGGCGCGCGGGCTCTTCGCCGCTGACAGGTACGGGGAGCTCGCCGGCTGCGAGGAGCAGAACGACGGCGAGCGTGAAGAGCACAACCCTGGTGGCCATTGTTGCTGCTGGACGCTCAGATGACTGGTCGACGTGGCAACAACGCAATGCTTGTGCGACTGGGATTCTGATGAGTGATGACGATTTGCAGTATTTGTAGGCGGATGGTCTTGCAGCCTTGATGAAAGGATTTCAGAGGAGGCAAAACAATCATGAAGCGAGAGCATATGGCTAGTCATGAATCTTGTTGAGCTCCTAGCCTCCTATACGTTTGTGTCATGAGTCTGGAAGGAATTTGTATCTCCCAGCAGAATCTGACAGTCACACATGGGCGATGGGGGTACAGTAGGTTTGGCAAACCTAACCTTTCATTATCCTTGACCAGCAATGCATGGTATTGGAACATGTACTGTTAAGCTAAACTTGAGATCATTACAAAAATAAAAATCCCTCAAGATAATTGGTTGGGTCAAAATATTTGAGAATTGGTTTGGTTGGGGCGCGCCAAGCTCAAGCTGTAGTGCAACGCTCGAGCGACGCTTGAGGACCCAAATGGCAAGCCATCATCAAGATCCTCCCCCATAAAAAATAAATTTAATATCATTTGTGAGGCGGTGCCTCACATATCAGATATTAAACTGATAAGAACAGATACTACACTTGATCTTAGCCAAAAGGCCGAGAAAGGTATGAGTTGCATTGTTTGCTTCCCTTTAGTTTTATTGCCTTCTTCTGTTAAAACTCTTCTCCGCGCGGCAGTATGGTACTAAACAGGATTCCTAGTTAGTAGTCCCTTGAACGCCTCGGACATGGACCCATCAAGGTGGGCTCTGCCGTACCCACACGGCCGCGGTTAGTGGTCCATCTGCGGCCCATGTACCTGACGAAGTACGTGAAGGAGAGCCCAGCTACTTTCCGAATCTATCACTATTGGTTTATATCAAAAAAGTCACTCGATAATTCTTCAACTTTGCCCAATAGAAAACCACAAAAAATCATAATAAATCAAGAAAAAACCCAATAGTGATAGATTCGGAAAAAGGACAGAAGGAAAAGGAAAACTCGTAAGCTGGCGGGCTCACTCAGCTCTGGCTCGGTTTTCTCGTTTGTGGGCGTGCTGGTGGTGGGGAGTGGGGACTGAGGCCTCCCTATCGGGCCACAGTTTCTTTGTAAAATCTAACGAGCCTCGACGACGTAGCAGAGAGGATGAAGGAGACTGTGGCAGAGCTCATTCGGCCCAATTAAAAGGATGGTGGTGTGACCGAGAGAAGGAGATAAGAACGAACCAGCTCCCACGGCGTGCGTGCCCGAAAGCCATCGCCGGAGCTAGTCGCCAACTCGCCATTCGCAACACCAGCCAGCCGCCGGCGCGGGGCAACATGTACATGGCCGCCGGCACCACCGCGGTCGGCCCGGCACCGATCAGCTGGGTGCGCGCGGCGGCGACGACGCGGCGGCCATTCGACGGCCGGCGCCGCCGCAGCAGCTGGCGGCCTGAGTCGCCGGCGCGAGGCGCCGTTGGAATCCACAGCGCGCGCAAGGTTAGCATCTGGAACCTCTCGCTTTGCCTATGCTGCTCTCAGGTGCTCTCCTTTAGCCGGAACTAAGGGTGTATTTGCCGCCCAATTTTTTTTTAAGATTCTCTAAAATGAAATAAGAGGTTGGGAGCTGAAAAAATGATTTCTTCTAATTTTGTAAATTGATTGTCCATCCTAATTTTAAAATTTTATGCTAAAGAATAACAAAAAAACACTTTCAGCTACGGAATCACTAAAGAATCAGTTTCTAATGTAGCTCTACCAAACTAGAATCACTTCAGTCAAAGGTTCAGCTCCTAATGGAGCTCTACCAAACCGGGTTTAAGCTTGTCGGCGTTCATGGCCAACGTGCTGCCATCGGAATCCACAGTGCTGCCTACGTTGACAGGCCAAACAGGCACGTTGGCAGACGGCAACTGCCGGACAGTTATCTCCACGCTGCTATCCATTGCGCAATGTCCATGCACCAATTGAGAACTCAGAACTGACAGAACACAGGTGTTCTTTTTTTTCCGGCTGCAACTGACGGGACCGAATGACCCTTTTTTTTTTTTAGGGGGACGGGACCGAGTGACTGACCCTCAGAGTCACGGGACGTAATGTGCTGGAGACAACCGGAAACAACACCACCAAGCCCGCGCGAATTTAGCGACTCGTTTTCTCGGGAGAACCTTGAATTTGACCCACCGTATAGTGGAGGCCCATAAGGACGATGTTTTGGCCCACCGGATGCACAGGCTCGAGTAGAACGTGGAGGGGGGAAACTTTTTCACGACACTTTTTGTAGGAAAACCAAATAAGAAAAAAAAAACTTATCCAGCTCCAGCCGGGAAGCACGCACGCCAACGCAACCGTCAAAAGGCTGCCAGGTCCGACAAGGCGCATCATGCCCCTTCGGACGGAGGGGGGGCGACGGAGCAATGCGCCAATGCCGATGTCATGCGAGCACTCAGCAGCGAGCGGATCAGCCACCACTTGGGCTCCACCTGCTGTTGTGCGTGTGATGGTGATGCCGCCGAACCCATTTGGAACAGAGTTCCCTAGTGGCGTTGATATATAGTAGTAGGCTAGTAGAGTGTAGAGAGCACTGCCTCCTGTCTCCTGACACGCAGGGCACGCAGGTAGCGCAGGGCGCGAGGAGCACGGCCATGGCGGCGGACGGCGAGGTGAAGAACATCCACACCAACGATAGCACCAAGACGCTCCTCAAGAACGAAGCCCTCTACGAGGTGCGTCCGCTGCCGTTTCTCAGTTACATACCTGTCGAGATTTCTGCATCTTCCTCATACGATGTCGCGTGGACGCCTGATGATCTGATCCTGATGCTGTTGCGAAATCGCCATGGATGGGCTCCAGTACATGCTCAACACGATGGTGTACCCGCGGGAGAACGAGCACCTGCGCGAGCTCCGCCACATCACCGAGCAGCACGCCTAGTACGGCCCCGCCCGAGCGCACGATCGATCCTCTTTCTCTCTCTTTGGAATTTGGATCTTGGTGGGATTGAAATTGGAGTTTGCGTTGCGATGCTTTGACAGTGGGTTCATGCTGTCGCCGCCGGAAGAGGAGCAGCTGCTGTCGCTGCTGCTCAAGGTGATGGGCGCCCGGAACACCATCGAGGTCGGCGTCTTCACCGGCGGCTCCGTGCTCGCCGCGGCGCTCGCCATCCCCGACGACGGCAGGATCGTGGCCATCGACGTCAGCCGCGAGTACTACGACCTCGGCCGCCCCGTCATCGAGAAGGCCGGCGTCGCGCACAAGGTCGACTTCCGCGAGGGCCCCGCGCTGGGCCACCTGGACGCGCTCCTCGCCGACGAGGGGAACGCCGGCGCCTTCGACTTCGCGTTCGTCGACGCGGACAAGGGGAACTACGGCAACTACCACGAGCAGCTGCTGCGGTTGGTGCGCGTCGGCGGCGTGATCGCCTACGACAACACGCTCTGGGGCGGATCCGTGGCGATGCCCGACGACGCGCCGCTCACGGAGAAAGACCGGGAGGTCCGGGAGGCCATCAGGGCGTTCAACGCCAGGATCGCCGCCGACACGCGCGTCGAGGCCGTGCAGCTCCCCGTCGCCGACGGCATCACGCTCTGCCGCCGCGTCGTCTGAGCTGCAAAGCATGGGTTTTGAATGTGTGTTTCAGTGAAAGTAGAGACGGATATTGATGCTCTTCTCCACGGAGCCGGATCGAGTACTCTACTCAATAAAGTCACGCTGCAACTTTGCCTCCATCTCCCGCGTCTGTTCTCGATCCAACGCCTCCCTAATTTCCCAAGCACAAGGGTCCAGCAGCCAGTGACCTATGCGGCTGGGCAGCGCAGTGGCCTTCCTCGGCTCGCTCCGCGCAGCCAGGATCAGCCGATCCCGATCCCGATCCCCAATCCTTGTGTGAACATGCATTGCGCCGCCCTCCACTCGGTTTTCTCGTGCAGGCGAGATCTCGCTCGGCTGCTTCCCATTTCGCCCGCGAGCGCGTGCTGCGCTGCCCTCCCGCCCAGCCCCGCCCCAGTCATGTACATCGCACCGGCCAGGGAAGAGGAAGGAGAGAAGTGGAAGGAGCAGGCAGCCGAGAGGATGGTGCTGATCGTCGGCGCCAAAGCGCTGGCACCAACTCCTCGATAACACCGAGGCGTCGAGTCCTCATCGTGGCCGGTGCGTCCAGCTCTCTCAGGAAACAGAATGAAATGATGCAATGATTAGCCAGATCAATAGTATAAGTGTACACGGCTATAAAATATGGCAACGAGCAAATAAGATTACAATACAACAAGTTCAGCAGTGCTCCTGCTTTATTTCAAAAAAAAAAACAATACAACAAGAGGACGATCCTTGCGCAGATGGTGACCTCCAGCGCTAGCTGATCCAGGCGCCGTAACTGATGGTGTGGACCTTCGTCTCCTTTGGCATCCACGGTGCGGGAGAGCTCGAGCAGCACTACATGCAGAGAAAAGGACGGTGGCGAAGGAAAATTGAATAAGAGGTGGGCCAAAATTTATTTATAACAATACGGGCCTATTTGGATCGAGACCTGGCAATCAGATTGTCGGTCAAGTAGCGATCTCAGCCCCGAGCGACCAAAATCGGACGCCTGGTCAGGTGCCAAGCAAATAAACGTGCCTGTGAGTTGTACACCTGATGGGTACGCTTTATACAAACCAAAGATGGTAAAGGTCCTTTTCAGGAAATGAATATGTTCAAAGCATTATTAACTTTTTTTATGGAGAAAGCATCATTATCTGTCTATAGAGAGGGCCTAGTGGGTAGTGGAGTCTACCAGAGAGCACCCAAATAGATTAAGCTTTAACCAGCTTTTTTTTAAAAAAAAAAGAGTAAGCTTTAACCACGGAGTTGACGTGTTTCGGATCCAACACATTTTTTTTGCATTATTGGTTACGATAAGGTTTTACACGTGCACACCACGGAATTCAGTTAGCAGAGCACGCAACGAGCGAAGCCGCCGTCAGCTGTGCAACCGTGGCAACTGCAGGGAGAGGCGGCGATCCAGCCATGGCGACCGGCGGCGGCGTACCGGACGTCCACAGCAACACCGACAGCAGCAACAAGACGCTGCTCAAGAGCCAAGCCCTGTACAAGGTAAATCACACGACAAATAAAACCAGCCCAAGGCCGTTGATTCCTCGTTCTCGCCGATCATGGTGATTCACTGACGCGTCGCCGGCGGCTGGTCGCCGTGCAGTACGTCCTGGACACGACGGTGCTGCCGAACGAGCCGGAGTGCCTGCGCGAGCTGCGCCTCCTCACCGACAAGCACGAGCGGAGGAACATGGCGACGCCCCCGGACGAGGCGCAGCTGCTGGGGATGCTGGTCAAGCTGATGGGCGCGCGGAGCACGCTGGAGGTGGGCGTCTTCACCGGCTGCTCTCTCCTGGCCACGGCGCTCGCCCTCCCCGGCGACGGCAGGGTCATCGCCGTAGACGTGAACCGCGAGTACTTCGAGCTCGGCCGGCCCTTCTTCGAGAAGGCCGGCGTCGCGCACAAGGTGGACTTCCGCGAGGGCCCCGCGCTAGACCACCTCGACGCGCTGCTCGCCGACGAGGGCAACGTGGGGGCCTTCGACTTCGCCTTCGTCGACGCCGACAAGCCCAACTACGTGCGGTACCACGAGCAGCTGCTCCGCCTGGTGCGCGTCGGCGGCGCCATCGTGTACGACAACACGCTGTGGGACGGCACGGTGGCGCTGCCGCCCGACGCGCCGCTGTCGGACCACGACCGGCGGATCGTGGCCGCCATACGGGACCTCAACGCCAGGCTCGCCGCCGACGAGCGCGTCGAGGTGTGCCAGCTCACCATCGCCGACGGCGTCACCATCTGCCGCCGCGTCGCGTGATTGCCGGCCGGCCTCGCCGGCGGCCGTGCGCGCGCGCGCGGCGGTTTCAATAAGATTTCGGTCTTGCGAATCGTGGGCGTCAGATATTGGCCCTCGTAGTTGTGGTGCCTGAATTGGAAATTGGAATAAGTGAATAACAATGGCGCCTTGATCATTTGGAACAGCATGTTGTTCAGCTACGCACTACCCTCTAGCACGCAAAATCGCAAAGGCGAGACGTCTGAAATTTGGATGGGCAAAGCGCTGGGAAACTGACATGGTGAGCACTCTGCTGCCCGAGTGAGGGAGCGGCAAGAGATTGGAGGTTTGGAGAATGACCGGGGAGGAGAACCGCTCTCGAGCTGCCCAAGCGATCGAGTGCGCAGGGAGGACGGGGAGTGAACGACGACGCGGGTGGCTTGCGCCCTGCTCCTGTAGTGGTGAAACCGGGACCGTATTGCTGCAGGAACGGTGTGACGAGGGCGGCGGCGGCGACGCGCAAAGCTCGATGCCGGCTAGCGCGTGGCCAGCGGAGAGTCTACTGAACATCTGGGCGAGTAGGTGGGTGGGTGCTCGGTCTCCCGAAGGTTTGGAGGCATGGCGGCGATGCTTTCTGTGGCGTCAGTTTCGGGAATCTCCGATCGAGAACAGCAGGTCCAAAAGTGCGCGTGACTGATGTCACTGAATTCACCAACGGAATCCCTGCATCATCCATTCCATATGAAATTCAGATATGTAAAATGAACAAAATGATTTATAAGAGTCATCTAGTAACTCGGTGGTTGCATGTAAAAGTCACCAACTCAGTGAAAACCATGCTGTTTTCAGCGCCAAGTGGGCAAAGTCAGTGAAGTTTTGAGTGACAAGGAGTTTTAGGTCGATGGTCCTGTGGTCCACAGTCCAATTTAGACAAGTGCGAGTGTGACACCGTGCCTGGGCTACTACGGCCGGTAGGTAGGTGGTAGCGGTATCGGTAGCACGGTGGGCGCAGGGTTGGTCATTGCCTCATTGGTGCTCGAAACCGACGGCGAGTTCGGTGGCCGGTAGGGGGAGGGTCTGGTTCGCGTCTCTGTCGAAGAGTCTGGTGGGGGGTGCGGCTCACGGCTGCTATCCGGTCGCTGCAAGCCATTCGTCTCTGGTCGTCTGACGCTGACCGTACGAGTTTAAACGGTCACGAACATACAAATTGCATGGAGCCGAGGCTTGGATATTTGCATTCTGCGGATTTTGGCACATGCCCTGGCTCTCCCGGCCTTACGTTCTTATTTATTTTTTAATATAAACTGGAGAAACGGCCGTGCATTCAGATTTTAATATTTTATATGGTCACCAGGTCAAAGCCTCAGCTCCAACGGCTGCAGATGACACCGACAATGTTGCCCCACCCGTCTTCCAAGCGCTCCTCCTGCCGAGTGCCAACCAGTGTACGAGCGCAGTGGCCAGGACGTAGCGTCGAACTGCCGATACCGGGCTGTACTGATGTGCAGCCGCTGATGTTAGTACAATTCCCACCATTATTTATAAGACGAACTTTTAGTAATCTGGCATGTTTGAATACGAGGTGCTAAAGTCAGGGTTACATCGTATGTTCGGATGCTAATTAGAAGGACTAAATATGAGCTAATTATAAAACTAATTGCACAAATGGAGTCTAATTCGCGAGATGAATCTATTAATTTGACGCATCTATTAAATCTAATTAGTCCATGATTTGATAATATGGTGCTACAGTAACCATTTGCTAATGATAGACGAATCTATTAAGTTTAATTAGTCCATGATTTGACAATGTGGTGCTACAGTAACCATTTGCTAATGATGGATTAATTAGCCTTAATAGGTTCGTCTCGCAAATTAGACTCCATCTGTACAATTAGTTTTGTAATTAGACAATATTTAATACTCCTAATTAGTATCTACCATTCGATGTGATAAGTGTTAAAGTTAGCAATCTACCAGCTACATAAACAAATTTTTGGGGCCAATAAACAAGAATGGCGACCATTTGGCCACCAAACACTGCACACGTACTCATTGTACCTGTCAGACGCAATAACGCAACGGTACAGGACATAGATTGAGGTTGATGTATATCGTCCTCGTTTTCAGATCGGTCAGTTTGCTACTGTGCAAGCCGGGCATTCGCTTTTCGGTTCGGTTCCTTGGTTGCGAAGAAATTCGGTTCTTATAAAATAGAAACATATCGGTTCTAAAAATGTTCAGAATTGGTCATTTCGGTTTCGGTTATTTCAGTTCGGTTCCAGTTCTAACCGAAGTAACCGAAATTTTTCGAAAGAGGCCAAGACACAATAAATATATGTTTTAAGGAAAATTTATGCAACACTATATCCATTTTCAATAGTAAAATTTATAAGGAAACAATAGCAGTATAGTAACACAAATATATAACACAAATATATAGTAGTTCAAATATGAAACACCAAACATAAACCAAACATAATCTTACAAAATACAAGTAAGTGAAGTATAATTCATGTAATTCGGTTCTTTCGGTTAATTCGGTTAATTGAGGGTAGGAACTGAATTTTCTTCAGTTATTTCGGTTCCTCAATATCAGGAACTGAATAAGAAACCGAATTTTTCGGTTCTTTTGGTTCGGTTTTTTAGTTCGGTTATTTTTGCCCAGGCCTACGCCGACTGGCGCGGCTGTCCCTCTCGCCAGCACGGCGCGCCCCACACGACAGTTACGCGCCCGCGCGTTGGGCATAGGGGGCAGGCCGGCGGATGATCTGCATCACGTCGCGGAGGGTAGGAGGGTTGGTGGCCTGAGCCTGACCTGCTTGGTGGGCTGGTGGTGCGCGTCCCTTTCAGCGGTTCGGGCCGGGGTGGGGGGTGTTGCGCGGCGGGTGATCGATGAGCCGGCGGGGGCGGAGATGAGAAGCCTCGGCCTCGCCGTCGTGGCGGTCGAGCTGGCAAGTTGGCGGCATCATTTTCTGGCGCGCGGGGAACAGGGGGACGTCCAGGACGTGGGATAGTAGTCGTACTCGCACGGTGCGATTCGGTTGGGTGGATGAATTCGCTCAGCTCGTTATTTCAAAAGAAAAAAGAATTCGCTCAGCTCTTTTTCCTTGACCAATCATATGGCGGCCAGGTCGCGGCACATGCAAGCGCGTGCGTGATGCTTCGCCTTTTAGGGTGTTTGGAAACACGCTCCTAAACAGTTTAATCACATCGGATATTTGATCCTAATTAGGAGTATTAAATATAGTCTAATTATAAAATTAATTGCACAGATGGAGTCTAATTCGTGAGACGAATCTATTAAGCCTAATTAGTCCATGATTCGACAATGTGGTGCTACAGTAACCATTTGCTAATGATGGATTAAGGGGGTGTTTGGGAGGAGGGGGCTAAATTTTAGCCCCGTCACATCGAATGTTTGACACTAATTAGGAGTATTAAACCTAGACTAATTACAAAACTAATTACACAACCTCTAGGCTAAATCGCGAGACGAATCTATTAAGCCTAATTAGTTCATGATTTGACAATGTGGTGCTACAGTAACCATTCACTAATGATGGATTAATTAGGCTTAATAGATTCGTCTTGCGATTTAGCCTAGGGGTTCTGCAATTAGTTTTGTAATTAGCTTATGTTTATTCCTCCTACCGAACATCCGATGTGACAGGGCTAAAGTTTAGCCCCTGGTATCCAAACGCCCCCTAATTAAGCTTAATAGATGTAGGGAATCTACAGTTAGTTTTATAATTAGCTCATGTTTAGTCCTCATAATTAGCATCCGAACATCTGATGTGACCCTTCTAAAATTTAGTACCTCGTATCCGAACATCCCGTTTAATCATCTTTTCTTCGTTCCGTTCCGACACCAAAAGCGAGAGTTGATGATAGCTGGGCGATGCTTGTGCCTTGTGCGTTTGGCTGGGCCTGGTGCGCCGGCGTGCAGATCGGAGGAGGGCGTTGCGTGCCCGCGGCACGTATGCAACAGCAACGCAAATGGAGCCCCGACAGCGCCGTGTATGCTTGCACCCAACGTCTCGACGACCACGCGGCACGGCACGCAAAAAATCTGGCCCCGGCCTCTGTCGCACAGATCTGTCCAACATCTCCTGTTCGTATGATCCCCCTCGTGAATGCGATGCTTGCTAACACTAAATAAGGTTTCCCCCTTTTCCTTTTTGCGGGGAAAAGAATTGAATGTTTCCCTTTGAACCGTGCACGCCGCACTGATCCAGCCCTGCTCACCGGGACTAAAATATCGTCGCCGGCTGACTTTACACTACACCCACCCACCCGTCGACCATCGCCATCGACGAGGTAAACAGCAAAGCAAAAGATAATCCCGGCCTCCAAACGCGTCATCGGCCACTTGGGCTTGGGCCACTCGCAGGGAAAAATCGTGCCGAATCCACATCGACCCTCGTATTTGCTATTCCTACCGTGCCCGCGCCTTCGCTGAACGTCTCCTACCCCCTGCGCTTCTTGGAACGACCGCACCAACACCAACACCAGAGCAAGGGCGCAGCCACTGGCCACTTGTTACGCAAAAGAATCCTATCCACGACAGGCGGATCGGGGAGTGGGTAGGTCGCGGCAGGTGGCGGTGGCGGTGGTAGGAATGAACCCCGGGATCGTGCGTTCGTGGACTGCCACAACGACGGGTGCTCGATCCATGTGTTCTCCTCAATCAAAAAAAGAATAAAAAAAAACGTTAATAGAATGGAAAAGGTGAATGCTTGAGGAGGTTTGGTGGGTCAACAGCAACATGAGAGGGAAATGTCTTTGGTTTCCAGGAAGGAGAGAGTTGGTGAGAGCGCCGGAGTGTAAAGTCTAAGGCACTCGCCTTTGCTTTATACGAAGGTTAGGAATAATGGTGCCGAGAGCAATCAGGCAACACACACCAACCCTGCTAAACTCCCGGGCCTCCCAGCTCATAAATAGAGTATCGCTGCGAGGCCGAGCAGTGGGCGACCCTGTGAGCTTAGCTAGCAAGCAATCAAGCACTGCCACCTGCAACCTCGCGGAGAAAGTAAGGCGGCGAGAGACAGAGAGATCCATGGCGGCCGGCGGCGACACCATGGCCCAGGTCCACGAAGGCCTCGACAGCAGCAACAAGACGCTTCTCAAGAGCGAGGCCCTGTACAAGGTAATTCAATTCCCAACGAGCAGACCACTTAGTAGTATCTGTTAGCCGATGATTTTGTGATCATGAACCGATTGCAAGACGCGCGCTGGCAATGTTTCTCCCTCCCTCTTCGTTCCCTGACTGATGGCTGGACGATCGATGGGTGCAGTACGTGCTGGACACGTCGGTGCTGCCGCACGAGCCGGAGTGCATGCGGGAGCTGCGGCTGGTGACGGACAAGCACCGGTGGGGGTTCATGCAGTCGTCGCCCGACGAGGCGCAGCTGCTCCGGATGCTCATCAAGCTGACGGGCGCGCGGAACACGCTGGAGGTGGGCGTGTTCACGGGCTACTCCCTCCTGGCCACCGCCCTCGCCCTCCCCGACGACGGCAAGGTCATCGCCATCGACGTCGACCGCGAGTACTACGAGATCGGCCGCCCCTTCATCGAGAAGGCCGGCGTCGCGCACAAGGTGGACTTCCGCGAGGGCCCCGCGCTGGACCACCTCGACAAGCTCCTCGCCGACGAGGCCAACGTGGGGGCGTTCGACTTCGCGTTCGTCGACGCCGACAAGCCCAACTACGTCAAGTACCACGAGCAGCTGCTGCGCCTGGTGAAGGTCGGCGGCACCATCGTGTATGACAACACGCTGTGGGCGGGCACCGTGGCGATGCCGCCCGACACCCCCATGTCCGACCTCGACCGCAGGTTCTCCGCCGCCATCAGGGACCTCAACGTCCGCCTCTCCGCCGACGAACGCATCGAGGTCTGCCAGCTCGCCATCGCCGACGGCGTCACCATCTGCCGCCGCCTCGTCTGAGAGATCGTCGAGGTCTTGTGCTGCTGCTGATCCGCGTTTCCATTCCGTCTGGTCGTCTCGGTGCTTTCAATAAGATTTTTCCCTTTCGCTTCGTTTCTGGTTTTTTTCGCAAGCTGAGAGCGTCGGATCGTGTGTAGCTATACTTTGTGTGTCCCGAATTGGCCGCATACAGCGCATTGAATTCTCATTCCCGTTGCTGTATTGCGATCTGCGCATCTGCATCTGCAGGTCCTTCTCTCAACAGCTGTGCGACCATGATCGCGTTGTTTTTTTAGTACGAGACGACACCCGACATGTGCGCTGGTATGGTACACGCGCGGCGTACGTCCGGCAATGCCGATGCCCACAACGACAAGCGACCCGTGCGCGCGCAGGTCGCGATCGCAGATGGTTAGGGGAGGGACGCAACGTGCCGGAGCGGAGCGAATCCCGTGCACGCCACCCCCGAGCAAGTGGTGAGTGCGTGCGCAGCGCCGGCGAGGCCGACCGTTGGGGCTGGGCATCGCCATGGCCAGCGTGCACGGGGGCGAGCG
The DNA here is from genome assembly GCF_005286985.2 of Setaria viridis. NCBI lineage: Eukaryota > Viridiplantae > Streptophyta > Magnoliopsida > Poales > Poaceae > Setaria > Setaria viridis. The sequence goes on along the minus strand of NC_048268.2, from coordinate 32,375,566 downwards.
CGTACCGTGCGGGGAATGCCAACCGGGGATGGACACGGCGGGGGCCCGGGGCGGAGGCATGGGAGGCCCATGCGCTGGGATAAGCCTCGGGAAGGAGGCTGAGCATGGGCGGGCGGCGCGCGGTGCAGTATGGCTCCGGCGGCGGCGAGCACTGCACGCTCCCACCGGTCGGCACCATGCGTCCATGTTCCCCCGCGTGGCGTCGTCAGGCCAGCCGTCAGCGCCACCGCTCGGTGCTCGCGCCGCCTGTTGTGTACGGCGCAGCGGCGCGGACGCCGGGTGCCGTGCACCGGCGGCAGCGACCGGGCAAGCCCAGCGAGAAAGGTCGACGAGGCAGAGTTGGGTGGAACCGTGGAAGCGACCGACACGCGAGCGCCCCGTCCCAGGGTCCCGCGCGGTCCCAGCGCAAAAGCGTCAAAAGAAGACGCTCTCGTTGGGTGTGGTTCGCCCACCGGAAAAATGTTGTGAGGAACGTAAACGCCCAACCCGCGGCGTCCACCTGACAGTCGGCCGCATGGTTTTCAGGAAACGATATCAACTAATACAATAATATTGAAAGAAGACACTACGTCGAAATTCCTATATTAATTGAAAAGAAGAAAAATATACACTATTAAATTTTATGAGGATCTAACGATCAAAGAGTCCATATAAAAAAGAGGACGTACGTGCCCTGAACGATGGACAATCGCGCGAGGATCCTAGCACACCAACAGATCAGAGGAGGATGATGGGGGAATTTTTTTGGAAGGGTCATTAGCATTAGCAATTGATGACACAATGGAACGTGTGGGATCATTTTTGGAAGTATCCTAGCAGAACAGATGAGAGGGGAACACGTGGGAGTATTTTTGGAAGGGTCAATAGCAATTGACGGGCATGGAAAGTTTTGGCCGGTAATTTTAATCAACGCTATTTTCTAGGGAGCGGGTATACGCAAGTTTCACGGTGAAAAAAGTAGCGGCAAAAAAGCATTTTAGAAAGTGTTGTTTTTCCCTCACACCAAAACTTCCGCCCCCATTGACGTCCCCATTGTCTGTTAAGGGAGTGTTAGAAAAAGTTACCACGTTCGTCAAGAGGGTTTAGAAATTCCCACATTAATCGGAAAAAAGAGAAGAATATACACCGTAGAATTTATGAAGATCTAACAGTTTGTAATAACTCAGAGAGTCCATATCAAATCCTATTAATAAATAACTATTTTCGGAATAAAAATTTGACCAAAGAGTCCAAGTTCAATATGATTAGTAAATAACTAAAATCAGGGAATTAAAACTAAGGAGATTAGGAGTTGACGAAAAGAGTCCATGTCAAATATGATTAGTAAATAGTTAAATTCGGAATTAAAAATATGGAAATTAGGAGTTGATGAAAGAGTCCATGTCAAGTATGATTAGTAAATTGTTAAATCCAGAATTAATAAAACATAAGGAAGCTAGCACAGTACATGCCGAATATGATTAGTAAATAGTTAAATTTAGAATTTAAAATAAAATAAAATTAGCTGTTGATAAAAGAATCCATATCCTATCAAATATGATTAACAACAACTAAATTTAGAATTAGCCAAATACGAAAATTAGTAGTTGATGTGTACACGAATTAAGAAGCAAACTAGCTAAATAAAGAGTATATGCCGAAGGCAAATAATAAAAAATTAAATTTGAAGTAAACAAATAACAAATATTTTGTGTCAAATATTATTGATAAAATATCTAAATCTATAATTAAAAAAAAGAAGATTAGTAATTAATTTTTACAGGAATGTTTAAGCAACATAGGTAAACAAAAAGTATGCATTAAATTTTAATAGAAAATAATGAAAATTTATTTTTCATTTTATATTGAGATTGGGAACCAAATTACATATGTAAATAGCCCATGTAAAATAAAATAATTGAAGCTAATTTAGAAATATGGCCTAAAAGTGCCACACTAATAAGAAATGATATAAAATATTGATTTATATGATAATCTAATGGTTAGATTAATATAGTTGAATTGGGAACTAAAGTAATAGGAAATGGTAGTATTCTATATGAATTTTGAAGGCAATAGAAGAAGAAATAAAAATTCCATGCACACAAAAAATAAATGATTAACTCACAAGGAAAATACTGAAATATGGTATGTTAGTTTCCAATGATATGTGGAAACAAATTACTTAAATAAAGAGCCCACGTACCTAAACTTTTTCATGATAACCATTTGTTTTCGTAATACTACCACTACTGGTGCACCTTCCTTGGTTGCTTTTATAACCGATTAACAATTATCTGTATTACATATGTATACATATCACTTAAGCAGTTGCGTGGTACTGCAGATGTGTACATATCACTTAAGCAGTTGCGTCGTTTTTATACGTCATGGTAATTGCCACCTTTTGACCTTGAAATTTACTACTGTGTTACTTTGGAAAACAATTGAAAAATGCATGCTTCTACTTCCGGTCTAGCTATGAATAAATATGAAGATTAGATATTATAGATAAATCTTCAGGGATCAATAGCTAAGTTGTGCTCGACTATGGCATTCATCGAACCTTGACGTCCCTTTGTCACATTGTCAACATATCAAAACATGAGTGCCACTGATGATGGCACAAGGGACAACAGCAGTCTAAAGCTTTGCTTAGCATTATTCCGAACTAAAAGGTGATTAAGGAGCATGACGATAACCATGAAGAAGCACAACTTAATGACAATAGCTTACAAGAACAACTATGATCAAAAGAAAGGGGAGGAAAAAGATCACATGGGTGTTGACAACTGCGGAGAAAAATAGTAGGTTGGCCATGAAAAAGTGTAGCCACATAGCAGCATACAGAGAACAAATGCACAATCAATAACTTTGATCTAGAAAGTGACAAGAGTTTCAAGACTTGGAAAGTGAAACAATAACTAGCATACAAAGATTAGGAGCACAACAATAATAGAGCGATAGTACAATTATGTCATAACCATGATATGATCCTAGCCCAATCACAAGGTTGATATCACCCGTGATCAACTCCGGTGATAAGGAGAAGTAGCAAGATGGTGATGCCTTGCTATGTAGCATTGTGATCAGCAAATGTCTGATATCTACAAAAATTAAGGAGAGATAGAATGATAGATGATGCAATCACGCATGGAACATTGATGTAATCTGGCAACATGGAAGTCGATGTTTGGCATGCATGCCTATCCATATAAAGCTACAGAAAGTGTTCGTAAAGAGGAAACCGCATGCACTGTGAAGCATCAACGATGCATCTCGATGATCGCAACATAGCGGGGTAAATCTCCTTGGGAGCAGAAGCACTATACCTTGCCAGCTCCGAACAATGAATTTGTAGACCCCATTCATGACACGTGTTGGGAAAAAGGTGTAGCAGTCTTAAGGCAATATGGGAGTATGTATGCAAGGGGCTTTAGCAACCTAAATTGGAGAATAAAGAAAAGAAATGTGATTATTGGTATTGATTGAGCCAATCATCTAGATCTTTTTCTAAAAATCCTAGAAAAATAAGTTTTCATGCACTATAACTAAAACTCTCAAGGAAAAAGTGTGCATCACCGGTAAAAAAAATTAAATTCATGGAAATAGTGTTCCATGTAAGATAAACATGAGGTGTCAGGAAAATACAAAAAAATTGTTTCTATGTAAGAAATTTTCTTTTCTCTTGAACAAAAACTACTCCACACAATATGACTGACCTCAATTTGATCCATTTGAAAAAAATTACAATGGCACCATTTGAAAAATTATTTGCATATAGTTTTAAAGTAAAACTACAACATAAATATTGGTAAAAGAACTAGATACCCACGCTATTTGCGCAGGACACCTTGTTATACAATACTTGCACTGTGAATTTCTTTGTTTCGCGTGACGGGCATCCCTAATTAACAGGGCGCGTGCCCCGGGAGGGCTAGCAACGCTCGAATCCTGACTACCTCTCCGCTCCCTTCGAACTTTCCATTTTGGGAAAGTTTTAATTCCCGCGAATATTCCATTTTTAGACTATCGTAACTTATACGCATAACTCTTACATATAACTATAACTCTGACATATAACTTATTACTTATGAGATGATTGTTTAGCATAACTTTGATGACATGCACAACTTATGCGCATAACTTCAAATTTCTCAAAGACAACTCTATTTTTTTATTTTTAGATAGTTATACATACAAATTATATGTATAACTTTTTTTGACAACCTCTCACGTGTTAATTTTGTAGCACAATTTTCATGACTTATACAACTTAAGCGCATAATTTTTACCACATCTTATATGAGAACGTTATTAGACAATATATACACATAACTTATATATATAAATAATATCCACATGCGTACAAAATCTTATGAAAAATGTTTGAATGGAAAAAATAGATAATGGGAAAGAATAGAAAAAGTGAAACGTGCAACGGCATGTTGCATGCACGGCTGTGCGGAGCGCCGGTCCTAGCTCGAACGCGGCTCCCGCGGGTGGACCCGTCGCGCGCTAGCAGCGCTTGCAACAAGCGCGTGCAGTTTTAGCTTCGTGATGCTTTTCCTACTCCTTTAGGTACAGCACTAAACTATATTTTAGTTCAATTTGCTCCCTAAACTATACTATTTAATTTAACCTACCCTATAATGCAATTTGTTCTTTTTATTTCTCCATATACAAGTTGAATTTTAATTTGAGACTCTGCAGGGTGGTAATGAACATCATAATATATATTAAAAATATATTTCATGAATTTTCCATCTTTATTTTCTATATAATTTTGTATCTCAAGAACAATTTTATTATTAAATATCCTACCCCATCAAAATAATGATAAAAAAATTATGATATATTTTTCTAACATGCCTTTTGATATCTTCTATCATCTTGCAAAATTTAAACTTAAGATTCCACTTGTACATAGAGAATGTGTTAAGGGGTAAATTAAAGCAAATGACATAGTTTAGGCGGTGGAGTGAGAAAAAAAATACTTTAACGGTTATCCAGACTTTGGTTATACTTGAAGAGAGTAATTTGGACTTATTTCTTATCCAAAATTTCTTATCCAAAGCTTTATTCGTATCCCCATAACAAGGAATAATATAACGTGGAGTAGCACCCATCGGGATGGTGATGGGCAGGGCCGGATCATAGAACCCTCGAGCGAACTTGATATTATGAGCACTTTAGGTTAAATATATTTTTTCATTTGCAATATGATAAAGGAGATAATAATACTAACATTAGATATTTAATCCTTGAAGAGCACCCCGTGGAGCCATCCCGCCGTTAGGCGTAAGTGGCCGGTAGCCCAAGCCTTGGGAGCGACGAGGGGGGCACGCAACAGAGATGTTCTGCAGCCAAAAAAACCACGATTTGAGGATTAAGTCATTCAATTAATTATGTTCCTGCCTATTGGCCTTCCGACTCCCGTCTCCTCAATTGCCATGGTGGCCTCCCGTCTCCTCGACTTCGTCGCGCGCAGCCGCGTAGGACTGCAGGCGTGGGAGGCTTTTTGCACGTACTATATGTTGGGCCCCCCTCTGCCATGGGCCCCCGGCCGTCGCCTCGGCGGCATGGCCCTAGAGCCGGCCCTGGTGATGGGAGAATGGCGAGTCTTGCTTGATCGCGCGCGCGAGCGAAGGCGTGGGAGCCTGTCAGCGTTCCGCCGGTTGTTGCGTCGAGGGAGAGCGCGTGGGCGGGGCCGGAGCCGGGTGGCCCGGATCCGTCGGCGCGTATGGCGCCGCGGCAGGTAGGGTACGATGGGGTCCGCCAGTTATGACGCCATTTCAGCCCATGGCGTCGCCACTGCCGGCCGGGCCCGGCAGCTCTTGAGTCGTCGACTGATTCGTGGGGTGGGCTCGATGGAGTTCCACGGCCCACTGGGCTGGGTTGACAACGCTCGCGGTGGCCTGCTTGCTACTTCCCTGTTTCTTCCTGCACGCACTCTGCTCGTTACAGCCCAGCCCCACGTACGCTGCAGCAGCAGTACGGAACATAAAGAAAGGAAAAAAAAAACAGAGAGAGATCGCCAATGTGGCAGCTCAGGACGCGTGGCAGCCAGCAGTCCTGGGCTCCTGGCGTCATGCAGACTGCCGGCTTCCTTCGCTGCCAGCAGCAACCGACCGAAGAATAATCACTCGTCGTGAATCAGCAGACGGTGAGCATGTTCGACCACGTTCGACGGCCCACCTGTCCGCCCCGCGTCTCATCCGCTCGCTACGTGTCGGCGCTCCCCGACCGCATGCGGCCAGCGCGAGGGCATGCCATGCGCCGATGCCGGGTGTGCTGGTGTTGGTTCGAGTTCGAGATCCCAGAATCCAGATCGAGGGAATACTTTCTCCTTTTACGCTCAGAGAAGAAAACGATTCAGAAAGAAGAATGCTCAGAAGAGAAATTCCAAAGATGTTTGTTTCTTTAGTCCCTCCACAAATTTCTATCACTTCGAATGTTTAAATACTAATTAGAAGTATTAAATATAGACTAATTAAAAAACCAATTGCACAGATGGAGACTAATTTGCGCAACGAATCTATTAAATCTAATTAGTTCATGATTTGACAATGTGATGCTACAGTAAACATGTGCAGATGTGCTAATGATGGATTAATTAGGCTTAATTGATTCATCTCGTGAATTAGCCTCCATCTGTGTAATTAGTTTTATAATTAGTTCATATTTAGTTCTCCTAATTAGCCTCCGAATATTCGATGTGATATGAATTTTAGGGATCCACCCCCACATGTGCAAGGAAATGAGGGCGCATGGCGGCTTGGGCTTGGAAACAAGCCACGAGTACAGTGCTTTTCACCGTCGTGGTGGCGCGGCAAAGAGCCTTGTGCTGGTGGGTCGCCAGATGGAAGGAAAACCACATGCAGGAAATTGTGATTTCGTTTCCAGCCCGCTAGCCGTGAGCCGAGTGATTTTGTCTCCAAACATGTTGGTTCTACACTTGTGCTAGGATAGAGATGATATTCCATCCAGGACATTTGTTAAGGTTATTTTTTGATTCGGAATTAAAGCAAGTTTAGTCCCATGTCAAATTTCCACCGCCGACGGCCACTTCCGATGAACTAAAGAGCCCTCTTTATCCCGGTTGTAACGGTTAGAAGCATCGAGAAAATCTGGTAGGACATTTAGTCCCGGTTGGTGTTACCAGCTGGGATCTGGGACTAGTAGTTCCAACCGGGACTAGATTGCGGAAGCGACGATGACCAAAACACCCCTCCTCAATCATCGTCTGCAGCGTTGGGACTAAAGTTTGGTGCGAGCTAGGAACCACTTGCAGCACCTCTCAAGAAGTCGCGACCACCGCCTTCCAAGCCAAAGGTAGCCAAAGGCGAAAGAACCGAGAAAGAAAACAAAGAAGTCTAAATAAGCTAGCAGGCGATATGACTCCTGAGAAATTGGAGGAGGCATCTCAAGCACATGTGAGGGAGCTCTTCCAAGCATGCGCTGAACAAAGAAAAACGAAGATGATAGAGCCAAAGCCAGTAGATCCAGCCAAATTAAAGTTTTTTATTGGCATGCAAAAAAATATTATGAGAAACTACTATTGAACTACGATCGCTCGTTACTTAAAGCCTTGGCAGAAGAAAAATCGAGGAGAGTCGTCATCCGGTCATACTATCCCCCAGCTCAGGTAGCAAGATCAGCTAGGAGATAAAGACGCTCAAGCTATAGCAGTTTTGCTTTTAGAACAACAAATTGATGTCATTTAGTTTATGGAAGAGACAAATCTCTCACTTGCTGAAGTTATAGGGCAAGCCGAGCCGCCATCTCCAGAAAAGACTGTACCTAAATGGCTCTTTGAGTTAGGCAAGCCTCTACTCAGACCTGAATTGGTACGGAAGCTCACAACTAAGATGTACGAATTCCATCAGTAGGACATGGAGCAGTTGACCAATGAAAGGACCGTGTTCGCTCTTCAAGCCGATTGATTTTTTTCAGTGAAGGTGAGAAACTGCTGTGGTTGAAATTCAAGGATATTTATGAATTGTACCATTAAGATGCCCTTGATGTCTCTGTTATCAGTGCATGGGTTCTGTAAGTGTATATTTATTAGATGTTAATTTTGGCCTAGCTCATTATTGTGTGTGTCGTCCCACTAACTTTGTCTTTCATTTTATGTAGGATGCAAAATCAGAGATGCCGCTGAGAATCTTACTTCAACTTTGGCTTCATGGATCCGGTGCTTGTTAACCAAGGGCAGATATGGGATCAACCAAAGCCTACAATGGACGCAATATACAAATTCTTGGAGCAACAAAATTCATTTTATGTAGGATGCAAAATCAGAGATGCCGTTGAGAATCTTACTTCAACTTTGGCTTCATGGATCCGGTGCTTGTTAACCAAGGGCAGATATGGGATCAACCAAAGCCTACAATGGACGCAATATACAAATTCTTGGAGCAACAAAATTACAAACATACATACAAGCCTTACAACTTTAAGTAAGTGTGGGTATCGTCTATTTTCGTTTTTCTTTCCTTATTTAGATAGTTCTATTATGAAAATTTATATGCGCAGTTTTTACTGGATTCTCCTTATAATTATGATTGATAAAATCAATTTATTATGTTTGATTCGTTGAGGAAACCAAAGAACGAGTACCAACACATTCAATATATGCTTAACTTGTAATAATTTATCATCTTTATCTCTATGCAAAAGTTTGTTTACTAAATTTTCACCTAACACTGTATCATTCATTATTTTAATTCGTAGAGTATGGAAACGATTCCGTAAGGCTCACCATGGTGATTTTAAAGAAAAAACTTACATTCAGTACAATTTTTTCGGTATATATGAAGTTTGTATATTTTGTACATCCTATAACACGAATATTTCATAACTTGTTTTTTCCACTAAAGTGCTTGCGATAGGAACAAGTGAATAATTTATGTGGATACTACATCTATGAGCACAAACACCATTTCGTGAGGGACAAGGTGCTATTGAACGATATAAAAGTACATAAAATAAACCTATTAATTATTAATTATTTTCTAACTCCTTTTATTTAATTGTTGGTGTAACATTCACATATTTCCAAATTACAAATGTTGTGGATTCGCGAAGAACTCTTGGAGAAGGAAAGGCTTTTAGCAACCCTAGAAGCACTCATAGTATTTTTGGTGGACGAGGTGATAAATCTTAAAAGAGAATTTTATTACGATGGGCATTCAATAGCCGAACCGAGCAACACCACGACGGGAGGGTCCTAAGAATTAAGAGGAAGAATTATTGTATATATACTAATTGTATTAATACTAGTTTGATGTGTATAATATACTAAGAATTGTATATATAGTAGTTATAATTAATATTATGCCTATACTATCGTGAAATATATATATGACATGCATACAATATGAGCGTATATGTGTAAGTAGTGTACGCTGAGGATGTATACGTGTAGGTGTGTATATATATATAAAAAGTGAAGCAACAATTATCATTAATATGGAAAAAAATTCAGGGTAAAAAGAAAAAAGTCTTCGTGCGCCTGCATGGCGGCCCCTTTAGTCCCGAATATTTTACCTGGGACTAAACGGAGGACCTTTAGTCCAGAGTGATTAGTCCTGGTTGCATTTTTGAGATATATGCATCTTACCAACCGGGATTACGTGTAGTTTTTCCACCAGTGAATGGAAATGGATTTTGTACCATTATTTTCCCCATTTAAAATTATAAAGTAGTTCTAAGTTAAACTTACTTTGGTCAATTTTTTTTAAATAATTTAATATCTAGATGGCAAATGAAAAATATGTCATACCATGTATCTAATGAAAGTAGTGTAACGTTATACAAACTTATGTAGTTTTTTAAAAAAAATAGAGAAGTTTGATTTAAAATAAAATAGAAAGATGTAAATTTGAAACGATGAAGTAGTTCGTGCACGAACATTTGCGAAACCAATATTTTATTTCCCCCCCCCCCCCCCTCCTACAGGAGTAACGTATGGTCAAATTTTAGGGAAAATCTTGAACAGCATTGGCACGTCGTGTTGTACAAGCCTATCGGGAGTGTGGTAGTTCGCATTGAGTTCCTGTTAATTTGGCTATTGTGAATATTGATGAATTTCGAATGACTTTCTGAGTTTATCGTATCTCTATGAATATAGATACTAAATCAATTCGGAATTGAGTTGAATTTTAAAAAGTGGCTAGAGGGCTTCTGGAGGAATAGAAGCTGACGCAACCAACGCGCCGCCCCTGGATTAGCAAGATTTGGCCTGGCAACTGGGATCTCGTCACGAGGCGAGAACCAGCCATGGCCTCCGCTCCCTAGAGCTCGCTCCTCCTCTTGCCAGCGTCGCGGTTGGTCTACTCCTCCACTGATACGAAGCATGGATAGCGTGTCTAACGGCCCCGTCGAGTCGTCCGCGGAGTCCCCAGCGCCGGCGGTGGAGGCTGTTGCCAAGAGCTCTCCCGCGGCGGCCGCCACCAAGGGCCGCGGGCTGCGTCGCTGGCGGCGTATCCGGCGGGAACATGAGCAGCAGAGGGAGGGCTACGCCGCCGCCACCGCTGCCGCCGTCGGTGGTAGCGGCGCCGGGGATGAGGACTCCGCGCAGCTCCACAAGCGTCGGCTCCCGGTCGCTGCCGGCGCGCCGAAGGGGAAGCACGAGCCGCCGCCGGCCGTCGAGGCGGAGAGCTCCACCGCCTCGGTCGAGTCCCGCCTCGTCCCGCCGGCGAAGCTGGACCCGGGCCTCGGCCTCCTCATCGCACCCGCCGGGTTCTCGGTCGGCGCGGGCGGCGCCGAGTCCGACAACAGCGAGGGCCGGAGCAGCAGGTCCTCCACCGCCGCGAGCGCGCCGCGCGTGCTCCCGCGCCACGAGCACGCCTTGCTCTTCCAGCGCGAGCGGGACAGGGTGTCGCGCCCCCGCGTCCCGGGCGGCGCCTCTCTGCACGGCAGGAACCCGCGCGCGGCGCGCTCGCGCGCCGACAGGCCGAGGGTTGCTTACAGCGCCGCCGTCTCCGCCGAGGCTGATAACTCGCGGTCCAGCGTCGAGTCTGACCTCCGCAGCTCGAACGCCTTGAAGGCCCGGCAATTGGGTGGCGGCCTCAATGGTGTTCATAAGGTTTTCTCTGATTACTGTGATCACAGTGATGAGGAGCAACCAAGCGAGGAGGTTCGATCGACTGGTTACTGCAAAGAGAATGGCAGTAGTGTGGTAGGTAGATCCATCCAGATAAGTGCTGATCCTGGGGATGGTGTCGAAGATACATCCGAGGAGGTGAGTGTAGGGAAGGGGCAGAATGGAAGGATGCATTTTGGTGCTGATTATTACAATGAATCAACTTTGTCACTTCTTCAGAGAACACAGGAAGCACTTGAGAATGGTATGGTCAAATTGTCAGTTTATTTCCATGCACCACCTGATCGCATAAATGTAACAATTTATTCAGAAGCTTATGATTCTTCCCCAATCCTTGCTATTCAATCTCAACTTTGTATGAAATGTCTGTCTAATCACAATTATTTGTCAGATACAGTTTTGTCTGGCTGCATCTGTTCGGATTTGAAGTCCACATTGCCAATATTTCTTTATGCTTCAGAGTTATAATTCAGGATTTGGCTGCTACTTAGCAACTCGGAAAGAAATTAACTCTGGCTGCACTATGTACTGGTCAATTGTCTGAGGGTTGTTTATATAAATGGCTGAACTATATGCTGCACGGAAAAAAGTTGCATACTAAATGTCCAATGAATCTATTCATCTGTTGCCTGCAAGTGATTTTATCCATTCAACTAGCATTTAGTATCTATCTGACAATTAGCATAATGTTAGTTGATTATTATCTCAATCCTCTGACTTAAGAAGTCTATGTCTATCATTATGTTCAGCGCGAACAATTTATTGGTTAGAAAAATGCCAAGCGCTTCTCCATATTCCCAGATTCAACGGGGGGAATGGATTCCTAGGGGAGTGAAGGAACACTAAATCGAATAGACATATTGGCAAGGAACTATTGCTCCAATCTGTAAGTAGAATTATGTCGCCTTATTCTAGAAGCATATCCTAACAGACTTCAGAGGTTTGTCCTGATATGTTTTTCCCCCCTAGACAAGTTCCTTTTCGTTTCATTTGTTAAAGCAGCATGGTTACATTTCATATATAGTGGATTGAAATATTATCACCTTCTATATAATGCTCTATCTAATATAGTCATTTCTCCTATGCATGTTGCAGAGATAGAAAAAATCATGGCAATTGGAAAAGAAGCAACTGATGATTTTGATGTCCATGATGATGAGTGGAGTGGGTCAGACCATCTCGAGGAACCTATTGAAGAAGTAAATGAAAGGATAAAACGTCTTGAGTTTAGATTCGGGGAGGCATCAGCACTGATCAAGGAGAAGGCTTCAAGAATACATGAACTCGAAGCAACCTCAATTGAGAATACCAACCTGCTATTGTTGCAATCTGAACTAGATCAACTGTACCAGGAGAAGATGGACGCAGAGATTCGGTGCACCATCCAGACAAGAGCTTATCAAGCCTCAGTAACTTTGCCCGAGGATCAAATGGCTCTATACGAAGCGCAAAAGTCTCTATCTGAAGACTACAAGCAGCTCGCACTTAAACTCCGACACACCGAAAACAGAGCAACGGTGTTAGAGGAGATGGCAGAGAAGCTACAGGTGCAGTGCAAAGAGCTGTCCAATTGTTCTGAAGTCCTGCAGCTGCAATCTACGGCCAGTAGGGTTTCGCTGTTTTGTTTCGTTCAGTTTATACTGCTGTGTATTGCTATAGGAACATATCTTATGCGGCTTTCTCCCTCACCTAGCGAGGTTGTACCTACCTGAGATTATAGAAGAGTACGTCTGGAATCCCTTTGTGTAAACATGCTTGCAAAGTTCTCTTGTAATTTACCGTTTAAGGCGTGAGTTAGCCTCATAAAACCTTTCTGTAACATCAATATTATCTTCGTTCATTGTACATTTTTGTCGCTTCTCTGTCAAAGTTTTCTGCTCAACCGGCATACATTTCAAATCTGCTGATGCCTGGTAATTGTCACTTAACCTGTAAGATTAGCCGCTGGTTTTGACTCTTTCGTCAAGAGACTACGAACAGAATCTGACGCCAAAACCAGCTAGAAGCGGTGACAACCTGTGTGAAACTGTTGATCAAGTAGCACTTATGTGATTATGTACAACAACGTTATAGTTACAGCTGCAGCCGCACAAATCTCCAAAAAGATGGCTCGCTGAATATCTACAACTTGCTCAGCAAAAGAAAGCTAGCTCGCTGGGTATCTACAGCTTGTTCAGCAAAAGTAGACGCACTGCGCTTCAGTTTCTTCAGAGCAACATCTACAAACATATACAATAGTTTCTACAACCTGTGATCTGGATCTCACTGATCTCTGCCTGTCAACTTCACAGTACTGAATCAAGGTACGAGTAGAACCGTCGCCGATTGAACTGGAGGAGGCTGCTGTTTGCGCGATCATGCACGCCGACAAAGAGAGATTCGGTATCAGGACTGAACGATATGCCTGCAATCTCACCAAAGAAATCCACTTCCTGTTTCCTGCTGTATCCACTCTCGACATCGAAGATGTGGATGAAATCCGCAGGTTCTGCCATCGCCATGAACTTTCCATCGGATGTGTAGCGAATTGACCTGATGGCTCCGATATTACCACCCAATACAGCAACTGATTTGGAGAGATTCCTAATGTCCCATACCCTGCATGTCTTGTCTTGGTTTCCAGTGGCGAATGTACGGCCATCTGGGTTCCATGATGATGCGAAGGAGAAATCCAAATGGCCACGGAGATCATGAACCGCCTGTGGAAAAACAAACAGACATAAGCTTGCATGAATTATGCATCCTACATTTGAAGTCAGTGACTGCACATTGTATTCTTCTTACTTTTCCTGAATTGGCATCAACCAGAAGTCCATCAGGACTGTCCCCCACCATCACAGCAAGTTTGCCATCAGGGCTCAGTGATGTATGCTGCAGGAAATTAAACAGGGGGCAAAACAAGATCAGTAATACTCGTTTTCCAACCCCATGGAAGAGGTAAGACACTCTTTGAAAAAAGAGAGTATTGACTTGAAGAACAAAATTTGACCAGGAAAATAAAATCCAACAAATGCTCAACACTAAAAATAGACAATTAAAGAACTGGCTGAAGACTTTACATTCACGGGCCAAGCAAATCTGAAGTTATTGCATATTTGAAACTTTTCCATGTCAAAGTCTCTAACTCCACAATCATTGTTTGAGGCCAAGAAATGTAGAGAACCACTGAAAAGAAAAAGGCAAGAAACATGATTAGGTTGACATTCACAGTTATTAATTCCTTGGAATCAAAATAATGCTTTGCCAGTAGAAAAGAAAGTACCTAGGTTTCTCATATATCTCCAAAGAATTAGTAATGCCATTGTCATCATGTGTTGACTTACAACAATAACTTATTCCTTGACGATCCAAAAACTGCATTCCCCAAGGAAACAAATAGACATCAGACCCTAGTTACACTTACAATTGCTTGTGGAAATTAGAAACGGGGAAGGAGTTTGAGGGAGGAAAAGGATTACCTTGCATATTATTTCGCCATGAAATCCACCAGTAACTAGCAAGTTATTTTTAACTGCCAAAGCACTGACTTGAGTTCGAGAAAATCCCTCAGAGAAATTTCCATGGTGCTTCTGAAGTCAAATCACAAAGAAAATAAGGTTGTAGTACCACTCACCAAATATACAACCGCCTGAATATAAATGACAAGCTGAAATAAACGTTTGGAAGTTAAGCCCTGTACCTCACATGGTGCGACATGCCCTTGAAGATCAATGATTTCTTGCTTCTCACGAGTCAATGCTGACCAATGAAGCACAGAATAGTATGACATAAGGTACACATCATGCCTTGTCGTTGCCCATACTAGATTTCTCAACTGCAAGACAGCAATGGAGCAAAGCTTAACAAAAAGAACTTTAGCAGGCAATTAATACCATTAGAGCACCTGTCGGTCAGATGTTCAGTGTAACTCTATGTACAGAGATACAAGGCCCCTACATTGAATTTGCCTTAAAAAGTAGTACAACTGACGTCCAATAGGAAACAGAAATCTGGATTGACTATTGAAAATGGTTTTGGAAAAATGGTCGTTCTGGTGTTAGGACACCAATGCAGTTTAACTGACCAACCTCGCTTTGCCCAAGTAAATATTGAGGGGGATCGAAAAGGCTAAACTCTTGGTACTACTACTGAATGTTTGTATTTTCCTAGTTACTACTTACTACTATTCATCAAGATAAGTAGCCTCCTTTTTCTTAGTGGACATGCGAACATGTGCTGTAATTAACAAACTTCTACAGTAATTCAGCGCATGGTCAACAAACATTCAAGAAAAACAAAGGCAGATATATACTATTATCTCAATCACTAACTATCTAGTCTAATTACCTTCAAGCATAGCATGAGACATTTGGAATGATGAACACTTAAAAATCATAGCTCACCTGGAAATGAAGAATGGTCGATTTTACTGATCTCGTGTTATGCTGAAACTCATAGTAGAGTTGACCTTTCTTTGCAGGTGTGCAATCCTGTAGCAATATCACCAGTTAAAAATTACTCAATCTAAAAAAATTACTCAACCAGCTAATCTGAATGTGTAAATATGCCATGCCTTCTCTGCAGTCCTTCCTGAATTAGGTATGTTCTCAAAGTTGGCATACTGCTGCAACCTTGCCTGCCTGTGCCTGTCTCTTGTAGTGTTCATCGTCTCCCAAGAGATCCCTTGTATATCCTTCCCTTTCTTCACATCCATAGCCGTCGTGTCTTCTGTCTCCTTACAAGTCTAAAGACGCAAAATTGCCCGTGTTAGACTGAAATGGATGCTCCAAACTGCATTCCCAAAATCTAGAAACAGAGCTAATTTAGGCACTAAGTTAAACTCCCAAAAATCCCGAAAAAAGTTAGAACTAGATAAGTGTTTATCAGCAAAACTAACTTCACATAAAATTTCTGTGTAAAATCAAGGCATAGGCACGCATACGTAAACTGAGCAAAGAAATAAACGGCATAAAAAGCCAAAGCAAGAGGACTTGAGAGCGAAATCTCATATCTCAACTTCTCAAGCCAAAGCAAGAGGATTTGAGAGCGAAATCTCATATCTCAAGAACTGAGCAGAGGGTGGTCACACTTACAGGTTGGTCCGAGTCGTCGTCCTCGTAGTCGGATTCGGCCATCTGGACGGCGTGGTGGTCTTCGTTCTCTTCCGGATAAACTCCGGTGAGCTCGCCGTCGTACAGAGACATGGCCGACAAGAACACCACCGAAAGAAAAGGTAAATTTGAGCCGAACAGGACCAAATTTGGCTTGAGAACTTGGAGTTTGGGCTGCGAGAACAATCCCCTTGAGATTCAGTGCCTGGGGGAGGGACAGGGGCTGGATTGGTGGCGAGCGGTTGTGAGGCTTCTGGAGGCTGGAGCAAGCGAAGCTGAAAGGGAAGTGAGTCCCGGGAACTGGAAGTAAGGTGCACCTAAAAAGGGGAGATCGCGGTTATAGCACTCTAGCCCCTCTAAAAGCATGTATTTCTGTGATGTCTGATATTGCCCTATTTCTGTTGATGATAATATAATTTTTCCTTAAAAACCAAAAAAAAATACAGAGGTGAGGTGAGGTGACAATACGATGTGAATCTATATTAAAATTGCAAGATAACGTAGCCTGTTTTATCAAAGCTTCGCATCCTCAATATTTTTTCTACCTCTCTAGTTTATTAGGAAAATTACATTAACATATGTTCTAACTATTGAGATATTGAGTAGCATCTAGCTGGAGTTCCAGCTAGCAGTTGAAGACGCAAATACAAGTACATATCATCTTGCTACCTTCACGAACACTCTACGACAACAAACGTTGACATGAATAAAAAAAAAGTTATAGCTGAAATCTCTAACCTGTTCTATACTCCAAAGTCAAACTACATAGCAGCAAGCCACTCCTACATCAATGTATGTTCTCAAGTCAAATACATAGAATTTTTTTTTCTCAAAAAGCTACCGGCCTATTCGGCTTATAAACGGCTAATTTGTTGTGAGAGAAAAATACTGTTTGATGGTTGATAAGCTGAAGCGAACAGAACCCACGTGTGAAAGAAAGGATTTATCACTTGATGAGAAACTGCAGGCTGGCCACCAGGGACCTCTTCGCATAGACAGATGCGCAGGGTCCCAAAAAAACCTGCCACGTTTGACCCTCGCGGATGCTTATCCAGATATCCAATCCACCCATCGCAACGGACAAGCAGGCGAACAGGGGGTGTCGATCCGGCTGCGCGGCCGGCCGGCCGGCCGGCGGCCCCATGATTCCTGGTAGCTGGGGATGCCGCCGCCCGCGCCCCCGGAATTCGTCGCTCCCCGTTTCCTTTTCCTTTTTTTTTCGGTCGGTCTTCTTCTCACTCACTTCTCCCCTCTCTCTCTAACAATAATGGTCATCACGTCATCATAGAAAAAGAACAATATTCTTTCAAAAAAAGAAGAAGGACAATAATGGTCGGTTCCTTGTGTGGAGATGTCACCGCGACTTGATTTGTTTAACAGGCGAGATGCCATCGCCGCACACCCCATGTGCACCTGACCTTACATTATTTCGAGGATGGTTACCGCCTCAACACGTAGACATTCATCCAGTACGCAGCATGTGCTGCTCCCTGTCCCGATTTGGGGCAACCACGGAAGATTCCAGAAATTTTACGTCTCCAAAACGAAATCTACTCTTGAATTCTGTTCTGGATTCAATTTCAGAAAAAAAAAAAACTGTTTTGGATCTCTGCTCACAGAAGTAGCCGTCCTGGAAGCACCTGGAACGATGGGCGGCCAATCTTGACCTGGTACCGTGGATAGAAGTGGAGAGAGCGAGGGACATTTCCAGAAGGCTCTGGGTTTTCAGGCAGATGTGGTGACGAAGCACTGGGACACGTGACTGGAACGTGTTTGCCAGTTTGAGAGAGCCAAGCCTGGTGGTCTGAAAAAAAACTTGTGGTAAATGGAAGGCTTTCTCGTGATTTTCCGTTTCAAATTATAAGTTAAATCATTTTATATTTGATCAAAATTACAGAGAAGATCACAAAGTTTATGGTACCAAATAGATATACTATGAAAATATATTTAATTATAATGAAAAAAATAATGGTACCTACTCCGTATTTGGTATCATGTACTTTATTGTATAAATTTGATTAAACTTGACATTTTTTACTTAAAAAATTGAAATAACACGGAGGGATTACTAGGATTTCTTTTCATTTGAAAAAACACACACGTGTTTACTGCAGAACACTCGATTGCAAGGGGTTGTGGACTTGTGGCCATAGCCTTGTCAATTGTCATGTGCGATGCAGAAGAAGACTGCCGAAAAAGAAGCTATCTATTTTTTTTATAAAAAAAGGAAGAAGAAGCTTTCCAGGAGACGTCCGCGTGATGGGGATGCATATGAGGCTGACGTGTGAACGGCGCCATTAGCATCGCGCTCGGAGGTTGGAATGGACGGCCATGGCGATCGCACGTAGCTCCGGAGCTAGCATCACCGAGACGGTTCGGACTTACGACAATCGATCGACGTCATCGAACGGTATTTACATGAAGAAGAAGAAAAGGGGCACGCTCCCTCGGCTGCAGCTTGCAGCACGCAGTTCCCTCTAAAAACAACTACGCAATTCTTACCCGCATGCTGCTGTTGGTTTTGTGTCGCAGCCAGCTGAGATCCTTGTCCATGAACAAGGGTTGAGAAGTTAGAACCTTCGATTCTCCGTACGCGAAGCTGACCGGATGCGATGGTGTCGTCAGACGGACACGAGTGAGTGACTCTGACTAACTCCGTCGCACTGCGAAAAGATGCATGCGGTCGAGAAAAATCTGCAGCTTCGGGACGTTGGAGCGGCGACTTTTCTTTCCTTTTGCTTAACGCGGGGATCGGTCGGACTAATTGATCCGGACGTCCCGACCGCCCGCTGTCGGTGATGCAACGCTTTCAGTCACTACTACAGTGCAGCCTGGCAAAGGTATTGTAACGGCGACAAGCCGACAATGACGAGCAAGAACAGGGTGTAAAATCGTATACTTATCAGTCAACTTATCAGCTACCGAACAGTATTTTTCTCTCATAATAAATCAGCTATTTCAACTTTTCAGCCGGCTTATAAGTCCAACCTTTAGGACTGTTCCATTTCATATTTAGGACTGCTCCGCTCTAAGTTTTCTAGCTCTGCTCCGAATTTATCTTACTAAACACCTCCAGCTCCACTAGTACCCACTTCGGAAAAAATGTGGATCTAGAGGCTAACTTCAATGTTTTTCTGAAACTCCTCAAAGGGTGTTCCCAAAAAACTAGTTTCGTACTTTCTTTTGGAATTGGGTCGAAATTACCCCCCCAATGTCACTGTTTACACATACCGCTTCGAGGAAAAAAAGAGCGCCCCCCTCCCCCGCGACGCCTCCTGTTCCGCCCCCGCCACCCACTCCCTCCCAATGTACGAAATAGCGGGCTATAGCGGTTGATGCTAGCTGCCGCTACAGCAACGTTGTACTAATTAGTGGGCTATAGCAGTTGAGCACAGCTCTACGTTAAATCCTATAGCCCGCTATTTTGTACATTGCTCCCTCCCTATCGTGACTCCTCTGCTTCCGGTGCCGCCGCCATCTCCCCTTCCTCCAGTGTCCAAAAATAGACGGTATGGATGCTGAGGATGATCCTCAGCTCCCCAAGCATAGCATACCGGTGAGTACTCATCCGGCCGGATCGATTTTAACCTAAGCCCACGCCGCCTAAATAATTCTCGCCGCCAATGCCGCCCGTGCTGCAACCTTCGCCATCCAGACTCCATTCCACCTGCCGGCACCCATGGGCGGTCGCGGCCTGGCCATGTGGGGACCGTCTCTCAGACATCCACACTTAAGCAATACAATGCCATGCCCTGGATTAGTATCTGGCACGAGCGTATATCGGAATATTCAGAGTAAGAAGCAGGGAAAAATAGAGGGAGTTATGGCGGTGTATCATCACCTTTAAAGAAAGTAAGCAGCGATCAAGACGCAGCGGAAAGACGTAAACTGACTTCCTAGGCAACCTGACAAAATAAGCAAGATTGAGTACTTTACCAGAAGTACTCAGCAAGTATCTTAACGTAAAAAAGTCAATGACATGTAGGGTAAGTTTGATAAAGCGGAGGACATGTAGGGTAAGTTTGATAAAGCGGAGTTTATATGCAGAAAGTGGTTTATATGCAAAGTGTAACATGTTTTTAAGGGGGTGATTATTATTATTATTAATAATAATGTTGTTTTGGCCCCGGAGGGGGAAATATGCCTCTCCTACCAGTTCCCAAGTTCCCATATTTTAAAGGCAGCGATCGTTAGGATCCTGCCTGTCTCGAGAGCACAGGCATCTGCCCCCAATTCTCTACTTTAAATATAGGAAGTGTGACTAATCAAAGAGAGCTTTAACCATGTGAGTTCATGACCGAGAACTGCGGCTATTCAAATAGATTAAGTAACTTGTAACAACCCTAGCCAAATTATCTTTGCTTAAGCTGAATAGGATGAGTAGGCACTAATCTAGCACTTGAAAGGTCAAAATTGCCTTTTAAGGAGTTTATTTTGGGGTCAACTCAAAACTTGAAATTTTAAATGGCAACTTAAATTTTTGTCAATCTAAGAGTTGCATAACTTTTCATTACAAACAATGTTTCTTATTTGCACTTTACCTAATTTGGAGAGGAAGAGGCTCAAAAACTAGATTTAAATTCAGGAGCAATTCAAACACATCTCCAAAATCACTAAGTCCTGAAAATCCAGCTGATTAGAGTAGTTTAGCTTCGGTTATTTCAAATTCTATACCAGGACTTGAGTTGGAGCTTTTACAAAAGTTTTAGAGTAAACTTTGAAGAACAAGTTTAGCAATATGAGCCGGGACTAAATCACCCTAGAAATTGCTTAAACTCTAGTCTAAAGTCAGTAACAAATTCAAAAACAGCAAAGACAGCTCTAAGTCTAAACCAGTGAAAGTATGCAACTTGGCATGAAGATTTCTGACAAAATTTAAACAGGACTAGAGCTAAACCCTTTATAAAAGTTTGAGTCCTAAGTATGAAATACAACTTCACCCATTAGGCCTTGGTCAAGATCTCAATAGAAATTGTTTAAAATCAGATCCAAATTCGACTAAAATCTTCAAATCAACCTGAGCTTGAAAATCTGCTAAGTCCCCCAAACCGGAGTTCCCACAAACTTTGGTCTTAAATAACTTTCAATTCAGCCCGAATTTATGCCTAATGTCTTTCTAGGATTTGTAGAGTGTAGTTTGAACTACAAGTTTTATATTTTGAGTTGGTAGAGTTTAAATTGAAAAACTTGCACAAATTTCACTCAAACCTCACCCTCTCGTGCTGCACATGCGCCGGATCGGGCAGATCGCGCTCGGCGCGTCACCTTGCTCCGTGTGGCGCCGCCCTATCAGCACCCTCGCCTTGCCCAACCGCGGCTAGGACAAGACCGGACGGGCACCGCAGCTGGCCAACCGCGCAGTGAGCACATCCCTATCCTCTACGCGCTATCTTGCCTACCCAGTCGCGCGCCTTTGCCTTACCGCCTCCGCACGCTACCGCGCTCCAAGTCGCCGCCGCCCACCAGAGCACGCCGCCA
Source organism: Setaria viridis (assembly GCF_005286985.2). Taxonomy (NCBI): domain Eukaryota; kingdom Viridiplantae; phylum Streptophyta; class Magnoliopsida; order Poales; family Poaceae; genus Setaria; species Setaria viridis. The sequence continues at coordinate 32,353,909 of NC_048268.2, read as the reverse complement.
CGGCCAACCGCCGCACTGACTCGACCACACGGCGCCGTTGCTGGCCAATGCTCCCGCTCGGCAAAAGATAACCCTTAGGCGCCAAATCATCTGCGGCCAATGGCCCGGAGATCCCATGAAGCTCCGCACGGCTCCGCTCACCAACCATGGCTACCGGCCAATGGCACCGCCCGACTCTCCTCCCCCACTCCCCTCCGGCCATGTCTTGCACGTGCACTAGCTCCGCCTCGCTCCCCCGCACGCTCCCCGACCTATAAAAGGCATGTATGAGCCGCTAGAGCTTCCTACCGCGCGCCCGCTCCTCTGCTCCACCCGCCGCTGCACAAGCTCACCGTCGACAGACTCTTTTCGCGCAACACCACCGCCTGCCACCGCTTCCAAACGACTCCCCGCAGCCTCGCGAAGCTCCCAGCGTCGCTTGTTTCTCGCCGAAGCACTCACCAGCACCAGAACGCTCAAGTTCCCTGCTGCCGTCGCCCGAGCCTTCCCCACCGCCGTTCTTCACTGACGAGCCCGTTCCGCCGCCACCGCATGCACCGAACTTGCTCAAGGTGAGCTCACACACGCACCTAAGCCATTCGTTCCCTCGATGGCGCAGTAGTTTGCCGGAATCTCGCCGGACTTGCCACCGGCCGCCGCGAGGGCATTTCTGTGAACCTTTAGTTTTGTCCGGGGACCTCTGCGTTAGTTTCAGGGACCTACCTAAGAGTGTTTGAAAAACCTTAGGGGCCTCGAGTAAAACTACCATACCTTTTCTATTTTAAACCTTGAATAAATAACCTGAACTTTGAAATTGCATAACTTATTGTATAAAAACTAGAAAAATGTCAAACCAGTTTGTTGGAATCCTTAAGATGTGTAATTTCACAGAAAAATATTTTTACACATGTCACTGTTGTGTATTGTTCTCTAGGAATTATTTCTTGTTTAAGCCATTAAATGCATAGTAAATCATAGAAAAATGGTAAAATAGCAAAACCACTTTTTCTAGGTTTGTATCAGTGAGGTTGAGCTTAGAAAATGATTAGGACCCCAATTTAGATGATTATGTCACTGTTTGGGATGTATCTTTGAAATCTAGTGAAGAACCTTCCTTTTTGCATAGTAAATAGAATAGGTTAGAGAAAAATGTGATACTTGAGTTGGATTACACATGAAACCTACTTGCTAGGAAAAATATGGTTCACTGCAAGAAACATGATGAAACATGCCTTTCTTTTTATGCAAAGTTAAATAGTAGAAAAATCTAGAAAATATATATCCTTCACCAAAAATCATGAAAAAATCACACAAGACTCTGCTCCACTCGTGTAGCGCACTTTTAAAAGTTCAGCAACAAACTCTCTGTGTAAATCAAGATAAAAATAGTTAAGTGCTTGCTACCTTAGGGTAATGAAATAATTTTATTGATTTCTGTAGTAATCCAATGAACCCCAAATTTTTACAACAGCCTAGTAATGGTATAAAGAAGTCACTATAAAATTTTCAACCCCATAGCACATCATATGCAACTGAAATGAATTATGGAAGTTAAAGCTAAGGAAAGGAAATAGAAACAATTTAAATAGTAATAAGGGTAAAATGGTAATTTCAGAAGAGGAACAGAAAAATATTCAGAAACATGATAACTTTCCAATCTAGGGTCTAATAATCTTGTCACATATGTATGAACACAATCACTATCAAGATCGAGCTAAGTGCTTAAATCAGAAAACACTACAACTATGACGAAAGGACAGTAAGTGTCGGTCTAAATGTAGTCGGTCTCGAAATGAAGTTTAGTTTACCATAATATATGAAATTTCATTCAGACTTGTTAAATATGAAGCATTGAATTATCTGCATATACATCACGTGTAGAAGTGAATCTCGCTGACGGGACTTACGAGCTTCACCCCGCGCAAGAAGACGAACCCTTGGTGGACCTGAATCACGTGGAGGTTGAACCCGCGCAAGACCAAGCTCCAGAAGACTCACTAACTATCTCTAAGATTGAAGGCAAGCCCCGGAGCATGTCCCCGCTTTCTAAACTTATGCAATAATGTTGATGCTTATGATTATGCATTTAAGTTATTAGGCGTTGTTTGGAAACTTAGATGCATGAAACTTAGTACTCTTGATCTGAACACTAGTATGATAACCTGAGTAGACGCTATGCTTAATAGGGCATGGTAAAAGTCGAGTGATTGCCTGTCACTCGCGAGCTATAGGAGTTGTATGTTTACTTATGTTACAACCATAAGGACGACGGACGGGGTCGGGCTTATTGTTTGGTACTTGGTGGTTTGCCCCGTCTATCTAAATGAAAAATGCTAAGGTCAAACCATGTCGGTGTTCATTATCAAGTATTTGAAAGTACTAATCTCATACCTAGTATGGGATGGGGAAGCCTAGTATCTGATTGAACTAGGACGTGGCTTATACTCCTACTGTCCCTGGGACGTAGTTCCCCTGGTGCATCATGTGGGTGCAAGTGCAGTCATAGTACGGCATCGTCCGGGACTGTGGAGCCTTGTAGCCCAAGGGAAGTTTGGCCCTGACACATTCCTAGGGATTGATAGGAACGGCTGACAGATGAAGTGAACCCGGTGTGGTCCACGGGTGTCGTGAGGTTAGGTTCGCCATGTATGGTTAATAAATTCGATTCAAATCGTCTGCCTCTCATAGTTTGAGACTACTTGATCGCTATACTGCACTGAGTAAGAAGTGGAACAGAATGATGATAATCTTGATGCTTGAACTTAATTGTTTAATCACCTTGCTTGACTAGATTAGGTGCTTACTTAGAATGGTAAATGAATATAGAACCTGATGCTAAAACTTGAAAATAAGGATCAACTATTAGTCGCTTTTGGCAAAAATAAACCCACAGCCAAAAAGCCTACATGTCTAGAAGTTGGTGAATTAGTAATCACCTGTCGAGTTAGTCTTGCTAAGTATTAGTTGCTCAGCCTTGCTTGTGGCTTACTTTTCAGGTTGTGTTGATTTTAATCAAGTGGCTGCTAGCTTCACTTGGCCTACCCAGCTCCCTCCGGGTTGGACGGTCGAGTAGAAACCATTCTCGGACGGCGAGGATCATGGTTTCTGATATCATAGTTGGCTTCGCTGTGATATCCTGTATCGACGTTTAGCTTCCACTTGATTTTACTTTTCCACTGTTTTAACACTCTGCAAACTTGTTTGAATTTCGAACTTATGATGTAATAAATTATGGAACCATGTTTAATCTAGTTGGACTGTTGTAATCTCTGGGACCCTCATCTTCGTGTGAGCATACTTTGTTCGATCCAAAATTAAGTGGTTTATCGGGTATAACCCGACGGACTGCCGAGTTAGGTTGATTAAAGTGTAAGTTTGCGTGTTAGGCGAAGTTAAATACACTTTAGCCAGGTTAATTCGGGGCCGTTCCACCACATAACTTTGCAGAGCCTTTACACTCTATCCATACGATCGGGTAGCCCATACGAAGGTCTTTTGGTGGTACTACCCTACGAGACTCGTACCCACCAGCGTCAATCTCTGAACGACATCCTCTAGCTCCATCCACGAATAACTCTGGGGCCTAAGCAAGGGCCATTCCATGTCCCGCTCAAAGACACAAACTCGGGAAAATAGATGCATCATATGTGATATACAATACCACCAGGCCACTCTTAACCTCAACCAATGACCCGTGCCAGCCGGACCTGGGACTCTGCAAAGGTCTTGCTCCAGTATATCCGTTACCCACCGTGGCTCCTTGGGATGGTTTACTAGATTTTGTAGTGGGGTGTGAATCAAGTCCTCACATAAGTAGGCACTCCCGAAGGCTATACCTTTTTAGCTCGTATTGTTGCACATATACACTGGAAAGACTTTCTCAATGAGTTGTTCCTTAAATGACCGAGGTAACGTTGGTTAGGGCCCTTTGCGGGGTTACCCAATTTACCTCGTACACTTTTTAGTTGGTTGCTAGTCAAGCTTTATAGTTCATTTCCTATAACATAACTCACATCTAAAAGGTAATAGATTGAATAGAAAATATGAAATTTATTAGGCCCTGGATACAAGACCATTCCTAGGGCTTTAGCAAGGAGGGAGAATAAGAGCTTGCTTTTAGGAATATGCCTAACCTTATATTTAGGAGGCTCATGGAATATGCAATATTACTTTACTATCTTGGTTAAATTTTAGTATTGCAAAGCGTAACATGAACAAGGGGTTGGTGTTAAGACTTGCCTTGCTTGTCGGTGTCGAAACCGAATTTTTTTTAGTGGATTACTAACTTTGATCCTTCGGGGAGAACTTAAGTTACTAATAAATAAAAGAAATAAATAAGCAATCAATCACCAGTCAAAATAATCCAAAGTTTATTGCAAAGAATTTAAGGGGTGTTGTGAAGAGGGTTGGGCTATCAAAAACGACCTTTTTTAAGCTCCTAGGAAGGATTTGGAGATTGGACACGATTTCTAGTAGGATTTCTTATAGGTTTATTATATGGCTTTCTAGTTCTAAGGTTTTAGGATATGAGTTTAGGAAGGTGAATCTATGGATGTGTTTATAGTATATTCCAATATTTTTAGGAATTTATTGGATATTTTTGGAGCTAAGGGATGTAAAAGGAGGGTACACTAATGGGGCTTTTCTATTGGTTGAAAATGGTTTTATTTAGGGTTAAACCTTAGAGATGTAAAAATAGTTTAGATTGTTCTAATAGGTTTATGGTATCATCTAATATTTTTGGAAATTTTGGTGAAATTTTTGGATGAAAGGAATGGGCAGAATAACATTTTGTGTACATTCTGCCAGGTGAACCTAGCGTTATTAAGTTGTTCGTGTGGCTGACGTGTGGGGACAGGTCAACGCGGTCGGTGGGGCGCGTCGGGGGCTTACTGTGCTGTGCATCGGGTGGTGGAGTCATGGACTAGGGTGCGGGTGAGTGTGTGGTCCACTGAACCATGCGCATGGGGAGGTGAGAGGCTGACGGGCGCGATGACGGGGCTGGCGGCGTGACGTGTGTGTGCGGCTGGTGGGTGGGTTTGGGTGCAAAGTGGCCCTGAGGGCTCGGGGTGGTGCGGTGAAGAGGGCGGGCTAGGCCTCGTGGTGGCTTAGGGTGTACGACAGCTGGAGTGGCTCGCCGGAGAGGGACGGCGGCACGGGAAGAAGGGGAGGCGTAGTTTGGGCGAGGTTTGGAGCCGTGTTAAGGCCTCGTGCATGACCCGGGTGAGAAGCGGCACACGTGGGCGAGCTTGGATTGGTCGGCAGGTGGTCGGAGCAACGCTGGCGGCTGGCCGGAGTTGGGCAGCATGACGGCTTAACGGGAAGGCAGCTAGAGAGAGGATTAGAGGGGGTGGGGAGCATTCGGGCAGCATGACTGAGCTACTTGGGAAGGTTTTGTGAGCAGCGTGACGGTCGGAACGGAGCGACGGTGAGCGGCGGTGGAAGTGGAAAATTCCTACAAGATGCCATCGTACCCATGTACAAGCAAAAGATGATTGTTGTGGCTACTATGGTCCTTCGCAATTATATCCGTGAATATGGAGGTGAAGACATTGAATTTGATCGGTTTGATCGTGATCCTAATTATATACCTACTATTCCGGAAGGTATAACAAATATGCAGTTTCTCACTTGGCATCCGACCGATCTATTTCAGAGCTAATGCTCCAACTATGGATGTATTTCGCGATGAGCTTCCCCCAGGGTTGCTACGGCTCTCACTTTAGCCAGAGAAGATGTCCAGCTATGGAGCATGGCTGGGGCTAAGGGCCTCAGCTCTTGGCTTCGTGGTCGTTTTTTTTCATGTAAAAGGTGATTAGGATCTTAAGGTTCTAAGCGTGTGGGGTGTGTGTTCGGGTCTCTGTATGATTTTTTCTTCTCTTATTAATGTAATGATATGCAGCTCTCCTGCGTGTTCGAGAAAAATAAGTTGGCCACCACGCTTTCGCTTGGAACTAGTTAATTTTAGGGTGATTGATTTTGTATTATCATTTGGTGTTACCTAGGAATATTATTTTTAATTGGAACAATGTTGTCTATGTTGTCCAATACGATAATCTTGCACGGAAAAAGATAAAGCAATACGGCAACAGGTACTGTAGCAATATGAATACGATAATCTTGCATGGAAAAAGATAAAGCAATCGCGATGCTGTAAACAACGACTATTCCCACCCATTCATATAATTTTTTAGTGCTGGATTTGCACCTGATAGCCAAATATGCAAATATGTATATAGCTTCTTCTTTCATTTTTTTTGAGTTGGCGAAGTGGAGCTATATTTTTTTAGCGAGCAGTCACTAATTCGATGAATCGCTGCTGGCTTCGTACAGTAATTACTGAGTACTACTTCGCGTACGAAAAGGAAAAGGATGCCGCGGTGGGAGTGATTTTGGCCCAAAAGTAAAAGGAAGCCGAGGGTTGTGTTGTCTGCACCGCCTTTGGGCGGGCCGTTATTTTGGCCCGTATGGCATTTGGGGCCGAAGCAGAGGCCCGGAAAGAATGCTCCTTCCGCATTTCCCCCTGGGCCGTCATTAAACGCTGCGATCAACTCGGCCACATCCAGTCAGGATAAAAAGACATGTCCCGGCGCACGTTAGTTCAGCGTACAAGCGCGCGCAATGGCACATGAATATCGCTCTAGGCCGGAGACAGGGTCCAGGTCGCGTATCCAATACGGAGTGCTCCGTGCTCCCTGCCTCTTCTCCGTGCGAGGGAACGGCAGCCGCGGCCCTACTGCCATCACACCGGCCGACCGGCGGCAGTGGCACGGCACTCAGGTGGATTTCGGCCGGCCGCAACTCGCAGGTGAGCGCCGCGGTGTCGTCGGTGGCACGGGAAGGGCCCTTAACTTTGCCGGCCCGGCGAGTACCAGTGCCTGCCAAGCAGGCAGTCGCTGGGCCCACGCCGCTCCCTCTCGTGCATACAATGAAACAAGTATACAACTAGTGCAAATCACCACACCAGGTACCAGGGCACCAACCATTGTCTCGCCGTGCTCACTCAGATCGATGGCAAAAGCCAGTAGTGGAGAAAAAGACAGAATACAAAGGACCATGTCATAATCTGTATTTTTTTTTTACGGACGCTAAGAGAATTATCGAAATTTTATTAGAAGAGGAGAAATAAATAAAAAATATACAACTAGGGGCAAAAATAAAAAACACACAACACGATGAAATTAATCAAGTGCTCAGACATCTGCCTTCTGATCATGCCCCGGGATATAATGGTTTCAATGGTGTCTTTATCAAGAAATGCTTGAACATTATCAAGGAGGATTTTATTAGGCTTTGTATCAATTTTGCTTCAGGTAACTTGGAAATCTCTAGAATCAATGGTTCCCTGATCACCTTGATTCCTAAGAAGGATAACCCTAGACATGTAATGATTGCAGACCCATCTCTTTACTCAACTGCTCGCTTAAGTTTTTTGACCAAATTGTTGGCAAACAGATTGCAGAGAGTAAGTAATTCTTCAGGTGATTCATAACAACCAATATGGCTTCATAAAAAGGAGAACAATACAAGATTGTATGGCATAGGCTTTCCAGTTTCTTCATATCAGCCGCAAATCTAAAAAAGAGATTGTGGTTCTTAAACTTGACTTTGAGAAGGCCTTCGATAAAGTTGAACATGAAGTTATCTTACAGGTTCTACAACATAAAGGTTTCTCTGATAAGTGAGTTTCATGGATTAGGGGCATTCTTTGCTCGGGTTCATCCTCGAGGTTGCTAAATAGAGTCCTTGGAAAACCTTTGAAATACAAGAGGAGGTTAGGCAAGGTGATCCTCCTATCTCCTATCCTCTTTGTGATAGCTACGGACCTTCTCCAGTCAGTTATTAATGACGCAGCTAAGAGAAATTTGCTTGGACATCCTCTTGGTCCAGACTTTGGTAGTGACTTCTCTATAGTGCAGTATGCTGATGACACTATGCTCATTCTCCCAGCTGAGGCAAAACAACTTCAAAAACTTAAGAGCATCTTGCAATTCTTTGCATCTTACACATGTCTTAAGGTTAATTACATGATCCCAATTAATGTTGAGGAATCTAAGATGATGCTCCTAACATAGGCCTTTGGCTGTCATGTTGGTCAAATACCATTTACATATCTAGGCCTACCTCTTGGCACTACTAGGCCTGCAGTGGTTGAATTCATGCCTATCCTGACAAGAACGAAGAGACGTCTCATAGGTATTTCTAGAATGCTTTCCTATGTAGGGAGATTAGTTTTGGCTAACTCTATCTACTCAGCCTTGCCAACTTTCTACATGTGTACCCTTAAAATTCCTGTGGAGATAATTAAGAAGCTGGACAAATACAGAAAGCCATGTTTATGGAATGGTGGTGATTTATCCAAGAAAGGTGGCTGCCTTGTTGCATGGAAACATGCCTGCATAAGTAAAGAGGAAGGTGGCCTAGGTATTATCAACCTCATGACTCAAAACATTGCTCTCCTACTCAAGTTCCTCCACGAATTTTACAACAAGATGGATTAGCCTTGGGTACATTTAAATTGGAATTGTATTTACAAGAATGGAACTCCACCTCATGCTAGGTCCCAAGTGGGTTCTTTTTTGTGGAGGGTGTTGTCGCTTGTTATTGCCATCTTTTTAGTGCTATTTAAGTAGTGTTTTTCGACTACTTATTATACTAACTCGTCACTTGGCATCTAAAATAACTCCATATTCGCATGTGTCTTGTATTTTGGATCGTATTGCAAGATGATAGAAAATACATGCAAAATTGGATGATTTGCACAAAGCCCACCTAGAAGCACAAGCCCAAAGGAATCGAGCCCAGTTGAGGAAGTCCATGTGACCACCTAATGGATCATGTGTGCTTTCACAGCCCAACCCACAGTGAACGCCAGGCTAATGAGACTTAAGCATGAAGAAATAGGAGTTTTGGAAAGTTATCCACGAGATCAAGTCAACCCTAAAGATATTCGCGTAGCCCAAGATAGCATGATCTTTCGGTGCAAATTCGGAGACTTAAACGACCTCTAATGAAGGAAATTTGACTACCAAAGTTGTAGCCATCGTTGAGGGCTTCGATTTGAACATATGAAAAGCATAAATTCAATTATGAAACTAGGAGATATGACCCTCGAAATCCATGCTGTGCTGAGAAGTTCGAAACAGACATATTATCTCCCGTCACTATTTTAGGACCTTAACTTCATTTCCAGGAAAAGAAATGAATACCAAAGTTGAAGATATTTTCATGTTATACACAATTTAGGCATCGGATTTACCCTATTTGGAGTTCAGACGTGGGAGATATGATGTTGGGAAGGAAGGGTTGCGTAAAAGAAAATTCTGGACGAGTGAGATTTTATAGAAATAAGGTTTGCTTAACTCTCAAGCAAGGAGCTCGTGCAAGGGAAGGTGAAGTACGTCCCAAGGCTTCCCAAGGGTATAAATATGATCCCTAGGCACCCTCAATGGAGACAATTCAGATTCGAAGCAGCAGAAGCCGAAGAACTTAGGGGACAACCATCTACAGAGAGTTGAGGACCGTGTAGTTGTCCGAGGGCTAGCTTAGACTATGCTCTGGCCAGCGTGATCACCCTGCCTGGAAGATCCACACCGGAGTTATGGAGTTAGGATTCACAAATCACGTGTATGGCCTCGGTGGAGATCTTGTGATGAACAATTATTCATGGTGAAGTAATAGATGAGCTCCAATTCAATAACGATCCATATACGAGTTTGCTTATTCCAATCTATGGACGTAGTAGATTGCATAGGATATTCTTGTAGTCATGGTGACTAGAATTGCATGCATGATCTATCATAACAGTTAGGCATGTGCTTTATGTTCATGTCCTTAGACTGCTTGCACTGATAGGTAGGATCGTGACATGATCTAATACCATGTAAGGCGGGGGTTTTCGAGAATCAGACCGGAGGTGGTGGTTTAAAGATGCTTTGAAGGAGAACCATGTGTTTGTGTTGACACCGGTTTTGACCAGTCAACCAATGGTGAGAAGGTTCCAAGAGCCGATGGAATCAGGAGAAAGAGTCCGATACAAATATGACGTCTCCACCAAATATGGAAAAGCGTGGAGATTTATTTTAGTTAGTTTTTAGAATCATTGTAACAGTTCATGTCGTAACCGATTAGGACTTTAGCTTGCTCCAGGGTATAAATAAGCCCAGGGCGTTGTAATGGGAGAATCATCAATTCTATTAATACAACATTTACTTTTTCCGGTGGCCTGTCGCCAAAATCCTAGGAGTAGGAATAGAGTAGAAACTGATGAGTTTTTTCTTTCGATCTCCGGTGAACTTTGCCGTCACCATCGACTTTTACGTTCTCGGTCAAGTCGGTGACGGTCTGATGGAGCACGACACCGCCGAGAGGCCTCGCTGTTTCCTTGTACGCCTTGCATCTCCATCTCAGAGGTTGCAGCATATCCATGGGATACATTAGCTGATTAGCATCAGCCCATGAGTAGGGCTTGAACCGTGTGAGCTATATATTGCCACGTCAACACCTCAGTCCGATCAGGCATGAAGAAACACTCCGCAGCCCGCAGGCCAGCCGTTCGTTCTTCCAGCGTGCCGCCATTTACTGAACAATTTGCTTTGCCAAGAACACACTGGCGAGACAGAGGCCTAATTCATGCCTAGTACAGAACACCGGCTGACCACGCTTTGAACTCCGACAGAGGACTTCCCCCCGCGGACGCCTAGCCACGAGATGAGGTTCATGTTGACGATGAGGTTGAGGTGTTTAAAGTGAGATGACGCCATGACTGTCGTTAAATGGTGCGATCAACTTGGTGTTTGGAGTTTGGACAGGCAGGAAGATCAATGGATCACACATAGAGCATGTAGCCGAGTTCAGCCGTTCGCGTCCTTGGACCTGGAGCCAGGCAGCCAGCTAACAACTAATAAGAGATGTTGAGGCAAATCAGAGCATGTCCCGGCGCAGGTTAGCTCAGTGAACAAGAGCGTGAAGCAGAACGCACGCGCACAGGACCACCGGGACCTGCACACGAATCGCTCTGGGCCAGAGATAGTCCTACCACTATAACAGCCAGCAGGGCACCGTGACGCTGTGTCGAACTCAAACCGAACGCAAACGTTTTATCAAAAAAAAAAACGAACACAAACGCCAGTACAAAGCAAATGAGAATTCAACGGACCATGTCATAATCTGTATTAGCCAATCATCAGAATCAGAGGCGGAATGTGCACGGGCATTAACATCAATCTGGAGAATGTCTTTGTTACAGCTCCAGCCGCAGGGTCAGTACAACTTCAGCTTCAGCAATTCGTAAGCAATTCACCGTCACCTCAGCTCTCGGCCCTGGATGCGAGGCCGTGGGACGACTTGGCCAAGCAAAACAAAACATAGGGCTTGGCACGGCGCAGAAGGGGAACAAAATGGGGAATGAAAGGAAGCAAACAGGGGTTGCGATCTTCTCTTTCGAATTCCGAGGTTTCTTTGTTTCTTTTTCTTGGATGAGGCTGAAGTCAACGAGGTCAAAAATGGCATTGGCGGCTTCACACGTCAGCTTCACGGTTGGTTAATGTCGACGGCATGGTCCGGATCTGGTGCTCCTCCATATCCTATGAACAGAACATCCTCTTCTGCACAAAGAAAGGGTTGGTGTTCAGCTTATAACAATTTATAGTGAGTAGTATGTAATTCAGTCCAGAGGATTGGCAAACGATGTTGTAACAAACTGTTTCCAGTACACGTACCCTAACTCTAGACGACTCCTGTACAGATTCCAGAGCCTCCACCAGTGACTTCTGCTTCGCCACCGTGGCATTCAACACCTGACATGCAATAAGCAATGTTAAATTTAAGACTCAATGCACAAATAGTGAGCCGTCAGGAGAATAAGCTGCAATAAGAACAATCAGGTCAACTAAAAGCTAGATGGTGAAATAGCTCTAATGGTGCAGAGTTCATAAATGTGAGTATTCAAATGATCAATCACTATACCATGATAGTCGATACATTGCACAACCGAGATTTGCATAGCAAACTATAAGAACTTACTCTTTTGGTCCTCTCCAGGTCAGCCTCAACAGATTTGATCCGCTCGAATGAGCTCAACAGTACGAGTTCCTTATCTTCTGGGATCTGTGGTGGTTTCGTGGCGAGATGATTGCACAAGGACTCGAGATTGTCCAGACGCTGTAAGCAGGCGCACATCTCTTCATCACTGACGGTCCGAGGCCGTGGCTTCTCAGCTGCTTGGATTACTGGAGGAGCAGAACGATGGACGATCTCAAGCCTCCTCTCAGCTCTAGAGATGAAAAGCCGGATGAAGGAAAAGAGCTTGATCAAGGCTGTGACTACAAGTTTGATCATGTTTTCCCATCCCCTTGGAGCAATTGTACCATCCACATTAAGAGCATTGTTCCCTGCCAATCATTAAAAAGAAAAGGTTAGCGATGGCTGCTGCAGCGGCAGTAAAGAAAAGACAGGTTTGCTTCTTGAAGGTAAAGGTTCTTCTATGATGTACTGCATAATAAAATAAACTCAGATGGAGTGAATCATAGAAAGAAATCAAATTAAGCATATTATTAGAACCAGAGGTGCACAACAAATAAGCCTAGCAAACTAGCATTAAAAATCATATACTCCGTTCTGCAATGAATTAAGTTTTTTTTTTGGTCACTCAAGCAGTAGAACACATGAAAATTATTCACCAGGATATATTTATCAATGAAAGTCTAGCATGAATCAATTCAACACATTAAGTATACATCACAGCAAATGCGTGTCCTACATGAGGCCAACCATCTAAGCCACACTTCAGTCCTCTAGCCATATTATGTCAATGTTGACCATCTAAGCACCATCAAGTCCACTATCATTTACTAGTGTTTGGGAGGCCTGTGGTCCCAACTCCCGAGAACTAATGACTGGCAGTGTTCAGACAATAACAACTACTAATAATTCATGCAAATAGAAATTTCATGGTTGCGGAGCAATAACATAATATGAAATGAGAAAGTGGTACACAATCTTCAATGTCCTTACACTGTATAACATGTTAGCTAGCAATTATAGATTCAGAACTTATTTAACCAAAATGAGAGGAAAAGAAGATACCGAGATCATGAGGCCTAGTGTTGGTGGAAGATGGCCCAAAATCAGCCATTGGTTTCTGCACCATTTCATGAGTTCTTCGCACTCCGCGGTAAGATTCAGGAGCCATATCCGGGTGACCCTGATCGTCACAGCTGAAGTATGTTGCACAATCTGTGCCCTTTACCTACGGCAGAAATAAATACAAAACATCAATATGCTGAAAGGTACCATGTACACAATGAAACGGCACAAGAAATGCAGTTTGTAAGACTAAGAGAACAGGGAAAATCAAATCCAACAGTAAGAAAAGAGATAAGGATAAACTTACTTCCTCACGAACTGGAGTCAGGCAACCATAGTCAGAAACTTTTTGAAAGAATGATGGGCCAAAATCATCAATGTCAGATCCTGATTCAGCATTTGATGTATCACTTAACATGCCCTGCCACTGAAAGAGACAAATATATTAGCTTAGAACAAGAATCCAGAGAAGCAATCTGCTTGCTGCAATAATCGAATGAAGAATGTCATTTACAAGCTTACTTTCAACTGTTCCAATCGAAAAGAAGAGCAGCTTCTTTCCTCCCCCTCAGAAACAGGTTTGATTTCCCGCACACATCCAGCTTCCAAGTTGTGTATCAGCTACAAATAATATATTTATCAGTACAAGGAAAAACAAGGACAACATATCAACCAAAATATATTCAGGTAAACACAATGCTGAAAATGGCACCTTCAATATGTAAGGATCATTCCAAGGCCCTTTGTTTGATCCAAGACAACCACCCTTATCGCTGCATGTGCATGAACCACCAAGGAACTCTGGCAACTCACTGAGAAAATAAAAGTATCAACAAAAGTCAAAAACTGAAGCTTCAAAATAACTTGAGAATCTGTTCAGATGAATGCATAGTTGTATTTATCTTTACCTCGAATCTATTACTTCAAGAAGCCTACTCTGGTAGTTCGAACCAAGAACCTACATACAGAAGAAAGAAACCTATGATTGTTATACCAAAACAGATGACCTCTAAGGATGGAACATAATTTCAAGAACTTACATGTATCTTGGATGAAGTTTTTGGGTCAAGGAAGCCCTTCACGCTGTTCCAGATCCACTTGAATCCACTGCCCGCATTAACGACGAACATTTGATGTAATGTCTGCATTTATCACAATAAACTTGAGTGGTTCACCGGGCCAAAATACTAACAACTGAATATCATTAAAAGTAAAGTTACCTCAGGATAATAGTCACTGTCAATCTTCTGCATTCGGTTAATAAGTTCCCTAGCAGTCTTGGAGAAATTCTTAAGGCCCTGTAGACAGCAAGCAAATTGAAGAGACAACAAAACAAGATCTGCATTCTGCAAGCACAGTTCAGAATGAAATCATTCACATACCACACCCTGGACGTCCAAGATGGTGGTGGTAGAGTCAATGTGCCTCTTAGCGGCCAATGTGCAGGCTGGGAATCTCTCCCTGAAGGCCCTCTCAAACTCCTGGACATGATACTTGATGTAGCGATCCGTCGAGGTAATGTTCATAAGCTTGTTCGGATCCACCTTCCCGAGCCTCTCGATGTACACCGGCCGGCCCTCACGGTCGACACCGTGGTAGCCCTGAGGGTAGTAGCGCAGCACGTCATCCAGTTCTTCGAACTCGAAATCCTGAAGACATGAACCCAGCAGCGAATTTAATCATCGGAAAAGAACCAAACAAATACTTACGAAAAACTACTAGTTCCCGGGTTTGTTTCGCAGTTCAAAGTGATCACCTCAAGGATCGTGTCCGCTCCGAATTCCTTCCTCCATTTCAGCATGTCTGCCCACATCTGCATAGCCTTCTCTGCGTCGAACTTCCTGGCTTTCAAGAACCTGCGGCAAGACATTTGTCTGGCATGTTTAGATCCTAGCATTTCACAAAAGCTATCCAAATAGAGGCAATGAACGGAAGCGGAGCTTTTTGTTCCGCGCAACAAGACCTGAGCATCATGTGGTAGTCGTCGTGTTTGTCGGGGAGGAGCCCGTGCGCGTTGAGGCGGTCGCGGAAGGCGGCGACGGCGCGCTCCTCCTCGGCGTCGCGGACGTCCTCGATGGAGATGGCCGCCGGCGGGAAGCGGAAGTCGACGCGCCGCCTCCCGCGCTTCTTGAGCGCGTGGATGGCCTTGCGCCGCAGCGAGCCGATCTTGCGGCGCCGCCGCTCGTCCTCCGAGTTGCCGTCGCACAGCGATATCTCGATGTCCTCCGCATGGCTCACTGCAGCAACACATTGGCACGGCGCCGCGTTAATCATCACAAAGCATCCCAAGAGAAAACGATGA
The DNA here is from genome assembly GCF_005286985.2 of Setaria viridis. Lineage (NCBI taxonomy): Eukaryota > Viridiplantae > Streptophyta > Magnoliopsida > Poales > Poaceae > Setaria > Setaria viridis. The sequence continues at coordinate 32,338,542 of NC_048268.2, read as the reverse complement.
AAACTTCAGAAACCAAGAACACGAACCCGTTCTCCCCCTTACCTGACATCTTCGTCGACAAATTTGCGTTCCACAATAGCTCAGCTCAGACGTCGCGCTCCAATGGCCACTCTTCAATCTCCACCCGCTGCAGGAGAAACACTCGGAATGATCAGTGCGCTGCAGCAGCCGTAAAAAAGAAGGCGCATTTGGTAGCGCGGCAGGGCGAACCCTGCGCCACAGATCTGAGCAGGAAGAAACGGAGCAGAGGACCAAATCTCGGGGCCAAAAAAAGATTGCAGTTTCCAGGACCTGAAGAAGAACCTGCATTGGTTACTACTAAAAGCAGCGTCGCCATAAATTCCACCCAGAGAAACAGCATGTATCAGCAGCGCCCCCTCATTTATTTCGGCGCAGGAACTCGGAGAGAATAAAAACGAAAGATCAAGCCTGACATGACAGCTCGAATCCGTCGCCAGAACCGAAAACAAACACACCAACGGCGAAGCTACTACCACCACTCCCACCCCGGAAACACCTCCGGTAAATCGTTGGTCAAAACAGATCCAGGAACCATGGAAAGACGAAAGCAAAACAAGGTAAATCTCTCACGGAAGAGCAAGAAACTCACATTTTTTTGTTTTGGAATCAATCAAGAATCTCGGCAGCTAGGGCAGGCGAGAGATTGGAGCTTTCTCTCTTTCCTCCCCTGCTCCCCCACCTCTCTCCTCCTGTGCCTCTGTGTCTCCTCTCAGTTTGCTCCTTCTGCGGCTGGTAACTGGAAGGGGGAGGTGGGCACTGGCTCTCGGCTCCTATATAACCGTATTTTTATCCGCAGATACACAGTACAAAACCCTGTATGTACATGCATACGCGTACAGCCGTAGACGATCGAGACGACGTTGCTTTTGTTGCGGAGAGATGGGTACTCCTCCGTCCTCCGTGAGAGAGATGGGCCGAAGGAATGATTTTTATCGCCTGAAAACGTGGCGCGTTCGCTTTCCGGCAGATGAGGTGGACCTGGATTGTTTCTTCTTCAGATATATCTCCGCGCCCTTTTGGGATCGGGAGGATAGACTAGAGCCCCATTCCGGTGTTTAATGCCATCAAGATTCATGCGAAAATCTTGTACCAATAGGAGCTTGCAATTAAGGGCTTTGAACGGTTGCTGCAATTCCTGTGGATACATCCATGCCCAACTGGTAACCGTCTATCGGGTTTATTTTGGTTGTTAATCACTTTGATCATGCGCGTTACTATAGGAGTAGGAGTAGTAGTTTTATGTTGGTTTATGGATGGCATCCGCTTCATATATTGGAATCCAATATGACGAAATTTAAGATAAACCAACGGAGAGACACAAAGTTCTATGCAAAATATACTGCCATATTTAAAATTTATCGTTTAAGCTTAAACTTTTTCAAAAAAATGCAAGGGAACTTTTTTAAAAAAATGCTATAGTATATTAAAAAATTGTAAAGATCAACAATGTGAGATAAATGTTCCCCCCGAAGGTTTATCATGGAAAAGTTTAGTCATCCGTGCTTAAAATTTTATAATGTAGCATAAAAATGGTGCACACCGTACCATATAGACCATGACAATGCCTAAATCTTCACATACTCCCTCTTTGAAGTAATAGATGTATTTGAAATAGGAAAACATATTTCAAAGTAGATTTTTAGCTTTTAATTTCTCTTATAATACAATGTCAATTGCTAAAGACTCTATCATCTCAAAAAGTCTTCGAGTATAAATATATTGATGCAAATTTTTATACTAAATATGCTTATAATTTAACTAATTATTAGTTAAAATTTGCAAAGTTTGAATTTTTTTGGGTCAAAATACGCGTATCATTTTTGAACGGAGGGAGTATTTTGACTAGCAGTGAGAAGGCAAGAAGAGGTCAGCAAACTCATAATAATCCAAACAAAGGAGCCTAGCTCAGCTAAACAGGGTCTAAACATAACTCATTTTCTCCAACTACCAAAATTTATTAGTGTAATGTAATTGAGCTAGCTGATGTGCATGTCATAATCCAAAACGAGAAGGGGTCTAAATATGGTGATCCCGCAAGCATGAGTTTATGGCGAAATGCGTTCCTTGAAATGAACTACTGGCGATATTTTACAAGTCCTATTGCACAACATTATAACACTTGCTATTCACATTTGGGAGATGTGTAAATTCGAAAATCAAATAAAGCGAGTAACTAAAACTCCCACAAATACTACCGACTTATTTATAAAGTTTTTCGAGCCGATGGGATCCATAATACAAATATGTTACTTTTGCGCAAAGTTGTGATAAGGTGATAGTGATTTTTCCCAGGCTCCCCAAATACAGATAGCATTGTTGATGAGAAACTTAGCATCCTTTTGTGTGACCACTATGGTTATCACATTGCCACCGTCCACCGGGTGACTTTTTTTGATGGTAACACCCGACGAAGAAATCAAAGCTAATATATGTTTTCAAAGCTAATATATGTTTTCATGACATCGAGGACTGTAAATGTAAGGTATTGCATGGTTCATCAGTATGTCGATGTGTTCTAGTGCCCAATGCTCAATCCACCATGGCATGAAGTGGATCCAAAACCTCTTCCTTTTCTTTATTCAAAAAAGTAAAAGGAGTGGATCTAAAACTCTTCCTTAGGAGAGAAGGCCAATTAACAAATATTACAAAAAGAAGCGACTTTAGCGCTTTTCCGAAATAAAATTTGTCTCGAGAAGGTTCGTTCCCCACATGGCGATTCAGGTGGCAATTAGACCGGCGGCCGTCGCCGGCCACTTTGATGAGCCATGCCGCAAAGTTGAAGCAGCCGCACCACCATCATGGCGCTACAGCTCAGGAGGCCAGTGCTAATCACCGTCTCACAATATTAGCCGGTGGACAACAGTGATGTCATGTGATCCGGCCATCTTGCGTCTTATTGTCGCTTGTATGTGCTAGAGACCTAGAGTACGAAGCTATTGTTGTCAGCAGAATGTACTATACGGTCTGATCACAAATAAAATACAGATTATTTTTTTAAAAAAAAAAGTACTCCCTCCGTTTTGATTTATAAACGTTAAAATTTGTAATCTTTAACCAATAATTTAACTATTAATTTTTTATTTTTATAATGTAAACTTTATATGGTTAGATTTGTAATCAAATATACTCTTACAATGATTACAAGTTTATAAACATAAACAATATAAACAATATAAGATAAGATAAAATGAATGGTCAAAGTGTTATTTAGAAGACTGTACCAAGTTATACCATGTCTTATAAAGCTAGAAACCAGAAATTATTTTATTAAAAAAACAGAAATTAAGGAAAAAGGAAAACCAGAGAATGTCAAGAGCGTGCGTCGCTGCAGGTAGGTGAAGGAGAGCTCCGTGCGAGCTATCCGGCCTCTGTGCCTTTGTTAGGTGGCGCAAGCGCAACAGCGACCAGTAGCGCCACCTCTCGTTTTCGCAGGCCGGCACGAGACAGTCCTCGCGCACCACCAGCTCCTACCATCTGCACGGTCATGGCCATTGCATTGCAGCAAAGTAGGAGGCGAAATGCTAGACTCCCAGGGATAACAGTACAGTGCCACGGCAAAGTGGCAATTAATCTGACGTCTTCATCACAGGAAAGGTCTTTTCTTCTCTGTGATTTCCTCTTTTTGCCAAAATTGGAGGAGGCAAGGCAAGAGGCACGGGACCGCGGGTGGACGGAAGTGGAAGCAGGGGCTACGAGAAAACGCCGCGCTCGTATGCCGGGATGCGCATGCAAGCGAGAACAAAACGCATGGTTTAACAGCAGGAGATCGAGAAAGGTTGCGAGGTTGTGGACTTGTGGTACCAAGAGCATGGAAAAGCAGAAGGAACAGCATCATTAGGTCGTCAAAGAGCGTCCGTGTTCAGCCCTCTCTGTGATGCTGTGCGCGTCAGTTGGACCGGCACTAGCGGCCATGCTGGTGCTGGTTGGCGAGGACGAGACGAGACGAGACGGCTCGGCGCGGTGGTGGTCTCCGAGGCGGACTCGGCGGCCACCAGCAGCAGCCAACACCCACCTGGCCACCTCCTGACCTCCAGCACCACCACCACCGGCCAGACAGAGAGGCCGGCAGCGGCGGGTGGGTGCGCGCCGCCGCGGCCATTTCCATCCAAAGAGCACGTTGGGGGTGAGCCGTAGGTTTCGCGCGTGGGGGGCGGGATGCGGATGGGTTCGGATTAGATTAGGTTAGATGCCGCGTTGATTAGCACCGGACAGCGATTAGATTTGGGGGCTTTTGCGTCGACGGGATGATGGGACGGGGTGGATTGTCGCGTTGCGGTCCGGCCTCGGGACCGTACGGGGAGTTAGGTGCGCGCGCAGGTCCGGTCCTGTCCGGTTCTCCAGGCCTCCTTCGTGGCGCGCCTCCCTAGCCGCGGCTCGTGCCAGCTGCCAGCCTAACCTCCCCGTACGCGTCCATGGACCGTGCTCACGGAGCAGCTCCGTTCGTCTCTCTCGTGCTCCACCTCTGGGCCTCTGGCAGCCTGGTAGCCGGCCGGGCAGGTAAAAGCAGCAAGCTTCGCCTTGCTGCGCAGACGTCGCAGGCAGTCAGGCACCTTCCCCACCTGGCCACCTCGCGTGGTTTCGCTGGCCCATTGCTGCCATGGACGCGGCGCACTCGCCAGTGGAGCTGGGCAGCGGCGCGGCGTCACTGCGGCAGCCGGCCGGTCCATGGACCGTGGCTCCAACCCATGCGCCGCTCCGCCGCGGCAACATTTCGCGAATCATGGGCTGGACGCCTGACGGCTCCGCATCGGGCGTGCAAAAAGGCCAGCAGGCCAGCCGCTGCCGTGCTTCTTTCAGCTTCACGAGACAGACAGCTCGATCCCTCCTCCTCTCGGCACGGCAGCGAAGCCGAGCTTCCTTCGTGCTCTGATTTGATCTTACCTTCGTTTGTTTGTTTTGTTTATCATGTCCATAGTGACTTCCTTGAGCGTGACCAGACGAGAGGAGGCAATGTCCAGCTTCGTCTTCGTCTCGTGCACAATCATGGCGGCCGTAGACGGGAAATCCTTTCAACGGCGGCGAGGCGAGAGAGTCGGTGATAAAAGTATTCTTGTACCTACGCTGGTGACCGGCTGGTGACGACGGTACGAGCGTTCGTGTTGCCACTTGCCACACTGTTGGAGCCCCCGGACGGCCGGAGCGGCGTGGCGTGGACCGTGGACGTGGGTGACTGAACAATGAACCCGGGAACGTGGCTACTGCCCTCTGCCCTGCATGTAGGCTGTAGCCGTAGGGGACGGACCAGACGTGCATGAAGATGTTTGATTCTGAACTAAAATTTAGCTCGGGTTAAATAGGATGTTTGATGCTAATTAGAAGTATTAAATATAATCTAACAACAAAAATAATTTGCATAAATAAGGGTTAATTCGTGAGAAGAATCTATTAAATCTAATTAATCTTTAATTAGCACATGTGTCCTGTAGAACCAGTGGTGTATTCTAGCGTCTGCCCCGGCCGGCCGCATGTTACCTTGCCGCCGGTCCGGCCCGCGGCGGTGGACGATCGAGACGGCGCGGCCAGCCCCATGTGCCGCTGCCGAGACACGTATCCACCTCTCCCCTGCGCGCTCCTCGTGGCCGGCGAAACAATAAACACGTGCACGCCGGCTCCACGGCGACAGATCTAGTAGCAACCCTGTTCAGAATGGAGATCTCCGGTTCCGGGTCGGCGGCGACCGCGTCCCGTTCAGGTTCGTCGAATCGTAGCTCGATGCTGTGCCTGATCCATGCATGCGTCCAGAGTCCAGAGGCAACTTGGCGCGTGCACTTGCCTTGCGAGAAATGATGGCAGCGCCCGTGTGGTGTGGCGTGGATCACCGATCGATCAAAGAGGGCCAACACGGGAGCCAACTTGTCATCACGGACCATCAATGCCGCCGCGAGCAACATGCTCGCTCACCGCGCGCGCGCGCGCGGGGGGGGGGGGGGGGGGTTGGCACCGGTTCTCCCCAGGGACGGCGTACTTGCACGTCCCATCGTCCGGGCATCCGGCAACGATGGCGACGGGACGGGGCGTACGTGCTCGGCTCTATCGGGCCGGCCGGAAAAAGGCATCTCGACGCATTCCCATGCCCTGCATCCGGGACAAAATCGTGGCTCGGCCAGGGTACCAAAGCCAAACGAACATCACGGTCTCCCAGCTCACAGGAAGCCAGCCAGGGATTCTCGGTGCCGTGCAACGGTGCAACAACGCAACAAGACGAGCGTTTTGGTCCTGTACCGTCGGCTCGGGGAACACGCACGCACGGGCGCGGTGGTCGCCAAGATTCGTTCGGTACGCCCGCCCGCGTTTAATAATGTTTCTCAATTCATTCATTCAAGCGGTACGCAACAAAGAGTTTGTTACCGGCAGTCCAGCAGCAGCAGCAGCAGCACATCTGCACAATAATTGATGGGGTGCCGCCGGATGAGGCCAAAACGCTGGTGATTAGCGGCGTAAACACGGGCTCCTGACATCACGTCCATCGCAACCCATGCCAGCGCAAGGTAACATTTGAAGACCGTGCAGTCAAAACGCAGGCCGAGGACCAGCCACAACAACTGGGATCCGGCGCTTTTCCGTTATCGATCCACGGGCAGGTCGAGTCGAGCCGAATCCGATCGGGATCGCTTGGGCGCATGCTGTGGTTTTTTCTACCGGACCACCGGGGCCTTTTGCTAATTTGCCGTCTTGCTGCGTGTTCACTCTCCCCCAAGCCTGGAACCGCTTGTCCCCGCCCGGTCTTGTCCCGACGCGCGCGGCCGTAACAGTAACACCACGGCCAAAGGGAACAAGATCTCCGATACCCCCCACGCTCCAGGCTCCAGCGCGCGTGACCGAGCGGCACCACGGGACCATCGGCCATGGCGACCATGCTACAGCAGTCGATCAGGGGCGCTCCGGCATCCGGCGTGCCCAAGGACCGGGGGTGATCTAACGGTGCTAATAATGGGTCTGGGGTTGGCCTCACCATCCAATCGGGGGGGTGGGGGGTGGGGGGGGGGGGGGGGGGGGGGGTCATCTCATGTGGTCGCCGGGCGATTGGGTTCGTTGGGTTGGGTCCTTGGGTGTGTGCGGGGTGTGCCATGTGTGATTTGAGAAGGTTCGGCAATAATGATGCCGGGTGGTAATTTGAGTAGGAGCATGAGTGTTCTGTGGTACGGTGGTTGGTGTCGGTGCCTTCGCAAATAATATGAACAGTACCAGTATACCACCGCGCGGATGATTATGAAATCATATGATATGAGTGTGTTTCTCTTTTCTTTTATTTGTGTAACAGGAGTATTAGACAAAATTCAGGCCTCTTGCAAATGGAGAATACACCCAAACGGTGATTGTAATGCAGACATTCATGGTGCTACACATGAGAGGTCGATATGGTGCCCGATTTGACCTGCCGACGATCAAAGTTCAAGTTTATATACATTTTTTTTTAGAAAATCCTACTTCCTTCGATGTTTGATCCCAAGTAGTATTGGCTAATTTGGTGTAATGTTCTTACCATCAATCACTTGTTGCTTTTATTTAAGTAGGAGAAGATATGGAGTAAGTGCTTATTGTATCCAGGAAAAATAGCTACATGGACTTATATTTCGAATCATATGACGAAGACGTGTGCGGTGTAGGAGTGTTCACGAGGAGATTCAACGATTCAGCATAACTAGTGGTTTGGTGGATTTGTATTCTTTGCTAGAGACGACTTCGCCTTCCTCGATGATGAGAACTTGTTCAATGAAGCTTTGTGGCCGCCAACGGACTTTAGAATGATGTGGCTAGGTCGATGAAAGGTTAACAACAAAAAAATTGGGCGACACTCACGTGGTGCCTTGCGGGTCATCTGGAAGGCGCATCGACGAGCTGGGGGCACCTCCTTCGGAGGATGCTTGCCACTCTGGTGGAAACTTAGACAAATGTGCTAGGGTTATCCAACTATCATCGTTTTCGACTGAATTGAATATAATCGAAGTTTTGGTGGAGTGTGGAGGGAGGGGAGGGGGGAGTATGAATGGAGTAGTGACACATATGGCAATCATTGGTGGGGGCTCAAGCCCCTACAGTAGAGCTGTCTCGATTTTTCACGCCATGAGTGAGAGGTTAGAAGGATTGGAGCTTGGTCAAAGGTTGAAGAGGATTTTGAACCCATCTGTCTATTTTTTTTAATTTTTCTTATGATGGCAATTGCATGAGTTTTCTTTTATAATGTATACATGCTGGATGGAGATAAGATTACAATCTATTTTTTTTAGATTTTAGAAATTAAAACGTGAAAACAAACATGCACTTATAATAACTAATGTGTCTGCAAATATATGAACATCACTCAATTAATTATGTTTTTTTTTATGAAGGGTGCTTGCCCAGATTCAAGTTTCTAACTTAGTATTAATTGGTGTTTGTATTTCCACCAACTATTTTTTAGTGGTAAGTGATGCATCCGATGTTGATGTGACTTTATAAATTTTAAAATTTGCCTGTATACCAGTGGGCGTTTATGGGAGCTGAGTGCAAGTGCATGTATGTGAATGCGTGTGTCCATACTATAGTTCAATAAAGATTCCATAGCATATTGTATCTACACAATCCTGGCATTAGCGGATTTATTTTCTTGGTATATTAAGCTATGTACCGGTACATCGTGAGAAATTGGCCCCGCAAAATTGTACGCACCAAATTACATGTGCGCCCCTTGCTGCCACACGTACTCCATCCATTTTTCTAGGGCGGATGACGAAAATCAACTTCTCTACATTTGTAGTGCGCAGCCCTTGGAACGGCCCCGTCGCCCTCGGTATCTCGCCAGCCCGTCCCCTCGGTACCCGTCAAAATAGCCTTGGTCACGGGAACGAAGCGACGCTGCATGCGGTCATGCAAAAATCCCCGACGTGGCTTAACGCAGCAAGGAAATCGATGTATGGCTTAAACGCTGGCGCAAGCCCCCAACGCTGCCATGGTCTCTGGAGTACGAGAGCATCCGCCCTAGAAAAATGGATGGAGGGAGTACTTCTTATGGTACCATGGCCAACTTTAGGGGCCTTCTGGAATGAATGAATTGTCTCAATAAACGAATGCTCACAAGAATAAAGAGAAAAGTTGCAAACGTTGACCAACCAAGGTTTCCATGATGAACCATGTTCGATCTGTACCTGCAAGCGCCAAAGAAAAACCTAAGACCGGTCTAAAACCGACACGACTGATTAGACCAAACATGTTGGACATACAAAACCTGGTCCAAATGCTCATCAAAGCATGGACGACGAAACAGAGGGTCAGTCGGTCAGAGGCACCCCCTCCGCTTTTTAACCCTCCGAGGCTCCGAGCCGGTGCATCTTTTTGCCGGCACGGTCTCGTGTAAACGACACGCGCATAGGACCAAGGGAACGCTGCCCTCCTTTTGCCCCACAAAAGCATTGCACGGTTCAGCGAGCCGGTCAGCCAGCCAACTAGTCAGACAGTCAGGTCATCAGCGCTCGTAACTCCCATCAGCCGCCTCGTGATTCCCACCCCGCGAACTGTAACACACACCGAGACTGCGAGCCGCGAAAATACGTACAAAGTGGCCTGGCCTGTACGTGGCATACGTACAAAAGTAGCGCAGGGAGACGGGGTAAGTGAACAGGAGATTGACACGGATGTGTCCATCGTCCACGGGCGGGGCGGAGCCCGATCGGCGGATGCGTCCACTGCTGCGTTTCGTTCTCGCGCGCGTGCCTTTTGCTTGTCTTCTCACGGGCTGCCCCCTCTCTGCCTGCAGCACGGGTCGATCGGCGAGCCTGGCCTCTACGGCTCTACCGCTCAGCTCCGATCTACGGGTGTAGACGAGCGGCCAAGCGAGCGAGAGAGCTCTGCACGGATGCGACACAGCTTTGCAGCAGCCAGCAGGGCCGTCGCCGTTGCCAAGCTGGCCTTGGGCCACGGCGCATCGCGTTGGTGCCCGTGTGCGCTTTGATCAGGAGGGCCTCAGCCATCAGGGGTGCTCGGCTCTCGCTGCCCCATTCTCTTTCCTGCACACGCAGAGAGAGCTCTCGTCCACAGTCTCTCTGCTCGTCTGCTCTCCGAACGTACGAGACGCCGCTGCTGTAGTGTCGTCTGTCGTGTACTCCGGTAACAGTATAGTATGGAGCGTCGTCGCACCTCTCGCTGACGGCTGATCGATGCACGCCTCGCCGCGAGCTAGCCTGTACGTCGTGCAGCGTCGCGTTTCCTGTCGATCAGCGTCGCGTCTTGCAGTATTGCTCCGTCTACAGTCGACAGCTGCGACACCGCCGCTTCGCAAAGTGTCAGGGCCTAACAACACAGTAACAGTAACACGACGGACGGACACCTCGCCGGCTCGGTCGCTGCTGGCAGGAGAAGCCGACGACTCCCGTGCTGTGCCCGAACAGGGCAACTTGGCGAGGCCTCCCTGTCCCTGGCCTGGCCCTCTGCGTCGGCGGCCTCTCCCTGAGATGCATAGGCGCCGCCTCGTGATGCCCTTTTGCCGCCAGCTCCGCTGCGCCGCTGCCAAAAAAGAGCGCGCCGGAGCGGCGGGGCCCGGCTCCCCACCCGCCCCCGTAAATTCGAGCCGAGACACCCTCGCGTAGCAAAGGCCAGGCCGTAAAAGGGACGCGCAAGGCCAGGCCGCTCGCGCGCGCGTGCTGCTCCTTCCCTGCCGCCGGCGCCCCACACCGGGCAGCCACAGCCACCGGTGTAGGGCATGCTGCGGCCGGCGCCATGATTACCTCGTAATTTCTAGCGGTTTGGCACTTTGGCTCGCACGCGCACGGGGCAGATGGAGGCGTGCGGCCCCGGCGGCAGGCCGGATTATGATGATGATGGCCTCGTAATTGGTCCAGGATCACTGGCGCCGCGAGCCCAGCGAGACTGCTTTCACGAGCTAGATTGTCATGATGCGCCACGGATCGGGCGGCCGTACGTACGCGCGCGGCGCGGTGGGAACAATAGGAACGAAATCTAACGAACCGGAGCAGGTGCAGTAATGGACTAGCTGCCGGGCGGCCGGGCTGCCTTTGTGGGGATGGAGCCGAGCCGGAGTGACCGAGCGAGTGCCCTACACCTACAGAACTGTGGAGATGCCGCGCGGCGAGGAGAGCTGTGGCGTTGCGTGGAGGTGGAGGTGGGGAGGGCCTCCTGCGACGTGGGAGTGGGGTAGCGTCCAGGCGTGTGGTACCGCGGCGCCATTGATGCCAAGAGGCCAAGGCCAACATGGGGGGCGTGTGGTACCGCGGCGGGCACGTGAGGCGGCTGGCCGGTACGGCGTTGGGGCTGGCCGGGCCGGCGCCCGCCCCCCTGCACAACCTCTCGCCATCAATGCGGCTGGCCGGGTGTATGCGTACTTCCGGACTGTATTTCCGTGGTGTATTTTGTTTTGAAAAACGGAATTCAGGTAGTGCTAGGACCATGCCACTTCAGTCTGGAACTCCGGATGACAGTTTTTGACAGAGTGGAAACGGAGCACTTGGTAAAATTCCCACGGCGGAGCAGCTCTGTGGCTACGGGACATACTAGCCAGTGCTGGCGCTGGGCGCTCTCCCAGTCAGCCAATCTGGCGATGTGTCTGTTATTAGGCGCACCACTTGTCAGACTAGGGAACCCGTTGGTACGCCACGCAGACGGGACGCAACGGAAAGGCTGCGGCACCGTCGTAGGCGAGACGCGCCATTCGCCGGTCGTGTCACGGGTCCGGCGTTCAACGGGCCATTGACCAGAAAGATGCAAAACGACCTACGTACAGCGCAGGCGCTGCTTCCGCTAGCATAGTAGGCATCCCTGCCAAAGGTCGTTTCCACGGCCGGGCCGGGGCATCGGATGCCGCGAGCCCGCGGCACCGGCCATCTCCCGCCCAGTCCCAGCCGACCCTGACGAAGCCAGCTGCCGAGAGCGCCCGGCCCGGTTCGACGCCCGCGCGGCGCGCCGTACCGGGAGGCGGGGCGTGCATGTCAGCATGTGCCGCTGCCCGCCCGCGCAGCTAGCGACGCGACGCGACAGCGCGCAGGGGCCGCGCGCGGCGCGGCTGGGTGATGGGCACCGCACAGGACGCCGCGGACGCGCTGCTGGCGAGAGAGAGGGCGAGGGATTCCTGTGGCGCCGCTTGGCCGGTTGCCCCGCCCCCGCGCTGCCCACTCCGCGGCCCGCGCGCTGACGCACACGGGCACAGCGCCACAGCCCCCGCGCCGCGCCGGATCAACCCCAAGTGCGCAGCGCGCCAGCGCGTTAACTCTGATCACTGTAGGCTTACGTTCCTTCTGCCCGCGAATTGAAAGCCCCCGGCGCAGCGCAGCGCGCACAGGGCCGCGGACCGGAGCCAGGCAGCCAGCCATGATCCATCCCATGCAAAAGGTAACAAAGTACACGAGTAAAAATGCTCGATTCATTCTCCGAAGCAGCAGGCATGAATTGAAGCCCGCGGGCGGTTAATTCCTGGCTGCTGCTGCTCGTGCTCGTGCTCGACGAGGTTACGTCGCGTCAGAGAGGTTCCAGTTTCACTTTCACCTTCGCCGCCTGCAGCAGGAATGTAGAGCCATTTACTACGCCTGGCTCAAGCGGCCATGCTGCACGATCAATGAATACGTATGCACAGGCCTGCCTGGCCCCGGCCGGCGTCGTCGTGGCCGACGCGCGCGGGGGGGAGGATGGCGCCGGTGCGTCGGATCCCGTGCCGCGCACTGTTGGGCTCGTCGTCCGGAGGAGTGAATGCGTCCACGGTTCCACCGGTGGCGCCGGAGCGGAGGGGGGGAACGTGCGCGCGGCCCCGCCTGCCTGCTTTGCTTGGCCTGTTGGCCATCGGCGCGGCGGGCGTAAATTCGTCACGCGCGCGGGCGCGCTGGCGGGCGGGTGGGGAGTTTTGAGGGTTACGGCGGCCGTAAGCAACGCGAGCCGGCACTGTTCACGTGGTCACTTTCACGGAGGATCCGGTAATGGAGCTCCTACGCTCCTACTCCTACAACGTAGAGGAGGCCTTGATTTGAAGGAGGGAGGATCTACATGACACATCTACTGCGTTTGCTGCTTTGATGTCTTGGACTGATTCGCGCTGCTCAAAATGGGCCTAACAAAAGCTGCCCTGGTCCATCTTAGAGCTTTGAGCCCATCGAAAGTTCCGGCCTTCGAATGAATGCTTGGGCCTTAGTTACAGCATCGGCCCAATATTCTTCATGGGCCCAAGATACAATCCATTTTTGGGCCCTACGTTGAAAACAGTCCGTGTACATATGTCGCATGTTGTGGGTCACAACTACGAGCACTTTTGATTTTTACCAATCAACCAATGTTGTAGAACTTAAGAATAGGAAGCCTATCCGATGAGGAGTCGCGCTAACATGCAAGAGTGCGACTGCCGCAGCCAAGGGGAGGTGGGTTACCATGGCCCGTTTTTTTTCCACTTCTAAATAACTTCCTTGCATAGTATCTATTTTCAATTCCGTTTGCATCACTGTATCTTTCATATTGAGATCTATGAAACAACACCCATGATTGATATATTTTGAAATATTTTTTATTTACTAGCAACTTATACTAAGTGTGTGGTAGCTACTTATATATTAAGTGTGCAACAAATTATGTGTAAATCTCTCAATAAACTGTGTACATAAATTGCTACACAAATATTTTTCACCTTCATATTATTTTACCTACTGAAGAGTAAAGTATCTAAATAAGTCACCACGTTGTCTCTACATAAGTTACTACCATAAGTTATAATACTATATGCACATAAGTTGTTACATGTTTACATAATTGATACATATTATATGATATCAATTTATGTGCATATCACGTGACAATCTTAGTATATTTTTATAGCAATTTATGACCTCTACGATAGTACCTAATGTGCATACCATGTAGCAACTTCAATATATTCCTACGATAGCAATTTTAATATATACACGATAGCAACTCCATTGATAATCTTTAATAACACCTTTACACATAAGTTGCTACTAATATAAAAAGGTCTTCAAAACATATGCAAGTGCGGTCTAGTTTTGTTCGCCTCGTCACGTAGAGCGCAATGGTACAAATGGAATTTGAAACGGACACCCCATTCAAAAGTTATAGCGATTTAAAGTAAATATTATCTTTTTTTTCTCCTAGGTGCGTCAGCCCAACAGTAGCCATGCATACAGCTTGCTTCTCCGACAGCAGTAGTATGGTAGGGTTGCGTTGTTACCGGTCACAGGTTATTCCTGTCCTTAAGAATAAATATAAACAACATTTCAACCACTTGAGCTTGTATGTCTTCACTCATGCCATACTTAATCGATGTCAACTTGAGGGCTTCAACATTGCATTCTAGCTGAGCACATCCATATTTGAACCAGTAGTTTAGGATTTTATAACATATGTGATCCAAGTCATAATTCAAATCCTTAAGCTACTCCAATATATCCTTCGACAAATATTTGATGCACTGCATTACTTCACTGGATAATGTTGCAACCTAGTCACGAAGGAAGCGTTCCGTGGGTGGGTGTTCGTAGGCGGGCGGCGGCGACGCATCCTCATCGCCTCGACCGGCAACGCTTGGCCTTCACGTCGTGGAGGCCCGACGCCGCTGGAACGCGGAAGGCGCCTGAGCGAGTCGCCCAGGAAAGGCTCAGGATCGTGCCGAGCTGCGGGATCTCGCGCCGTGGACTCATGGTGCACAACCATGCGCCTCATTGGCAAAGCGGCGGCATGCCCAGAGTCATCGAGGGTGAAAAGTCCATCCGGGGCGACGGAGACAACCGGCCGTTTGAGCGCATTCCCCATGACATCCGACGCTGACGGATCCCTAATCACCGATCATGTGGCTCCCTTATGGTTGTCAGGGTTGTAAGTTGCATAAGTGTTTGGCGACGTGACACACAAGAGAGGGTGTACGTTGTGTGTGGGCGTGTAGTGCACCCGACTAGGTGCACGTACACTAAGCTTCCTGGCGGCTGGCACCAAACGTGACGAACCATGTGGCTCCACAGCCACAACCTCTTGGCCACAGCACATCATCAGGCGTACATCCACGGGATGGGTTCCGAGTACATGGTGAATGTACACAATTAAGTAACCGACATGACACGTATATACTACGAGCGATCGTCCCGCCCGCCAGCAATCTCCTCGATGAAGCACACTCTCGAGGGCCGTGCACGTGGCTCGAGCGCTTCACACTTTGAGGTCATCGTGTTGCAGAGGCTGAAGGGTCAAAGGGATGCTTGGGCTGGGCCGAATCGGGCTGGTGTGCTTGTTGGTGAACTACCGTGCATCGCATGAAGCCTAGCGGGAAACCAAACCGCATGGTACCTGACTCCCTCCAGCTTTCCAAGCTGTGGGGATTTCGACTCGTGTCGGCCGTGTGCCCCGGTGGTCTATAAACATAGTTTATCTCTGCGCCAACAGAATTTGAATTCCTCCCTTTCCTTTTCATTTCCACTCCCTACGCACGTTACACCCTCCATCCATTCTCTCATCTCCGAGCGTCGTCCAGGGACTCGCAACCATGGTGGTGAAGCTTCTGATCACCGACCGGATTAGTAAAATTATCAGCGCCTCTTTCTCCCCTTCTCTCAATGTCGCACCGTAGTTGGGAGAAGATGAAAGCGTTTAGGGTTTTTGCTTGCTGAACTCGTGGGTGGGAACATCGTGGATGGATTTGTTGAGAAGGGTTTCGTAGCAATTCTCTATAACATTTGGTGACAAATCTGTTTAGCCGCGAGATTCATTGCTGGAGTTTGCTCGACGGTGCATCGCGTCGCGTTGAAGGATCACGAGGGGTTGGGTTTTGCATTGTCAGAAAGTCGCGTGGAAGGCTGGGCGACGCCACAGTGCGGCGGGGAGTCTGTAGTTCGTAGCAGCATGTCGTCGCGGTGCGTAGAGTAGCGCGTGGCGCTAATCAATTCAGTCAACTTAGGGTTCGTAACATGTCACTGGGGGCATAGTAGAGCGCGGCAGGGATCAATTGTGCGAGCGCAGGGTTCGTAACATGTTGCTGCACAGTTTGCCGAGGGGCGCGCATGGTAGAGCATTGCGGCAAAACGTTCGTGAGATCGGATGCTGTTGTAGCGTTCGATCTTATCGCGGCCTGATCAGCTCGCATTTTGTTGATGTGCAAGGCTGTGGAGTCCATCTACACCGCGATCAAGTCCACTGTCGAGGAGTTCAGGTGGCACGCGCACATTTTGATCCCTGATGATCCCACCTCACTCCCAGAGACTTGGCAGATCATCACTACAGCATCGGGTGTGAGGAGGAGCGGCGTGCACCTGCGCGCATCTCTGCTCGTGCTTGCGTTGTAGGAGTGCCGCGCACCGTTCGCCGCGTGGAGGCTTGTGGTTGTGGGCGATGTGTTGCTCATCGTCATTTGGGGAGTAGGCGTATTCACTCTGGGGGATGCTGATATGGAGGTGATACAATTAGTTCTACTGCTAGATCACTTGTTTTACTGATAATTTTTTTATTTTTCCTTTTTATTTTTCTCATTGGTTTATCTCTGCTGCAGGAGGATTTCCCACTACCTTCGGCTGGACTCACTGCGGCAGAGATGCTGGTGGCATCGCCGCCTGCCATCCCTGCCGCCACGTTCCAGCAGGTCATCTGCTGGGGCCGCACTAGCTTTAGAGTTGTCCTTCCTGCACCGTCCCTTCCAGGGCTCCTGCAGCAGCTGTACGCCGACTTCATCCCCGCCGCTCCATGCCCCCCTCCCGCTGCCGTGGCCGCTCCCATCCATCCAGTCTTCCACTGGGGCCGCGCGGGGTTGGACCTGACGTGGAGGTGCTCCCTGCCGCGCCTCGCTCCGCCACCCCCCTCCCCCCCGTTCCACTCGTCGATCCGCTCTGTGCATCTGGTGCCCGGTGCAGCGGCACCACCCTACCGACCTCTTCTCATCCCCATAGTTAGGTGAGTAACACACTCGTATTTGCATTTTTATTCTGTTTGTGCCTGAGTTCTGTGTCTGCTTGGTGAATGCCGAGTTTGATTTTGGGGGCATTTAGTTTATTTGTTATTCTCAAATACTTCTAGGATTAGATAGTGTTGAAATATGCAATACATACTTAGAATATTCTTGAAGATCGTGGAGATCTCAAGAGACTAACTTTGCCATGTATAAGGATAAGATCATGGCAAGGTAAGAAGGTTCTAGAAAATTGAAGAGAATGCATGAGCCATAGTTGCCATGCTTCATGGTGAAGTGTAGAATACTCTAGAACTAGATATATTAGCATGGTAGAAATATAAGAAACTAGATAAGAATGAGAAGGGTTCTAGAGTTAGGATATTTTGTATGGAAGAGTGTGGAAGTTACCACATGGCAACACCACAATGATCATGAGCACCTATAAATAGAGGTGCTTCCCTCCCTCCTAGCCATACCATGGCTAGAGTGGCATGTGAGCCATAGGTGAAGAGATGACAAGGTTGCCATGTAGTGTAATGATGTCTTGGTAGGGTAGGCACATAAAGAGTTTAAGAGTGAGTGTTGTATCAAGTTGTGATTAGGTGAATAAAAGATTTGGGTACCCTTGTAGAGAGTTGGTCTCCCGCATTCGTGTTAATGCGAAGTTCTTTTCGAAGTAGTGTGGGTAAGGGTTTAAAAAAAAGTGGTAGCACATTACTTTGGTGCCACTTCTAAAAAGTCGGTAGTTCGGGACGCTGATTTCTCAAAAGATAGTGTTGGAACTTTTAGAAATGCATCACTAGTCTAATTTGACATAAGATTCACTCGATGATTAATCTAAAATTTTCTCACAAGAGTAAGATTATATCTGTAGTTAACATTGTTAGTAAATCTGTTTTGTATAAATTGATTCTTTTGTATGACTTGCAATATATTTGAACTCGTTGGTTGATTATATATAACTCCCATTGCTAAGATCAACCATGGAGTAAAAGCATAACTTTTTCAATATTGTACTAATCTTGATTTTCATCTCAATCGACAACTTCTTTTACAAATCTGAGATTGTATTTTGTTGAAATTTTAGTTTTGCTCGTGGATCTGCGAAAGCACGCGGAGTTGATTACATCAAGGACAAAGAATGTACATATCAAGGGTCTAAGACATTGGCGGCTCCTTAGAAGTAGTTTTCAGTTACTCTCCGGATGGTAGGGCCAGACCTTATGCTGGTCAATCCATGCTGGATGTCCTTTTTTTTAAATACATGTTCTAGCGAGCAATTGGCTTAGGGCCTAATAAAACTATCAAGAGGTGCAGAAAACAAATGGTCAAGGTCACATTGCTCTAAAACTGTTGAAAGGGACACATGGTCATGGTCACATACCTCTTAACTAAATGAAAGGGACAAAAACCATGGCACATTGCTCTGAAACTCACATGTCTAACCTGTGTTTTTGTTTTGAGCTGATGCATCCTACATGCCCGCCTCCAGCTCACTCCCAACACGTTATGTTGTCTTTGTTCCTGAAGTTTGTGGGATACATGGCATTGTTTTTGTTCCCGAAATCTGCTATATTTCACTATTTTTGTTCCTATGTTCTAAATGAAAAAGTAAGTATTGAAGTATTTTACAGTCTTGTGAAAGGGCCTCTAGCCTAGTGATTAGAGCACCTGAGTAGCACTCAGCAAGCTCGGGTTCAACTCCCCGTGGAAGCGAATTAAACAGGTCTGGAATAAAAAAAAATTATAAAAAATTAGGTAAGGGCTTCCCTTGCTGATTTCGGTAAAAAAAAGTATTTTACATCCTCAAAAGATGATCGCCTAATGAGATGCTATTTTTTAGGCTTTAGGATGGACGAATACTCTTTTAGATGCTATTTTTTAGGCTTTAGGATGGATGGGTAAAAAAAAGTATTTTACAGTCTCAAAAGATGATCGCCTAACGAGATGCTATTTTTTAGGCTTTAGGATGGATGAGTACTGTTTTAGATGCCATTTTTTAGGCTTTAGGATGGACGAGTACTGTTTTAGATGCTATTTTTTAGGCTTTAGGATGGACGAGTACTCTTTTAGAGTTTAAAATACCTGATGCGGTATTTTAGGCTAGAAGAAGAATATTTTATAGTTTCAAAGGTTGATATGGTACTCTGGGTCTGAGGTGACATGTGATGCATGTTGGTTTCAGGTTCAATAATCTTGGCTTACTAACAAGGTCCAATGGTCAGTACCTATTAAATTATGGGATTTATGACAAGTATCATGTCTCTTTGATAAGTGAGCAGGATGACCATGAAGTGTTCAGCAAAGTTGGTAGACGAAAATACAGTGAAGTATTTGAGGGCATCAGTGTCAACAGCAATGAGAAATGCATCAATAAGATCCTCAAACCTGTGAAGAAAAAGAAGGTTTTCCATGAATCCTATTGCTTGTTCTTTATTTATCCCTTGAACTACTGTTTTAGCAATAACAGGTTACGGTTTTGTTAGTTGTTACACATCTGTTTATATTGTGATGGCCTTTTTAACCTGCACCCTTGCAGATCAAAACTCAAAAGAAATATTAAAATCCTTCAGAATCTTTGTAGAGGCTTAATATTGTGAAGCTGCTTGATACTGTTAGAAATCAGCATTCAACACAGATTTCAAAGTTCTGTATCCAACATTGACAGAATATGACATTCGCTATTACATCTAAGAGTTGTTTGATTCTTCCACTTATTTATGTTATATCATAAGCAACTAACATATTTTATTCTCTGAAGAAGTCTTGGTAACCACCAAATTGCTTTGGACTAAAGGCTTGGCTGTCGTTGTTTAGTCTTGATAACTTCGAATTCTATCTATATCTACTCTTGAGTTGCAACGTATGAAATTTTTTTCTTTGTGTGCACTGTGAAGGCATTTTTATGTTAGCAAGGAAATGACCACATCAAGTTACTGTTGGTCTGATTATCAAGTAACAACACTTAGATCTTTCACTTAGCAGGACAGAAGTGTTATCGTTAGTGCAAAGTGCAAATATTGCAGATGATAAATAATCCATCAGTTCCAAGTATGCTTAGGTTTTACTTTGCATTAAGAGCTATGCTTCTCAGCCTGGAAGCCTTTTTTCAGACAAAGGGCCTGACCTTGGATCTGCTTCAATTGGAAGCGAACAAACTAACTGTTGCATACAATACAAGAATTAGGTCTTAGGAAATTCAGAACAGTATCCAAAAAGCATTGTCTTACATGTCAGGATATCATTTCAACTATGGATCAACTAAACAGCTTCGGAAATTGGAATTTAATTTTGGACCTTCAGTGCTGTATACCAAAACTGTATATTGCCTTTTGAGTTAGGCACATCAATTTAATTATCAATATCATTTAGTAAAGGTTTGGGATATTACATCTCCTTTGTAATTCTCTCTCTGCCATTTTTCTCTTTCACTTTTGGTATCCTTTTTCATTTCCGTGCTGCGAGACAATGACACCATTGTTTCGCTGCAGCATATTTTTTAATTCAGATCAACATTGTGGCCAAAAGTTTAAGTATCGCTTCACAGTTTGTCACGAGATACTGATTAATCAGTTATAGCATGCTATAGCTTTCTAATTTTTTTTCGAAACGAGCCAGCCGCTTTATTAATAAAGAGGAATGCCCGACGGCGTAATAAGATAGAAAACTTTACATGCTATACACTGTGGACTCGGCTGAAACCCGAAAAAAATGATCAGACACCCCTATGTACACTCAACTACGCCTCGCAGCGTCAAGGACCCGCTCCAGGTGTGTAGCACGTGCGCCACCCACGTGTTTGCTTCGTCTTTTATCTTGGCCACTAATCGAGAGAGGGATTGTTCCTGACAATGGAAAACCCATGCATTGCGTTCCTTCCATATCTTCCACAACACTAGAATGATAAGAGATCTCAATCCTTTTGCATCAACGACCTGCACACCCGCTAAAGTTGTCCACCAGTCATGCAGGGTGTCGTGTGGAGTCCAGCAGCTCGGGTCCATGGCTTCGCACCTGGTTCATGTACTCAATTGGGTCCAAATATTCCTTGTATAACTGGATTCAGTGAACAAATGCAGCCCCGTCTCATGAGCCACTTTGCAGAGGACGCAACGTGGATTGCATGGCTATCCCCGACGCTGCAGCCGATCCGCAATCCATATTTTGTCCTGAACGGCCAACCAGCCAAAGAACTTGCACTTCGGTGGTGCCCAGGTTTCCAGATAATTGCCTCGAAATTGGTGTTCGTTGATCCAAAGAACTGCGCTCGGTATACTGATTGCGTGGTGTGTTGTCCATCTGCCGTCAATTTCCATCGAATAGTGTCCGGGACTCCTGGTTGGAGTTGCACGCAGGATGCGGCGTTCCAGAGATTCTGAAGCTCAATGAAGTATGTCACTGAGAACCCCTGGTGCCGGAGGTCAATATCCGTGACCCAAGCATTATCCGTGATGGCTTCGCGTAGTGATCTGTTCTTCCCTTTTGAGATGTTGAAGAGGTTAGGTGCCATGTCCCTGGGCCTTTGACCATTGATCCATCCATAGTCCTAGAAGGATATTTTGTTGCCATCGCCAATTGTTAGCGTCGTGCTTGCCGCGAAGAGCTTATGGTCAGCTTGCAAGCAAGGGGCGTCGCAATCATCCTAGGATGCACCCTCATTAATCCATTGTTGCCATAACTAGCATAAGCGTAGCGCTCTAGAGAATTTGGCAAGGTGTAACACACCTAGACCGCCCCCTTTCCTATGTTTGGCAGATCTCGTCCAGTTCACTTTGCATTTACCACCTGTGATATTTTCATTGTTGGCCCACAGAAATTGCTTTCTCTTGGCATCTATTGTCTTCATGATTTCCTTTGGTGCATTCAGAGCTGTGAGTAGGTACACTGGTTGGGCAGTTAGCACCGATTTGACAAGTTTCAATCTCCCAGCTGTTGTCATGTTTCTTGCGCTCCAACTGCTAAGTTTCCCAACTGTCTTGTCCACTAGAGTCTGAAAGTGGATTGATTTTAATCGTGACGTAGATATAAGCCCAGATATTTGGTAGGGAAAGTTCCGAGCTTGCCCGACAAATTTCACAGTACTTCCATTAGCGGTATCCCTTGGCATCAAATAGGCAGTGCTGTTGATTTTTGGAAGTTTGATTTGAGCCCCATCGTCTCACCGAACATATTCAAGATGTCTACTAGTGCATCTATCTCCTCCTTTCTTGGCGCAATGAACAAAGCCGCGTCATCAGCGTACAATGATATCCGGCATGAAGGCCCACGTCCTCGGAGTTTGGTAAAAATTCCCATCTCCATTGCTAGTTGGAGTAATCTTTGCAGCGGGTCGATTGCTATGACGAAGAGAAGCGGCGAAAGGGGGTCACCTTGTCGCAGACCCCTGCCATGCTTTATAGGCGGGTTTGGGACCCCATTTAGTAGAACCCTCGATGAGGAGGTTGACAATATTGCCACAATCTAGTCACGCCAACGCGCCAGGAAGCCAAGGCTTTGCATTAGTGATAGCAAGTAATCCCATCTAATGGAGTCGAATGCCTTTGCAATGTCCAGTTTAAGGAAGATAGCTTGCTCTCTGTTGCGATGGTAGTGTCGCGCCGTGTTGCGTACCGACATGAAATTGTCATGAATACTCCTCTTCTTAATGAATGCGCTCTGGCATGTGGAAACAATGGAGTTCATGTATGGTTGGAGTCTTAATGCCAATGCTTTCATGATGATTTTGATGAATGAGTGTATCAAGCTAATGGGCCTGAAGTCCTGAACCGTGTCAGCCCCCTCTTTCTTTGGCAGCAGAATGATTGTAGCCGAATTTATGAGGCTGAGATTGTTGCAGCGAAGTGAGTAGAAGGCATTTATTGCCCCATGACATCCTGTTTGATTACTTCCCATCATGACTTGAAGAAGAGGCCCGTGTAACCGTCCGGTCCTGGGGCTTTATCGCTTGGCAATTTGTCGATGACCCTTTTGATTTCCTCTTCAGAGAATGGCGAGTCGAGTGAGGAGAGGTCATGGCTGCTGAGTCCCAGGGTGTCCCAATTGAAATCTGCCTGACGTGGTTGTGGCTGTTGCATGGTGAGTTTAAAGAAGTTTTGTATCTCTGTTGCTTTTTCTTCATGTGTGCATGCCCAGCCGATGCCCTTCTTTAATTTTTGTATGAATTTTGCACGGCGCCATGCGTTGACCCGCCGATGAAAAAATCACGTGTTTGCATCCCCCATTCTCGCATCAGGTATCAGGCGGTTGGACCATTCTCGTAAAGTGACGGCTGTGTCATGGAGCCTGTGATAGAGTCTGTGGAAAGGCTCAACGTGGGCTGACGGAGCATTCCATGCTCGGGCGACCGTGTCCCTGAATCCTGGAAGCTTTGTCCAGTAGTTTTCAAAGCTGAATGATTTTGGTCGTATCGAGCCGTCGTGGTTGGAAAGGAGTAGTGGACAATGATCGGAGAGCGAGGTGGATAGTGCTTGAAGCATATGGTTATTGAAAGCCTGCTCCCATTGCTCATTTGGCAAAACTCTGTCTAGCCTAACCATAGTGGAGTTTCTCCTCTCATTATTCCATGTGAACTTTCTGTTCTGAAGGTGAATCTCACGGAGATCACAAGCATCCAAGGCCTTTCTAAACATGTTCATTTGTCGCCGATTTAGTCTGTTGTTATTTTTGTCGCTTGCTTTGTAGACGAGGTTGAAGTCACCTAGGACTAGCCATCAGGAATTGTTCTGTGGCTTTATAGATTGCAGCTCGGCGAGGAATTCAGCTTTCCTGCTAGCTCTGGTCGGACCTACACTGCCGACAGAACAAAGGTATTTAACGTTTGTTGCAAAGTGACTGTCGCCGTTATATGATGTTGTCCTGTTACCACGTTTGTCAGCTTGACATGATTGGCGTTCCATAACAGGAGAATGCCTTCCCGCGTTCCGCTAATGCCCCTTGCTGGCTTGTAGGAGTAGTTATCGAGCCTATGTCCTCCCAAATATGCCGCTGTGAAATGGTTGATGTCGGCAAGTTTTGTTTCTTGGAGGCATGGATGTGGCATAAGGTGGCTGAGATCGTCTCTAGGACTGTGTCTCTCCTCGCTCTACTGTTCAGCCCCCTCAGCATAGGATTTCAATGTTCATTTGCGTCATGTTTGGACAGAGAGACGTCGTTTGCAGCGTTGGTGATTGTGGCGTTCGTGCGGCTGCTGGTCGTCGGTAAGTGCAGCCTGGTCAAGGGTGGGGGAAGGTTGCTGGCTGAGCCTTGCCTCTTCCCCATTAGCTCGTGCAAGTGTACCAGAACCCACTCAGGCGTATAGAAAAGTAATGCAGCCATTAGCTGGAACAACACAAACGCTGGAGGTTGGTGCAACGCTGAAGTTAAAAGAAGAAACGACGACACAGAAGTTGTAGCGCAGCCTTTACGAAGCTGTAGCATTAAAATTACAACCCAAATTGAAACGGAGTCTCTGATGATGAAAAGTAGACTGCAGCGACGGCATGTGCTGCACAAATTTTCTGAACTTGCAACTGACATAACAGAGTAGGAGACACTAAGCGACACAGAGGCGTGACTGTTAAGCAGCCGCCTGCAGGACATCTTCCTGTAAAGCGTCGACAGCTTTTTGGATGTCCTGAATTGCTTCTCCGGTCACCATTGCCATGGCTTCGTCTAGGGCTTCGGCGTGCGCGTCGTCCAGGTTGAAAGTCGCCATGAGCGCCGCGATGACATGCTGCGGGAGAGGGCCCTGGAACATGGCGAGGTATTCCTGCAATGCAGCCTCCACGGGCTGCAGGTCATCATTCAGGAGACCGAGTTTACGACATAAGTTGCGCTGCGCGCGTTGCATGGCCGGCATTGGGCGTAGAGTGGAGAGGCGCGCACTACGACGTACCGTTGACACGTCGAAGACACGGCGTGAGCGGCGGCGCTTGGTTGACCCCGGCTGTACCGGCGGGGCCGGTTCCTGCAGCGACGGCGCGCTGCTGTGAAGTGGCCTCTCCGGCCTGATGAAGAGAGCCCCGGTGATGCTCGTGGTGCTCTGGTGCTCTGGTGCAGCGGTTGCGTGGATGATGCGGCCGTCGGCCTGGGCTCCTGGTGGCGCGGTGAAGAGGCCAGCAGGTGAGCCACCATGCTCCGTTTCTGCCACGGGAGAGGCTCGGCCGTCAGGTTCAGCCACGCGCGGAGCCTGGCCATTGGTGCCGGGGACGTTCTGGCCGCCCTGGTGCGCGCGTGCGGCCGCGTCCAGGCGCACCGACAGCAAGTTCAACGCATCGTCCACTTCCTCTGTGGGGTTGTTCATTATAGCTTTCTATTCAACATTCCAAGATCAGACGATTGTTTTCCAGAAAGGTATCTATGATTTTATAGAAAGCATGTAGAGTTTTGTTACAACCGATTCTGCTTGGGACTCTAGCTTACAATAGATGTTAATCAGCAAAAGAACCTGCCGCGGCCACTACTATAGCAAAAGACAAAGAACTGCAGCTACAAGATAGATCAGCCAATTGTTAGCAAGTACTATAATTTTAGTTTTGACAATTTATGCGTAAACACATCCAATCCTCTTACTATGGAAGATTTAGTACTATTATGAGTTTAATGTTTTAAAACACGGAATTCAGGCATTTATTTGAGATAAACAGTTGAGTTTTACCTTATAGTGTCTTGTAGAAGTCAAGAGTAAACATTGCTGTGCTGCATCGACCTTTAGACATTATATGTTGTGTCTGTAGCTTCCAGCTTGTATGCAGTCGTGATGGATTTTAGTTTAACAAGGCACTGTTGGCCTGTTGAGTCTGGGGTGGCAGTATCGGTATGACTTTCTGACTTTTTTCATGGTCCCTGTGAGCTTTGTATAGTGAAATCCTCAGTTGTCCTCTGGTAAACTTGACTGTGATGCTTGAGTCATTCTCTTTAAACACACATATATTAATAGATTAATAATAAGGCTGGGAGCCTGGGACAGATTTGCTAGTTTTGATTAGAAAGAAAATTACGCTGTTATAACTTTAGAGAATGTCAGGCCTGCGTGTTTTTGAATTCTGCAAAGGATGCTTAATTTGCAAATGGATTGCCTATGACATACTGTGGCTAAAAAAAGGCAACGAAAATGCTTCTAACAATCATTGGTTCTGATAAATGGAGTTGACATGTTAAATAAAATTTATTAGTGTTTGTGCTTCATGATTAATGGAGTTACATTGTGATGAGCTGATTTACTAGCAGAAATAAAAATATATAGCTGCTTTAGGGGTGAACTTAGACACTGCTGTGACTTTAGCTGCTAAGGATTTGCTGAACAGCAGAGCAGATAATGTAGAATGGCTAAACAGCTGATATGAGCGCAATGAATGCTTTCAGTCATTACCTGCTAACGATGAAGCTTATTAAACCATTGCCAAGTTTTTTTTTGAACATATTGCCTGGATGGCGAAAAGTGATATCTACGTAGATTTATTTCTTTTGTTGAGCACAGATTCGTTTATGTGAACCTGCTCATGTGTAGATGTCTTTTTTTTTTTGAGCAAAGCTCGGGCAGGTGCGCTGCCATTTAATGATAAAGGAGAAAACATTTACTGGCGGGAGTGCCAGTTACATGTATGGAATAATTTACAAGGCGGCAGCCATATTGTTAGCGTGCCTTCATACAACAGGAAACAAATTCTTGTTTGATCACTCTTTAAAGGTCTGCGCCATTCTGTATGCCTGAATGTCTTGCCTGATGATGTTGAACAGTTGTTCCGGTGATAGAGCTTTGTTGTCAAATACTCTGCGGCAACGTTCCTTCCAAATGTTCCAGGCTGTGTAGATTATAGTTTGTGTTCTCTGAATAGATATTCCACGGCCTCCTTCTGTCAATTCTTGCCATCCCTCTTTTAAGGTTCGATCAGTTCCCCATTGCGGCTGTGGGAGATCAACCCAAGTCAAGATACGGGTCCATATCAACTGCATTTTGCGATCATGTGGGTATTGGATTCAGCCGTCGTTCTACATAGCTGACAGATTGGTCTGCCTTGACTTCCTGCGGCAGTGAACTTGTCCGATGCGATGTCGGCAGCTTATATTGCAGTAACAGCCACGCGAAGAATTTGCATTTGTTTTCCACCTTAGCCTCCCAGATGGACTGCCACTTGGTGTCTGAATGTGATCCAATGAATTTGTGTCTGATAAGCAGATTATACTGAATAAGTTCCATTGGCAGTAAATCTCCATTTTATCTGATCATCTTCCTCTGTCAGTTGGAAGTCTTGTATCGCTGTCCAGAGTGCTATGAATTGTAGTAGACCTTCTTCAGTGTTTATGCGTCTCAGGCCTCGCATCCAACGCTTGTTTGTCAGTGCGACTGCCACTGACTGGTTCTTGCGCCAGGCAAGTCTGAAGCATACCGGCGCTATCTCCATGGGTGATCTTCCTCTTAGCCAGTTGTCTTTCCAGAAGTTTGTTTTTTGCCCATTTCCAACAGTGATCTCGGTGCATGTTTTGAAAAGTTGCCTTTCAGTTTCAGTCATAGTTATGGGTAATCCGGAATATGGTTTGTCAGGCTGTTTCCATTTGAACCACAACCATCGAAGCCGCAGTGCGCGATTGAAACGACCAAGATCAAGAATGCCCAGGCCACCCAACCTCTTTGGTCATGTGTAGATGTCTTAAAGATTGTTGTCCCATTTACAGGGCCAGCTTATGCAAATGACCATGATGGTTCCACCTACTTTCACGCAAGAACTCCACTATCTGAACAAGGAGGACAGGCTGCTCGCTGGCTGGTTGTGAAGCATAGAGATGCGGTATACGGTCTGGAGTTCATCAACGAGGATGATGGGAGGAACGAGATGAGCGGGTTCAGCCTTGCTCATACAAAAGACGACTACGATATTGAAATTGGCTCCGATGAATCCGAATCCGAGTTCCTCTCCTCCGACGAGGAGTCCGATGGCTACAAGTTGTTCGAGGGGGGAGGGGGAGAAGTAGAATGCTGTATGACCTTGTACGTTTGTAGGTTTGAATGAGCTGCAAATCTTTTAGTGGTAACATTTGCTACCAGGTTCTTTCTTACACAAGTCGGAAACATTCAGCAGGCCGCCCAACCGTCGCTGCACACTAGATTCTGGCAAACATCTTCTTTCTGAAGGAGAAAAGCACAGCAATCTCATTTCTGACCCTCCGCCTCCGGCTTTCTGACCCTTCAACCTTCATGGAGATGTGGCCATGCACGATCAATGAATCAGTCGACCGTCGTGGCTACCGCGCGGTTTTCTATTGCTTGCTGTTCGCATCAACATGTGAGCATCTACAACTTGGATTGGTTTTAGTAACTTTTCTGAGTCGCGTTCGCTGGTTCGGCACCCAAGTTTAGCAAGATCTCATCATTGTGCGTCGCCCGCCCTAGGAATAGCAAAACGTGGCGTACTTCACCTATGCCCCGCTTAACAATCAAGCGAGACGAAAAAGTCACGGCGAGAAGCGCTTCTCCAATAAGATATAAAAAATAAAAAAAATTATGCGTTTTAGCACTAATGGAAGAGGTGGGGAGAAAGCGTGGTCAGAAAAGTTGAAAAAAAATTCTCTAATTTCAACTTATTTTGACGATTTGATCGTAAGCAAAATTTAAACAGTTTCAAAAAAGACCGAAAGCACGCGAGAATCGGACCCACCCGCAGCAGATGCACCAGCCGGCCCAGGCCCATCGCCGAGAAGATTTTTTGATGCGCCACACGCCCACACCCCCTCCCCTTCCACCCTACCTCTCTTTCCCCTCCGACGCCACCACGCCCATCTCCTCCTCGCCACCTCCCGCTTCCTCACGCCCGGCGCGCCAGGTACCTTCCTCCCCTTCTCGCGTTTCCTTCTAGAACCTTCTCGGCGCGTCCGCCGCCCGCTACCTCTTCCTCTCGGGGGCCCGGGCGTAGGAGCTGCTGCTCGGCGGTGCGGTTTAATCTTCCGGTTTGGCTCTCGCGCGCTTGCACGTTTTAGATCTCCGAGTTCGTTTCGGTAGATCCTCGAGCTTCTGGCCAAATTGAGCAGCGCTGCTTGGTTCGTGCCGCGCGGTACGCTGGGGGTTCCTGCTGGGAGTGGGTTGGTGGTTCGGTTCGGGTGTGCAGGGTTCGTGCGGGTCGGTAGCTTGTGAAACTTGTGCTCTGGTGTTGGAACTTGTAAGGATTCTGCGGAAGTTTACTTCAGATTTCAGAGTGATGGTTAGTTGGTTACACCTGTATTAGCCTGTCTTCGTTGGGCTGTTGAACTTGTTCTAGGGTGTTCACTGCATGTGGGGCTATACCTGCTTGCTTACTGGTTTGCAGTCACAGAGTGTCTCAATTTGTGGCACACTTTACTGTTTTGGGCCTGTTAGGAACTAAAAAATTGGCATGCCTGTTCGTTCGGTGGCTAATTAGTGCATAGTTACATTGTTAGGTTTTCTCACAACGTTTTGCAAGGTCTTGCTCCTGACAGGTGCCTCATCATGTATGCCTATTGGATATGCTACTGCATAATTCACATGATATTGGATATGTTACTGCATAATTTCACATGTTCTTGTGCGTAAGGATTACTGTGCTAGTTTGGCTTTATGTTTTATACAGCCAGCCCAGTTTCAACATTGCGAAAAATGTGGACGCT
Source organism: Setaria viridis (assembly GCF_005286985.2). NCBI lineage: Eukaryota > Viridiplantae > Streptophyta > Magnoliopsida > Poales > Poaceae > Setaria > Setaria viridis. Next base: position 32,309,072 of record NC_048268.2, on the reverse strand, counting down.
CTAGATTTTTCTGGGAGAAGAGGGTTTTTGCGATACCTTACTCAAGAAAATTACGTATTAGATTTCTGCAATTGCATTATAAATTCAGTTTAGTCCTGTCCGAACGATGCCGCATAAGGAGCCATGGATATTGGGATAATATACAGTCCTCTGATCTATATAACATTAGTTCTTGTCGGTTACAGGTCGGCTCACACATGTACTAGGTGTTGGACAAATTTGTGCTTCACATGGCTGGGGCGCTGCACAGTTCCTGTTTTATGGCTCCGCTGTTATGGGTTGTGTTGTTACTGGTCGTCTCACCAGGCAATGCATTCTACCTGCCTGGCAGCTACATGCACACATACTCCCAAGGTGAGTTGATATCTGCCAAGGTGAACTCGCTCACATCCATTGAGACGGAGATGCCTTTCAACTACTATAGCCTTCCATACTGCCGCCCCCAGGGTGGCATCAAGAAGAGTGCCGAGAATCTGGGTGAGCTTCTGATGGGTGACCAGATCGACAACTCGCCCTACCGGTTCCATGTGAATGTTAACGAGTCCATCTTCCTCTGCACCACAAAAGGGCTTAATGAGAATGATGCAAAGCTCCTTAAGCAACGTGCCCGTGATCTTTACCAGGTCAACATGATGCTGGACAATCTGCCTGTCATGCGTTTCACTGAGCAGAATGGTGTCACAGTACAGTGGACTGGCTTCCCTGTTGGTTACTCTCCAGCCGGTAGCTCAGAGGATTATATCATCAACCATTTGAAGTTTAAGGTCTTGGTCCATGAGTATGAGGGCAACAATGTGGAAATCATTGGCACTGGAGAAGAAGGATCTGGTGTCATCTCAGAGATAGACAAGAAGGGGATGTCTGGTTATCAGATTGTTGGATTTCAGGTCGTGCCTTGCAGTGTGAAGCGTAATGCTGAGGATTTCTCTAAGCTTAACATGTACGACAGCATTGACCCAGTGGACTGCCCTGTGGAGCTTAAGAAGGCTCAAGTGATCAGGCAACAAGAGAGGATCACATTCACTTATGACGTCGAGTTTGTGAAGAGTGATATCAAGTGGCCATCTAGGTGGGATGCTTATCTGAAGATGGAGGCTGGTTCTAAGGTCCACTGGTTCTCTATAATGAACTCCCTCATGGTGATCTTGTTCTTGGCTGGAATTGTCTTTGTCATATTCCTCAGAACTGTCAGGAGGGACCTGACCAGGTACGAAGAGCTCGACAAGGAGGCACAGGCACAGATGAATGAGGAATTATCTGGGTGGAAGCTTGTAGTTGGAGATGTATTCAGAGAGCCAACTTGCTCCAAGCTGTTATGCATAATGATCGGTGATGGGGTTCAGATTTTGGGCATGGCAATCGTAACAATAGTTTTTGCCACACTTGGGTTCATGTCTCCAGCCTCAAGAGGAATGCTTCTTACAGGGATGATTGTTCTCTATCTTTTCCTTGGTATTGCAGCTGGGTATGCCAGTGTTCGGTTCTGGAGGACTATTAAGGGCACATCTGAAGGTTGGAGATCAGTGTCCTGGCTGACTGCCTGCTTTTTCCCTGGTGTCATGTTTACCGTCCTGACAGTCTTAAACTTTGTGTTGTGGAAAAGCGGGAGCACTGGGGCTTTACCTATCTCACTGTTTTTCACTCTTCTGGCTCTATGGTTCTGCATTTCCGTGCCATTGACTCTTGTTGGTGGCTTTCTCGGTACAAGAGCGGAGCAAATAGAGTTCCCTGTTAGAACCAATCAGATCCCTAGAGAGATCCCTGCGAGGAAGTGTCCATCATGGCTTCTTGTCCTTGGTGCAGGCACGCTGCCATTTGGAACCCTTTTTATTGAACTCTTCTTCATTCTATCGAGCATCTGGCTTGGAAGGTTTTACTATGTGTTTGGCTTCCTGCTGATTGTCCTGCTGCTGCTTGTCGTTGTCTGCGCTGAGGTTTCCGTTGTCCTAACATACATGAATCTCTGTGTGGAGGACTGGAGGTGGTGGTGGAAGGCTTTCTTCGCCCCAGGTTCTGTTGCTATCTACGTGTTCCTCTACTCCATCAACTACTTGGTCTTTGATCTCAGAAGCCTGAGCGGGCCTGTCTCTGCAATGCTTTATGTCGGCTATTCATTCCTCATGGCATTTGCGATCATGCTAGCAACTGGAACCATTGGCTTTTTGACATCATTCGCCTTCGTGCACTACCTCTTCTCATCAGTAAAGATTGATTGATGGATTCCACGGACTTCAGATCCATACACAAGTGTGCATGCCACGTGTCGTTCACCCTGAGATGCACAGTTTACCATTTGAGGTGAATTTTGACAGCTAGAGATGTTTTCAGTTTCAAGTAGATGGAGTGCAGTATCCCCCATTTAATGCAGCATCCTTTTTTAGTTCCAATTGTTCTGAGTTGTAACTGCTCCATTAGATCTAGATATTACAATCCGGCTTTGTAAGGGTTCGGTGCAATGATGATATGTTTCGTCCTGTGTGTGTTCCACAAACTGTAATGGAGTGGAAATGGAATGTTTGCTGGCTTGCTGCATGTTTTGGACAGTTACTGAAAATTGCTTAGTACTGTAGCTTGTACGCTCTTCTTGATCGGGTTTCAATACGATTGGAGTTCTGATGGTATTCGTGATCTTCAGATTGAGATGATCTCTTAATGGTACATTGCCATCTTTGCTACACTAGATCAACTACAGGATTTTCTGGGCATGGGTGCTATGTAATTTCACATTAATCCATGTTTCCCATTCTCTATTTAAGTTGTAACAATCATTTGTAGTTCCTTGACCTTTACCTATTCAGTTTCAGTCTGTCTCTAGTCTTAACACGTTTACCAATATATGCAGAAAATGACAATCATAGTGTGGTACTGTGGCCTTGGTTCAACAGTAGATTAACACGAAGTGTTCGTGTAAATGCAAAGCACTATCAGTCCTTTTATTGCAGACGCTGCTCTAGTGAGTAGTGAGTACTGACCACGAACTGCAGAGGTACAAGAGCAGACAGACTAGGTGGCATGAACAACAACACATAAAATAGATACGGCATCGATCAGAAATACTACGGCAGAATGGTGCTCCGCTCCTTAAGCCGGCGAGCGCTTCTCGTTATTGGCCCAGATGATGTGCCCGTACGGCATGAGGTGGCAGATCGGCGCGCCGCCGGGCTTGGTGCCGAGGAGCTTGAAGGAGACGTGCTCCGGGTTCCACCGGGACGTGTCGGTGTGGCAGACGGTGGCCACGGTGACCGCGCCCCCGCGGGTGCCCTCCATCTCCACCATGTACGCCCTGGCCGGGCCGGTGCCGTGGCACCGGTACACGGTGTACGGGTACGCCTCGTCGTGGCACGCCACGAAGCCGGCGCCGCCGACGCGGCGCACGGCGCGGACGGTGTACGGCTGCAGAGGCGCGCCGGCGCGGGGCAGAGTGGAGGTCACCGCCCGGACGTCGCGCGTGCCCAGCGCCGCCACGGCGCCCTTGACCAGCGCCTCCAGCGACGTGGCGCAGAACTTGGGATCCCCGGCGAGCGGCGGCGTCTCGCACGCGCGCAGCGTCCTCGCCATGGCGGCGGCCTGCGCGGAGCCCGGGGCGACGCCGAGCAGCGCGAGGACGGCCGGCAGCGACGGCGCCGCGAACGGTATGGCGTCCGCGATGTGGCGCGGCAGGAGCCCGAGCGGCGCGGGCGACGCGGCAGGGAAGCGGAACGCCAGGCGCTCGCCCACGCGCACCGCCTCCTCGTGGAAGAACACCGTCGTCGTCGCCGACGCCGGCGCGTCGCCGCCTGCGTGGCGGTGCCCGCCGGGCGCCTTGTAGTCGTAGCCGAACGGCGTGTCGGCTCTGGAGCCACCGCCGTCCGCGGCGGCCTTGCTCGGTGCCTTGTAGTCGTAGCCGAACGGCGTGTCGTCTCTGGCGCCGCCGCCGCCCGCGGCGCCCTTGTCCGGCGCCTTGTAGTCGTAGCCGTACGGTGCAGATGAGCGCTCGTAGTTCTGGTAATCAAACGGAGAGTTTGACCGATCCGCGTCCTCCGCCTCGGCTTTGCTTACGAAGCTGTCTGCACCATCCATGAGAGACCATGTCACCATGACCATGAACCGTGCACTGCACATTCCCTTCAGAGGCGCATACTGCATTCGTGTGTGATGGAGGTCAGGTAAAAATTAACGAAGGGGGGAGGAGAACCGACCGGGGCGGAGGAACCGGAGAACGGCGTCCGGCACGGCGGAGCCCGGCAGGACGGCGCGCCAGAACACCTCGGCCGTCGACGGCGCCGCATGGCTCAGCCGTCCAGCCTGAACCCGAGAAGAGACACGTAAACGCGTTCTTTCTAGTTACATGCTTGAACTATACATCAAGAGAAATAAAACACGCGCGTTGACCAGTGAATTCTCCGGTGATTACCGCTAGCAGGGCGGCGGCGGCGAGGAGAACGGCAGCGAAGCGCGCCATGGAACCGGAAGCAGAGTCAGGCAGCCGCGTCTCCCGTGCTTGCGTGGGAACAAGGCGGCGCGGCAGGCGGGTACTTATATACGATCGCGAGGCCGGGAAGCACCTGCGTTTGTTGCTCGGCTCCTGCGCGAAGGTTTGCCAGCGGTGTTTGCCATGGAGCCGGAGGGGTGACGGTGACAGATAACAGAGCGGCCACGACATGCCCGGTGCTGCCGAGCGCCGATGCACTTGAGGAGGCCCGCCGGAGAATATAATCTTGGGCGTGACATCCGCCGTGCCCGCAGAATCGCGCTGTCGCCGCCTCGCCGGAGTTATCCGCCGCGGATGCCGAGCGCATCGGATGCTTACGCGCTCTTGATTTCCCCGACGTCACACTCGGACGGAAGGGAATATTGCGCCGTGGACGGCGTTTCTGGTAGAAGTTTTGGGCCTGCGCTCGTGTTTGGGACCTTCTGATTATGGGCCGACCATAGTGACTTGTGTCCTGCACTTTGTGGCCCAACTTCTCAGGCCCTTGCGATCCGCCGAAAATTCCAGGCCCGCACAGGATCTGATTCTGACCGTTGCCTACCTCCTTCCCAAAAGCGCTCGGCCACCCGACCGTTGGACGCAGCGCAATCCGCTTGGCCTTAAGCCGCGCCGGCGCCGCGCCCAATCCTCCCAACCCAGAGATCAGCGTGCTTCCAACCCCATCTTGCCATCTCCGCTTCCCCTTTCCCAACTCCAATCTCACATCGAACTCAGATCTTTCCCCAAGAGACCGCCCCTTTCCCTGTTTCCTCCCCCCACATAGATCCCGTTCTTGGACAAGAAACCTTGCTGCCATGGCGGAGCCGGCCAAGAACGACGCCCACATCGTGGAGATCCCTGTCTCCGTCGACGGGGGCGAGGCGGAGGCAGCCGCGTCCCTCGACAAGACGACGGCGGAGGTGGAGGCAGGCGGGGCCCACCCGCTCGGGGAGATCGCGGCGAGCGCGGGCCACCTGCTCCTGCTCAAGCTGTGGCAGCGGGAGGAGGACCGCCTGGGCCGCCGCGCGTGCGCGCTGGAGTCGCGCATGGACGCGGCGCGCCGGGACGCATTCTACCTCTGCGCGGCCTTCCTCGCCTTCCACGGCCTCTCCCTCGCGCTCCTCTTCGCCGCGTCCGTGGCCGCCGCCGCCGCCGACGGCGGCGGCGGCCAGGCGAGCGCCGCGTGCAGGAGGTGGTGGGCGCCATCGTCGCTGTCCCTGGCGGCGTCCCTCGCGCTCGCCGCGGCCGTGCAGCTCCGGGTGTGCGCCTACTGGCGCGCCGCCGCGCGGCTGCGCCGGGAGCGCGGCGACGCGCGGGCGCTGGCGCGCGCCGTGCAGGAGCTGCGCATGAAGGGCGCGGCGTTCGACCTGTCCAAGGAGCCGCAGTACGGGGTGACGAGGGCCAAGTGCGCCAGCGTCGAGGGCGCCGGAGCATGGGCGCCGCTCCGGTGGTGCCAGCAGAACGTCGTCACCGCCTGCCTGCTTGCCGCCGCCGCCGCCGCGTTGCCCTCCGGCAAGTTCATCCTGTGCGCGTAGAATGAACGCCAAAATGTGGGGTGAATTCTGAACCTACCCAGTTCCTTCCAGTTTCCCTTCCCCTTATAACTTCGTTTTCGCTCAATTCCTCGTCAAATTTTGAAGTAAAATTTATGGTAATTTCACATCAAAATATCCAATAAGTAAAATTCAGAACCAAGAACTTTTTAGTTAGCATGACGTGTTTTCTGCAATTCAGTAACAGAAAAATTGGAATCGTACATGTTAAGAGTCCCAACTTCTTATGGACGCAGTTCTGCCTGCTTGTTTGCAGGGACGCCAGCTTCTTGAGCAGATCTGGGAAAACGGAAGAGGGAAATTGCAGAGTGTTCATCGCTGCATCGGGGACAGATCACTACTTGTGCTCCCTTGCAAAGAGAGACCCCCGAGCCCAGGAAGATAGTGCTACAAGGCAATAACAGGCTTAACATCGTAGTAAATTCTTTTTCCCTGCCCTGAAATGATTGAAGGGCGCATTCTTTTGTGGTAATTTTTACAGTAGCTGGAGCTTGAGTTGTATGTTCTTGGGCCTTCTAGCATGAAAAATCTGTGCATTTTCAGCCCATTCAAAAGTGATTCTCCTTGCAAAAGTGATCAGGGTTCTCACACCTAAAACCGTAAATTGTATCGGCTCCAGATCAATTCGCTAAAACACTTTTGGGGACTGGTGTCATCTTTCTATGACTTATGAGCCCCGGCCTGATGACAAACATGACCCAGTCTTTTCTAGATTCAGAAATTCCACGACGGCAGGTCATTTCATCGTCCTCCAGCAGTGGCACACCAAATTTTGCTGCAAACCAGCATTCCATGTTTCCAACAAATCAATGGAGCATCAGCAACCAAATACCTGGATTTAAGGCGAGCATCGATTTTTATCTAGTCTACCCGTAGACAAGAATCTTGAAATTACGATTTCGATGCTCTGATAGTTGTTAGACAAGCTGAGAGTACGATCAATTAGATTTTCAGCTCTGAAAGTGAGAGGTACCACGTGAACGGTGGAATATTAGTGCTAATCATGATTATTCCATTAAGAAGCAACTAAAACGATCGCGTGTGTTTGCAGCAAATACTTAGCTTAAGATGGTCACATTTCAGCATAATAAAAATAAAATACATCGAGCCAACTTAAGCAAAATAAAATTGAAGAGACCCCATTTCTGCTCCCCAAGTCCAGTATAGCAGCATATATTCACAATCTCACAGTAATACAGGAGTCAAGTAAACCATGGATATGCAGAGCTTGCAGAATTCTGTATGAAAATGTTTTACTAAGCGGCTATTGGCTATACAAGGAACGGTTATCCAGATAAATTATCAGGGTCCAGTAGTCTGTTTTCCAGAAAAAGGCCATAAGTTTATTTCATTCAAGTCCCCTCTAGATTCAGAGAGACAGCAACTTTAAAGTAAGTAGAAAACAGCAATAGGAAATGTCAGAAGTTTGTATCGCAAAGTGAAATGCTCGGGCACGCACACACGTCTGCTGCAAGTTAACTTTCGTGAGCATAGCTACCACAAAGTGCAGGGGTTATTGCATCATACAGAAAATTGCAACCCGTCCATACTCTGGAAATTTGGCAAAGAGTTGGCCTGAAACTATTCCCAGGAGAAACAGTATATACAACCACATTCTGAAAATTTGGTAAAACACCACCACCCTGAAATTACTCCAAGGGAAAGCATGATATTCATTATACACAAACCAAAGGATTGACTAATGCACAGAAAATGGAAAAGTATTTAAACCTGTACAGACAGAGCTCCAAATTACACAGAACTCTTCTGGGCTGCAATTGACAAACAAGCAAATCTAAAGAACATAATGACATAACACAACTATAGCTTCAGGAATTTATAGTAATACAAACATTTCATGGCAGTCTGAGATGGACAAGATGAAGCATCACAATAATCAGGGAGTAGCACACGATTAATAAATATGGAAGGAGTATCTGTCACGCATGAATCATCACCATCATACAGCCTCCCTCTCCCAACTACAACCAGTTCCCTCTCCCAAATCTGAATCGAATATCACTACTTGTACTCAAGAGGGGGCACATCAGATGATCATCACGCCATCTTAGAGTTATTAGGCGGCAAACAACAGAACAAGGGAAACAGCAGAGCTCAGCGCACTCTCAATAATTTACTAAAACTCGCAAGGCTCGATCGAAGCTACTAGTAAAAGATACGGGATGGGCAATGGTTTTACTGCGGCTGGACGTAGTAGTAGCCCATGGGGTCGGTGGCGGGCATGCCGGCGCCGGGGTGCGGGATCCCCGCCCCCATGCCGGCAGCCGCGGCGGCCTCGGCGTCCTTGGCCTCGTCCCTCGGCACGATGTCGACGAGGAAGTCGAAGACCTCGGTGCGCGCGACGGCGGCGGCGATGTCGGACTTCTGCAGCGTGCGGCGCTTGTTCTCCTCGGCGTGCGCCCAGCCGCGGTGGGTGAGCTCGAGGATGAACATCTCGCAGGCGCGGGCGAAGACGACGGGCGCCTCGGCGGCGATCATGCGGACGTCCTCGTCGGCCTTCATGATCTTCTTGATGCGCGCCAGGGGCAGGTTGTGGTTCTTGAAGTCGGTGGTGGCCTCGATCTCGCGGTACTGCTCGTTCCAGAAGATCTGCAGCTGCTGCTGCGCCGCGGGGCCCAGCTGTCCCGCCGCGGCGGATGCGGCGGCGGGGTGGGGCGGGGGAGGCGGCGGCGGCGGAGGGTAGAGCGCGGCCGCCGGCGCGTGGGCGTAGGGGCCCGCGGGGTACGCGGCGGCGGGCGGCGGAGGGTACGCGACGGGCGCTCCCATGACGGGGGGCGGGGTGGTGGATTTGGGCTCCATTGCTAGGGTTTCGGGGGGGGGGGGGGGGGGGGGGGGGGGGGGGGGGGGGGATTGGGGGAGTGGGGGGAGTGGAGGATTGGGGTGGGGGGGAGGTGGCCTGGTTCTCCGCCGATGCGGGGGGAAGGGGAAGGGAGGAGAGGTGGAGGCTTTGGCTTTGGTTGGGGGAAAGGGATGGGCGTCGCTGTCCGGATTATATTTTTCGACTTTAATTAACGACTCGCCTTTCGCGAAATGTTGCACAGCGCAGCGGCGGAATGGTCGCCGGTGGGTGCGCGGCTTGCGTGTCGCGCAAAGACACGTGCACGGTGTATGCTCCACCCGACTTTTTTAAATGTTTCAGTACACTGCATTCGGAGAAAACCCCTCAAACGCATTCATTTTTAATCAGGAACCGTAATAAGAACTGCGAATAGACGGTGAGGGTAACTGTTAATCTCTTATTTGTTTGTTTGATGAGTGGCATAATGCATGGCCACGTGGATTCATAAATGAATTATAGCTCGGCACTTTGACCGCTCTGATTCCATGTAGAGTTTGTTATAGGTAAAATAGGCGTAATCATCTCTAAATTTTTGCTTATAGGTATGTTCAATTTAGTTCATCAACTTTACCTGTTTAGTCAATTTCGTCCTTCGTCCGAGCTAGACAGATACGTTGGCATTTCACGTCATTTGGTCGCGTGTTAGGGTTTTGTTACACATGTTAAAAGTCCATACTGCCCTTTGCCCTTTTAACTTATGGGTCCACCACTTAAACGAGCTTCTCGTTTTCACGTGCAGCCAGCTCTCCTTTCATTTCCCCTTCCGCCTCCATCGTAGCTAGTCCATCCGCCTCCAAAATGGAGAGCGCCGATGGCTTGCGCTGGCTGTCACAAGAACAGATCGATGCTAGGTAGGGAAGGAAGAACACATGGTGGTGAGAAAATCCGACCGCATGCATGTAGAGATGGAGGTTAGGCATCAATTTTTCCCATATTTGGAATTTGAGAGTTTTATTGGTATTCAAATTGATTCCTTTCTATAATTCGTTTAATGATTCCAAGTTGAATTCACTTGTTTTTAATAGCTCGAGCGGCTGCTCGGCGAGCACACAAAAGGCAGGGTGGTTACGACAGGGATTACATGCCGTCATGGTTTATCTAAGATTGGCTTGCAGCTGGTCTATATGCATGCAGGAAGGAGGTCCTTGCAATGCGCAGATGTGGAGGATCCGTGTGATTTAAGTACGAGCATCAAACCCCTAAGGCCCTAAGAGCAGGGTGCCCACGCCAGGGGATACCACCGGCGGCGGCGGCTTCAAAAATCAGGACCCGCGGGGAAGAGGGGTTAAGTAGAATGAAGAGCATGTATGACATTTACTATGGTTTTACATGTAGCCTGGTGACATGCGGCATGTTCGCTTCAGCTTATTCAGCCGGCTTATCAGCCACCAAATAGTATTTTTCTCTCACAACAAATCAGCCGTTTCAGCTGGCTTATAAGCTGAAGCGAACAGGCTAATGGAACGTCTACGTAGCTGTGCAACTCGGATGAAGGATGGAATTGAATAGGCAGGTTGCCAACCAACCAATCACGTCCTTGGTGGCTGAAAAATAACATCTCTTTTGTTCAAGCTACCGAGGTGTAAATTAGTTTATCACCCTCTAAATCAAAACGACACAATACAATATGGATGTGTTTGGTTGGTTGTTTGGATCATTTAATTCATGTATGAAATGATTTAAAATAATATGATTTTTTTGTTCGGTTGAATAAATTTTACCAACACATTCAAAGTAAATTGTTTGAACCGCACCATCCAAAATTATCTATACATGTATCATGTAGTGCATGCAACTAAATACGCATTATGCTTGGATCTGTCACACATAGACCGTTGATACGGTGGTAGCGGTACTACATTCTTCAGTCCTGTTAACTCCGCTAGCTAGCTAGCTATCCATTGCTGGCGAGGGCGACCAAGCCGCAGACGCGGTTGACGACGGGAAGCAGCGGGGGGCCCACGGAGGCGCCGGAGAACACCGCGGCGACGCACTCCTCGCCGACCCCGGCGAGCACCCGGCAGCAGTCCGTGCTGAGGCGCGCGGTCTTGAAGACGAGCGTCTCGAGGACGTCGCGCGCGCAGGGCCCGGACGCCTCCAGGACGGACTGCACGCAGGCGGCCGCGGCCGCGCCGGCTTCTGCTGTCGCGGGCGGCAGGCTGGAGCCGAGGGGCAAGAGCCGGCGCGCGCGCGCAGGCGCCTCTGGCGCCGGGGCGCCCGTTGTGGCCGCCGCCGCCGCCGCCGCCGCGGCGTGCGCGACGGCGAGGACGAGGAGGCAGCAGGTCGACGAACCGTTCGCCATTGCCGCGGTACTGGGAGCAGTGCACGATCTACCAGCAGGGCAGCGCTCTGCACAGTTGCTACCTGCGTTAGCTGTGCCATCGCCGAAGGATAGCGGCTCACCATTTGTAGAAGCGAGGAAGACGATGGATCAGCGTTACGTCTATTTTGGAAACCGGCATTGGCGCACCGCACCAACCCAAAACGGACATTGATTCAGCGTGCGGTTTCAGAAAGCTTTACTTCCAGCAAATTTAAAACGGAGCAATTTAAAATTTAAAATCGAACAATTCGCTGCTGTCACCACCAGCAAATCAAAGTCTCGAACCACCGAATAAACCGCAGGAAAGATTTTTTTTTTAAAGCAAACATCAACGACACGATTTCATTTGTCGATGGACCCTTCGTCTGTGATCTGTCGTGTAAACACTCAACGGCTCCGTGGTCTCGACGTAGGCGAACGTCCGAAGGCAGTAGGCGTCCTTGATGTGGGCCACCGCCGTTCCTGGCTCCCTGATCCGCACGGACCGCACCTCGCCGGTCGCCGCTCTGCAACCTCCTCCCCGCGTCACGCATCCTGTGCGCGTGCAAGTGATTCCGCCCCCACTCCGTCGACTGCACGGTCAGCACGTACTCGCCGCCGTGCGCAAAGTGCGGCGCCGCGAGCTGCCCCTCCACCCCCTGCACCCGCACGCTGTACCGGCGGGTCCACCCCCGCCGGCCGCCTCCGCCGTCCCCGAGGACCCAGACCTCGGTCTTTGCCGGCGCCGGCCTGTCGGCGCTGACGGCCAGGCCCAGCTGTAAACTTCTAAACCATTCGAACGGTAGAACCGTCCCAACTAAACCACTCAACCAGTCCCTCCACAAACAACGGAAACCAGTTAGGCCCAAGCAAACCGTCCACCAGCGGGCTGGTTTGAAACGAGTTGGCAGTAGAGCTGCCACTTTATTAATAAAGGAGAATGCCCGAAGGACGAAACAAACTAGAAAACTTTACATGCTGCACACTGCAAACTTACCTCGCGGGCTGGAGAAATAAAGGAACAGACACCCCTATATACACTCAATTACGCCTTGCGGCGTCAAGAAACCGCTCCAGGTGCTTAGCACCTGCCGCCACCCACGTGGTTGCCTCGTCCCTTATCCGGGCCACTAAGCGGGGGATGGATTGTTCCTGATGATGGAAAACCCGCGCATTGCGCTCTTTCCAAACCTCCCACAATACTAAGATGATGAGAGATCTCAAGCCTTTTTTTGTCAACGACCTGCGCGCCTGCTAATGCAGTCCACCAGTCATGCAGGGCGTCATGTGGAGTCCAGCATTCCGGGTCTATTGCCGGGCACCTCGTCCACGCACTTAGTTGAGTCCAAACATTCCTTGTGTAATTGCATTCGGTGAACATATGCAGCCCCGTCTCTTGAGTTGCTTCACAGAGAGCACAATTTGGATTGCTTGGCCATCCCCGATGTTGCAACAGGTCCGCTGTCCATATTCTGTCCTGGATCGCCAGCCAGCTGAAGAACTTACACTTTGGTGGCGCCCACGGTTTCCCTGATATCGTAACAATCGTATACTCCTACCGACGGAACGCGTACGCTACGCACGTTTTCTAAATTTGGAATTTTGACCTTGAATCAGAGTTTGTTCCTAGCAACCCGGCATCCCTGATCTTGGGGAGTGAGTTCCTTATTTGCCTCCTTGGCCCTCAAGTTTGCTCCGGCTAACATATCTCGGCTAAGCGAAACGGGAGAGAAAACACAAAAGTGAGGCCGTGCAAACTGCAAGGTGCATGCGTTGCCAATGGCGACGGCGCCGCCTACCGACGGCGAAGTGGATGAGGGCTTGAGCCTCCATACGGACGCCTTCGTGGAGATCCTGATGCGCCTGCCGCCGAGCTGCCGGCGCTGGGCCCGGCTCGTATGCCGGCACTGGCGCGACATCATCGACCAGCGGACGCCGCGGAGCCCGCCGCCCAAGGTGCTCGCCTTCTTCACGAGCACCAGGTCAGCTTCAGCGTACGTCGTCAACGACCTCGAGCACGGGTGGGGCAGAGAGGTGTGGGGGGTCACCGCCGGCACCGCCACGGGGAGGTGGATCGACGTGACGGCGGTCGGCACGTGCAACGGCCTGCTGTGCCTGTGCGACAACAGGAAGCCCGGCGGGAGGGTCGCGTTGCTGAACCCGGCCACCGGCGAGACGCTGCGCGTCCCGCCGCTCCCCGTCTCGTACCGCGGGCTGCACGGCTACGGCAGCGGGAAGAGGTACACCTTCGGGTTCCACCCGGCGACGGGGGCGTACAAGATCCTTCACCTCCCGTGCCGCGGCGACGCGACCGCGGGCTTCAACGTGCTGCAGGCGTTCACGCTGGGGGCCGCGGCGTGGCGCGACGTCCCCGTCCCCGGCGCGAGCTGCTGCCTCGGCGCCGGCCTCGTCAGGGTCGGCGGCGCGGCGCACTGGGTCACCAAGGGGATGGAGGGCGTTGCTTGTGCCCGGATGTCTATCGGACGCTCCGTTGGTCCATCACAACATCAAAAAATAATGTCTACAACATAAAAAATAAATATTTGCAACATATAAAACCACCATTTGCAATATCAAAAAATATGTTGAAAAAAATTTATTAGCCATCTGTTGATGATGAGGAAAAAAACCCGCTGCAACATCTGTTTCGTGTTGCATGGAACATTTAAATCTCTCATTGAAAATGCAACATTCAGATAAAACACTTGCAACATGTGTGTGAAACATGTACAATATCGCAACATCTAGATCTACTTTGCAACATCCACATGAAACACTTGCAACATTCTTCTGAAACATCTAAAACACTTGAAACATACGCTTGCAACATGCAGCAAACCCTGGCACGAGAAGCACTGCACACCAGGATCCTAGGAAACGGTGGTGGAGGAGGAGGAGGATGGCGGCGGCCGGCGCGGCTCGCCCCTGGCCGCGGTGGAATCTTCCTCCTCCTAGAGTACGATAGCAGCTACCATGGATTCTTTCCCAGCCCCACGCCTGCCGACCGCCGCCGCAACCTGTGCCCGCATCGCCAGTAGGTGCCGCCGTTGGCCTCACCACCACGCACCGCTGCCGTCGCTGGCCTCGCGCGCCCATGCCTGCCGGCGCGGCCCCGCAGCGCGCCCATGCTCGCATGAACTGCGCGGCAGAGAGAGTGAGTGGTGCGGGTGATTTTTCCCTAGATGAAAGGATAAGGAAGAATTGTAGGAGAGAAAGGATAAGGTGGAAAGAGAGAAGGTGTTTGTAGGATCCGTGCCAGATATTTTTAGTGATAAGCGTCTGACGCGTCGAGCCATGCCATTACCGTAATTCTTTCTGTGCGCCGAGCAACTCTTTTCGGTTATCCATCGCCCATGCCCCCGCACTCTTCTCCCCACGTCTCCTGCACTCTTTCTCCCCGCCTCTCCAGAACGTGTGCCTGTGCTTGTGCCCGCTTGCGCTATTAATTTACCGCCTAGGGCCTAAACAAAGCACTAGGCCTCTGTTTCACGCGTAATTGTGCCTACACGCACACGAGTAATAACGTTTTGTCGAAATTGGTTCATTGTAAATACATGGTTGTGTATGAGAATCTACTGCTAATGCTCTTGATAGCGCATTCCATTGTTTGAGTTATGTTTATTCTTCTTTCCTTTTTTTTATATTTTAGGTAGCTCAAGTGGGGAGAGGGACAAGAATCAGGAGCTTTCCATATCCTCTACAAGTTATTCAGAAGGTGAGTCAAGCTGGGCTATTTAAAATCCGACGTCATTAAATTATCATGCAAACTGTCATCCTATGCAGCGAAGATATGGATACACGGATACACTATTTTCCAGAAATATCCAAGACACAGATATGTTTTGGTATTTTTTTGAAATGCGAATACTAAAGCATAGTATGAATAAAAAAATTAGCTTGTGATTAGGCCATTTTTCTCTTTTCCAAAGCTTTCATTTTAATGAGCCAAAACAGCCAAGCGTCTCAAATTCACCAAAGGCCCCCATCGGGCCATGGCTACTGTTTCCCATACAAACTTTGGCGAAAGGGCATAGTAGCGAAAGTTGGTCTCTGGACGGCTACGGCAAAGGTCTATTTGTTTCCACCCTCCTAAAATGTTAGCTCCTAAAAAGTGATTAAAAAGTGACTAAAGAACCAAACACTGACTAAAAGTGACTAAAAACTTTTAGGAGGCTTCAATTTCTTTAGGAGCTCCACCCCTCCTAAAACCTCCTAAAGCCCATCCTGAACCCCATTGCCCTCATTTATTGTCCTCCTCTCTCTCTCTCACCCTCCCTCCTGCCTAGGCCCCCGCATTCCGCCCGCCACCGGCGTCTTCCCCCGTTCGGCCCCCGCCAGCGGCGTCCTTCCCGCCGCCCGCCGCCGCCGCACGGCACCCCTACCCCCGCCGCCCCCGCTCCCTTGCGCCGCTGCACGGGCCGGCCGGGCGCTCCCCCGCCAGATCCCCCGTCGCCGGATCCGGGCGAGGGAGGAACGGGAGGGGGGCGGCGGTGCCGGGGAAGAAGAGGAGGGGAGGGGCGCGGCGGCTGGGATTTGAAGGGAGGGGGCGGAGTCGGCGGAGGGGCAGTGCAGGGGCCGGCAACAGACGAGCCTAGCGCCGGCGGAGGGGCGGTGCGGCGCCGGTAGAGGGGCATGCAGGGGCATGGAGGAAGGGCATCTTGGGTATTTTACACTTCATTAATTGCCTTTAGTCACTTTTAGGAGGTGGAACCAAACATACTTTTAGGAGGTGCCTAAAAACTTTTAGGAGCTAAAACTTTAGGAGGGTGGAAACAAACAGGCCCAAAGTGGGCAATGCGGCTGATGAGGCCATCCCTTGACATTTAGAATGCCTGCTTTGGGAAAAAAAATTTGTATCATTGCCCAAGCGAAGAATTTGCACTTGTTCTCTGTCTTAATAAATGGGGATGACCGGATGTACTCACTGATGAGTCGGGGCGGTAGGGGTCACCCAGCAGTAGTAAGGGGAAGCGTGCGGTGGTCTGGTCTGGCTTACGTGAGGCGGTAGGGGTCACCCAGCAGTAGTAAGGGGAAGCGTGCGGTGGTTTGGTCTGGCTTACGTGAGTTCCAAGACGTGCTGTGCTAGGACCTGTTTGCCTGACAGGGGCTAACTTTCATATATTAATTAGAAGTATTAAATATAGTCTAATTATAAAACTAATTACACAGACGGAGGTTAATTCGTAAGATAAATTTATTAAGTCTAATTAGTCCATGATTTGACAATGTGGTGCTACAGTAACTATTTGCTAATGATGGATTAATTAGACTTAATAGATTCATCTCGCGAATTAGCCTAGGGGTTATACAATTAGTTTTATAATTAATTCATATTTAGTCCTCCTAATTAGCATCCGACATCCAACGTGATAGGGCTAAAGTTAGTTACCGGTGTCAAACAGCCCCTTAGTCTTATTGTCGTTAAGTTTTAGGTTGTGGCTAGGCGGCGGGGCTTTATCCATGAAGTATCCACCAAGCAAGTGCCGAATATGTGTCAGCAATTAAAATCTTTGTTTTCCCAATACTTATGTATCTGTGATGTATCCACCATGTACCGGATACCGGATACAGATACATGTCTTGGTATGTGGCTTTTGGAGTTTGCGTGATGATGGTTACTTATTATCAATACTAGTCATGGTCATTACAGCCAATTCTTCCTCTGGTTAGTAGCCCATAGTCAATGTTGGACTGCTGACTGCCTAGCACGATGGGAACTACCACATCCAGAGCGTTGCCTGCTCTGTGACCAGGAAGATGGGATAATCCACCGCATCATAGTCTCCTGTATCTTCTCAAGAGAAGTCTGGTCACTCTTGTTTATACTGTTTGGTCTCCCCGACCTGTCACCCCTACATCATGCAGTTCTTTGATCGGTGGTCTGGAGCTATTAAGTTAGTGGCAAGTTCTATGAAGGCTGGTTTGAACTCCTTGGGGGCTCGGATATTTTGGAAACATCGGGTATCACCGCTTGCAAAGGGTCGTTCAGATTATTAAGGATGAGGTCCAACTTTGAGTCATGGCTGGTCCCATGGTTGGCACAGCCATAGTCGAGGTTTAACTTTAAAGGGAGAAGTCACGGGTCATTTTTGTTTTCTTTAGTGGTGTGTTGTGTGTGTGTTTTGTGCTCTATATATTCTTTTTAATGCAATGATGTGCCGTCTTCTGGGTATTCGAGGGAAAAAAAGTTAGGGTATGATCATTCATCGCTTCAACCATGTTGCTTGTTAGATTCTCCTGTTTTTTTTTTAAATCTTGCCACTAACACAGATGTCGCTTGTGTGTGTGTGTTTTGTTTTTTTTTCTAGCTATAGTATCAGTGAACCCCACATTAATCACTTCACCGTGTTGCACCAGATTTCACGGAGCTTGTGAGAAATGATCTAAAGTCCCGTAATTTCAAAAAAAAAATCATGTCATTTTCCTCAAGAAAAAGAGGACCAAAAGGACAATAGGCACGAACTAGAAGTAAATGAGTGCTGGTGCTTCTGGTAAACAGATGTTTTTCTTGTTTGAGTTGCCCTATTTCTCAGTTGGGACCTACAGCGAGCTGGACCCATGTTATTGTCCGGTCATGTACATGAGTCCACGTACGAAGAGCCAGCACAGCAAGCCCATCTCGTCAGTTTCCGGATGCTCGCAAGCTGCGACGCCGAGGTGCTTGCTGGCTTGCTGCTTTCGACAGGAACAGCGCCTCCTTTCTGCCCCTTGCACAGAGGTCCCTTTCCTGGTCCGCCCATGCCCTCACATCAGCTCGCCGACGACGACCTTTCGCCCGTCCTGTCAACGTGAGGCCAGGATCGCCACACACCTGTTACGTACGCACTACGCGGAGCTCGTTCGGCACTGCTCAGACAGGACCAGAGCGCGATCTAGATGTAGATGAGCTCTTCGACTGTGCGCTGTGCGTTGATGAAAGTTTCTCTCTGCGACCGCCCAATCACCCAACAGTCGATCCAATGCGTACACGGACTGTGGCGTGTGATCAGCGAGTCCAAGGATGCGACGTGGCCGGCCAGTTCAACGCGATAGGGACCAGTGCTTCTTCGTCGAGAAAAGGGTTTAGACTGTGCAAACTTCCAAGAACATTGGCGAGCTTTGCATTGCCGAACCGTGGGAAAGCGGATGTCTAAAAATTCTCTACAGGCAGCGGAGCGAAAGTAATCAAAACACAAAGGAACGCATGGACAGCGAAACGCTTTGATTGGACTGAGATGCTGCCACCCCAAAAAGCCCGGATAAAGGTTTCCGGATAAAGCAGTCAAAGATTGTTCCGGTTTACCTCTGCGTCCAGCATCTTCAGACGAGGGGCAAACTGGAATAGCTTCCGGTTGCCGTTCTGATGCAGACGACCCAAAGTCGAAACGCGTGCACACTTGCCCAGGTTCAGTTCCTGCGGGGTCGCGCCCATGACGCGCGTGCGAGGCTGCGAGCAGATCCCTCGCCCCCTCGCTAATTTCCAAGCCAACCCTGAACCCTGTGTCGTCCTCGTGCTAGCAACTTGCTCGTCGCCCCGACTCGAACAGTTGCCAGCTTGACAGGGAAATAGCTTTTGGCCTCAATTAGTCTTAAAAAAAAAGATGGTTGGGTGGAGGTCTGGTGGAGAGGTCCGAGAGGACCAGTAGTGAAAGCCGCTTTGAGCTGGTCAGCTGGATAAAAATTAGATAAATGGATCTACGTACTATACAAATTAATCCCTTTGCACCATATATACTTGTATATTTGGATATTTTAAAATAAAATTTATATAAGAGATAGAATAGAAAAAACGTTTATCTTTTCACTTCTGCTATTTGAGATTTGCATGACTCTTTTTTTTACTTCAAAAAAGACATTTGCATGGCAGTATTTTAAAACAAAATGTCGACAACGACATCTGAGTAGAAAGCATATCAGTACAACAATATTACTAGTGGTGACAGTGGCACCGCGGGGTTTGAATCATGGTCGCCGGCTGGCCAATCCGGGTCTCCCTCTTACTAATAATTAGCTTCACATGATGATGGCGAGCAGCAGCACCGCGAAAGCAGGAGACAGACAGAAGGGCGTCAACGGCGCCTGGGCCACCGACGAAGAAGTAGACGGCGACGGCTTGGAGGACGCCGACGCGGCGTCGTCGAACGTCAACGTGTTGTCGTCCAGTTTGTAGGTCATCTGCCTGCCCGCCTGCACCATGCTGCCGATGACCGACAAGCCGTTGGACCACGGCGACGGCAGGATGGACAGGCACACGACCCCGTTGCTCTTCTTGTACGAGTAGTGCTCCGGCTGCAGCTCCATCCCGGCGTTCTCGCCGACGAACAACAGCGTGATCGCCGGTAACTTCGTGCCGTTCGGGTAGCACAGCTGCCCGAATCGGACGGAGCCATTGACCGGTGACGCCACCGCCTTGAGCTCCTGCTTGAGGTGGTCGAAGAGAGACGAATTGAGGAACGTGAACGGCATGGTGGTCGTCAAGATTCCGGTGGCCGCCTCGCTGGCGACCTCGCCGCCGCCGACCTTGATGCCGGTGACCTTGACGGAGTAGGTGCTATTGTTGGAGCCGACGGGGCCGAATAGGGTGATGCTCCTGCTACCGGCTCGCGCCGCCGTCGCTCTCCGGGCCAAGAACGCGTTGTGGGCAAGCCAGACCGTGCTGCCTTGAAGATCGCCATCGATGATGTAGGAGAAGAGCGGCCACTCCTTTGGGAAGCTGGCGAGGATGTTGTTGCCCCTGCCGAGTCCGATGACGGCGTAGTAGTCGCCGGAGGCGTCTGGCCGGCACGCGTACGCCGTGTTGTACGCCGTGTTGTTAGAAAAGATTCCCTTGCTCTTGGCACCGAACAGGGTGATATTGCCCTTGCGGAGCGGGACGCCAGCCGGAGCTGCGCTGTTGCAGACCCGTCCCGCCGCCGACGGGGCATCCCCGCCGTCGCACGCGCCGTACTTCTCGCACAGCGGGTCGCCGCACGCCACCTGCTGGCTGCTGCTGTCGCCGCCGCACCGGCTTGTCCAAGTGACCCGGCTGGTGACGTCGACCCCGCCCACGGAGAAGTTCACGCCCCCGGCCTTGACGACGTCGACGGCGACGGCGTTCGGCAACAACCCCGCCGCCGCGTCGTTACCGCGAGGAAGCAGCTCGCCGTCCGTGGCCTTGTCGATGGCCTCGAATCTGTCCTTGGCGTCCTCGATCCGTTTCTTCCACTTCTCGAGGAAATCGGCGGCCCTCTTGAGCGCGGCGTTGCCCGCGCCGGCGGCGCCGGCGGGCGCGGGAATGGACACCGCGGCGACGGCGAGGACGAGTAGGGCGAGGCTGGTAACCTTTGCCATGGCTGTGGATCGATGTGCTGCGTCGAGCTATCGATGGATGTCGTGAACACGAACGTTCACGTACACTGGCTTTATATATCATCATCAGCTAGTAGTAGGATATGATTATTAGTCAAGGATGGCGGGCGATGTAGGAGAGCACATGTATGTGGTCACTGTGCGCGTGCAAGTGGGAGATCGACGACTGGTCAGGTCCTTGGAAACCGCTTGCAGGATGCAGAGGCTGCATGCAGCTGATTTCTTCGTGTGGTCGGCCGGTTGGATCCACATGATGCTTGATTTCAGTCGGCCGTGGGCCATTCTGCCTTGACTGCAGCTTGGTTGGCTGACGGTGACAATTCACCTCGCTGGTACTAGTTGCCACGATGATCAGCTTGCCACGTCAAACATTACTGTCTCTTCAGCTAGCATGATTCGGTGGATTAGCCGTAAGATTGTAACACCCTAATTTTCAGCCTTTTGTTAGAATTTTCTAGAAATTAATTGCTTATGTTTAAGGATTTAAGGTTTTCTAAGGTTGCAGATTAAATTATTAGGCATTTAAATTTCTTTTAAAAATAAGTCAATAAATCATAGGGGTTTATTGCATTCATGCTGGTGCATTAGTTTTGGGTGTTTGTATTCAAATTTGTATTTGAATTCATTTGTTTGATCCCTTTTAAATAATAGGAAAACCTTTCTCTTTCTTTCTC
This sequence comes from Setaria viridis, assembly GCF_005286985.2. Taxonomy (NCBI): domain Eukaryota; kingdom Viridiplantae; phylum Streptophyta; class Magnoliopsida; order Poales; family Poaceae; genus Setaria; species Setaria viridis. The sequence goes on along the minus strand of NC_048268.2, from coordinate 32,287,906 downwards.
TTTTCTCCTCTCTTTTGACCCGTTCCTCCTTTCGGCCCGGCTCTACAGCAGCAGTACCGCAGGAGTCAGCCCAGCAGGCCGGCCCATCAACACCTCCTCCACGCCGACCCGTTCCTGCACCGGCCCCGCCCGCGTCTCGCTGACGGGTGGCCCCCACCCATCATCCCTTCCGCTGCGCCGCATCGAGCCGGATAGCTCGAGTCCCGGTCGCCTCCGACCTTGGGCCTGCACGCCAAGGACACCTCCCCGGGCCTATAAAACCCGCCGCCGCCTCCGCAGCCCTTACCAAACCCTAAACCCCACACCCTCGAGCCCCGGAGCCGCCCTCGCGCCCACAACCCTATCCAAGTGCCGCCACCTTCGATCTCCATCGCCACCGCCTTCATGATCGGATTATTGCCCGAAGCACCGCGAGGAGGTGAGGAAGCTACCCGTGAAGATCCCGTACGCCCCCATGCCTTCTTCCGCGTGCACGACCTCGTCGGAGTTGCCGCCGCCGCGCCGAGCTGCTTCACCGAGCCGCGCCCCGTCTTCACCACGCAATCGAGGCCCTCAACACCCTAGATGTGCTCACAAGCCTTCCAGCTGGATCCAGGGCCTCACCGTGTCGCAATTTGAGCCTTCTAGATTGAGATCAAGCTCGCTCCGGCGAGGCAGCCCCGCTCTGGCGCCGCGTGCCACAGTTTCCACCACCGAGCGCCGCCCATCTACCGCCAGCTGTCCGATCGCCAATCCACCCTGCGCTGATCAAAGATCCAGAGGATGTGATGGTTTTCTGCTGGTGAGCCTCGAGCATCGCTGGTCAATATGATCTTGTATGTGATAAGGGTAAGACTACTGATTAAATTTTATAGGTTTATCCATGATATCCACTTTAGTAATGCAAGAAAAAATTCTGTGAATGTGAAGTTATTTGAAGCACCAATGTCTTCGGAACATTTTTGGCCTCTCACAAAGGAAGATGAGAAGGAATGGCATATGGAACAGGCGCTACATACAATATGTTGCCTATACTTACACTGGGACCATGTAAAGGCTATTTTGTTGTTTCAGTTTTACTTCTCTGAATATTTGTTTCCATGTGAGTTACTCTTCTTACAATGGAAAACTGATTATTGGCAGATGTAGCTTGTTTGTTTACAGGGCTTCTTGGCAAGCACTGTTCTTAAAGTGAAGAATGTGCCTAGCTAGCACTACTATTTATTCATTAGTGAAGTCTCATTTTTGCATGTAAGCTGCAGGCCTTCCCACTGTTGGTTTTAATTTAATTCAAATGCTTACTTTATAATATTAGGTCTCATAGCTCGGTATCAATAACTGAAGACCCCTGGTGTCCATATATTTCGGTCCTGCTGGAAGATCACATTGACCATGAGTTTATCTTGGTGCTGATCATTTCTTTAGTTCTGAACATCTAGAAATCAATCAATCTCGCGCATGTGAATTATTTTGCTTTCTGTCCGAATGCATAGATTGTTCATAGATTTTAGAAAAGAACCAATCAATAATTTGCTCATGCAGCTTGTTTGGGCACCAAAACATATGCGGAGCACAAAACATATATCTGTGAAAATATCCATCATTCAGGGCTTCCTGCAGAATCAGGGGCTCTCTCTCCAACCTTGATTATTTTCCTCTTCCTGGCACTCCCTGCAGAAACTTGTTTCCACCCGAAGCTTGCACGCCATTATGTTCTCTCTGTCAGAAATAACATATTTAGTTTTATATAATATCTACTCCTAACTGCATATTCCTGCACATATTAGTTTCTAAAAGTTCAATAATATCCTGAACATATAGAATGTCAGAATCTATATCTGGTTTACTATCTGACCTCTCTCAGTTGTTTCAATACATGATGGAGTGTGACTAATATACTTATACCTTACTTTTGAGAAACTTATGTATTGATCTAACATACTTTGAAAATGCAAAGTTTGCTAATTAGCAGCACACTCGGTATTGTTCTTTTGAGGCAGAGTTTGTCCATCGATCCCTTTTCCCATCAGGTACAATCTGTCAATCTCTTTTGCTGGTTAGGCAGTTGCAAAATGCTATAGTTGTAAGACAATTAATAAAGTTCATATCATGGTTTAGGCAGCAAAAATAGCAATACTTTTACTTTTTTGGTTATTTCTGGTCATTTGTTTCCAATTTCTGGTGAAGTCGTTTCACTAAGTTTTGAAATTCAATTGACAGGACTCGATGAATCTCAAGAGCTGCTACCGTAACTTGTTGGAGAGATTATATGTAGACCCTAGAAAAGAGGAAGAATGTTGCACAAGTTCCATGTGTGTAGTTCTCAAGATTTTCTATTTTAGTTTCCATCCATTTGTGTTAACCAAGTTTGTTTCTTGGCATATCAATTTATGGCCGCTTTCACTTATTATGCTTGGTATTCCATTTTGTTCGGTTGGACAAGAAACTTTTCACCCGCCGCTCTGCGTTGTCACTGGCAGCCTTGTGCAGATTTTATTGAAGTATTATTATAACACCTGTAATAATTTTTTTTATTGCGTTAAAATTTTTAGGCTCCCGTGGCAATGCACAGCTATAAACCTAGTGATGAATAAATTTATCTTGTTGAAGGTGGAGCCAGTGCAGGTGATAAATGTGGTAGATTAGGGCCTCTCTTTGGCACGGCTTATGCAGCGGCTCCTTTGTAGACTTTCGCTGAAGGCATACCAAACGGGGGTAAAAAAACAGCTCCGAAGGCAAAGCCGAAGCCGAAGAAGCTGTTTTGCGATTTGTGTTGAAGGCATGAAGCCAAACAAAAAAAGTGGCTCTGCGTGGCTCCCTCCTCGGCCCCGTGAAAAAGGACCAAAGCGCCCCTGAACTTCGTTGTATTTATTTACAACAAAATTGCCATTGCTCCTGAATGGATAACCCAAAGCCTCTCAATCCCCTCTCTGTTCCCTTCTCTCGTTCCCTCGTCTCTCTCTTTCTCACGGGAAAAAGCACGGCGGTGGTAGATGGAAGGCTGGCCGGCACTAGAAGCTACTGATGGCCCGGATGGGGTAACTGGCGGATCCGGTGATAGCACGGCCAATCTGTCCATCGTTGTTTGTTATTAGTTCAGTAGTTGTTTGTTTGTTGCTTCTCATGACTTGTGTGTATGGCTAATGATCAAAAACTTCTTTTGGTCTAGTTCTCCTGTTCTAATATGTTTTGTCCATGAAATTGATTTTGTTGGTAACAACTTGGCTGATTGTTGTGATGAGAACACTAGAATAGTGTGTGAGATTTTTGCAGATAAAGTTGACAAAGGACATCATTCAAACACACATTTGAGTAAGACTGGGTACAAGAATGTGATAGAAAGGTTCAAAGAGAGGACTGATATTCTGTACACTAGAAAATAATTCAAGAACAAATATGATAAATTAAAAACTGATTATGGTATTAGGAAGAACTGAAACATTGTGAGATAGGTATAGGATGGGATGAAAGCAAACAGAATATTGAAATGACTGAGGCTTGGGGGAGGAACACAACAAAAGTGAGTGTCATCTATGTTTCAATTGTGGCTCTATTTTGGTGCTGTTCCATCCACAATGAGAATTTTGTTGCATCTCTAGTTTTTACCGAGAGAGCTGAAAGAGAAATGTTTATGACTTTGGACACTCCGGAGGAAAGATTTGACTGGTTGAAGAGAAAGCATGAGTGGATGACTAAAAATGATATTCCTGAGTAGATATTGCATTTCATTCATATTAATTACCTTCCAATTTGGCTTGGAGCATGAACCAGTGTTCCTGTATCAGTATGTTGTGTGAGTTTTCATTAGTTATGTATGAATAATGTGTGTGACTTTCCATTATTCCTGCATGAATAATTTATGTGCAATCAAATAATTCCTTATTCATGAGTGTTGTTTGTATGGTGTACAGATCTGATTCTTCTGATGTTAAAATGGATGACAGTGGTTCAGACAAGGATCAGTGGGCTATAAATACTATGATATTGATAAAGTCAAATCAGAATAGTCTGTTTGCTTCCAAGTACTTTATGACCTATCATGATAAAAATGATGCAAGAACTCCAACACAGAGTGGATTTGGTTGGACAATGGAAAAACTCAATACTCCTAGTGAAAGCCATAAGATGTTCAGAATGAATACATTACTATTTTACAAGCTGCATGATTTGTTAGTGAGTACTTATGGTCTCCAATCATCTCTTCATATGAATTCTATAGAATCACTTGCTATCTTCTTGTGTGTTGCAGTTTTGTGTGTTGCATTCATGCTGGAAATGCATAGGGTTTTGTTTGAAAATATTTTATGCACTAGGTTCCATTTGAGAAAATATTTTGGGCCAAATTCCCTTTTAATACGCCACCCCTCCCCTTCTCCCTTTTACTTCAGCCCAACCCACCTCCCCTCCCTTATCTTCTCGCAGGCCAAGCCCACCTCCCCTCCCCCGTTCGTTTTCGTTTTCTTTTCCATTCTCCCGAACTAGGCCACAACCCAACTTCCCTCTCCGCTCCCCCCTACCCCCTTCTCCTCTACCTTCCCTTGTTGGGCCGAGCACAGTTCCCTTCCCCCTCTTCCCCCTTCCTTAGCTAGCCTTTCCACCTGCTTCCCCTCCGCTTCTCTCGCATGGGCCGTAGCCCATCAGCAGCCCAGCCCCCTCCCCCACTCTCTCTCCCTTCTCTCCCTTCAACGCGGGGCTCACCTATCAGCTCCGTCTTCCTCCTCCCTCACCTGCCCTTTTTCCCACACCGAACACCATCGCCCCATCAAAATCCCGTAGTACCACACCTCCTCGCCCCCGCCCAGCCCCATGCCGCAATCCCCGCTTCCCCCTCCCTCCCTTCTTCCGCCCGTTACTCCTCTCCTCCTTTAATGGCAACAAGTGCCATCAAGGCCATCAAGACTGAGACCCCTACTCTTGATCTCCTCTTCTTGCCTCCCATCCGTCCTTCTCCAAGCAATTCTTCCCCAATAAATCTTGTGCCGAGCTCCATCTCTCTCCTTTTTGCCTCTCCAACATCACCCCACCGTTTATCGTGCCTTCTCCCAGCACCATTTGCTCACCAACGCCGCCATGGCCGAAGCTCGGTAAGCGAGCTCTGCCACTGCCTTTTGCCGCAGTCGAACTAGCTCTCACTTCCTCCTCCCTCTCTCGGTGTCATGGGACTCCCAACGATGCAATTCCAGCGCCCAGGAGCACCAGACCAAGGCTGCCATGCCGCCCTCACTCACGGCTCCGACCTCCTCCGTCCCTCTCCGCTGTACACCTTACATGCCATGGATTTATCCTTGCCCCACCCCTGGTAAGCTCGCCGTGTCCTCCTCTCTCGAGCGCGCCACGTCTCGTCGTCCCTTGTGGGTTGTAGAGCTGTCGTTCCGTAATCTGGCAAAACTCCATTGTCGGGGCTCCTGTGCGAGCGGCACCAGGCCCAGAACCGGCAGCACGCCCCAGGCCGCTCGATCCCATATGAATGGCCATGATTAAAACAAGGGGTACCTCTTTGGTCATTAAAATCCGACCATCCATATCAAATCCAACGGCCAAAATGCAATCTTGACCACAGTCAGATTTGCCTGGCAATCTTATGATCTAGCCCCTGAAGATCTATGAAATTAATCTAAAATTTCTTTGAGTCGTAGGAATACTTACCAGCTACCCCCTATTGTCTATCGATAATTGCACCTAGGTCCTTGCTGACGTCATCACCAAAAAAACTCACAAAAATTCCAATTTATATATTTTCATTTCCTAAAAATTCATGATGATGTCATAAAACCCCTTGCTAACTTAATCATACAACCATGAGAATTATATGGGCTATGGTCTTGGCTGAGTAAGTTGGGTAATCCAACGATCTATGTTGAGCGGGTAGGCGCCGACTAGGGCAGCGTCCCATAAATCATGGCTCGACGCAGTGATGGTTAAGAGCCTTGATGGGTCAATGCGCGCTGGAGAACCAATGGAAGGCGTCGTAGTGAACACATGCCAACACATCTCGGTAATGTGTAAGAGGTTTGGCCGCCTTGTCATGATGGGTATCATGACTCGTGGGTAAAGTTGTACAACCTCTGCAAAGTGTTAAAAATTGTTATAACAGTTGTGCTCATGGTCAAGAGTGGTATGGACCCTCACATGGTTAGTTGGATTGAGAGAATCACAGATGGTGTCTGTGGTTTGGGAGTTGGGTTTGGATGATGAGACATTGACCTTAGGTTCAGGACAGGTGGGGTAACATGTGCCTTGTTGGGTTTTTTGGAAGCTTATCACACTAATGGTTCTAGGTGCTTAATTAAAACTTGACAAACATTAAAAAATGAGCTTTGTAGTCCACTTGCGGAGTACACGCCTCCAAGTGTACTCACCTTTTTCCTTTCAACCCCCTTGCTGTGCCCTCCTGTTGCTGCTCAGATAGTGCCATACAGGAGCTGCTACGAGGAAACTTGGAGGAGCCACTCATGAAGACTTGGAGTTCTAGGTTGGTGTGCCCCTGGTCGACGTCCAGTTTGGAGGTGAGTTCGTGTTCCTCAAGCCGTGTGCTCAGAGGGGGTGCTCGTGAGGGAGTGAGTGTGCAGTTGGGGAATGGAATGCGTACGTGCCGTGAAGAAGTGGCCCAGCTCCCCTTATATGTCTTCGGGGGCCGGGTACAAGAAAGAAGGAGGGGTCCCTCAGGTCTGTCGGTCCTGCGGGGCCCATTGGTGGAGCTCTCCTGGGTCCTAGTCGGGGCATCGCCGTTCCATCGTATCGGGAGTCCCGTTGGCTCGTCCTTGTATCGTGGCCGTCCTGCGCCGCCTATGGCCGCATTAGGGCAGTACATGCTGCTGCTAGGTAGTCTCATAAGTCGTTTTATGCAATGTCATGTAGGATTTTTACTGATGTGAAGAGAAGGTGATAAGAGAGAAAGATGTTGATTTTAGGACTACGAGACGACTACTCTACCATTGTACAAATTGTGATTGGTATGCAACTAATAATATTTCTTTTTTTCATGCACAAATTAAGGGAATGGAATTATTATGAGACAACTTAAAAAGATAACCTATTATACAAGTTGTTTGTTAAATCATCTCATAATTACATGTTGCATGACTGTCTACTAAGGCAGCACTTGCCCTTAGGGCACTCCCAATGGGAGAAACCATCGTAGTTTCCAGAGTCTAGGATATTGTATCAAGAAATCATCCTTCATAATGCAATTTTTTTTTATCTAGAGTCTAAACAAAAATCCAACCAATCATTCTCCCTTCTAGTACCAGATCCTCTATACATCATGTAAAGGAGCTCGAGTGATGGGTAGAAGCGGTGCAAGCACAAAGGATCCGACGGTAAGCAAGAAGAAACTACTTGGTCTCCCCAATGCATATTCATTGGTTTCTTGACCTATCAGTATGCGTGAGGACTTGGTTTCCTCTCCAAGAAATGGTTTCTCTCTCTCCATAATAAATCTACTGCCACATCAGCAAATTGCTTAGTTGGCATGACAATTAAGAGGGATAGAAACTATCATCAATGTTCCATTGGGACTGCCCTTAGTCCTATCTGCCAACCCCCGTTGCAGAGGGTGGCGTGCGGCAAGTGTGCTGGCGCCTGTAGCATCCCATCAGAGTAGGTGGCAGGTCGTGAGGTGGTCGGATCGGTACTCCGACCCCACGCCAGTGTCGGTCACTAGCTCCCGAGGTCGGGAGGGTTGGATACGGTGGTCGTAGTGATCGGTTCAGGTCAACAGGGCAGGTAGTGCAACGCCTCGTCCCCGCGCACAACGTGGCTGTCCTCGTCGACTGTTGTGTAACACCCAAAATTTTGAATAATTCAAATTCATTAAAATTTGCTCAAATTAGGGTGTCATTTAAATTCTAGGCATTTAAATTCATTTTCTTTAATTTAATTAAATTCATCATAGGAGTTAATTGTGCATTCATGCTGGTGCATTTATTTTGATTGCTTGAGTTTGAATCAAAATTTGAATTTCCAAATTTAAATTCAATTTCCAAAACCTTTTCTTTTCCTCTTTCTTTTTCTTTTTCTTCTTCTCCTTTCTGGGCCGCATCTTCCATTCGTTCCCTTCCCCTTTCTTCTTTCGGCCCAGCCGCAGCATCTCCACCGGCCCGCGAAGCAGCTCCGCGGGCCCCCTTTCTTTTTCTCCCGCGCGGCCCACCGTTTCCCCTTTTCCCGCGCGGCCCGCCGCTTCGTTTCCTTCCCGCGGCCCGCAAACACGCGCGCCGGCCCACGAAGTCACGCCGGCCCGCCTACCGCTCCCTTCCTCCGGCCTGACGGGTGGGCCCCACCCGTCATCCCCTTCCTCCGACCGTATCCGGCCGGAACTCCCTCCCGCAACCGACGCGCCGCCGCCTCCGGAAACCCGTCGGCCCCCGCTCCGAATCCTTCGGGGAGTTTAAACCCGGGGCGCTCTATCTCCAAGCCTCCACCCTATATAAGCCGCCGCCCCTCCCGGCCTCAAGCACCCGCACCCGAAGCCCCCAAAACCCTAGCGCCCGAGCTCCAAGCGCCGCCACCTCTTCCCCGCCGTCAAGCACCGCCTCCGGTGAGCTCCGGTCGTCAAGGACCCCCAAAACGAGTTCGCCGTGTTCTCCTCTTGCTTCTGGTGAAATCCGCGCGCCAAACCGTGCCCCGGAGCGCCGTTTCGGCCAACTCCGGCGAACCGCCGCCGCTCGCCGTCGCATATGTTGCTTACTTTATTTATGATCATGTTTAATTTCAAGTGGTATGAACTTATACTTAGTTAATTGCTAATAAAACTTGACCAACTTAATTAAAAGCGAATGCTAATTATGCCTTAGCCATACCTTGAATTAGCCTTACACTACACTATTCCCCACGACTTGTTGAGTACCAACCATAAGTGTACTCACCCTTGCAAAACCGCTGTTCAGACCAAGCTAATTGGGAAGAGGAGTATCTACACGACTTTGAGGAGTTCTAGGCGTACGTTTCTTCAGTCAGCTGCCTGTGGAGTTGTCGTCGTCTTTGGAGTTCCGCTGCGTAATAATTAGACTTTGTGGTTTACTTGAGACTTTCGGTCATGTAATAATGGTTAATACTCTCTTTATTCGTTTTAGCACTGTCTTTGTTATTCACTATTGTCGTACATGTGTGTAACTTGATCCTGGCACACATGTATTTAATGCACTCGATTTTGTCCTTAAAATCGGGCGTGACATGTTGCCTCCGTCAGCGCCTAGGGTATGGGTGCCGCCCCTGTTCGAATCGTGCGGGGGCAGGTGCCCGTACGCCGTGGCGCACGTCGACCGCGTGGCGGTGCAGCGGGGTGTTTATTGCCCTATCCGCTAGCGGGGCGTGGTGGTGCAGCGTGGCGGAACTCAACCATTTGTTGACCGGGGTGACTGATCGGGCGCTTGACCTAGCTGATGGTCGGATCCCGGACCACCCGGGCTGCCTTGCCCCATTCGTGGACCAGCCGATGTGCGCTAGTTGGACCGCGTGGCCCAAGTTTGAGCTCTTGAGGCCACCTGCGCGGGTACCCTTGGTCATAGATGGCCAAACAGGTGGCCCGGCCCGGCCTGGCATGAGCCTAATTAGGCCCGCACAGTAACCGTGCTGGGCCGGGCCAGCCCACGTGACGAAGGAGCGGCCCAGGCCCGGCCTGCTGCCTTCTTAGGCGGGCCGTGCCGGGCCGCTTGCCCGACAGGCCTTAGCGGCCTGGCCGTGCTCGTGCCGGCCCGCGGCACGGCTCCAGCTCCTCCTTTTTCCCCAATCCCCACCGCAGCTTGCACTTCCCCCAAATCGGCGAGGCCACCACCATATCACGCCAAAATCACCACCAAATTGGAGCAACAATATAGCAGCAGGGACTTGCATCGACGAAGGGGCGCGGGGAGGCGGCGAAGGGCCGCGGGAGGAGGTGGCCGGGGGTAGGCGGAGGCCGCTAGGGGTAGGGGGAGGTAGTGGAGGGCCGCGGGAGGAGGTGGCCGGCTCCGTCGTGGGAAGAGGTGGCCAGGGGCAGGCGGAGGCCGCTAGGGCAGGGCTGCAGGGGGAGGCAACGGAGGGCCGCGGGAGGAGGTGGCCGGCTCCGCCGCGAGAGGAGGCGGCGGAGGGCCGTGGGAGGAGGCCGCTGGGGAGTTGCGAGGAAGCGGAGGGGGGATAGGGGGACGTGGCAGTTGCGAGGGAGAGGGTGAGTCGCGAGGGAGGCGGCAGTTGGTGGGATGAAGGTGCCGTGAAGCAGATAGGGTTGGTTTGGGAGGAGCAGGCCGCTAGTTTTAGATGGACATGGAGGTGGGCCAAACGGGCCTAAACAGGCCATGCCGCCCGTTGCAGTCCATGGGCTAAATAGGTCGTGCCGTGCCCGGGCCAGCCCACGGGTTGAGGCAGCGGCCCAAGCCCATCCTGTGGTGTAGGTTGGGCCGGGCCGGCCTGCAAGGCCACCATGCCGTGCCTAGGCCGGGCCAAAATGCCATGCCGTGGGCTGGCCCATGAGCCGTGAGCCGTGGGCCAAATGGACAACGGTTTAGGTACCCGACACTTTACAACATTCAAGTAAAAAGGTACCTTCTAATAGACCATTTCATTATTGACGAGCAAATAAACAGGAGTTCACATGCCAAATTGTGCCACATATGTGATGCACTAGCACGACGAAGCTAAAGGAGATCCATGTACCCCTCAGAACTTGAGTTCTCCAATTGTGAAAACAAGCTCATCGATGTACAAAATTTGAGTCAAGAAGTTGCAACACGGATAAATTATTTACCGAACATCAAAGCAAAATAAGAATGAAATCTGTTTATTAAAGACATTGATTATGGTTCAACAAAACGATCATAGTATCCATGGGAAGTACTAGAGAATAATAACATTTACAACTGCATATATGCTGCTAGCAGCCATAATACACACAAACACACACACACATGCATACACAAAACATGTACTTCCTCAGTGAACTGCACTAGCTGGCCCCATACAGTCAGACTGTCACAACTTCATAAATTTCTAGTGGATCTATACCAACGCATATTATGCGTTGCCATATGTGGCGTTGTAATGTCCTATATAAAATGCATATAAATGCGTTGGTAAGTGGATTTTGCAACCTACCAAAGTATTTCAACAACGCATATATGTGCTGTATAATACAGAATATGTGCTTTTTTGGAATCGTATATGGGTACGGTATTTTCAATTGGCTTTTGCTGATCACTGTTGGTAAGGTGATAAATGTTATATGCATCAAGCATGACACGTGCAACAAGAGTTCAACATAGTAAATATGTTCATTAAATAAAAAGATTCTATACAGAGAAGAAAATGACACAATACAACAACACAATGTTCACAGACCAAAATAAAATATACATGAAATCTGAAATTGTAAACTTCTCTTGTGGGCAAATCTTGTAGTTCGTTCATCCTTCGATCATCTGCACATCCAGAGTCCTGCATGAAAATATAGAATGCTATGGTAAGTATATAGTTGATGACATGATATTTTCTCCATGAATAAAATTAACGTGCATGTGGCAAATTTATTCTTGCCATGTCTGTCGTTTTGTCTTTTGGTGATAGATCATTTGTTCATTTGTTGTAGAATTTTTCAGGCCTGCAAGAAGGGTTAGACCCTCTGTCGCCAAAATAAAACCTAGTTATCTGCAATATGAAATATTAAATTTGAGTACCAACTATAACATATAAGGGCATATACAACGGTATTTAGAAGATATCTATATACCACCAGGTCAGCCAATCCGTCCTACGTGGACCATCAACAATGATGAGAGCGGATGGTGTCGTCGTCTCGCGCGACGCCGGCAAAGGCTCGTTGTCCCAGATCGTATCGCCAGTCCTCGCCGCGTTGTAGCCCTCGTTCCCAACCGACGACGGCCTTCCTCGATCTGGTGCGGAAGGCGGAATCGTTGATGGCGGCAAAGAGCATGCTCGCACGCCAATCTTCCACGCCAAAATTTCTTCCTCGGTTCCTCCCCGTCCGTCTTGCCCCGGTACCCTCCAATCTCTCGCCCCCATCCCTTCTTCCCCCAACCACACGATGCATCCCCTGCGGCATGAGATGAGCAAGGCGGCTGCGGTGCGGCCGCGGAAGCTGCTAAACGCGGCGGCAGTGCGGGAGCAGAACGGAGTAGCGGACTGCGCGGGAGGTGAAGGGCGCGGCGACTCTTTCCGGCGTCCAGTCGCCTTCCCAGCGCCGAAGCCTTCGGCTGCGCTGATTCTTCCACCGCCGCCTCGCCCTTCTCTGGATGCACAGCTTGCTAGATTTCACGCTGAGTAGTTTGTTTCTTGCAGTGTCTCGACCCGTCGGCATTCAGCTGATCAGCTCCACTTCACATATTGCAAAGTAGGTGGCGTCTGTGCTTGCTTCTTTGAATGCCTTGCGCTCCTTGCTTCTTTGTTTACTTCAAAATACAGAGTGAAGATGGTGCAGATCTTCTCTCTTCCAATTTCTGATTTTTTTTTACATCCTGGTGCTTGCATATCTGAAACGTAGATTTGTGTTTTAATTTCATGATCGATTTTTATGATTCAGAATGTGATGAGATATTAAGCAAATTGAACAGAAGGTTCAATTATTCTACTAATATCAGTTGTTTTACAGTTTAAGTTCTCTGCTAGCATGTTCCTGATATTCTAATAATCTTGATCAGTTCAAGACATGCTAATATTGGCATTAATTTTTGCAGGCACAGCTGCTGCACAGCCTACTGCTATTTCATTCTGTCTAGTAAGGCTCAAAAGCCCCCAATTCTGCCTACTGAATGCTAGGTAGTGATTGTTAGGATGGATATGGAGCTATGCAGGAACACAAATCCCCTCCGTTTCCAGCTTATGCAGGCTGCACAAGCATCGCTGGCGCAAAAGGTCTCAGTTCCGCTCACATCACTGCGTCTCCTCACCGTGTGCCGCATCTCCTCACCAGTCCACCACCATGCCTCCGCCGCCGACCTTCTGCGCCAGCAGCGGGGCTGGCACCCCAGCAAAGGCTGCCGCTTTCGGTGGCTCGGTAGGACACGACGGTGCCGGCTCTGACTCGTCCCAAAGGCGCCGCCTTCAGCATCCGGCCGGAGCTTCTCGCGGTGGGCGGGGTCCTAGCGCCGGCGATGCTGATGATTTAGAGCAAGCGGCATGTGGTCGCGGCGACTCTCGCGTCAGTGGCGCTGTTCAAGATTGACGTCGGCGGCCGCTACCGGAGACGAATAAACAGGAGCTGGATTTGTGCGGCCTCGGCCTAGTCTCGTCAATTCGGGAGCAGAGTCGCCGGCCAAGACGCCTAGGCTGAGCTGCTCTGACTCCGACACGGGGAGCAAGGTCCCACCATCGGTGAGAGAGCGCATTGCCGTGGGTCGCTTTGGTGCCAATCATCCTCGTCGGTCTCGTGGCCGGACAGCTCCCCGCGGTGGCGCTCACTGAGTCACTGTGCTCTGCGCCGTGTTCTTCATCTCGGTGGAGGGAACACTAGCCCAGTGATGACCCCGTCAAATCCAACTCCGCGGCCAGGTCACTGAAGCTGCTGCTCCTCGAAGCAGCACGCAGAGAAGCAATGATGAATCCAATTTTGGTTGTGCCTAGATTCGATTCACCATGTGAGAATTGGATTTTGATGCTCATCAGTCAATTTTAAAGTTATGTGGGTTCAATTTTGTAATTCTCGATCTGCAACCTTCCGTCTCTGTTCTTTTTTATTTTTCTTTCCTTCGCGTGTGTGAACAGAGATAGCGTAATTTCCTTTTGGTTTGCCTGTGTCAAGGTTCAGTCTTTAGAGCATATGCATGCACAACAGTAAGAGCTACATAATTAGATTTACTACTTCGATATGAGTTATGAACGTGTTTCATGTACTTGCGCTCAAGGTGTTGGGTGAAATGTCTAGGAGGACACAGGTGCATGGTAAACTCGCTGCATAGCACAGGAGGTGGCTATACCCAATGCAAGCCAATCAACCAGCACGATCTTCGTAAGCCAGGCTAAGCTTAGCACAACAACCAAACAAGGAGGTATAGTACTAGCATAGCCAGGCGAAGGCTTGCCATGGCTAACTCATTGTCAAGCTTGGACTAAGCCAAGCAACCAATCACCACCTATGTACGCAAGATTCAGTCAATTCTTTCAACCGGATACTTTTGTGAACAAGTATTGTCATGTGTCTCAACAAGCAACAAAATAAAATACAAAGATCATATTCATGCTTAATCGTTAGTACGATTTATGGTCCATACATGTATTAAATACCTTGCAGCCTAATAATCTGAACGGCAGGGAAGTAGATGCAGGATTGACCTTATCTAATAGTTATGGTAGGGTTCAGTATTTCAAAATAAATGATTTGCTATCTACTTGTCTAAATGATTTGCTATCTACAATTAGTGTTCTTTAAAAAAAATACTACAATATTGATTATGCGTTGTCAGTTTCATGTATATTTTATATGCTAATAACTGACGTGTCAACAAGGTAGAGGATCTGCTTCGCGCCCAGACTGCGCCGTAACCGAAATTCGGCATATATACGAGTTTGTAACTGGTAAACATGCCAGGTTTGGTCGTTGTTTAATGAAAGTCTTTCCTTTCAAAAGAACAAAAAGTTTACCAAAGTGGCATGTGACAAGTTTATTTAATGAGGATTTTTATTGTGGTTGAACGGTACCAGGAGGTACCGTCCGGTACCCATTTTTTCTGAATTTTTGTGGCCGTTGATCTGCAAATGCTATTTAAAAATTAAATTTATGAATTTTAAAAATAATTAAAATCGGTACTGATCCCACTTTATTTGGTACCGAACCCACCAATTTAAGTACAGGTACCTCGAAGTACCTCTTATTTCTCAGCTATTGGATTCATGACGATGGTATCGTACAACCACCATAACAAGGCTCTTATTTAATTTAACTAACATAAATTAAAAAAATCAAGCTTCTCCTGTTAGATTTCACCAATCCCGAGCCGCCACGCAACACGAACAAATTTATTTAATTTAACTAACACAAATTAAAAAAATCAAACTTCTCCTGTCAGATTTCACCAATCCCGAGCCGCCACGCAATGCGCCAGCTATATTACATTATATTAATTATAGAAGAAGACATGGAAAAGTTGCCCGCACCGCCTCTTGGACCCCCTATCTTCCCATCGCCTAGTCTAGCCTAGGGTTTCGCCCTTTTCCCCGCTGGTGGCGGCGAATAATCAGATCTGGCGGTACTCTACCCTGCAATTCCCTCCGATCCCTCGGTTCGGCACCGCCTCACCCGCTTCTCTTCCCTCGACGCCGGATCTCGGGTGCTTGCACCGCCAGCCACCGTCCATCGGCCTTGTCCCCCACCGCTAACTTCGGGTCACGGAGGTGACCTCTAAAGCTCCTTCTCTTCTCTCAATTGTATTCTTATTTTCCATGTGATCTTTGTACAAGACTAGTCATCGGCTTGACCTGTAGATATGTTTGCCATTTGGGAAAGATTGTTGATGGGCTACATTCGATCTGCCTAGTACTAGTATCATTTGGGTCCATTCTTGACCTAAATATATAGAAGAACATAATATTCATATGTTTTGCAAGTTGTGTTTGTTTAAATATATTTTTAACTTTTTAACTAAAATATATGTTCCACAGGTTACCAAATATTTCGGGAGATATCATGGCAACTCTCAAACTTTAGTGATAAGGAAGTTGCAGGTTGGTTGTCTTTATAGAAAATTTAATAGATCACAGTGTAGTTGCGCTAGCCAAATGATAAAAATAACTAGTGCTTTTATAATATCATATTTAAAAAATGTTCAATTTCTTTTTTATGTAGCGATGACAATATTTTTGTTAAAAAAATATTTTATCTAGAACCATCATTAAAAGCACTTGGTGATTCTATCTTGGTTTGTATTACTTTTTGTTGGAAACTCTTATTTTTACATTTTCTTTTAACCATATCAGCAATTCATGTCTTGTTTGGGCATATTATCCTATTCTTAAGGGGATGGTTGGCTGACTTTTCGCTAAAGTTCCGGTACCTAAATAAGCTAAGAGCCAAATACAATGCATAAGCCAGTCAAGTGCCCCCAAGCTTCTACTTGTGATCTTCAGCTCACTTAGTTTTTGTGCTCTTCGTAGGTCTGATGTTGATGAGGCTAGCTACAAGAAGCCAAACAGGTATTCTTTGAAGTTCCTCGATATGATCTGCTTGCTTTATTTTATAAATAATTCATTGATTAATTATTAATACATTGTTCATTAACAGATGGCCTATGCCTGAGCCATGTTGGTCCTATCCTTCCAGCAGGGTACCACGGCCCTAGTTGCTTTTCGGTGCCATGCACGATTGAAATGTGACCTTAATGCATCTCAGTCCCGAACCTCCAAATTTGCCAAGAACCTATCTAATTTGAGCTATTGGATTCTTAGTTTATGATCTCCATGCCCCTACCTAATAGCAAACCTGGCTTAGTTTCATAGACTCCTACTTGGTAGCAAACCTGTTAAAACCTGTTGAATTTGAACCATGAAGCTCACCATGTGAGTAGAGATTTCCCTATCGGTTTGCATGTTATGACTTAAATTTAAAGAATATTTTGAGAATTTGATGTAACTTTATCAGCTCAGCCATACCACCCAACTCTGCCCTACCCTGCCACATCATCCTTTACCGGCCCCAAAGGCTAAAGTATAAGCGGGTGGTTCTGGTAGTTGTGGTTAAGATCTCGCTAAATCAGAAGCGGCTGGTTATGGTACTTGTGGTTGAAATCTCGCTAAAATAGAAGCGGCTGGTTACGGTAGTTGTGGTTGAAATCTCCCTAGTTAGTTTTGAGCATGATGAATGCTGGTTGAGGATGCCTTCTTTGTTATGTGAACCAAGAAGGGATGAGATTTTCACAGTTGCAGAAGTAGAAGGGGGCTATAGTGGGTTTAACTTCATGTCAAGCACTATAATGTAAAGTACTCTAACTAATTCACTACTCAGTTTTTCCTTGTATGGTTTCAGGAATAATAACCCCTATTTGGTTTAGCCTTTGCTTCCATTTCTGAAGATTTATTTGTTGGCTTATCAGAGTAGAGTCAGAAAAGTCTATTAGACTTTGTTTGGCAGTGTTGTCCAAGTCCTTTACTTTCAATCAAGCACTCAAGCTTTGTCCTAGAAGTTAAGAAGTGTACTCAGCTGGTCATTGTGGGCTAGTTTTCAAGAGCCACTATAGCCACCTTGATCATGTACTTTGGTTATAAAAAATAGCAACATAAATCCAGAAAAGCTGCAAAATGCAGTGCAAAATCCTTTTGTATTCATCCAATTCACTGATTGGAGAGAGTAGAGAAGAGTAGGATCTCACGTTATTTCCTATGTGCCGTATTAATATTTAGCTATGCCTTTCTACTGTTTCAAGATCTTTATGCTGATGATAAGGGCATGTGTATGGCTAAAACTGCTTGCATTTGCAGTTGTGCTAAAGAAAAATGCTATTTTTGCAGTTCTCCAAGCTACAAAGCTTCAGATGTAAGGTTGAAGAAGGTTGTTTCTGAAAGTAAAAGAAAATTTGCTCTATCTTGTCTAGCCGTAGTATGTCTTGAAGTGGTAACCAAAGAAAAAATGGAGGTAGCCAAGCGACAAATAATTGGTGCCACTATTTTTGATCTAGAGGGCTCGTTGATTGGTACAATTACCTCATTGGATCAGCTGGCATATGATTTGAAGTTCGCACAATAAGTGGCAGTTGATTGGTACAATCATCTCATTGGATGAATTGGCATATGATTTGAAGTTCACACAACAAGCGTGCCTCTGGGTGGATGAGCTCGAAGCAAAATTGAAGGCTAAAGATAAAAAGGTAAATATTCTGTAGGCTAGGAAGGGCAGACTCGGACCAAGTGAAACAAAGAAAGGGCCAAATGGAACAAAGAAAAGGTTTGTGCATGTCAGACATCATAAAATGCACGTGTGAATTTCTTTTGTTTTTATCCGGATAGACAATCAATATGTGCTTTTCACTTTGTGAGATAAACTTTCAACTATCTCTTATTAGGAAACTCAAGGATTACTATGAGTAGATCATCTGATGACAAAATATATAGAAGAACATAATATTCATATGTTTTGCAAGTTGCGTTTGTTTAAATACATTTTTAAATTTTTAACTAAAATATACGTTCCACGGGTCACCAAATATTTCGGGAGATAACATGGCAACTCTCAAACTTTAGTGATAAGGAAGTTGCTAGTTGGTTGTCTTTGTTAAAAATGTAATAGATCACAGTGTGGTTGCGCTAGCCAGATGACAATAATAACTAGTGCTTTTATAATATCATATTTAAAAAATGTTCACTTTCTTTTTTATGTAGCGATGCCGATATTTTTGTTAAAAAATCTTTTATCTAGAACCATCATTAAAAGAAAAAATCTTTATATTGTTTTTATATTATCTTGAAAGAAGTATATATCTATTTGATTTCAATGATATTCTAAAAGTATTATTTACAAGGTAAAAGGTTTTAGAGGTGAAAATTGAAATATTATGTTAAGGTAATACTTTAGAAAAAATAATAAATATTTCTATCAGATTTGGACAGCTCGTTCTCGCTGCACGTCCCGCCCTTGTTGCCGTCCATTAGCGCCACCTCCACCATGCACCACCCGTACTTGTTGTGAGCGTTGATCTCCATCGCATCCACCACTGTGACCTATCGATGTCATCTATCTCCACCACGCGCTGCTAGTGCTTGTGCTTGCCACGGCGGCCCTCCAGCTACCGACTTTGGGGAAGAAGAAGAAATAAAAAAGTAGCATTTCAAAAATGTTGATCTTTGCTCTAGAAAATGTTGGATCTGTTCTAGCCTATAAAAAATGTTGACTGCACTACTATCTACAAAATATTGATATATGTTTTGAAAAATGTTGATTATGTTATTTTCGAATGTTAGTCTGATTTTTTAAAGTTGTTAAATTTGTTATGTTGAAATATTAATTTATTTTAGATTTCTAGGCCGATGGACTTTAAAATTATGGAGTCTTTCCCCTCTCTCCAACGAAATCGGTCGAACCGGTTCGGCCCATGTGACAGCGTCTGTTGCGGTTTTCTTCCTCCCCGTGACCCATCTCCTCCCTTTGCTCCCCCAACGCCCGCCGCTCTCCGTGTTGTCAGCCCGTGCACCGCCCTTCACGCTCCCCTGCCCAGCTGCAACTCGAGTCCAGCTGGTGCGGCAGCACCCTCCTATCAGGGCTAGGGGCTCCTATCTACCTTCCATAAGGGATGAAACTTCTGACCCATCGAGGCCCATCTTTTCCCCTTCCTCATCTTCTTCCCCACGCTCCCCGCCTTCGCCGTCGCCTCGTCCTCTACCCCAGTCGGCGGCTGCCACGCTACCGCGCCGTTCGCCTACCCTCCACTGCCATCCCCACCCCACCATTCCTAATCCGAAGCTTGCCGTCCATCGCCCGCTGGATTTCCTGCCCTAGCTGGCTGGCGGCGCTCTCGCGCCGCCTCACCTTCGCAGCTGGCCCAACTGTCACCACCGCCAGACCTACCCCCCCGGCCTTGACCTCCTCCTCTAAGCCTGACGGACACTGGAGCTCCCCGAAAACCCTGAACCCTAACCCTAACTCCACCACTACCGCCGGTGGTGGTGGCAGCCTCGACCACCACCCAAGCGTCGTATCGCTGCCACGGCCGAACCGCCGCCGCCGCCGGGCCAACCTCATCCTGTAGCGGAGGAGAAGAAGCGGGGGAAGAAAAAGATCAGCAAGTGTTGGTTCATATTCTCATACGAATCTTAAAGTGGAAGTTCCTTTGGAAAAAAAACTCCCGGAAGATGCATAGGTTTTCCGGCTACAGGGTCACATGAACTTGGCTAAGTATCCTTTGTAATGCTCGGGCCAGAGGCCATGTCAAGAACTGGGCTAAGCCCATTGGGCCACCACGCCGACCTGTGGCATAACCCAACCCCGTGTAGGGAAGGGGCGTGAATGAACAGAGTACCGAAACCTAACCCTTCCCGCTCATCTTCTTCTCTGTTCTCTCTCTCTCGGCCTCGGTCTTCCTTTCCTAGCGGCGACGACAGGGCGAGTTGCGCTGCCCGTTGTTCGTCGAGCGACGGGCACTTCGCCAGTGACGAACATCCGACAGGGGTATGCCTGCCTATTCCCCTCCCTTCCCATCCTGCTGCGCGAAATCAAACACCCAAAACCCTAACGTATGGTATTTGTATTCGGATCTGACCATGATTTTACCTACTAAATTCGATCTTTCTGCAACAGTTATTGGATGTACACATGTACACCCATGTCCTATACTGGGTCCGCCCCTGCTAAACGACACTCCCTGTCCTGAGTCATTCATCCCTGTCTTGGCATCCCCTGTCTATCTGCTGAACTATAGACAGCAAGCAAGAAAGGAACAAAAAACACATATAAGTTGATATGTGATTGCCATGTGCGCTGCCCCATGTCAGTGAGGCTTCTTTGCGATTGCAAATGATATACTGGCTTGCTGCTGACAATGTCATTGTGACACATTGCTAGTTGTACTGATCAAGACATTGCTAAGGTCTGGGGGCACTGTTATTGCTAATTGCCTAATTATATGGCTGACCATTTCATTGTTGCATACTGTACTTTTGCTTGAAATGCACTGGAGCAAAATCCACTTCTGCTAGAAATTACCGCTTTTGCTTGACATCAAGTCGCCAATCTGTA